>NC_137774.1:153080525-154280525 GCF_963455305.1 Plecotus auritus | reverse complement strand
TATCCCCTCTTCTCCCCAGTCTCTGGCAACCATTTATTATTCTTTCTGTGTCTATGAAGTTGTCTACTGTAGGTACCTTGTATAAGTAGAATCACACAATATTTGTATTTGTGTACAAATATCTTTTCTGTATCAATTGATATGATTTTTTTTATCTTTTTTAGACTCACAATATGGTGAATTAAACTGATTAATTTCCAATTATTAAACCACACTCACATTCCTGAAATGAACCAGACTTGGTTGTTGTTTATTCATTTTATATATTATTAGCTTGAGTTTGTTTATGTTTTGTTGAGGGATTTTGCATGTATGTTCATATTAGCCTGCTATTTTCTTTTTAGCACTGTCTTTCTCTGTTTTGAAATAAAAATAATGCTGTCCTCAATAACTGAGTTGTAAAATGTTCTCATCTTCTATTATCTGGAAGGGATTTTGTAGAAGTTGTATTATTTCTTCTTTGAATGTTTGGTATAATTTTCCAGGAAATCCATTTGGGCCTGAAGCTTTCTTTTATGAAATGTTTTTAATAACTATTTTAGTTTCTTTGTAGTTATAGGACTGTAGACATGAGCTATTTGATCTTGAGTAAGTTTCAGTATTTTGTAGATGTCAAAATATTGCTCTATTTAATCTATGCTACTGAAAATGTGTGTATAAATTTCTTCATAATATTCCTCATTCTCTTGATGTCTATGGATCTTTAGTGATATCCAACTTTTCATTCTGATACCACAATATGTCTATTCTCTTAATTGTCAGTCTTACTAACATTTATCAATTGTATTGCTCTTTTTAAATTAAAAGTTATTGGTTATCCTGTTTTTCTTTATTGTGATTCTGTTTTCAGTTTTACTGATTTAACATATATTTATTATGTCCTTTACTTGCCTTCTTTGGTTTATTTTGCTCATATTTTTATGCTTCTTTAAATGGAGAATGCTTTTTATTTTATTTATTTATTTTTAAAATATATTTTATTTGATTTTTTACAGAGAGGAAGGGAGAGGGATAGAGAGTTAGAAACATCAATGAGAGAGAAACATCTATCAGCCTCCTCCTGCACACCCCCTACCAAGGTACATGCCCCTGACCAGAATCCAACCCAGGACCCCTCAGTCTGCAGGCCGATGCTCTATCCACTGAGCAAAAGCAGCCAGGGCTTATTTTATTTTTTAAAAGATTTTTGTTGTTAAAGTCTTACATATCTTCCCCTTTTATTCCCATTGACCCCTTCTAGCCTGTCCCCACCCCCCCCCCACCTGAAGCCTTAATTTTTGATTTGAGACTCTGCTTCAAATCAATGGTAGGCTTAGTTATTCATAAAAATTTTTGTGAGGTCACTTTCCTGAGCTCTTTCCTTTCTCTGATCTCCACAGTAATTTTTAGTTCCCAATGGTTCCATTTTTCACTCTTTCAACTATAAAGGGAGAGCTTTAGTTTATTTGCTCTGCCATTCACCTCAGCAACTAAGACCATATATTCAAGGTTAAGTGATGGGAGGCCAGTGAGAAAAGAAAAGCAACAGAAAATGGTCCCATTTGCTTGAAACCACAACTCCAAATACAGGAGCCATTTCCAGTCCCTCCAAATGTTGGACACTGTAGGCTCCTATTGCAACCACTGCTATAGACACAAGTTTGCTGAAGTTCCAGATAATGGAGAAAATGTAAAACCAACCAACCAATAATAATAATAAAAAAAATGGTTGATTTCTATACAATCTGAGTGTTAGCAGTTCTCTTTCTCACTCTACAAAAAGGAATGTAGAGAAATCTGTAAGAGTTATTTCTGGAAACCAGAAAGCAGATATACTAAAAATTTGAACCATATTGAGTATATATTTCTAATGCAAATACAGTACATATAAGAAATACATTTTAAAACTCAAAAGGTAATAAGAAAAGAAAAAAAAAGGAAATCCATAATAAAGTGTCTAAATATAAATTTTAAAGTAATATTTTAAGTAGTTAATAGAGTATGTGGCATTAATTTCTAAAAATAACATTCAATTTGTAAAAATAACATTCAATTTCTAGTCAACCAGTGGTTCTCACATCATATAAGAAAAAATGCAATCCTGGTATATTATATTTTTCACTATAGAAAAATGTGTACAAAGTCAAGACAGTGAAAATACTCTTTATGAGTTTTAAATGTTAGTTTCCAATGATGAATAAAGAACAGAAGTCTTGGTTGTAAAAAAAAAAATTGAGCAACTTTGAAATAATAAAATAAATGGGTAGAAGAAGTTGGAGCTCAGTGCAATAAGGAATTATAAGACTCAGGAAAGGTAGAAAAAAAGAGTGGAAAATATGTATATGGATATTGAAATAAAGGTGTCATCAGATTTATGAAAGAGAGGAATGATTCAAATAATTGCAGAGATAAATTTAAATGGTCATCAAAGCACAAAAGTACAAACTCACCAGGAAAAAATATTTAATGACTAGAAGCCCGGTGCATGAAATTCATGCATGGGGGGTTCCCCTCAGCCCAGCCTGCACCCTCTCCAATCCAGGACCCCTTGGGGGATGTCTGACTGCCAGTTTAGGCCCAATACCAGGGATCAGGCCTAAACCGGCAGTTGGATATCCCTCTCATAATCCTGGAATGCTGGTTCCTATCGCTTACCTGCCTGCCTGCCTGATCACCCCTAACTGCCCCCCCCTACCAGCCTGATTGCCCCTCACTGCCTCTGTGTGGTGGCCTGATCACCCCTAAATGCTACCCCTGCCAGCCTGGTTGCCCCTAACTGCCACCTCCCTGCTAGCCTGGTCAGTCTTAACTGTGCCCCCCCCCCCCCCCCCCCCGCTGGCCTGGTCACCTCTTACTGCCCCCTCTGCTGGCCTGGTCGCCCCCAACTGCCCCTCCCCCCCCACCCCCCGCCAGCCTGGTTGCCTCATGCAGCCTGCTGTTCGGTCGTTTGGTCATCCCATATAATAAAGAATTTAAAAGCTACTAACAGGACATTCCAATGATTACTGAGCAAAACATATCCAGAGGTGAGATAGACATGAATCTGCAAATGAAAATAATTAATTTATTATACTAAACATTAATAGAAAGATATAATATCTAACTATAGCACTGAAAATGCTGAATTTTAAAGATTATTATAAACTCCTATAATCATTTTTAGGGGAAAAAAAGAAGATAATTACAAGGGAGAGTATAAAGGAAGCTGTGTCCTTAGAGATCTCAAGTCAACAATAACAGTAATATACTAACAACAGCAAAAATAGCAATACCACCAGCCACCAATAAGAAAAAAAAATATTTAATAGGTCACAATTTTGAAGAGAAATCAATTTTTCCATATGCTCAATGGGTAAACACTAATTAGCTGAAAAATATTATCAAGCCATATCTAGACAAAGTAGAAAGGAGAATAAAAATAATCACAAATGGGGAAATATAGACTTAAAAAGACAGCGAACTATGCTCCTTCAACAACAAGAGCAATATGCTCAGGATTTAGTAGGGGAAAGTGAAACAGAAATAAAAAAGGTTAAGTTCTGCTAGAGTTCAAGAACATTGGTATACCTCTGCTGGTTCACTCGGTTGGGAATGGGTGTACTCAGGCCCCTCACCTCCTCAAAATTCTGCATCTCCTTAGTGCAGCAGCTAAACTTTAATTCCTTAATCTTCCATCAAACCCCTTTGTTTAGCTTCCCCAATTGCTGGGTGAGGTTCATATGGGGTTCTGTGATAAAGTCTATTAGCTTTTATGCAAGCTATAGGAATCATCGAAGTTGGAGGATAGAAGTGGTAGAAGAGAAACATGGGGTCCAGTTCATTGTAGTGTATTCCAGCTCACCTTAGCGTTTGCCTGGCTACTGCCTTTGCATGTTCATCTTTCCTTCTTGTAGCCAGACCTTTTGACTCCAGGACCAGTACCAGTACCAGGTGCCAGGGTGACAGACATATATAAAGGGCTTAACTCACAAGAATAAAAGATTATATGAGTATATTAAATTCCTTTTATCACTCTTAATGTTTCTGCTTCTTTGACCCAACTCTGAAAGGTATATCTTCCTAACACAGAATGGCAATGTCATTGTTCTGGAAGACAAAGAATATAATAATGGTTTATTTAAAAATAATACACATAAACTAAAGCATACATAGAAAAGAGAACAGTAGAAAGATCTAAAGTAGGTTAATTTCCTCGATTTATAAGGTGAAAAAGGATGGTGTGCAATAAGAATGTTAAAAATAATGTTCTAAACCATCAATCCCATAAGATTTCTGAGGAAATGCAATTTACTCTACAAAAAGAACATGGAAACGTCTTTCTAGTGTTTGGACTAGATCTCAAGTGTACAGAGAGAACATTTTAAGAAAATGATTTGAATGAAGAAAAATATGATTTTTATTGGTAGACGTTATTATATATTTTTTAATAGTGGGAAATAAAATCCTCTGGTTTACATTGATGGTGTATTAGCAACACACATTCTTTGTGATATGGCAATGCTTTCTATTGGAGACAACTCACACTCGTCTGGTTGAAAAAGAAACCTCAAAGTTGCCAGCACAGGGAATAAGAAACATATCAATATGTCATATAGGATATTGTGAAAATGTAAACTTTAATTTTATAAATTATCTTCCTCCTGCCCAAGTAGAAATGCAATATACTCAATAAAGTAAAAAGGAGAAATTTTACTATTTTATCAGCTTTGACTTTAAAAGCTGTTAATACTGCCCTAACCAGTTTGGCTTAGTGGATAGAGCCAAAGGCACATGCCTGGGTTGCAGGCTTGATCCCCAGTGGGGCGTGTGCAGGAGGCAGCCGATCAATGATTCTCTCTCATCATTAATGTTTCTATCTCTCTCTCCCTCTTTCTTCCTCTCTGAAATCAATACACACACACACACACACACACACACACATACTAGGGGCTCAGTACACAAAATTCGTGCACTGGTGGGGGGGGGCCCTCAGCCCAGCCTGCTGCCTCTCACAGACTGGGAGCCCTCAGGGGATGTCCAACTGACGGCTTAGGCCCGCTTCCCATGGGGAGCGGGCCTAAGCCACAGTCTGGCCTCCCTCTGCGGGAGGCAACCAGACTGACCAGGGGAAGGCGCCAGCCCCATCACCCCGCTGCTGCAGCCATTTCCAGCCACCGCAGCTGCCAAGGTGCTTTCATCAACATGGACACCAGTCCCTTCACCATGAAAAAATGACAACTTTCTTTAGGCATTTTCAAAATGTGTCTTTCATAGTATATGACATTTCTTTCTTTTTTTTTATTCTCATCTGAGGATATGTTTTCACTGATTTTTAGGGAGTGTGGAAGAGAGAGAGAGGAAGAGACAGAGAGAAACATCAGTGTGAGAGGGACACTTTGATTGGTTGCCTCCTGCATGAGCCCTGACCTGGGCCCCAGCCAGGGAGGAAGCCTGTAACCTAGGTACATGCCCTTGATCAGAATCAAACCCAGACCCTGCAGTCAGCAGGCTGAGGCTTTATCCACTGAGCCAAACCGGCTAGGGCAGGATATGACATTTCTTAGCCCTCCAGCAGAAGACCTTTGTTTTTTTCTCCAGGAGTGTGGTGGAAAAACCCTAGATCACCTTCTTGGATTCTTATTACCCAAGTTACCAAGAATACTCCAAGTGGTGGCGCACAGGGAGCTTAGCCAATGAGTGGTCAGAAAAGGTGTTTATGCTCGAACTGGTTTGGCTGAGTGGATAGAGCGTCAGCCTGCAGACTGAAGGGTCCCAGGTTTGATTCCTGTTAAGGGCATGTACCTTGGTTGGGAGCACATCCCCAGTGGGGAGTGTACAGGAGGCAGCTGATTGATGTTTCTCTCTCATCAATGTTTCTGACAGTCTATCCCTCTCTCCCCTTCTCTGTAAAAAATCAATAAAATATATTTTTTTAAAAAAATAAAAGAAAAGGTGTTTCCTCTGCAGCCCATGCACAGAGGATCCCCTGCGTTGTGTCCACTGGGCGAGGGGCATGTCCCTGGCTGCCAGGGGCATGCCCCCCAGCCTGGGGACCCCACATTCGCTGTGTCCACCAGGCTGGGGGGGTGTAGACCCAGGCCGCTTGGCGCGGCGCATACATAAGTGGCCGCCCAGCCCCACAGTCGCTTGTGCTTGGCACCCTCCTGGCCGCTTGTCCCGGGACCCAGTCTGCTTGGCACCGGTTCCCGTAGGCCACTCCTGGTCAGGGGCGTTTTGGGACCCCGGTCGCTCAGGGCCTACCTGCGGGCCTACCGACTCAGAGCAGCCTGGGTCCCAAGGAAGTTCCCTGGACCCAGCCCGCTTGGCACCCATGTATGCAAATTAACCTTCCATCTTTGTTGGGTTAATTTGCATACTCACTCCTGATTGGCTGGTGGGCATTGCAGAGGTACAGTCAATTTGCATATTTATCTTTTATTAGTGTAGAGAGATATATATGTGTATATATATATATACACACACATATATATATATTAAAAAGCTATTAATACTTTTAAAACTTTTAAAAGTTAATCTTTTAAAACTCAAAAGATAATTACGTCATGCAAATGACATGGCTTTCTGACACTGATTCCTCAATCCAAGTAAAATTGGCATATCTATTTCCTGGTATGTTTGTATATGTCTCAGTAGAGAAAGCTTTAAGAAATACACTCTGCTTACTGTGCTTTGAAACAATATGACATTTTTAAATTTTAATTTATTGTTATATTTGAGTTAAATGTGTGTGTTATATTTGAGTTAATTATGGTGTGTAGTTTCAATAAAAAATGTGATGAGGAAAAAATGTGATAAGGGAAGGAGACTTGACTTGGGGTGGTGAACACACAATGCAATATACAGATGATGTATTATAGAATTGTACACCTAAAACCTATATAATTTTATTAACCAATGTTACCCCAATAAATTCAATAAAAATGTAATGAGGAATGTTTTGACTCCTGACAGTTAAATTGTAACAATAGAAGAAAAATACCCTTGAGTATAGATTTCTGTGGTCAAACTAGTCAAGAACTAAAATGAGCGGGGGGAAAGTAATTCCAATTAGACAGTATGAAAAGTCAAGCCAGAGGGAGGGGATAAAATGAGTTAAGGGTTTATACACTTATAAAGAGAAATAAAGACACATGAGCAAGTGAACAAATAGCCTCTTAAAATGGTTATTGAGCTATGCCAAGTCAAGAGCTAAACTGTGTTGAGATCAAAGTGAAGAATTTCAGAAAATTCAACATTAATTTGCACCAAATGTGTCAGCTATAAAATCATATGGGAATCAAAGCTTATTTTTTTTAAAATTCCCTTTTTTGTTAGGCAATCACAGAAAGTTAAACATTTTTAAATTTGCAATGAGTTTTTTTTTCTTTAACAACTTTAGTTATGGTGACTAAATGTATAAAATTTAAGTCAATAATGAAACAAAGGAAACATATAAGGGAGTAAACTGTACTTTATACTGTATGGATATAAGACATATATATATATATATATGTTTTAAAGCATGCCTTATACAAATAAGGAAGAGAGAGAAAGGGATAGAAACATCAATGATGAGAGAGAATCACTGATCAGCTGCCTCCTGCATGCTCCACACTGGAGATCAAGCAAGCAACTCTGGCATGTGCCCTGACCAGGAATTGAACTGTGACCTCTGGTTCATGGGTCGACACTCAACCACTGAGCCACACCAGCTGGGCTATAACTGGTCCCAACTTTAGTCACTGGGTACTTTTTATTGTTTTCTTAACCCTCAAAGTTAAATATTCATTTGAAATTCAGTTTTGTCTTTGTCAGTTTATACATGTTTAAGTTAACCCAATATTCATATTTTTAAGAGAAAAGATAACAATGACTAGAAATCAGTTAAAAAGGGACAGAGACATAGGCTAGGGACTGTTCCTATAAAAGATAATATTTAAGTCTGAAATAATGGGTATGGAAAGATGCCAAGTGAATATTAATCTGGTTTTAAACTTGCTGCTGCAGTGGTCAATTATTGTACAAGCCAATTTGAGACATTTAGCATAGTTTCACTTAAAGCTAGTTTTAAATGTTATTTAACACTACACATAAAGTTGATTTTTAAAGAATCAATGTGGGCAGTTAAGCAGTTTTCGCTACAGCATTTGACATCTGTAGCAAATAATACCATTAGTAAAGAAACGAGATGTTCCACAATAAATGGAGTGGATAGTCTAGTAAATCGCTGGCAAATTAGCCATTAATCTTTTCTTGATCAAGGCTGGGATATGGTTAAAAACAAGGAGGAAAAAGAAAATAAGAACAGCTGGTCAGGAGAGTAACATTCAGTTATAAAACTGAAGTAAATGTTAGTGTTTGGATAGAAGACAAATGTTTCCAAATCAAGGAAAACTACTCACACTTAAACAATAGATTTCAGTCCCTTTTCTATGTCTCTGCACAGTGAAATGCTTTTGATTTTGACATTACAAGTTGATATCCAAGACTAAGTGTAAAGGCCTCTATTGCTTTCTTTCTGCTAAATTTTACCTCTGCCAAATTTTAGCAGATGGAAAGTATAGCAACACCTACTTCAGGATAAGGGAGAGGTGATAATTTCTCTAAGTAACATTAGTTTATCAGCATGGAGATAGAATAGTTTAGAGACTATAGAGGAAAACTGGACAAAAAAACCCCAAAAAAAACTAATGGGAGTGAGAAATATCTCCTTACACCCACACTTCCTATGTAGTAGAGAGTAGAAGGGAATCTTTGCAAATCTATAGTCATAATGTTGGGAGATTTTTTTACAACTTTATATACATAGCCACCATGCTATGAAAGATTGAACTAAAACACTGCATTGTTGTAATAAATTCTACTTAATTCTTTATGTATGTTAAATGCATATACAATGGCTTGAAAACAAGATAGATCAGCAATCACTTAACATCTATGATAATATTCAAACTGTCAAAGAGATAGTATGAGTTAAGTGTGATAACATGAAAAATAAAAGTTCAGAGAATTTTCTTGGTGTCACTAAATAAGTATCAGCTTTTGGATTCATGGCCTTCATTGAAAATGTTATTCAAAGGAACCAAAGTGTCAAGTTCAATAGAAATATGCAAAATGACAGAAAAAAACACATTTTCTTACAATTTTACTATTTCTAATGAATATTAACAAATTTTATATACTAGTAAGTAGAATTTTATTTCACTCCAGAATAAAGTTAATTAATTTGTTCTCATCAAATCACATACAGAATAACAACCACTTTATGTTACATGTGTATTTTATGACTTCTCTGAACATCAGTAACCTTTTTAAAGATATTATAAAAAACAATAAAGTAATTATCTTTAATTAAAATTTATCTTTGCATTAAGAATGCAAACAGCTTGTGATAGTGCAAGACAATCTTAAAATGAACATGTTTGCCATTTTAATTACACTCTTCCAGTCCTGGTATGATCAAATGAAATCATTTTTTTTCAAATAAAATTTACGCAGTCATTTAATATATTCTCAAGTAATTAACTTAGTATACATTTCTCTCACACTCTTCTTTCTTATTTAGAACCACAGTTTATGGTGATCCTTGAGAAGTCACTTACTATTCCACTTCAATCTCCATTTCTTTAATAATTTACACTATTAATCCTTTCTAACTCACCCTCTGTCAAGTCCTTGGCAAATTGAGTTAGTGTCTTCACTGGAATAACTGGGCCTGCTACAGAATGTTTAAATAGCTGGGTATATGCACAATGATCAAGATGAAACGCATTGTCGTAGTCACTACAATGATTTACGATTATCCAGCTTTGGGTTGTAACAAATAGTGCCTTTGTGAGCATCCTTGTACACATCTATAATAATAAAATAGTAATATGCTAATTAGACCGGACAGCCAAACGACCTTCCGGATGTCATTCCGGATGACCTTCTGGAACGACCAGTGGGCAGGGGGCAGGGCCAGTGAGCCTGTGCCGCCAGGCCAGCCATGGAGGTCCCAGCAGCACCCCCACCACTTCCACAGAGGCAGTGGGAGAGGCCTCGGTGCATGCCTGGTTCCAGTCCCAGCACGCCCCTTCTGCAGAGGCCACAGGAGAGACAGCACCAGGAATGGGCCCAGGCCACCTCCAGTCCTGGCACCACGCCTTCCCACCCTTTCCACAGAGGCGGCTGGAGAGGCCGCAGCACTGGCCAGTCCAGCGTCTCCTCTTCTGCAGAGGCGGTGGGAGAGGCGACGCCAGACTGGGCCTGTGCCTCTCCTGGTCCCCGGCCTAGTGCTACCCCTTCCTCAGAGGCAGCCAGCGCAGTCCTGTTCCTGGCGCCATGCCTCCGCAGAGGTGGGGGAATGTGGGGCGGCAAGGTCCCAGAGCCTCCGCAGAGGCTGGACAGGGTGCCTCAACCTCCCCAGCCCCTCCCCTAGCCGACCTGGCCCCAGATGGTGCCCCCACCACTAGTGGGCACGGGGTGAGGCCAGAGCTAAGAAGCAGCAAGCCGGCTTCTGGTTGAGCCACTCCCCCCTCACCCCCCAGCCAGAAGCCGGGCTCATGGCTGGTGAGTGCAGTGGAGGTGGTGTGAGCTTCTCCTGTCCCCACGGCAGGCGGGCGGTAAGGAGCAAGGGATCCTGGACTACAAGAGCCCGGGACTGCGAGACGGATGTCTGAGTTCCAGCTTAGGCCCAATCCCTGGGGGGTCCTGGACTGTGAGAGGGCACAGGCTGAATTTCATGCACTGGGCCTCTAGTCTTCTTATAAAAGCATTAACACATATCTGTTAGGTTATTTACCTGATAGTAAATTGCTTAGTCACAAGACATGAATCTGTTCACTCTTTCATTTTTCTACTAATTTTTAGTCCCAATAACAGAGTAAGATATTTTATGCACTTCAAGACCTCCACAATATTTAGTTTTTTCTCTTTGATACGTTAGTTGATCTGCTGGGGGCATTATGTCATCTGCAAATAATAGTAATTATCTCTTCCTTTCCAAACCATATCCTTTTAATTTTTCTAAGTGTACTTACTACATTGTATCATATTATTTGGCATTGCATTGTATTGTTTTTATTTTGTTTTGTTTTTGACCTTATTGTTATGTCATGATCTACTCCTATAGAATGTTTTATAGTACTAATAATATCAAGCATCCTTGTCTCCATTCACTGTTTCTACTTTACTAAGAGTTTATATCATGAATGGGTTATTTTATCAATTAAATTTTATGTATCTATAGAAATAATATAATCTTTTATTTCTGTTAAGATGAACTATACTGAATACTTTGTAGATGCTAAATCACTCCTATTCTAGGAATAAACCTAGTTTGTTCAATATATTTACCCCTTTTATCAACTGATTTATTTTAATATTTTGTTTATAGTTATTAAATCTGTGTTCATGAGAATGATGTGTCTGTATTTTTCTTTTCTTGTTATGTATCTGTCTGGTGTTTATATCAAAGTTATTGAGGCCTCATAATAATAACTGCTATGTGTTCCTCTTTTTTTCCATTATCTAGAGAATTTTGTTTGATATTGATGTCATTCCTTTTTTAAATATTTGAAATAATTCTATAGAAGCCACATGGCCCTAAGTTTGAAGATTATATTTTGTAGGTTTTTTTTTAAATAAAAAGTTTGATTTCATTAGTAGATATCAACTTTCAAATTATCCATTGCTTCCTTCATTTGTTTTGGTACATTGTGTTTCTGAAAAATTACCTCTTTCAGACAAATTGTCACATTTAATTGGCATAAAGTTGTTCTTAATATCCTCCAGTCTAATAAGAAATACTAATAGTAAAACTAAGATGTGAAATCATAAAAATCATGTTTAGAAACAAAAACAAACAAAACAATAAAATGATCATAACGTATTTTTAAGTGAAAAAAATTAAAAAGTGTTTTAAAATCTTTACTAATTATATAACTTTCATATGGAGAGAGGGAGGAAAATAGATTGAGACATACACATGCTAAGTACTCACACTGAAATCATAACAAAATTATTACAGAATAATGGGAATACAAGTGCCTATCATTTTTGTCCAAAAAGATTTTTCCCCCTGCAATTTGCATGTTTAATATTACTTTCATAATGAGAACAATGTTTCCAATTGAAACAGGAGCCCATAATTTTGTCAGGATCAACCTCAAAACTAATTTAATTTTCAAAGCATATTTACAATAGGCTGCATAAATGCAATTATTTTATGTGTTCCAAGGCTTGCTAAATATAGTTTTACTTCAAATTTTGTTTTTGGAAAATAGAAGGACTTATAGTATAAAAGAAAGTTAGACTTATGGTTATAGTTTATTATGGCACAATTATGTAAAGCAAAGTTAGGAGACATGGAGCAATGGGGTAAAGTCTGGAGAAAACATAGTACAAGCTTCAGATTTCTCTTTCAGGGCAGTCACAAAGGACACAATTCCTCCAACCAAAGCCTGTGACATATATAAAGTGTTTTCTGTGCGAAACTCATCAGTAGCCCAGGTTTTTACAGTAGCTGGTTGTGTAGGCACTCTCTATCATGTGGTAAACTACAGAGCAGGAGGGACCCTCACATAATATTTGGTTTGCGTTTCAAGACTGATAGTGCCACATATACTCATAGACTCACACACTCACACACATAAACACTTACTCTAAGAGGATACAGAAAGGTTTAGATTTGTACAGTGAGACCTTCAGAAGAGGGGTGTGTGGAGAGCAGGGTGCCACTCACGTAGGTCCTGAAAAGCAGGCGGACATAGGGTTTTCACAGTGTTTAAGGAAGGGCGGGGCCTGGGATGAGGGCTGCATAGTTTGAATCTCTTGCCAGCACCAATGAAGGGAGCACCGTACTTTTCTATTAGCTTACTCCAATGTGAGCCAGCAGCCTATGCGTGAGGGACAAGGCTTAAAAGTTGTCTGCAGTGAACATCAAAAGATGGAGTTAGACACTTCATTACCCCATACTGTAAACATACCAAAATTTCAAATCCTAAAGTGAAAGCAGAGGTGCAGCATAAACCACAGTTTTAGCTCAGTAAGCCAGTCTTATCACCGAGGAAAATAGCTTAAGGAAATGTTTACCCACCAAGTTCCTAGACACTGGCCAAGGGTCAATTGAGCAAGAAGTTTCTTAGGTCAGAGTCTCAGCCATACAGTGTTAATATTTTTCAGCACAGATGTACAGGGAAGCTCACGTAGACCACCTGACTGCTTTGAGGTCACAAGATTTAGAAGTTAGGCTTTAGTAATATTTGTTTCCCCGCTTTGCTTTTGTATCACATGCAGCTAATAGGACATATTCTTGTAGAGATGTTGCTATACAAGGAAAGCAAACAAAATCAACCCTTAATACTGTGGGTTCTACACATTATTTTGTCTAAGTTCTAGACCAGCCATGGGCAAACTATGGCCCGCGGGCCGGATCTGGCTGTTCTATCCGGTTCTCTTGCTCTCCCCTCCGCTCCTTTACTTTGAATTTATATTAGCTCATACAAACACTCCATCCATGCTTTTGTTCCGGCCCTCTGGTCCAGTTTAAGAACCCATTGTGGCCCTCGAGTCAAAAAGTTTGCCCACCCCTGTTCTAGACTTTTTTAGCTATGTTTTCAACTTGTCGAACATTTTCTGCTAACCCTCTGATTAGTATAGTGTGAATGCTGTACAATTTGGGCAACAGAGGTCCTTGATTGACAAGGCCTGATGTTCTCAATGAGAATGAAACAACAACTGTATAAAATAGATCTCCACCTAGTTTTTCTTTCTGCCCTGAATGGTTGGTATCTGTAGTTGTCTTTACATATAGTCTAATTCTTTTTCATATTCTCTGCTTGAAGAGCTACTATATATATCCTATCAAATAAAAGCGCAATATGCAAATTAATCATCACTCGGCTACACCCACAAGACACGCCCACAAGACACGCCCACCAGCCAATCAGAAGCGAGTATGCAAATAAACCCAACCAAGATGGATATGGCCACAGAGAGCAGGAGGGAAGCTTGGGTTTCCCTGGCAATGGAGGAAGCCAAGCTTTCCGCCTGCCCTTGCCGGCCTAGGCCTCCACTCAAGGTTACAAAGTTTAAATGATAGAAGATACATAAATCCCAACAGAAATGGCTGCCACCACAGAACAAGCAGAAGGCTTGGCTCCGCTCCAGGCTACAAAGTTTCAATTATAGAAGATAAATAAACCTCAGATACCAGGGCCTCCGCTTGGGTCGCCAGGGGGTATGGCCAGCCTGCAAACCACCATAGGCCCCTCGGGAACCCCCACCCTGATCCGGGACACCCTTCAGGGCAAATCAGCTGGCCCCCACCTGTGCACCAGGCCTCTATCCTATCTAATAAAAGAGTAATATGCAGATTGACCATCACTCCAACATACAAGATGGCTGCCCCCATGTGGTCAAAGATCCTGCCCCCATGTGGACACAAGATGGCCACCACAAGATGGACAGCAAGGGAGGGCAGTTGGGAGGGACAAGGCCTGCAAGGGAGGGCAGTTGGGGGCAATCAAGCCTGCAGGGGAGGGCAGTTAGGGGTGACCAGGCCAGCAGAGGAGGGAAGTTGGGGGTGGCCAGGCCTGCAGGGAAAGGCAGTTGGGAGGGACCCAGGCCTGCAGGGGAGAGCAGTTGGGGGGGACCAGGCCTGCAGGGGAGGGCAGTTAGGGGCAAACAGGCTGGCAGGGGAGCAGTTACGCATCAATCAGGCTGGCAGGGGAGTGGTTAGGGGGTGATCAGGCTGGCAGGCAGAAGCGGTTAGGAGCAATCAGGAAGGCAGGCAGGTGAGCAGTTGGGAACCAGCAGTCCTGGATTGTGAGAGGGATCCCAGATTGGAGAGGGTGCAAGCTGGGCTGAGGGACAACCCCCCGCCTCGTGCACGAATTTCGTGCACCAGGCCTCTATTTTATAAAATAAAATCCTATATAATAAAGAGTTAATATGCAAATTGACCCTCACACTGTCGCACAAGATGGCCGCCTCATGTGGTCAAAGATGGCCACCACAAGATGGCTGTCTGGGGAAGGTAGTTGTGGGCAATCAGGCCAGCAGGAGAGGGCGGTTGGGGGTGACCAGACCAGCAGGGGAGGGCCGTTAGGGGCGACCAGGCCTGCAGGGGAGGGCAGTTGGGGGGTACTGGACCTGCAGGGGAGGGCAGTTGGGAGGGATCAGGCTTGCAGGGGGGGGGCAGTTAGGGGCGACCAGGCCAGCAGGGGAGGGCAGTTGGGGGGGACCGGGCCTGCAGGGGTGGGCAGTTAGGGGTTACGGGGCCAGCAGGGGAGGGCAGTTGAGGGCAATCGGGCCAGCAGGGGAGCAGTTAGGCATTGATCAGGCTGTCAGGGGAGTGGTTAGGAGGTGATCAGGCAGGCAGGCAGGTGGGCGGTTGGGAGCCAGCAGTCCTGATTGTGAGAGTGTGAGAGTGATGTCTGACTGCCGGTTTGGGCCCAATCCCTGTGTGACCAGGCCTAAACAGGCAGTCGGACATGCCCTAGGGGTCCCAAATTGGAGAGGGTACAGACTGGGCTGAGGGAGAGCCCCCCCCACCAGTGCATGAATTTTGTGCACCAGGCCTCTAGTAATAATATAATATAAACAAAAGCTATTATCTATTTTTATAAAATATTATTCCACATATCTGTTAGTTTATATTTTTGATTAGGAACTAATTAATGAAATTTTAGAGCAAACACATACAACAAGAAAATAGAGTTTAGTTATCTTATGTGTGTATATTAGGTATATATAATCAACACGTTTTCAAGGCTGTTAACACTTTTCCATTTTAATGTTACAGTTTTAAATTTCAATTATCTTCTGATACAGAAGAATCAAATTATTTTTGGTTGGAGCATAGTTATAATTCTTTTAATGAATAGGAGATTGAAAATATATGCAAGGTATGGCACATTTATTGAAGTAATTATACTTTGATTGCTTAGCTACAAATTTCATACCTCCTAGCTGAGGAGTTAAATTGAAATAGCAAGCATATTATAATACAATTTACAATATAATTAGCTGTTGGTAGCATTATGTATTTCAAGTAACACCATTATTAAAACATTTACAATTTACATAATCAGACAAATAATTTAATGAGGTTGAGATAGAAGAGGTTTTTTTTGTTATTTTTTTTTCCCCTACGTACATGGAAAGACTCACAAATAGAAATAGTGGCCAATTTTAAATACAGGGAATAATTAAAGCACCATAAATCAGGTCAAGATGTTTAACCCAAATAAAGCAGAAATGGGCATTTTTAACAATAAAGTATGCCCCTTTTATTTACTATTATAAAATTGCACACTTTGTTAACAAAATTGGTAAAAAATAAAATGTTTGTATAGTTTCATCATTTGAACTCTAATGCATTTGATATTTATTTACAAAATGCTGGTATTTAACTTACAATTAGATAAACCTTACAAAAGTTATTTTGCTTTTATTTCTGTGAGTTGTCAAGAATGCAGAATTTTAAAAAGTATTTTGATTTTTTAGCTTCTGTTTATATTGTAGGGGTATCACCTGAATCTGGTCTGCTAACAGTGCTAGGGTCTAGACATGTCAAAAATGATCAGAAAAGAAAGTATATAGGCTCAATTATCCACATATAAAACTTAAAACATGAAGACCAAATCACCCAGTCTCTTAGAATTTAGAGATTGTAGAGATTACAGAGTTGAAAATTGAATAAAATACTCTGGTTTTAGAAATGTAGGCAAAGCTACAGGTCTTTCAAATATGACCCTAAAGAACTTAATAAAAATACATTTTTTGGCCAACTGTTTGCCGATTTTCCAAATGACAGCAAATGAGTTTTAAAAGTCATGTGCCAGATGGAGAAAGGCTCACATTTCCTAAAGTGTCAATGAAGCTTAGTTATAGCAAGTTACACACACGAAAAAATATTGGTATAAGACAAAATGATTTTGTCAAGCCAGCAGCTGTCACCATGAACTACTCATCTGCCCCCATTTGGGCAGGTTTCCCATATTTGTTACAACATTTATTATATGATAAAATACTGAAAAATATTCACTCTTTATGCAAGTCAGATTTTGTGGCTGTCATTTATTTAGAAAAACAATTCTAACATAATGTAATATTGTATAACCACAATCATTTTAAGAATACATGGTTTTGTGAACAAATTTGTATTTTAATTGATGACAGAGAATCTCCAGTTATTTTTATGATTCCGATGTGTTTTTAAAGACATTTATATTTACATGCAGACATTTTGAGAAGTGAGGTATGTTTTTATTACACAAAAGTAGAAAATTAGCCATTGATGATATGAAAATACCCAGAAGCTCAAATTAATTCTAATTTTTATGTTATTAAAGGTCACCTTCACAAATATGGTATCTCCTCTTAGAAATCAACAAGCAAAAATATCTTCCTAAAATATGAAATGGTCTCCAGTAGTACTTGTAATAGATTCTACTATTTTAATAGGCTTTAAATATGTAGTTATTAGCTTTAGCTTTGAAAACCTGAAGGAAAGAAAAGATATTTACATTGAATTGTAGTAGAAAAATAATGTTAATTATAGCACAGGCAAAGTGAGACCTATGAGAGCTGCATTTGACTGAGGAAGGCAGGGATATGTCCCATAAATGAGCAGGATGAAGAGCAGTATTTCTCATTTCAGTGATGCTGCCCAACTCCACTATACAATAACACCAATGGTAAGGTATAAATTTACAAAGCCTTTTAGACAGTAGCTAATGGACTGCCTATATTGTCAGAAAAATGGGCTGCAGATGACTGGAGGATGAGAGGAATCTTACTCTGAGTGCTATGTTATGGAGAAGGAATTTCAAAGTGAGACAAATCAGTATTCAGCCAAGCAAAGCCCTTAGACATTCAATAGCCGCCAAGAACAAAGATGTGAATGCCCCCATTCACTACTTGGAAGTGGTCTCTTAGCTACATTAGATGTGCAGTCTTGGAGACAGTCAAGCAATGCAAAAGGGGAAAAAAGAATTCTTTTCTCAGCCTCACAAGCAAGCACGTGCTCTGTCTCCTTTCTATTTCCTTGCTTCTGTGGGACAATTGCAGAACTACCAACAATTTCTCACCAAGGTATTCCTCCCAAACATATTTGAAAAAATGTGTCTTCTACTTAACTACTGGTGTTTCTTTTGTTTGAAAAGGCATTTTTTTTTTACTTTGAATGCTGAAAAAATAATCCTATATTTTACATGGAAGAATCTTATATTTTAGGTGGAAGAAAGCATGCTAAAAGTTCTTCTGATGCATGTTACGACTACTATTGCTATTAGCTCACATGTATGAAATATTTGCAATGAGTCAGATATTGTGTAATCACTTTGCGTGAGTTCTTTGTTAAAGCTCACAGCTTTCTGAGAGAATATTATTAATATCAACATGATCATTTAATTGACTTTCCCGAGGCACATGGCTGGGAAGTGACTAAGGGTCTGAAGCCAGGCAGGCTGCCTCGAGAAAGGCAGTCCAAAGCAATTTGTTATATTAGATTTCATAATATCTGGACAACATTCCTCTGCATCTGGGTCACAGATAATACGACATTATACATTCATATAAGCTGCTTGGGTATCTAAGGTGTGATTTTGCTCCTAATTTGTTCAGTAGACATATGTAAAAACCATTTGTTTTAGAAATTACTGGCCCATGGGGTCATTCCTGAGTACATCCCTTCTGCCTTCAAACACACACAGTCTTAACTAATGATTAGGAGAACATTTTAAAACAACACTGTGTCAGCTCCCAACGGGCCTTGCCGGGGAGTCCGCCTCCACACCACCCCTCTGTTATTGCTCTCCCTCTACCAGCCTGGTTTCCTCCCGGAGAGGCAGACCTCCACCTTCTCTGGGGAAAAAATGGTTCTGTAGACTGTCCTGGAAGCTCTCAGAGTGAGTTTAAAAAAAAAAAAAGGCAAGAAAACAAATAAAAAACAAAACATTAGGCTAAGACAGACAAATCTTAGGGTAGACTGCTATGGAGTTTGAAATTGAACATGTTTATCTCTTCCTTGGGTGCGGATGTCTGTTTTCCTCATCCTTAGATGGTTTGGTGTGGAGTGAACTGACAGCTGTCACTGTGAATAGAGCCATGTATATCCCATGGAAGAGGGGGTGGGGATAGCAAACTATCACATTATCAACCCTGGTGAGCCTGGAGTTTTTAACAAATTGTGCTTATCTCTGAATGTGATGCTGAGAGTTGATTGGTGGTAAAATATTTATAGTTGTGGTGCTTCCGTTTTGAGGTATTTGAGCAATGATGCTTCTGTAATGTGGTTGCTGAGAAGCTTATGTAAAAGTGATGTTTTGAGTATCCCCTCTTCTGACCTCTGACTCTGTCCAAGTGCATCGCTCCTGCAGCCAAGTTTGCCACCACAGAAAGAGAAAAAAATACCAGGATGCTCATGGGTGGGTATCACCCACTGAACCCAACTCAGGGATTTGCCTGAGCTGGACTCCCCAAAACCCCCCACTCTCTACCTAGTGTCTTGGGCCACAGTTGGTTCACCCACCTGTACAACAAGGTCTTTGGTTGTGTCCGGTTTTTACAGTGGTTCATGCAGTGGATATACAATAATTAGAATAAGGTGAACCTTGTATATTCCATTCAAAATAAAAAGGTTTACAAGGGAAAGGAAATAAAGTGCTATTAACAATTTCTCTCAAGCAAGAACTAAGCTTGTCAAAAATGTATTGTGTTGCTTAATTCAGTTAGTGAATAAATTACAATAAAAGTTTCAAACAAAATGTATAAGTCCCTAGCCTGAGATTTATTTATTTTAAAAAAAATATATTTTATTGATATTTTACAGAGAGGAAGGGAGAGGGATAGAGAGCTAGAAACATCGATGAGAGAGAAACATCGATCAGCTGCCTCCTGCACACCTCCCACTGGGGATGTGCCCACAACCAAGGTACATGCCCTTGACCGGAATCGAACCCGGGACCCTTCAGTCCGCAGGCCGATGCTCTATCCACTGAGCCAAACCAGTTTCGGCTAGCCTGAAATTTAGAGGTAAATAAATATATTTTCTGAGCTTCAACCACAAACAACCTTAGGGTCTAACCTTATTAACTATACTCATATTTCACACAACATTTTTTACGATGAATGAGATAAGTAAGGCAAAGTTTAAAGCCATCAAATGATTGATTTTCTTTTTTGTAAAGTGTTATAAATATATCAGAAACTAAAATAAAAGTTAGAACTATACTAATTGGGTTGTGTTTCACCAAAGAGATGGAAAGTGGGTTCATCTAGAAAGGGGTTTTGGGCTTAACTGCTGTAGGGTGAACTATGAGAAGTTGAACTTTTACACACAGAAGAGAAATAAGTTCCCAGATTTCAATGAGAGAATACATTCTGGAATTCAGAAAAATGAGGAGGTAGCTATACTATTCCCAACATAGGCCATCGATGCCTCTCGATTTTGCTGAAGCAGTTCTCTGGCAAGTGAAGAAGCATAAATGATTCAAGGAGTTACCAGAATAAGATATTCATTTCTTCTTCTAACATCTTATATATTTTTATTAGATAGAGCTTTTTTTTGGATTTCAAGTAATAGAACATTAATGAATGAAGGCAGATTAAGCAAAAGTGATTCAGGGCACCCCCCCCCCCCCGCCCACACACACACACACACACACTAAAATCACACAGAGCTACAGTTTGGAAGCAGCCTGATCCTAATCACCATTCAAAAGAGACAATCGGCATAAGGCAGGAATACCCACATCAGCTAGCTGAATGAATGAGATGTTAACTTCTCCTGTATTAAGTCATCAAAATGTTGGAGGCTAATTTTCAAAGAGAGAATACATTACAGAATTCAGAAAAATGAGGAGGTAGCTGTACTAGTCCCAGTATAGGCCACTGATTCTAGTGATCAAAAGACTCCCAAATATCCCTGAGGAGCCGATCAGCGATCCTCCTTTTAAGTGGCTGGTCACCGGAGACGTTATTCTTTCTCCAGAAGGGCAATTGAGTCCACACGGCGAAAGAACCTATTCAGTTCTGCAGTGTTTAACAGTTTAACATCCCCTGTGAGAAAACTGTTCCTAACATCACCAATTGTAAATTTCTTCAGAAGAAATTCTGATTGTTCTCACTTGTGGTGTCTACTCCTTGTTCAGTTAGGTGATCTGAACAGATGAGGTGAAATCTCTGCAAATAATGGATTATCTGATCTGATCACAAAAGGAAAGCTGGAAGACAAACTCACACTCAGCCTTCAAATGAATGTCTGGCAGTTATGGGTGGGACTTTTACTAATGTCATTATATAATACATATATGAATAAAAGACTTATTAAAAGTAGAGTCATGATTAATTTAAATTTTCCTCTTTTTATATTTTAGCTATGTTGTCTTTAACCATCAAAGAGCAATAACAAGGGGATTTAAAGTTATCATATAATAGTAGATTTCTATGGGGAAACCAGTGTTCTGTATATTCTTCCTGTGATATGATCTCATTGAACTTTCTTACAGCTTGTTGTCTTCACTTAGATCCCATCTGCATCACCAGCTTGTTTGTTTTCCTTTGGATTAAAGATTGTTTTAATATTGGGCCTTCCAGATCCCCATAGCAATGCAAATGATAAAATTTATCAAAGCAGGAGGTGAAGTAATCCCTAGAGGAAGGAAACATATTTTTCTATTTGCCCTTTTATTCCACAATGTGTTGCTAAGTTGTATGAGTAAAATGTGTTTGTGTGTATTGCGTTTGAGGCAGTTTTCTACATTTTAACATTCAACCTTCAATTTTATCACATTTTTAAAATATGCATAACTGATGTGCATAAATGTATATATTGTGTTTCATTTGATAGGACATCATTACAGAATAATATATCAATATAGCTAACATTCATTCAAATGATTGCTGAGATACTGCAATTAAAAAATTGATGTGTGAAGAAGAATTCTGAATTTTTTTTTTGTAGTTAGAGAAGCTCTCCATCATGGAAAAAGTAACCCCAACACTCCAATGACTTAACACAGGAGAAGTTTATGCTCACCCACTCAGCTAGCTGATGTGGGTATTCCTGCCTTATGTGGGATTGTCTCCTTTGAATAGTGATTAGGTTCAGGTTGCTTCCAAACTAGAGTTCTGTGGTCCTGTAGAAACTCCAGTCCTCTGCCTTCATTCTTCCAAAGGGACAAGATGGAATGAGAGGAAAGCTCTCCAGATTATTAGTTAGCTTTACCCACACACATCTCACCTCTGCTCACATTGCATTGTGGGCAACTCATACGACTACCACATATCAAGGGTCTAGGGAACATCCTAGCTGAGATGCTACTTCCCAGTGAGAGCTGTATGACATGGAAAAGGAGACATAGATTTTGGAAATCAATCATATATGTTAAAATAATCAGGAAATTTAAAAGAAGCTTCTCACCTGGAACAGAGTTAATCAACCTCAGCTTTGTACACAGTTTAGCACTCACCAAGTAAGAATCTGGCCCTACATTCCTTCTTGGATGTGGAATTATAATACAGCAAAAGCCAGGTAACAGCACATGTAAGATTTTCTGAATTGGGAGTTGTTCTGGAGTATAAACCATCACTTAATACATAAACACATATTTATTTATTTTGCTATTATATGTGCCAAACTAGGATTTACCATAAAGAGTATATTAAATTAGCAATATATTAAAAAAGCAGTGTAGTTGATACAAGTACTGCTTATAAGTTACAGTGTATTCACCAATGGCACTAAATTTGCAAATGAAATAATGTATCATATAGTATGCAGCTTGCAAAATTAAATATTTGGAAATTAGCTGCAAGTTCATTATAACTTAACTTCAATAAATACAGGGTAGAGTAGGAGTAGGACTACAGTTGTTCATATGCAAAATAATATAATTAATAAATAATAATACAAGAATAAACTTTGTGTTTTGCATACTCACAACTGTAAATCTACATTTGCCCCACCCTGTATTATTGCATATACTAGAGGCCCAGTGCACAAAATTCGTGCATAGGGGTGTGTGTCCCTCAGCCCAGCCTACACCCTCTCCACTCTGGGACCCCTTGAGGGATGTCCGACTGCCCGTTTAGGCCCGATCCTGTGAAATCTGGCCTAAACGGGCAGTCAGACATCCCTCTCACAATCCAGGACTGCTGGTTCCCAACTGCTTTCCTGCCTGCCTTCCTGATTGCCCCTAACTGCTTATGCCTGACAGCCTGATCACCCCCTAACCACTCACCTGCCAGCCTGATTGATGCCTAACTGCTCCCCTGCCAGCCTGTTAGCCCCTAACTTCCCTCCCCTGCTGGCCTGATTGCCCACAACTGCCCTCCCTTGCAGGCCTGGTCCCACCCAACTGCCCTCCCTTGCTGGCCATCTTGTGGTGGGCATCTTGTGTCCACATGGGGGCAGCCATCTTGTGTGTTGGAGTGATGGTCAATCTGCATATTACTCTTTTATTAGATAGGATAGAGGCCTGGTGCACAGGTGGGGGCCAGCTGGTTTGCCCTGAAGGGTGTCCCAGATCAGGCTGGGGGTTCCCTTGGGGCATGGGGCAGCCTGGGCGAGGGGCCTGTGGTGGTTTGCAGGCCAGCCATGCCCCCTGGCAATCCAAGTGGAGGCCCTGGTATCTGGGATTTATTTATCTTCTACAATTGAAACTTTGTAGCCTTAAGTGGAGGCCAAGGCAGGCCAGGGCTTCAGAAGCTTGGCTTCCTCCATCACCAGGGTCAACTCTAGCCTCCTGCCTGCTCTCTCCAGCTCCGTGGCTGCCACCATTTTTGTTGGGATTTATTTATTTTCTATAATTGAAACTTTGTAGCCTGGAGTGCAGGCCTTTGCCGGCTAGGGTGTGCGGAAACCCAAGCCTCCCTCCTGCTCTCTCTGTGGCCGCAGCCATCTTGGTTGGGTTAATTTGCATACTCACACCTGATTGGCTGGTGGGCGTGTCTTGTGGGCATGTCTTGTGGGTGTAGTAGAGTGATGGTTAATTTGCATGCTACTCTTATTAGATAGGATAGTAACATGTATAATATAGGCAATTCTTTGTTGAATTTTATATGAATACATTTGTGTTTTTATTTTGTCATTTGAATGTTTGGATCTGTTATACATTTATGTGTTTATTTATATACTTGTTGTTATACCTTGCCTCATTATTACTCTCTATTGCTCTTACATGTTGCCTTACTGTTGTTTGAATGAATTAAATATTGCATTTTAGTATAAATACTTTGAGTTATTTAAACCCACTAGGATTGTGGCTTCCAAACTACAGTATGGAAAACAGAAAATAGACTACTAGAGAGTGACATAGCAAAAACTCATTAAAAATGCTAATTAGTAGCTGAATCCTTCTGCCATACCCAATTCACTAATCTGCTAGCTAAACACATCATAAAATGTGCCTGCCTTGTAAGTGAGCAAATATCCACAGGAAGGATGTTTTGAATTTCCAGATTACTTTCAATTAACTGGATGCAGAACGGTAGGCTATGAAAGGCTGCGTTATTGGAGTTTTATTTAAAATCCCTGAATAAACGTTAGCGTCCAGTCACAGTGTTGCCTTAATTTAGGCAGTGCTCCTGACTGTTTTCACATTCACTCTCACTCTTCTCTGCCCTCTCTTTCCACTGAACTATTTATCCCCTTACCTATTTATTTATTACAGATTTCGGTACATTTACGTATTCCATCCTTTTTATGCATTTTACATTCTGTCTTTTATTACATCTACATTATTATAAATACAATCTCTTCTACTAGATATAAAATTTTGTAAAGTTCAGGATTGTTACCAGAAAATGTCCTGTTGGGGGAAGTGTTAAGTCTGAGAATAAATAAATGCTTCACAAGGCCTTTGGAAACCTGTTCAGGAGTTGCTCGATGATATCTGGCTAACAGTCCCACAAAACACAATTCTTACTCTGTGTGTGTGTGTGTGTGTGTGTGTGTGTGTGTTTGTGTTTGAGAGAGGAATTATATTCTCCTAAAATATATTGAATGGATTCATTTTAATTTCTTGAAAAGCTGGTATAAAGTGGGAATTATATGTTTCTTAAAGGCTAGTTTTAACAAATCTAGCCTTTAAGGGTTCTGGTTCTAATTTAATTTTATGTATGAAACTGAAATGTATTTTTATGGTAACTGAATTTTTATGTTTCCTAATTCTGCCTGAAATGTAATTCCGATTTTTACTTCTTCATTTCTTGTACTATATGTCCATTCTAGAAAAATTCTTGCCACTTTTGTTTACCTAAAAATTGTATTTATTTTGACTTTACTGATGAAGGATATTGACATCGATTTGTAAAATTCTAAGTTGCCAGTTGTTTTTCTTTCAGAACTTTTAATGTCATATTGTTTACTGACTTCTAATGTTCCTTTGGCACAGTGAGTTGTCATGCTAATTGTTTCTCCTTGTTTGTAATGTTTCCTTTTCCTTATCACATGGCTTTTGTTATATTATATATATTGTGTCATTTGAATGTAATGTGTATAGGTATATTTTTCTATACATAGCTGTTTGGAGTATGCCATGCTTATTTTTTTGTAATACAACTGTATTTGCATTTCAACCTGTTTTCAACTTAATTGAACTGTTTCTCTGCTGATAAACCAAAAATATAATTTATTTTTTGATTCACACTTTTCCATTTGGCTCTTTTATTTATTTATTTTATTTCACTACTTTTCTACATATCATAAGTACTGTTCACTTTATTTACTAGATTCCTTCATGTATTTTTATTAGTTATTTTAACTGCATATTTTCAAAATCTATGTCATCTCTCTTTCTTGTTCTGTTGACTGCTTCATTTTTTTAATGTGTCATGTTTTCTTGCTTTGTTTTCTTTTTGTGCATTGTAATTTTTTTCCTTGAATGCTAGACATTTTGGTCGCATAATATTAGAAATTAAAAGGTGATAATTGTATACAAGGATTTTAAGCCTACTCTTCTGCCAAGATGAATCTTTTTTGAGGTAGTCAGGTCCATGTTGAAATAGCCTCCTCCTCCTCATCATCATCATCTTGCATTTGTTAGGTTCATTGTAACTTCAAATTATTTGAGTTCAGGACCAAAAGCTCCTATTTTGCCGGATATCTGATTTCAGTTACTAGTAGCTTTCCCTGCCTTTAGCCTTCGGCTTGCCCTGGGCTACTGCAGCCCCGGAGATCTCTCTCTTTTTCAGTTCTCCTGCCCCTCATCCAGATGCAGATGCCCAATGTCTGATACTCAGTGTAAGATTCATTGAGACTTTCTCAGGCATTAATGGGCCCCTAGACTGGTGTTTAGCACAGCCGCTGTCACCTCCCCTGCTGTTTCTCCAACTGTAGAGGGCTAACTGCCTTGGATTAAGTAAAAGTCTGAAGCGCCTGGTGAGTTTTTATCAGTTTTCTGCTTTGCCCTAATAGTTCTTCAGGTCTGATATATCTGCCTCACAGGGCGGTCTCTCCTGGGTGTTCCACTTTGCCTTTAGTCTTTCTGTGCACACTTAGTAAAGCAGGGAAAAGAACTGTCTGATTGTAGTCTGCCTTTACACCTATTGCTCTAAATAGTTTATATTCTTATGCTAGCTCTCACTTTGCCATTGAAAGTGTCACTAACTTTCTCATCTGCTTTCCTCTTACCCAGTCCTATTGTTCCACCCAAGATAAAAGCAGTTTTGGTGTCTTTGTTGACAGGCGTGCCTCATCTATTATGGGATGTCTTTATTATCAGTTAGGCTGCAGGAACCACATTTCTGGTAACCATTGCATAGGGGACTGAATCTCCTTTTGGAAAATGGTATAAGTGTGCTCACTATTTTTTTTTTAATTGTTGTACTTTTTTATAACTGGTTGATATTCTTCCTTTTTTGGAGCCTGACTTTGTGATGTTTATTTTATATATTATGTGTCATTGTAATATATTTGCAGCAACAATTATTATCAATGGTTGAATTTATAGTACAACTTTGGTTGCATCAACCATTCCTCTATTTTCATTTTAATATTTTATTGATTTCAGAGAGCAAGGGAGAGGGATAGAGAAATAGAAACATCGATGAGATAGAAATATGATTATTGATCGGCTGCCTCCGGCACATCCCCTAATGGGGACTGATCCCCCAAGCTGGGCACATGCCCTTATTGAGAGTCAAGCTGGTGATCTCCTGGTTTATAGGTTGATGCTCAACCACTGAGCCACACCAGCTGGGCCCACCCCTCTATTTTTAAACTATATTTGTTTCCAAGAAGCATGACACACACAAAAAAATCCTAAACCAGTGGTCGGCAAACTCATTAGTCAACAGAGCCAAATATCAACAGTACAACGATTGAAATTTCTTTTGAGAGGCAAATTTCTTAAACTTAAACTTCTTCTAACGCCACTTCTTCAAAATAGACTCGCCCAGGCCGTGATATTTTGTGGAAGAGCCACACTCAGGGGGCCAAAGTGCCGCATGTGGCTCGCGAGCCGCAGTTTGCCGACCACTGTCCTAAACCAATTTGTTGCCATTAGTTTAAAGAAAAAATATATGAGATAGCCATAGAGTCTGAACACATTATAATAAAACACAGTGATATAAAGCTATAGGAAGGTCAAGGCTTATGAAAAAGCAGAATAAACAAACGCTGACTGCACAAAATGTTTGCTCTTCGCTCTAACTCCCTCTCCACTAGGATCATATGCAAGAGCGAAAAATGGTAGTTAACCTCTTTAACTTGCTGTAGACTTTCGCTCAATGCTATTCCACAGTGTTGGATAATTTAGAAAAGCTTTGCTTAATAACTGTAGTCAAATTGGCATTTTAACTTCCTGAGGCTCCCATTGTGTAGAGGTAGCAATTTAGGAATGCCCAAGCCAACTTAAGAAACAGCTGGGTACTAGTATGAGATAAT
The DNA here is from genome assembly GCF_963455305.1 of Plecotus auritus. Taxonomy (NCBI): domain Eukaryota; kingdom Metazoa; phylum Chordata; class Mammalia; order Chiroptera; family Vespertilionidae; genus Plecotus; species Plecotus auritus. The sequence goes on along the minus strand of NC_137774.1, from coordinate 154,252,690 downwards.
GAAGCAAGAAACTCCAGAGAAAGATAAATATCACATGATCTCACTCATTTGTGGAATATAATGAACAACATAAGCTGATGAACAAAAACAGATCCAGAGACAGAGAAGCATTGATCAGACCACCAAACCTCAGAGGGAAGGCAGGAGAGGGTGGGGGTAAGAGGGAGAGATCAACCAAAGGACTTGTATGCATGCATATGGGCCTAACCAATGGACACAGACACCAGGGGGGTGAGGGCATGAGTCGGGGGATGGGCAATGGGGGGAGGTAAGGACACATATGTAATACCTTAATCAATAAAGGAGAAAAAATTTAAAAAAGAAACTCCAAAAAGATGTGTACATAAGTAATGCTTACCAAATAAGTTTAAACTCCTACTTACACACAAATGCTTTCTTGAGTTTCAGTGGCTTTGATTTGCACCCCATTCTTATACAATTTACTGAATTGAATCTCTGAATATGTCAACATCTGTGTTCACTAGCTGATGAAATAACCCAGAAACTGGATTAGTAAGCTGTATAACAACTTAGATATTTTACAAACTTTTAGAAAGGCTGCCATGTGTTTCTCATAAATAGGAGTTAACATTTATAACCTACAAATGAGGAAACTGTGAAATACCAAAAAACTAAATAAAAATCACATTACAAAAGAGCTAAAAAGTACATATAACAAGTGAGAAAACTAATAATATAGACTCCTCATCCAGTTTTTTTCTGTATTTGCACAGAAAGACAAAATATCATCAAGATTTTATATTTTATTCTCTGATACTAACCCGAATGTGTTCATTATTAGAATTCAGCATAATTTCACAATGAATAAAATCTGAATCATAGGAGGAAATCAGGAAATGCACTCTGGAATTAATTTTACAAATTAAGACCAAACATTATAGGTCTAAAGATATAGAAGAAAAATACCCAAAAAAACTGCATTTCCTTTTTTGTCATAGAGAGATTTTGAAATATAAGATATTTTATTTCATATTAAAATAAAAAAATAGACATAATGGCATATTTCTGCATAACCTCCTCTATTTACTCTGACTTTAGACTTGCTGACTTTAGACTTGCTGATATGACTTGTTTTGGCCAATGCGAAATAGCAAATCCATGGAAAGCAGAAAGTTTAAGATTGCTATCTTTATATTCAGTCACTACTTCTTCTGCTAGTTAGCTAGAGAATCAGAGACCATGCGGGAAAAGACCAAATATGAGATGAGGTTGTTATAAACCAATCTAGCCAAGCCAACCCCCCATGTGGTCACAGCCACATAAGTGAGCTCAGCCAAGACAAGCCACACTATGCAGAGATCAGAAGAACCACCCAGCTAAGTCAAGTTCAAAATTCCTACCCATATAATCAGAAGTCAAAATGATTGGTGTGTTAAGCCACTATATTTACGCAAGTTTTTTTATGCATTGCTATTAATTGACATAGTTTCTAAATATTTGTCAACCCCTATTTTTTTATTAACCTGCAAAGTGCTATGTATATAAAGATATATTCTGAAATAAAATATTATTAGTTATTATATGTTAGTTTGTGTTTTAATTTTCCACTTCCAATATATCTAATAATTACCATGAAGTAAAATAGTGTTTTTTTTTTGTTTTTTTTTTTGGTGGGGGGGCCGGGGGATTGTAAATTAGATGATTCTATAAAATCAATCAGTAAGTTGTGTCTAATTTCTGATAGGCCAATCCACAATTTAAACCATGTAGCTTTTTATAAACAAATCTTTCTCTTTACTCAAAAAAACTGTCTACTCTCATGAAGTGGGATATTCTATATTTTTTTAAATCAGACTATAAGCAAAAATGCATGAAGAAAGATACAGAAATGGACACTGCAATTGTTAAACTGCATGAAATCACCAAATGATCATTCTCACTTATTTTGTTAAAACAAATGTACCTCTAACATCAAAAAAAGAAATGTAAAAATAGTGCATGTCACTAAATGTATCATTTGTACAATAAATTATATCAGTAGTATTAAAAAATTAAAGCAACTAAAATACAAATTTCTTATCTTGACAAGGTAAATAAAATTTCATGTTAATTGAGCAGTGAACTTTACTTATTTAAATTAAGATATGTCTAGAAAATATAATAAATAATCATAAAAACTGACAACTTGTATCTATATTTATTGTTCCACTAGAGGCCCAGTGCACGAAATTTGTGCACTGGGGGGGGGGGTGTGTCCCTCAGCCCAGCCTGCACTCTCTCCAATCTGGGACCCCTCGGGGGATGTCCCCAGGATTGGGCCTAAACCGTCTAGTTGGATATACCTCTCATAATCCAGGACTGCTGGCTCCTAACTGCTCACCTGCCTGCCTTCCTGATCGCCCCTAACTGCCAAGGAAGAAGTCATTTGGGAATGGGTGTTGAGTTATCTAACTATTTCTCTTTCTCTTTCTCAGAACTTTAGCTTGGCTCTAGGTTTTGTTCACCAGTTCTCCTTAAGCAATCTCTTACATAATCATCTATCTAATATGACCTCTTCCCAAAACCATACCCATACCTCACCTCTGAGTTCCATATCCATGTGCTCATGTACTACCAACTAGATTTCTTCTTCTGTAAGCAGTGTATCTCTTGGTTGTATCAGACAAATACTAGTATGTGTGCACCATTTGGGACAAATGTTAACAAATAGCCATCCTCTGACTCCAAACAATAATAAAAACAACCAACAACTACTTACAGGCAATAAATTCAATGCAGGTGAATTGTTAAGTCAAAGTTAGAAATCCAGGCCTTGACATAACTCCCCCTTGTTCCTTATCACACATCATGATACTTATTGAAGCATTCAAGCTATTATTTGACTTGTCCTTCTTACAGATATGATTCCAGTTTCAGGTCATTTTTTTAATTTTATTTTTTTACTGACAATTGAATTATTGCAAAATCATCTTGGCTCAAGACTCCAGTACATTTGTACCTTAATGCCTCGTTGGATAATATCATATATGTAATTTTCAAAGTATAAAGACTGATACTGCTACTCCTCTTATGATACTAAGTACAAAAATATAAATATGGAATTTACTACACCCTTTACTCACCTACCCCCTTCATTGCTCTAGGCATACTACACTATTTGCAATTACATCCAAATTTGTGCAAATATAATACACAGCTGGGCATGAACTCTAATACTTAATATACCTGTAAATTCTGGCTTATTCTACATGACCCTGTACTGTGACATTTGTAATTGTTTTTAAATCCTTTTCTCCATAAACATACCCATTCTCCCTACTTGGTTAGCATTCCACCTTTCCATGCTTTAATGATGGAACTAATCATTTATTTACACTTTGATTACTGAAATGCAAGAATCTTGGAGGCTGTATATCTTGTTTCCTTATGACTCCGCAAAGCCTAGAATATGCAGCAGAATAGGACTGGTGTCCTTGTAAGAAGAGACACCACTCTGCTCTCTCTTTCTCTCTCCCTCTCTCTCTCTTTCTCTCTCCCTTCCTCTCTCTGTCACTCTCTCCCTCTCTCCCTTGTCTTCCCTCCCTCTCTCTCTCTTTCTCCATGCACAGAGGAACAGCTGTATGACAACACAAAGAGAAGGTGCTACATCTAAGGCAGAAGCAGACCTTTTAGCTGCCACTAACCCTGTTGGCACCTTAATCTTGGACTTGCGGCCTCCAGAATTAGGAGAAAATAAATGTCTGTTGTCTGAGCCCTCCAGAATGTGTTATTTTGTGTGGCAGCCTAAGCAGACTAATAACATTTGTGAATCAATTGTCCATTTAATGTCAGCGGATGAATAGTATAGATTGTGCTACTAAAATTCACCAAAAACCTACTTTTCCATGAGCAAGCAAAATACTCAAAGACTGAGTTCATAGAAAGTACAACAGAAGGAAATCTGCATTGCATTTATTCAGCAAGTTTAGCAGATTGTCAGATTATAGGGTAAAAGTTACTAGGTCCACAGAGTTTAATTCATGGTTATAGTCAGAATCCATTTTAAGAAACAACAATGTAAACTTAATTTCCAGGATCAAAAACTCTATTTTTAAATTTTGTTTTCTCCAAGCGTCTCTTAATGCAAAGAATTCAGAATGACTAAAAATATCGTAATTCTTGTTCATGGTGCAGGGGCTTTTCTTTTGTGGAGCAGAGATTGATAATGGGTTTTATGTAAATTACTTTTAATTTAAATTTAAATGCAGTTGATTACTTATTAAATTACTATTTTGTATCATCACAAACCTACAGTTAAACTCCATATAAAATGAATCTGGGAATAAGTAATTTTTCAATCTGTATTAACTTTCCCTTCTTTTATAAGTATAGTATATTTTAATTATGTAGATAAACAAAAACAAAGACACAATGAATTGAACAAGCTTAAAAAACAGTCAGCAAATCCATACACTGGGAGAATAAAGGACTTAAAAAGATCCCATTGGAGGAAAAATTAAGAATTTACAACATTTTTATCTATGTGGGAAATTACTTTAGGTACATTTTTATGGTTATTATTTAAAGATTTAAAAAAAAAAAAAAAAAAACACGGTCAAAACCGGTTTGGCTCAGTGGATAGAGCGTCAGCCTGTGGACTGAAAGGTCCCAGGTTTGATTCCGGTCAAGGGCATGTAACTTGGTTGCGGGCACATCCCCAGTAGGAGGTGTGCAAGAGGCAGCTGATCGATGTTTCTCTCGCATCGATGTTTCTGACTATCACTCTTCCTTCCTCTCTGTAAAAAATCAATAAAATATATTTTAAAAAAAAAACACGCAAAGAATTGTGACAGTTAGAATAGGTACTGGAATTTTAGTACGTTTCCTGGGATTGAATACAGGCTCTGCCTCTTATTTTCTTTATGACACTGGGAAATTTACTTAACCTCTCTGAACTTCAGTTTCTTGCACTATTAAAAAGAAATAATTATGAGACTCACCTTTTAAGTTGATGTAAAAATTACACGAGTTAATATATATAAAATGCTTGGCAGAGTGCCTGACACCTAATAAACACCCAATGAGAGTAGGCTATCCAATAATAATGCTGGCAGATATTCATAACCCATTTTTATGTGTATATTTAAAATAAACTGAACACATTTACATTAAGCAAATAAAGAATATCTACCTGACATATAATAAATTCCAGAGATATGTTTACTTAATTCCACTTATGACAACCTGGGGTTTTGAACTTTTGACTCCAAATAAAAGAGATTTACATATAAAAATAAGAGTATTTAACACATTTTTTATATACTGTTTATAGCAAAGTGCTTTTTTTTATCAAGATAGCAAATACTTCTAAGATACACAGTTTCTGTATAATACAGAAAAATCATTGAAGTGATCAGGAAATTACCAGTGTGCCTTGGTATTAATTTTTTTTCACACACACACACACACACACACACACAGCTAAAACTAAACATTCCTCATAATAAACTGCTACCAGATGAAGAGTCACAAAGCAATTGAAAAATTATTAAAATATACATGAAACCACATGCTCTCAAAGGGAAAGCTCAAGCATAAATGTATTTTACACTCCAATAAAATACTGTCATAGTTTCCTTTTTCTAATATATACAAACACTTTCAAATTTGCTATTCTAAGAGATGTTTTGGAGTTAATAACAAATAATTGGTTGATTTAAGGAATGATATGAACAGAAACTTCAAATTAAAAAAAAATAATAATCCATGAGTGTCCTAGTCAAGAGATTTTAAAAAATGGCAAGCATAGTGGTGAGGAGAAGATATTATCATTAATTACTTCTCAACAGCAGTGGCAACGTTTCAAGGTTGTCTGCTGCCTGCAGATTTGTTAGCCTCTTCATGGAATATGTCACAAGGGAGGTATTTTTTGAAGCAGTAACAGAAGTGTGTGAAAAATCTCAGTATGATGCATGAGTATAATCTCCTCCTTGCAGATGTTAATTCCCCGCTTGTTGCCACTAGAAAGCAGGTGCTAGCCTATCTGTGAATGCTCTTTCCTGCTGGACAGCAGACAAGAATCCTGGAGCAAGCTAGATGCCACTGACATATGATGAATCCCAGTAGTTCAAAGTCTTTTCAAATACATGAGTAGCTTTTTATAATATTTATCCCCCCTTAAATTGAAAAATGAAATGCAGTAATAGAGTCTGAGTGTGTACTCTGAGCTTGGAGACAAAATTTGACCTTATTACATGTCATACTTAATGAAGTCTCAACAGAGGAAAATAATTGTTGCTTTCAAACACCTTCAAAGTGACTGTAGTTTAAAAAAATGTTGCCCTTTTCCACCAAACATTTTTTTTTTTTTAATGAAAAACAACATCGTGAAAAGGGAAGAAAAACTGAAGAACAAATTTCAACCTTCAAGGTCACACGGGATAATTTGGTAATCTGAAGGTGATAGAATGAGCAAAAAGGAATCTAAAGAAATGTAAAAGTTGGGATCCAAAAAGAAAAAGTTTATATTCTCCTTATAGAATAAACAGATGACAAAAAGTATGCAGCAAAAACTACTTTTAATAGAAATGAGTTTTCAAAATCAATATAAACTTCCAAACTGACAACTCAAGGTAAAATAGGGCACTCTTTTAATACAACAGATGACCTTAACCACTGAATAAATGATTATTCTATCTGAACAAATACAGAAGAAAATGAGTTTTCTAAATGTTGTCATTGAATTCTAATTGCCTATTCCTAACTTAAACACATTTTTCATGTATTGAGAACTTCTATTAATACCCTCTGGAATTATGAATGTAAAATATAAAGAGGACTATTATTGATTTTAGCATCTGCAAGACATCATTTCTTAAATCTAGGATGTGTAAAATAATCTAATTTCTTCAAAAAATACTCTTCTTTTTGTTATTTGACAAGTGGAGAAACTGAAGCACAGAGAAATCACATAGCATTCTCAAGCACTTAATTTGTGCCACATGTAGAATCTGAACCAATTTTTTAATAACGTTTTTGTTTTTGTTTTTGTTTTATCTCCAAGTGAGTCTTACAAGCTCTTCTATTTGGCGGCTAGTTTAGGGTCAGGTCATCTTAATCCAAGCAGAAACTGAGAATATTCAAGCCTAGGATTAACATTTGTGAGGAATGGCTGACTGCTGATTTCTCTAGCACAGTACTCCATGGATTATAACTAAAACCCTGAGATTTTAACCTTTATCCTTGGCAGTCCATGAACTCCCTTTTTGTCTCCCCAACTCCCTGAGTTTCTTAGTCTCCATTTCTTAACCTTTCCCCATGAGCCATTTATGAACTGCAAAATACTTCCAGACTCAAAACATTATTGCATGAGTTTTAGCTAAGCTTATTGAACTTTCCTTCTTCCCACAATTTTGTCCCTTTAAATCCTTGGTAACTGGGAAACTTTAACTTGCTTTCAAACATGGTTTCATTTTTTTCCAATTGATCCCACTTTTCCAGTTCTTTCTAATTATTTCCTCTGGACCTGTTTGTTGGTCTACTGTATACATACAAATATACATATACATAATTTGGCCTTTTCTTTTCCTTTTTGGTCATAATTTCAGATTGTCCTCCAAACATAGCAAGATAGACTAATATCCAGATTACATATCAAGATATACATAAGTCTTGCTTAGAAAATAAAACACCTATGTATTTTTTAATTCATGAAAATGATGATTTATAAAGATGACAGAGACTTCTTTAAGTATTTATGAGATGCACTACATGTTTTTTTCACACTAAATCTTCAAAATTTGGTATGTATATTATACTTAAAAACACATTTCAATTCAGACTGACCACATTTCAACTCCTCATTAATCACTTGTGGCCAACAGTGACCATATTTGAAAGCACAGGTCTAGTTCTATTTTAATATCATCTCTATAACTAAGTATGGCAATCAGCAAGGAAGAAACAAAACAAAATGGAGACTAGTCTAATGTCAACATACAATATACTACATATAGCATTTTTTGTTTTATTCTCTTACATACTGTCTTTATTAGAATTATCATACAATTGGTAGTTTTCACCAAGCACTGCTTACTTATAAATCTAGATGAATAGAATTTCATTTTTCTGTTAAAAAGTATTCATTGTAGTAAATTAAATAGCCTGTAAATAAATAAAGAATTATCAGGCAATAGCATATTAGTGTCTTAAATCAAATTTATTATATATTTTTGCCAAGGAGAAAAATTTCTAAACCGCATAGTTCTAGAAAGTATTATAAAAATTTTGGGGATCCTGAACCATATTATATTTATTTCTTTTTTAAAAAAATATATTTTATTTTTTACAGAGAAGAAGGAAGAGGGATAGATAGTCAGAAACATCGATGAGAGAGAAACATCGATCAGCTGCCTCTTGCACACCTCCTACTGGGGATGTGCCCGCAACCAAGTTACATGCCCTTGACCGGAATCGAACCTGGGACCTTTCAGTCCGCAGGCTGACGCTCTATCCACTGAGCCAAACCGGTTTTGGCTATATTTATTTCTTAATCCCAAAGACACTTATAAGATAGACTGAAACAGACTATTAGTTTATTTTTTATGTAAATGAAAATATTTTCTCTAGTTATTAACATTTTCCATGAAAATTTAATTTTTTCTGACTGGCTATTGGTGGACAATTTATGATCTGATGTCTACATCTGGAGAGATTCTACGGTGCAAGCATGAATAGTAATAATCTTTTATTATAGATGGTTTGCAAATGAGCAGGAAAGCAATAAAATTATAATTTAATTCCAAAAATTCATTTGTTTTGGTAGATTTGAGTCATACAATCTATGCTTCATTTTATGCAGTGCCAGCAACAGCTTCCACTAAACTACATAATCATTTTCTCTAAGACATTCAGCTTCTGAAATACTAAATTTTATAAGATCCCTCTTATATTTGAGGAAGATGGGGAGATATGTTAGGGAAGAGGTTTGAAAGACAATGAAACATATATGTCTTTGCTATATATTGCCATGAATTGATATTCACAGGTCATAGTACCATGTTTATTATCTTTGAAACATGAATTTACCATTTGAAAAATTAGGAAAATATAAAACATACAAGTGATTGTAACACCAACATTTGAATATAAAACTAAAACTGTTCTTGCTGGTGGATTTCTAGTTTCATTAAATCACAGAAAATGAGTTTTATGAACAATCCTCCAGATGGGCAAATGTTCACATGCTACACAACATTTCATAGATTTATGTGAAAAGCAATCTGTAACCAGATGCATACCAGAGATCAGAAAGTGAATCTTCAAATACGCACGATTGCCTTTAGGTGTACAGCTGTAAGAATTTGATGTTTTCTTTCCAGTGGGTTTACCTGATGCCTTTTAGTTTTTGTCAGCTGAGGTGATTAATAGTGAGTAACTTTTACAAGAAAGTAAGTTGCTAAACATAAACAGTGTTGTTGTTTTGTATCTTCAACATGGGAGAATAACTCGTGCATTCACAGTTTTACCTAAAACAAAACATTAACTTTGCATTTCCCACAATTCCCAGAGACAGAAATACATTATGTTCCAGAATCACATATAGTGTCATATTATTCCTTCACTTATTCTTTTGTACAGCAACAAAAGTGTTATTAATATAAAAATGATTATCAATCAAAATATTAAAACATTTTCATCTCTTGCCTAATCAGAGACAATTTACCATCTTTGTGTTTTCAAGCATCTGTTTCTTAATTTTTTTAAATATATTTTATTGATTTTTTACAGAGAGGAAGGGAGAGGGATAGGGAGTTAGAAACATCAATGAGAGAGAAATATTGATCAGCTGCCTCCTGCACACTTCCCACTGGGGATGTGCCCACAACCAAGGCACATGCCCTTGACCAGAATCGAACCTGGGACCTTTCAGTCCGCAGGCCAATGCTCTATCCACTGAGCCAAACCGGTTAGGGCTGTTTCTTAATCTTTTAATGATAACATACATAAAATAGCATAAACACAACTTAGGATTTCACCGTCCTCTCTCCATCTCTTTCTGTCCTGCTTACCTGCACACACCCCACTTCATTCTCTTTCAGAATTTATTAATCACCTAATTTTCTCAGGCACATGATTAATTATTGGAATGCAAAGATGTTCAAAAGATAGCATGTATTTTTTGTTCTTTTCCTCTTTTCTTTTAGAATAAAATAAAATGTTGATAGGGTACATTTAACTTAGATAACAATTTCAAAGGCTTGACCATTCAAGTTTCTTAAGAGCTGAGAATATCTTGTTTGATTTAGTGACCACAGGACTTGGAATTCTGCCTGGCATATAATAAACTTCAAAAACTGCTAAAATAAAACTGAGCCCACTGAGTCCATTCTCTTACAGATGTTTAGAAAATCAATTACCATTAAAGTATAAAGTATATTATTTACTTACAGACTGCCTTTCATATTTCACCATCGAAATTGTATTCAGTGAAGTGCTCAGTTCTATACATGAAATGATATCACCAGCTGTAAAAGTGATAATCATGTTTAGTAAATCTTGTGATGGGTAAATAGTTTATAATTGATTTTAATGCTTTTTTAAATTTTTTTCTTTATTTTCCCCCATCACCATTTATCCCCCCTGTACCCTCTTCTTCCTCCATCCACTGCAGTCGCCACATTGTTTCTATGTCCAAAGGTTCTTTCTCTCTTTTTCATTTTTTTTTGCTCAATTCCTCACATTTTAAAGTCTCAGGATCATTCTGAGCTACTCTTGGATTTTCCTAAAGTTATTCTATAATTAGATAGATAATCTATTCTTTATAGACTTCTCTAGACATATTAAGTCATTAATGTATTTTTCCTGCTTGGCAGCACCTTCAAAAATTCTTGAACAGATGAAATCCCACCAGTGTTCTCACCCACCCGTAAACTGAATATTTTGAAGTTTGATAGTTGTAACAGTGCTATGTTCTAAAAACTGAAGCTTTTTTTTAATGAATATGTAACTTGAGTTTGTGTAATAAATTGCTAATTATGAAACCAAGCAGATTAATTTTGGTAAAGAATGGCACAGTGTAAATTATCACAATAATCAGAAATGTTCCAACCAAAGGCATTTGTAACCAGGCTAGTTTAAAATTAGTGTAAATCTTTACATGCAATTGCTACTTATTCAACTATTGCCTTAGTACAGAATGGTATAACAAATGTGTGCTTTACCACACCTTTCCAGTATGCATTGATATATTTCTTAAAAATAAGAATGCATTAGAAATATTGCTGATTTTAGAGTTATAGTTCAGTTTTTCATATCTCCCCAAATCTGAGTTTTATTCCTGAGCTCTTACTCCATTTTGCCTTCCTCCCCCTCCAGAAATAACTGTGGGCCAAATACTTACCTGTTGCCTTTCTATATTCTTATGTTTCAGTTTCTTGTCTGAAATAACTGAACTGGGTAATCATGCCTGGAAACCTTAACTGGACCTAAAATATCACACAATAGGAACTTGGAACTACAAATCCCTAGTTTTATAACATAACTTTAACATTTACTTGGAAAAACTCATTTGACTATGCCTCAGTTTCCCCAGCAGTAAATTTTTATATATTTTCAGGTTGCTTGAAAAATTACAGTGTTCTTACATAAAAGCTAGCACAAAATTTTTCTGAAAAACTCTTTCTTCTTTCCATTCTCTTGGGAAATATTCCTTTATCTTCACTCTTTTCTTTCAACTCCTCTGAGAGATCTTCCATTCTTTGGCAGACAGGACCAGAATCTCTATTATCAAATGGGCCATTTAACTCTAAACAGATGATTGTGACAATTGAGGAGAATATTTACACATAACCTAAATCTAGCCTCAAAATAGAGAAGGAAAGCATTTTCTATATTTTATAAGCTATTAAATGTTTTAAGGCAAATTATAATCACACAACAGCCAACCTCTACTAATTCAGCCTAGCTGGATTATTCCAGTTTTTGCTAATTTAAAAGTGCACATTGCCATGAACTTGTTAATGCTTTCTTGCAAAAAAAAAAAAAAAAAAAAAAAAAAAGAGCTTTACAAATAGATAAATAACATATATCAATAAGTCACTCACATGTAATTTGGTGTTTTGAAAACCAACTTTCCTCTAAAGTAAGTTAAGCATCCTTCTCATAATTCTGATTAAAAGGCTAATTTATTATTATTTTTCACATATATTATAGAGTAAAACAAGATTTTAGATTTTGTTCAAATCATATTTATTTATTTTTAAGTATATTTTTTATTGATTTCAGAGAGAAAACAAAAGGAACATCAATGAGAGAGAATCATTGATTGGCTGCCTCCTGCATACCCCACACTTGGGGTCAAGCCCACAACCCAGGCATGTGCTTTTGACCAGAATCTAACCCGGGACCCTTCAGTCTGCAGGCAGGCACTCTATCCACTGAGTCAAACCCGCTAGGGCCAAATCATATTTATTTTAAATGAAACTCATCTAGATGAAAATTTTTTCTATAGCAAACACAAACATTGCTTATTTGCTGTTTCAAAATTCAAAAATCAAATTAACATCCAATATGTTCCTTAATCATCTCAGTATGAAAGTAAGCTGGGCCAGATATTATCATATTCAAGACTTTGTCATTGCTACTTTTATTAAACTAAATGTTCAAATTTCCTGAGTCTAAGGTTTGTAATGCCTCACTCCACTTCCACAAGAACAATCTCATGCCCTACTTCCTTAAGAATTGGAAATATGAAAGACTTATTTTTTAATTTGCTAAAGCCATATGATATCTATAAAGTCACAGATAGTTAAGGCAGACAAATTTACCATGCTTATTTGTACATAAAAATAAATACGTTTACTCAGATAGACAGTTGCTCCAGGAGATTCATCTGTCCAAAAGTTTGTTGTGCTACCATGAAAAATCTGATATCTGAGCACCTTTAGTAGCTATGATTTGACATGGCTTTACTTTTTTATTATTTTCATACATTGTATCCCAAAATGTGGCTTCAACTTTTATTGACAGAAGGAATAAAGGATTATTATTAAACTAGAGGCCCGGTGCATGAAATTCGTGCACGGGGGAGGAGGGATCCCTTTCAGCCCAGCCTGCACCCTCTCCAATCCAGGACCCTTCGGGGGATCCCCAGGATCGGGCCTAAACCAGCAGTCGGACATCCTTCTCACAATCCGGAACCACTGGCTCTTAACTGTTCACCTGCCTGCCTGCCTGATCACGCCTAACTGTCCCCTCCCCCACTGGTTTGGTCACCCCCAACTGCCTCCCCTGCCAGCATAGTTGCCCCAACTGCCCCTCTGGGCCTGGTTGCCCCTGACTGCCCCCACCTCGCCAGCCTGGTCACCCCTAGTGCCCCCCCTGCCAGCCTGGTCACCCCTAACTGCCCCCCTGCTGGCTTGGTTGCCCCTCACTTCCCCCTCAGCTGGTGTGGTTGCCCTCAACTGCCCCCCCACCAGCCTGGTCGCCCCTCACCAACCCCCCTGCCTGCCTGGTCGCCCCACACAGCCTGTTGCTCAGTCATTTGGTCATCCCTCACTAACACCCCTGCTGGCCTGGTCACCCCATACAACCTGTTCGGTCATCCGTTCAGTTGTGTTGGATGCGACAGTCGCTTAGCCATATATATATATATATATATATATATATATATATATATATATATATATTTACCTTATGTATTTCTACATCTACTCTTAAGTATTAGGAGGTATATTTCATTCATTTCTTTATTCCAAATAGTTCCCGACATTTACATTTTCTCCAGAAACACCTCAACATTTTCTGTGACACTGAATCTCATGAACTACATCTATTCTACTTTTCTTTTTTCTTCTCTCCAGTAAGAGAGTAAATCTTCAGTCACATAGTTTTGTTACATGGATTTAGGCAAAGTCAGGTTCTACTTGCCATCCCTGCCAAGGTGATTGTTCAAAAAATACATATATAATCTTAAACCAGATCAATGAGATGCCTTTTTCAGATATTTTGCTCCTATGTTTGTTTTCTAGGAATGTTATCAGGTAAGAAACATATTCCCATATTACTTTCTTTCTATTTACGAAACATATCACTGCTTACACTCATGGCTCCAACTTTGTGGAAGGAGCTGGCTTGCAAGAATGAAGTAAAAACACAGAAATCAGAGAGGAGAATGGAGAGAGATCAGAGAAGAGAAATGGTATCAACTCTATATTTCTAGTTATTTATTGGGGTCAAATACATTCCTGCTCTGTCTGTCAATGCTTTATAAAAGCTACTGAATTCCACAATTTTTTCTGTCTAAACTAGATGGAATTCACTTGCAAGTGAGTGGATGCTAGTATTTAATGCCTAAGAAAGATAGTATTATGGCAAATACTGCGTTACAATACTGTAAGAATTTTAAACTGCCCCAAAGTTTGTACTTCTCCACATGCAAGTCCTGAATCCAATGAAGAAAAAGACAAAAGCAGATAGAGAAATGACCATATCACTGATATGGCTGAGGTTGAAGAATATTGGAAAACCAACAGGGTGTGATACTACACCCCAGAATCACTATTATTTTCTGGACACACGGTAAGAAAGGACATGTGCCAAAGTTACTGTAAATCTTCTTTTTCCTTTTTCTTTTCTTTATTGATTAAGGTATTACAAATGTGTCCTTATTCCGCCATTGTCCCCCCATCCTACCCAGTCCTGCCCTCACCCTCACCCCCTGTTGTCTGCATCCATCGCTTATGCTTTTATGCATGCATACAAACCCTTTGGTTGATCTCTACCCCTTACCCCCACCCTCCCCTAACTCCCCTTTGAGGTTTGAGCATCTGATCGATGCTTCTCTGTCTCTAGATCTGTTTTTGTTCATCAGTTTATGTTGTTCTTTATAATCCACAAATGAGTGAGATCATGTGATATTTATCTTTCTCTGACTAACTTATTTCACTTAGCATAATGCTTTCCCTCCAGCTCCATCCACGCTGTTGCAAATTGTAGGAGTTCCTTCATTTTTACAGCAGTATAGTATTCCATTGTGTAGATGTACTAAAGTTTTTTAATCCACTCATCTGATGATGGACACTTAGGCTGATTCCAAATCTTAGCTATTGTAAACTGTGCTGCTATGAACATAGGGGCACATATATCCATTCTGATGAGAGATAGAAACATCAATGATGAGAGAGAATCATTGATTGGTTGCCTTCTACACACCCCCTACTGGGGATTGAGCCCACAACCCCAGTATGTGCCCTTGACTGGAATCAAACCTAGGACCCTTGAGTCTACAGCTAATCCTCTATCTACTGAGCCAACCCAGGTAGGGCTATAAATCTTAACTCTTCCTCCAAATAAAGAATTATTTGAATTAAACACTTTATCATAATAAAAATGATTCAAATGTGTTTTTAATGTAATAATTCCATATCATGTGCTTTTAATTATCATTACTATTTGAACTATCAACCAAGTTAGTCCAATGATATGTATAGAAATGGTGTATGGAGTGACTTAGAAGGCCCACAAATTAACCCTAACTCAGGACTAGGCAAAGTGAAGACAGTCATCATTTCTTTCCATGTCCACTAAGGAGTTCTGGCAGCCAGGGTTACTGAAAATTTCAGAGTTTTTTCCTGTAAGGAAAGACTTTCTAAAAATTGCACAGTTGTTTTTTTCAAAGAAACATTTTATGATGTACATAAGAAAATAAGAATAAAAAACACTGACCTATTTTTTTGGTTTTGTTTCATAAACTGTACAGTGTTGTCATCTGCTACATACTCCCTGGCTTAAAAGCTCTTCCGTTATGAACCTCCTGACATCTTTTGTCATTCAAAACACTGAGAGTATATTTATCCTCAGTTATGACAACTATGGCTAGGAGCAAAAAGAATTATTTCATATAAGAAAAGGATAATAACAGCAACAATAACATATATATGCACCTATGTATAATATATCCATCAATGCATAGATGCATTGTATGCAAATATATGCATATTTCTGCTCTATCACTAAAAGTTCTATACTTTCATTGAGAAATAATCATTTTAAATTTTAGCTAGCATCCTAACTAAAAGTCAAATTAGGTACTACCCTGATTTGCTCTTCATTATAATATCGATTTATTAATAAAGCAAGTTAAAAGAATGATATTTCTCACTAAGATTTAAAATATTAGTTTCCATTTTGCCTCAGAATGAGATGTTTTATTCATTGGCAAAATTCCCAGTCCAATAATATAAAGGAAATAAATTATGTACATTTAGATGGCACTTTAGTGGATTCTTAATTAAGAAATGGTAACCATCATCTAAGGGGACACGTTTTATTTAGCAAGTAAAAGAACAGATCCATTAACCCCCATAAATTTCAATATTTAACACCAGGGATGACTTGAAAATTAACGTTAATTTTTTAAATATATGCTTAGAATATTGATTAAGAATAAGGAGTTAAATAAATATCCTTGCTATATAGGTGTAACAAACATTTTGTATATTTAAATATAAAGTGTGAGCATAATCATTATTTATCATGTATTGTGATTAAATAAATAGTGTATTTGTAGCATTTTAAAGCCACTGAACCCACTGTAGTGTTTAACAGAGATGGTTATTGAATGTGCAAGACTTTGTCTTGAAGGACATCTTCATCTTAGTAAGTATGGGCCAGTTACTTGATTGGGTATTTTCTGATGAAGAAACCCCTCAAATCAGTGGAATATGTTAAAAGAATTAAGACCTTAAAGATATAGAAGGTGATATAGGTAAAAAAAAAAATAGAATATCTACAATTAGGCAGCAAAGTACCTGAACAAATGTGATTCACAAAATATAAACAAATATACTTATAAAAATATACTTCTTGCAATATGGATAACTCTGACCATTCTTATTTAACTCTCCATAATGCTTCAAACACAGAGTAAAAGACACAAATACTACAGAGATGCCTAAAAAAAAAAAATGGTACAATGGTGTCTCCATAAACTAGAAATCAAATAAATTCAAAGTAAAATTTTCAGGCTGATTACAATGGATGGAGAGGTGAATATTTTACATCTGTAGAATGACTGGGGGACAGCATCACTAGTCTAGCTAAGAACAAAGATCTTTTAAAATTTGACATGAATAATTCTAGTTGGTTTGGTGCCTCAAATTATTTCTGATGTTTACATGGAAAAGTAAGGAGATAAAAGCATACTGTCACTGATCTGCATCTTCACATGATTGATTTTATGCAAGCTCTGTATGACCTTACGTTTTCTTCTCTTTTTTTCTATGCATGAGTATAGCCAGTATTCCCCATATGTGTACAGTCTGGGAGTTTTGTCATTAAGGGCATAGGGCTGGAAACTAGGGAACTATCACAAGTTTAGAACTGGCACAGGAAGAATGACCCATAAAAAAATTACATGATTATTACAGTTGTGTCCTCTATATATTCTGGAGTGAAGCAGACCTTTACAAACAAAGTTAAAGCAATCTGTAAGTATTCCCTTAGAGTCCAGGACTTTGTACCATAGTTAGGAAATTGATCCATGGCTCCTTTGTTTCTCTGAGCCAGAGAGGTCACAGAGCTTACTCTTGCCTAAGGGATAGATTTGGGCTCATTTCCCCTTTCTCCTAAAACATGCTGAGTGATAATGACAGACATTGCTCCCATGGCTCCCTCTAAAATGTTTTTAAGGTAAAATTCAAGAAAAAATACCTTTTCCCATCTTGATGTAAACCTCACGTCACCCAGCAATTTCAAGTCATTCATGAAATGTAGGCAGTTGATTTTTTTCTTCTGAAGTTTACTTTTAAAAATATAAGATAATAAAGAGAGTTAAAAATGAAACCACCTATAATAGCTCTATTCTAACAAAATAATTTTGGCTGTTGCATGTACTCTTAACATATTTGCATCACTATTAAAAGAATATGTGTGAAAGGATCACTCCCTATCACAACCTACACTTCCACAACAAAATTCACCTCAGTATTCTTAGATTCTTAATTTCTATTGAGAGATGTTGACCTTTAGATGTACAGTTCTATGGAAAGTTTCAGTTAGCTGTATATAAAGTGGTTCTCATTCAATCCTTCACCACTTCAATACACTTCAAATTTTTCCATTGTTTTTGTGAAAAATTAAAGTGAAATGCCTGTTGCTGAAGTAAGTATAAGTTTAAGAATGCTTTTGTTTCCTAACTTACAATATTCTCCAAATTCACAGAGGGAAACAAGTGGGATTAATTGAAGTTGTCATACACATGAAGCACACATATTTTTACTGAAGAATAAATGTAAGTACACATTCTGAGGAAAAGTAATGTGAAGTCTGAACATTATAGACATTACACTTGGCAAAATAGTACTGCCATACCTAACCCCTCCACTGTGGGGGAGAAGGTGAATAGACTCATGCAAGACATTTTCTAAAGTTGCAGCACTATGGAGAATTTGCATTGGACTTGGGCTGGTCAACTTGATCAAGTTCAAAATCCTGACTTTGTACCCCATGTATCCTTCTCTCAGAAGCACATTCTCATACCCATAATACTGATATGTAATAATAAAGGACATTTGTTAATTTATAATGAGAAATTACTGTCCCAGAAATTAGGCATTCAGAGCATACATGATGGTTGTTTTCTTTACCTGGGGCTATATTATGTCCTATTCAGGCCCTCAAGAGATTGGATGATGCCCATCCACATTGTGGAGGGCAATCTACTTAACTCAGTCTACCTATTCAAATGCTACTCTCTTCTAGAAACACCCTTAGAGACACACCCAGAAATCATGTTTAACCAGGTATGTGGGCAACTTATTATCCAGTCAAGTTGACACATAAAATTAACTGTCATAAGGTCTTCCTTATATTCAAAAGGCTGAGGAAGCTATACAGATATTAGATAATATATAATAAGCCATGTAGATATCAGCTATTATTTGTTTTACTATAACATATTTATTTGATATATGTTGTAGCACATGAAAGTTCAAAATCAGAATCCAACTGGTATTTGTATTTGAAGTCTGACTCTTTCATTCATTAAAAATAAAATGAATGAATCGATCTATTAATTGTGGCTTGGCACTAAAACGTGTTTATCTCCTGTTATTTGACCAATAATTTTCCTATATCGGGAATTTTATGTAACAATATAACATACTATAAAACCCTTTAAAAATAAATTTCACTAAGCTGTGCATCTGAAACCAATTTTAAAAAATAAATACTTAAATAAGTAAATATCAAAGCCAGTAATATTTTACTTCAGTTAAATATATACCAGAGGTCCAGTGCACTTGTGGGGCAGGGGGGTCCCTCAGCCCAGCCTGTGCCCTCTCGCAGTCCGGGACCCCTCGGGGGATGTCTACCTGCTGGCTTAGGCCTGTTCCCTGGGGGATCGGGCCTAAGCTGGCAGTCAGACCAGACATCCTTCTGGCAGCCCAGGAGCCCCCGGGGCCTAAGCTGTTAGTGGGACATCCTTAGCGCTGCCATAGAGGCAGGAGAGGTTACCGCTACCACTGCTGCACTGGCCAGCCATGAGCCAGCTTCTGGCTGAGTGGCATGCCCCCTCCTCCCCGCCGTGGAAGTGCACTGACCACCAGGGGGCAGCTCCTGCATTGAACGTCTGCCCCCTGGTGGTCAGTGCATGTCATAGCAACCAATCGTTCTGGTCTTTCTGTCCTTAGGGTCAATTTGCATATAACCATTTTATTATATAGGATATAGTGTATATATATATATATATACACACACACACACACACATACATACACATACATATATGTATGTAGTATGTATATATATGCGCATGTGTGTGTGATATACAAATATTTGTATGCATATGTATGCATGTATGTATGAGCATATATATCACCCATGTATAATATTCTTATATAAGAATATATAATTTTTTTAAAATATCAAAATAGTTCAGATAATTAATGTACAATTGTATCCCCTACAAAAGGAAGTCCTAGCTCAATAAGGTCCACAGGGAAATTTTTCAAATATGTTTAAGGAAGGAATTATTTGAATCTATATTACAGAACTAAATCAAGAGAGAGAAATAAATATTTTTATTTTACTTTTAATAATGAGGAAACCCTTTTAGTAATTTTCTATTTTTTATTCTCTACTGCATGGGGAAAGGATACACCTTGGAGAAAAGGAGAACATTGGGAACTTGAACAGATTGAGATCTAGATGAGGACCCTAATTTCTCACCCTTTCAGATATCCATGCTTCTGGAACCTTCACTTCGGGCTTGGCTGGTTGTCCGTACTGAGCAGTGACATATGGGTAGAAGTGACAGAGTTCTGATTTTGACCTGAGGCCTAAAGGAGACCTCATCAATTTCTGTTCCCTCTGGCAGCTCTCCCTTCTCTATAAGAACATGTCCCCTTTGGTCTGTGATCCAGCACAAGACAGATTTACCTGGCCTCTGACTGGCTAATAGATTCATGAGCAAGTCTGCCCAAGATGAACAGACTGCTCAGCTTAGCCCAGGGTAGATCAGCTGATATCAAGCTGACCTACAGATATATGAGCAATAATATAAAACCACTGAATTCTGTGGTGGTTTCTGTGTATCAGTAGAACATAGATAGATTTATAATGATTGACTTGAATGCCCTTTGGCATTTGGGAGATCTAAAGATAGAAGAGCTCACCACATGATAATGGAATACACAGCTAAAAAAAAGTAGGGGAAGGATATTTAACAATAACATTAGGAGATACGCTTTACCCAAGTGTGCCAATCAGGTTTCATGCATTCCCTTTAGATCTGCACTTGCCTCATGCCTGACAAATGATGAAATTAAATAGCAAGATCTTTACCTGTGGAATCTTCTATCAGAAGACAAACAGTTCTCATATTATCTATAAAATATATTAGAAAATTCGGCAAGCTCACTGGCTCACTGTCAATTTTCTTATAGATACCATGTCATACTTGGAACATTACTTTTTCCTCTCCTTTTCTTAGAGTGATTGTTAAGAATCCAAGATATGGTCAGAAATTTGAGAACCAATATAGCAATATTTTCTTACATCAAAGTTACCAGGCTTGATACAGCTCTGTCCATAATAGATATTTAATCCTTTGGCCAAGGGGTAGAGAAAATAGTGCTTTATTGCGTGACCACTGCACCCTCCAAAATGCTCTGTTCCCAAAACCTACTTGTTACAATATTTGTTTTATAAAATTCAAATGGTAATAGGATGAATTCAGGATGAAGAAACTAATCTTTGGTGAAGCTATTGTGTTTTCATACTGAACTTTGCTAAAACATGGGTTGAATCTATACAAAAGGTAGTCTTGTGAGTCTAGAACTAGGGCTGCTAAAAGTATCAACAGGCTATGCTGGGGGAAATTCTTCACAATGCTAACATTAATAAAATAATTGGCATTAAATCTGGGATGCTTATTAAATAGTTTGCATTATAGAGAAGAGATATTTGAGACTCATACATTTGGTCTTTCTCGAGGCTTACTATGCCAGATACCACTAGGCAAAACCTTGTTCTCTCCCAACCACCTCTTCTCTGTCTACAAACAAATATTTATCGAAGTTTATTTTGGAATACAATAGTTTTTTACAGATCATTCAACCAACTCCTAAAACACTAGATTTCCATGTTTTCTCAGCTCAAATTTAAAAATCAAGAATCAAGGTGATATCATAAAATACATTAAACTCATAAAGATTTCTCAGGGTTTTTTTAGTTATAGTCAAAGATTTTGCATACACTTCCATTCCAATTTTCTTTCCACATTCCAATTTTCACACAACTTCAAACACTTAATATACCAACTGTGATCCACATGGGATGATAAAGCAACAACAAAACAAACACCTAACTGTGCCCATTTCAAAAGCTATCAACACATATAAAGCAGTGAACAAGGAGAGAAATACATATAAAAACTGTTTCTACTTTGTTGGTCTATTGTTATACTACCATGCTAATAATTTGTATGGCATACAATCACTTAAAAACCTTCCACCAACTTGTAAAGGAAATAGTCCAAGATTTATAAGTTTTGTTCTGAGCAGATTAAATGAGTGCCTTTTAAAACTGTCACCTTCAAGAGTGTTAAAACCAGCTGCTCCTCGTACCCACTGAGAGCAGAAGACATAGAAATATGTTTAAATCACAGCAGGAGTGATTTAGATTGGACAACAGAAAGATACACTTGACAGAAATTCATACAAGACCCTAAAAAGATTATCAAGGGAGATATGTAAACTCCTTGTCCACATTGGCTTTTGCAAATAAATTAGATTCTACAACTACTGTGATGATCATAAATTCTTGCAAGTAGGGCAAGGAGGTGAACACTAAAATGATAAGTAACAAAAACATCTTTTATTGCTCTACACTAGAAGCTATCTTGTCTCTCTCATTCCCTTACTCACATGCATGGCTTCTTTTTTTCTATCTTTCCTAGTATGAATTCATCATGGGCAAATCAATATAAACTAGCTATTTATCTAGCAACAAACACCTATACCACAATAGGAAATATAAAAGTTGCTAAAATCATGTCATTTTTATTCAATTAATTTACCTCATATTTCTATCTTAATACTAAAAGGCACCATGTATTTTCTATTCCAAGTGTTATACTGTATTGAAATTATATTTTAATGCCTTAATATTGCTTTTGTCTCTATGTGCACTGAAAAAAATAATATGAATCAAGAGATCCTTTGAGAAAATATTTTGCTCTGTTTTTTTAAAATATCTATATATAAAAAGCCCGTGACTTTAATGCCATCACGACCATAACGACCTAACGACTAGTCACTATGACACCCACTGCAGCCCGTGAACTGGCCTGATCTGGGCCGGATTGCCCCCAACACCCTGATCAGGGCGGCCAGGCTCCAATCAACCAGTGGCAGCAGCGACTGGCGAGTGGGTGGAAGGCAGACCTCTTAGTCCCTCCCCCTGGCCCTCAGGCTCTGATTGATTTGTGGCAGCGGTGGGGTGGAACTGGGGACTGGTGAACAGGAGGAAGACAGACCGCTTGGTCCCTCCCCCTGGCCCACAGGCTCTGGTTGATCAGGGGATGACTAATTGGGGAACTGGGGTGAGTGGCATGGCAGGGACTGGAGAGCAGGCAGAAAGAAAACCTCTTGGTCCTTCCTCTCAGCCCTCAGGCTCCAATTGATTGGTGGTGGCAGCAGGGTGGAACTGGGGACTGGTGAATGGGCAGAACATGGCCCTGATCACAGGCTAGGCTTAGAGACCCTAACCACACACGATTTTGTGCACTGGGCCTCTAGTATTTAAATAAGTTGTGAATAAGATGTTAAATAAACAAATTCAGTAAAAAGTTTACTCTTCCTTCATTGCTGTATTCATCTAGGTTATTCTTCCCCACTTCATATAGTATGCTTAACAGAATAAAATGAAATGCTGTCTCTGTAGCTAAATTAGCTATCTCTATTCTTGTTGTGTTAGGTATTGGGGTTGATTTTTTTGTTGCTGCCTCAATAATTTCTCCTATCCCTGTCTATATGATTATTGGCAACATCTTTGTCATCTTCCTATCAAGAAGTAAGATCCATTGACTCATCCATTGAATCTGAGCAGGAGGTATGACTTCACTTGACCAATAGAATGGTATACAGATGACATTTTGAGAATTCAGATTAACTTCCTTTCTTTTCCTCTTAAAACACTGCCATGAAACCACTGTATAAAGTGATGTATACTCTTACCTTTATTATTTCCTTTTTTTTTTTAAGTCTTGGTTTGCTTTGTTTCTCTTTTTATAGATTCTCAAAGTGAAGTTTTTAGTTCATTAATTTGCCATTTCTTATTTTCCCATAGAAGCATATAAAGTTATGTTTCCATGTAAGCATTCTGTAGCTACATACCACAAATTTTGATATGTCGTATTTTCATTTTCCATCCAAATTTTTAAATTCCTTTGTGATTTCTTTTCATTTAGAAGCATGTTGATTAATTTTTAAATATGTGCTTTAGAGCAGAAATAAATAAAATATAAAACAGACAATAGAACAAATTAAGAAGGCCACAACTTAGTTTCAACTTATATGAAATGGGAAAATTCATTGAAAAATACAAATTAACAAAATTGACACAACACTAAACAGAAAATCTGAATAGTCTTATATCTACTAAATTATTAAAATCCCTTGCACAAAGAAAAAATAAAGTCATGTCACTGAAAAATGAGAAATTATATAAATGAGAATTGAGAAACCATAGTATGGATGCAGCTCCCAGTAACCACACAAGTGAATGAAGACACAGGGGACATATCAAGCCCATTTATAACTGCTACCACATGAGCACCCCAAGTGAAACCCTCACCCAAACCCCTCATTTAACCTCAGCTCAAATTTCTAACCCACCCTATCATGTGCAATTAAATAGTGTTATTTGAAGTCAGTATATTTTGGGTATGTGGTTTGTTAAGGTGTGCGCACATTACATGCTCAATTTATAATTTATAGACAAAATAAATTGTAACATGCAACATTTTATTCATGTGAAAATAATATTTTATACTACATAATATCCTATCTAATAAAAAGGTAATAGGCAAATTAACTGTCACCCCATCACAAAGATAGTAGCACCCACAGCAGCCAGGGCACTGGACGCTGGCGGTGTCAACTCGGCAATGAGTCCCAGCGTCCCGCGTGCCCCGGCCCACGGAGGGAAGGAGGCTGTGCAGGTGGGCCTCTAGCCAGAGGCTGGCTGGGGCACACGGGATGCTGTAGCCACGTCGCCCTGGCCATGAGCCCCAGTGTCCCGCAGAGGGAGGGCGGGTGGGCCTCTGGCCAGAGGCTGGCTGGGGGGCGGGAAGCTGGCATTGTTGCAGACCGGGCTGAAGGACCCCCTTCCCCATGCATGAATTTTGTGCACTGGGCCTCTAGTATAATAATAAAACTATCATGGGTCTATGAAAAATAGCATAAGATAAAAATATGAACAAATCATATTTAAAAAGAAAAGGGGAATAATGAAAAAGAAAAATAGAACCATGCAATCTATTTGATAAAGATTTCAAAGGGTCATAGATTATTGAATATATGGCATTTGAATGACTAGGTGGATAATGGCTTTATTGTAATTCTTTAGATATTGTTTACATAAATCCTTCCTCAATCTTTCACTTTAGTTTCCCAATGTGAACCTCTTTCCATGTCCTTATTGTAATATTTTAATTGTCTCTTACTCTTCTTAATTGATTCTTATTTATTTACCATGTCTTTCTAAGACATATGTGAATCTTTTTCAGTGAGATACAGTGGAGTCAGGAAAGCAAATTAACCAAATATGATATACTAGTAGCAGAGCTACCGGGCAGCCAGAGCCTGGCATTGCGATCATGAATAGCATTACATAACAATGGAGGCGAAAATAT
The DNA here is from genome assembly GCF_963455305.1 of Plecotus auritus. NCBI lineage: Eukaryota > Metazoa > Chordata > Mammalia > Chiroptera > Vespertilionidae > Plecotus > Plecotus auritus. The sequence continues at coordinate 154,227,333 of NC_137774.1, read as the reverse complement.
AGAAATAACACAGACAAATGAAAACCTTAATATCAGCAATTTATTGAAACATTGGCTCATCTTGAAACAATTTTTTATTTTCAAATTAGAGTTTTGGGTGTCTATTTATATTATGGACTCTGTGTGTTCACATATTTATGAAATATGTATAATTTTAATTTGTTATAAAATTTTAGATAGCATGAACTTATTGATTGAATATGAATATATATGAATTACAAATGTTATCAAATGGTAGTAACTTATTGCTTACTATACTCCTTTAAAATATTTTAGTCCATATATACAATTAGTATCTGTAATTTTGCATGTGATCAGAAGTTATACTTTCAAAGAAAAAAATTTTAGATAGGCCAGTCAATAAATTTGTTCTATAAAAATGAAAGATAAATAAGTTCCCTTTCTTGCTTTTTATTTTCATACTTTTCACTACCAAAATTCATCAATAAATTACCCTTTATAGCTTTCTTTTTTGCAATAGTTTAGAACACTTTTGAAGCAGAATCTTAAAAAAGAAAAAATAAGGCAAATAAAGATTGAATTGTTACTTGAAACAGTGCTATGAGAAGCCCTTATTTGAAATTCAGAGTTGCTTACAGTGCTATTAATATGTCAACAGTTTTCATGCCTTTCTCTCTTAAAACACACGAACACACATACACATATACTATTACATTGTAAAAATTCCCAAATATTTTAAAAACCTTTTAGGTTTAGGTAAATACTTCATAGTAGCAATTATATATTTTATAACTAGAAATATGCATCTAGGGTAGACCCATCCTATTAATAATGAATTAAAATTTTAATTAGAAATTGAAATAATAAAAACATGAAATTAACTCTCAATTCTGTTATAGTTTCTGTGGCATGGTATGTTCGTTCTTTCTTTACTTCAATGTTTTTCAAAATGATTACACATCTTAGTCAAAAGAGCTTTTCAGAATCCTCAGTTGTTTGGCTTCATCAAATTTAGGAAACTCAAATTTAATTATCAATTTTAAATTCTCCATTTTATCAGGTATAGACAAGAAACATATTTTCTAATATAAATTCTGCTTTCAGCTACACAAATATATGACAGTATGATTGAGTAGTTTTCTTGATGCATCTCCTACCTTGAAAAATAACCTTTATAATCTTGTTGAGTTCTGAGATAACAAGATCTTTCTGCAAAACATACATAGGAAATAATCACTCTGCCTCATATCCCCCATTTTATCAGCTCTCTGTTCTTGCTGTCCTTGTTGACCTCCAGAGTCCACGCTGAAGAGCATCTTAAAGCTTTTTTCAGCATTGATTAGAAAATAAGCAAAAGATTAGTGCAAAAATTAAAGCCTGAATGCATGCTTTCATTTTCATATATATTTAGAGTATACTTATTAATTGAATTTAATAACAAGTATGAATGCAATTATAAGCAATATACTTGACATTTGTGTCCTCAGAACATTTTAAATTAGAGAACAAAAAGTCAACATAAGTGAGGCAGGATAGTAAGAAGCGAGGAAAATTCCTTGGCAGGTAAAATGAGGGAACTGAGACAGATAGCTAAACAAACTGCCTGAGCAATTTACAGCCAGATACAGAAGGTCACCTCCCTAGAGATAATATCTAGGCCTTAGTTGCATTTCAGCTCCAGGCCCAGAAAAGCAACAAAAGTATGTGGCCACAGCCAGGACCAGCTGCAATGACCACATCCCTGGTGCTGACCAATCAGTAGAGACCATGACCCTGAAAGGGCACACCTGGGAAACTAATATTTTGTGGAAACCCTCCCCTGAGACCTCCTCTAAAATTCCTGCTTTCAAGAGAGAGAGAAAATCTTCAAGACAAAGATACCAGGGAGAGCTCTCCCACTGGGGAGTATGCTTGCACCATTCCTTTTTCCCTCTTCTTCACCCTCAGGCATGTATCTCCTCAAACTCTAAGGGACTCCATGAGACTTGCAACCAGGCAACAAGGGGCAGAGGCAGCTGGTCCAGGGGTAACTCCCTGAACCTGTCTCCTAGGCCCTCTTTTCTCATCGAGCTAAAACATCCCAGCCTGGCTCTCTCCTGTTGCTTCTTCTAACCTAGACCATTCTTTGTACCACTGTTCCTATACAAATTCAAGAACCCACACATGACTGGCTGGCCCTAGGCAGACCCGCTCAGGGCCAGGTCCCCTGTCCAGTAACTTAAGAAAGTAATAGTGTTAAGACATGTAGTTAGCTATGGAGAAGTTCACTTAGTGGTTCCAGAATGTATACATTTTAAGGTTAATAGATAGATCTTTAAAAAATAATAAGCTTACTATATAGCCGGTCTTATCAATTTATCTCTCAAAATACATTATATTTTTTATAAGTTATTGTTTTAATTCTAAAACTTGGTTATCTTGTAATCCCTTGATAAGTTGGAATGAAGGTGAAAGGGGATCTATAAGTCATTTAATCGTAAGTCTAATTTCAAAAAAATAGATATAGATTGTTTTAACTGAATATCAATATTTAATGTGATTTATCAAACGTGCTCTCAAGTGGATAAGGTGATTGTGAATTTTAAAGACACTCATAGTAGAATCAAATTCATGAATACAAATGATATAATGTAAAAGCACATGTACATATTTAGGTGATAATTATAAATATATTTTCTTTAATAACTACTGAAACTAAAACTCCAAAAAGGAATATTCTGAAAAGTTATAGGTTTATTTTCTAAGTAAAAACAAAATGTCTGCCACCATTTTCTAAAATTAAACAACTTTAATATGTGAAAAATGATAACACAGATAAAAGATATAAGTTATAATTCAGAAACAACATTTTATATGAAATTGTAATAATGAGGACAGTAACACGAACAAAACTCTTAAGCCAATTTTTTCTTTTCCATCTTCTTTACCTCAGATGCGATCTATTTCATACTTTTAGTTGCTTAAGACAAAACCTGTCCATGTTTGTTTCCTATTTCCCCTATATACATTATAAAGAAATCCAGACTGGTATACCTTCAAAACCTAACGTTTAATCTCTAACCACTGTCATCACCCTGACCCAAGAGTTATTGCAAACAGAACCAGCTCCATGGATGAGCAACCTGGGCAGGAGGTCCAGATGAATAAAAGGGTCCTGTTCTTGGTGTAATGCTCTGTTCTCAGCCACTTGTTTAAATTAAATTTTTTGGGACAACATTGGTTAACAAGATCATATAGGTTTAAAGTGTACGGTTCTGTGGTACATCAGCTGTATGTTGCATTGTGTGCTCACCACCTAAAGTCAAATCATCTTCTGTCACCATGTATTTGGCTCTTTCACCCTTTACTACCCCCCCCCCCCACCCTTCCCTTAGGTACCACCATACTGTTGTCTGTACCTATGAGTTTCAGTTTTATATCCCATGTATGAGTAAAATCATGTGGTTCTTAGATTTTTCTAACTGACTTACTTCACTTAGCATAATATTCTTAAGGATGTTGTCACAAATGGCACTATTTCATCCTTTCTTATGGCTGAGTGGTATTCCATAGTATATATGTACCACATCTTTATTCAATTCTCTATCAAAGGACCCTTGGCTTCCTGACATTTGTAATTATTTTTTTTAATTGGAATTCAACATTTTTATTTTGCACTAGGCCCTCAAATATATGTAGCCAGACCCGATTGCAGAAGTTGGTTTCTTTGCTTCTGCTTTCCTTCCCACTAGACCCAGCAGAACAGCCAAGATGATTTGCCAAAAACTTAAATTAGATTATGCAGGGTGGGACAATATGTTTACAGCTGTTTATAAGGAAAATACAATAATTAACAAATTACAATACAAGAATAAACTCTGTGTTTCTTATACTCCCAACTGTATAAGTATTTGTGATTCACATACTCTTGTCCCACCCTATTGTTCCTTTGATTAAAGTCCTTTATGTCAAAAGTTGAGGTATTGACTAATTTGGTCGTGTATGATTTCTCTACCCTCTTATCTCTGTTATTCTGTTGTTCTCTCACTAGTTCTCTCTGACTCAGGTACTAACCTTCTTGCTGTTCCTAGACACATACTACTCCCATATAAGGACTTCTGAATTTTTATAGTTGTTTGTTTCTAAGTCTAGCAAACACATTCTTTACTTGGTCAATGTTGCCCCTAAGAAAGAAAAATGAATATTTTTTTCTTTCTTACATATCACATATTAAAGTTGGTTTTAGTCCTCCAATGTTCAACCCTACTGGTCAAAATGTTATCCTTGGGATTGAATTTCAGGTTAAGGACACACTAAGAAAAGTCTTAAAAGGCTCTAAAGTGGGTAGATAATAATATAAAAATTTTGAGAAATATCAGTCTAGAACAGCTGTGGGCAAACTACGGCCCGCGGGCCGGATCAGGCTGTTCTATCCGGTTCTCTTGCTCTCCCCTCCGCTCCTTTACTTTGAATTTATATTAGTTCACACAAACACTCCATCCATGCTTTTGTTCTGGCCCTCCAGTCCAGTTTAAGAACCCATTGTGGCCCTCAAGTCAAAAAGTTTGCCCACCCCTGGTCTAGAATATACTTCCACCATATTTCTTAAGATGCATCTCACTTTTTAGTCAGAATCACTTCCTCAGTGGGTTCTTTCTGACAACTCTAACCAAGTTACAACACTTGCTCTCCTTTCCCCCTCCCATCTTCCAAAAACTAAATTCCTTCCCTAGTACACACATACACACATCACAGTGTAATCTGTTTTATACTTTATCTACAGTGTTGAGCGTTGGTTTTTTCCACTAAAATATTAGCTCCATTAGAGGCAAACTTTGGTCTGTTTTGTTTTCTACTATATTCCAATGCCTAGGATAAACCTTTCACACAGTAAAAACTCAGGGCATGTCTGTGAATGAATATTCAAACAACTTGAAGAAAATAAATAAACTGTCTATTGTGCAATGACTTTGTTGAAAATAGATAAAATACAGTTAATATTAATAAATTGCACTTGTAGTCCTTTCAATGTCTAAAAATATAAAAAATCCTATCTAATAAAGAGGGAATATGCTAATTGACTGCCACACCCTCACCGATGGCTGCTCCCACAGCCAATAAAGAGGGGATATGCTAATTGGCTGTCACGCCCTCAAAGATGGCGGCACCCACAGCCACAAGATGGTGGCACCCAGTCCCCTCAGCCCTGCCAGGGAAGCAGGAGTGCAGTACAACTGGGCCCACCCCCAGGCGTGTCTGGCCGCTCCATGTGCCTGCCTCCAGAGTCCCCCAGTCCCCTCAGCCCCCCAGCCTCCCAGGGCTGGCCCAAGGCGCAGGCAAACCTCGGATGTTGGCTGCCCAGCCACCCAGGGCCAGCCCGAGGGATGACCAAACGACTGAACAAACAGGCTGCATGGAACGAACAGGCCAGCAGGGCCATTAGTGAGGGACGACCAAACAACTGAACAAGCAGGCTGCGTGGGGCAACCAGGCCAGCAGAGGGGGCAGTTGGAGGCAACCAGGCTGGCAGGGGTCAGTAAGAGGTGACCAGGCCAGCGTGGGGGGGCAGTTGGAGGCAACCAGGCTGGCAAGGGTCAGTAAGAGGTGACCAGGCCAGCGGGGGGGGGGGGGGGGCAGTTGGAGGTGATTAGGCTGGCAGGGGGTCAGTGAGGGGTGACTAGGCTGGCAAGGGGGGCAGTTGGGAGTGACCAGGCTGGCAGAGGGAGCAGTTAGGGGCAATCAGGCCAGCAGGGGGTATCAGTTAGGGGCAACCAGGCAGGCAGGCAGGTGAGTGATTAGGACCCAGCGGTCCAGGATTGTAAGAGGGATGTCTGACTGCCAGTCTAGACCAGCAGTTGGACATCCCCCGAGGGATAAGATTGGAGAGGGTGCAGGCTGGATTGAGGGGACCACCCCACCCCGTGCATGAATTTCGTGCACTGATCCTCTAGTGTATTATAAACAGCGATATAATTTCTAACTGGTAAAATTCAAGTAGAAGAACATAATTTAAGCTCTCACTTTCAGATAAATGACAGGAAATCAAAATATTTTTGTTAAGAAACAGAGAGAACTCTTCATTTTGGGAACACCATCTTTTTTATTAACAATGTAAACCATTATCTTATATCTCAAATTCCAATGAATAATATTAAAATTTAATGTTTCATTTTAAATTACTGGATTCCTAAGACTTTCATAATAGACTTGCAGAAACACAGTTGGTCCATAGACATGTTTAGTTTTACTCCTACCATCCTATATAATAAAGAAGTAATATGCAAATTGACCCTCACTTCGTCACACCCTCACAAGATGGCTGTGCCCACAGCAAAGGCAGGGTTCCCATAACACAAGATGGCTGCACTCACAGCGGAAGCAGGGTTCCTGTAATGAGCCTTAAAAAGTGATCATCAGGGACCTGAGGCTGCGTGGCATCGAGCCAGGGCAGGGGACCTAAGGCTGCACCCCCTGCCTGGTGGGGCTTAAAGGGGGACTTCAGGTCACTCCCCGCACAGTGCCAGGCCGGGGGACCTGAGGGTGCACCGGGGGACCTAAGGCTGCACCCCCTGCCTGGTGGGGCTTAAAGGGGGACTTCAGGTCACTCCCCGCACAGTGCCAGGCCAGGGGACCTGAGGCTGCGCCCACTGCCCAACACTGGGGCTTGATGGGGGACCTGAGACTACACCCCCTGCCTGGCGGGGCTTGACGGGGGTGGGGTCAGCCAGGTCAGGATCTCGCCCAATGGGGGCGGGGCTGGCCGGGTCTGGGTCTCGCACAATTTTGAGGTGCACATGGATGGGTGGGAATTTGACTCTGGGTCCCGCGGCATGCCCCAGACTCTGAAAGGAAGAAGACTTTCATATACATTTTACTAATTTTCTTTCATCTCTGACACTTCTATTATAGAGAAAGGGCAAATAGCAATATTAAAATATTTCCTCTAATTAATTCCCTTTTAATGTGCATGGATTTTGTGCACTGGTCCACCGGTATTTTATATTTAAGCAAACAATGCACTAAAAATCTATTGGAAAATTAAAATAACTGGCAATAATCTCTGTCACTCCCTCATAGCAGCAATGATGTGAGCTGAGAGGCTGCTTTAACTTTTAGAAGAATTGTATGTTTCGCAGTTTGCTGCAATATCTGGTCCCCTCTAGAATCTCTTCTGCCTCTTGGCAACTGTTTAAACTCTGTCTCTCTCTTTCTCTGCTTGACTCTCTCAGCACCCAGTTTAGTTCCCATCTCTTCTCTGCACAAGACACCCTCTTATATTCTGTTTTTTGTTTGTTTGATTTGTATTTTGTTTTGGGTAACTCCTATAGCAGACCAACCCTTATAGCTTCCACTCTTAATGCTTGTCTATAAAATGAGTTGTAGCTGTTATTTATAAACAAAACTTTGTCTCAAGTATGGCATTTCCCACATTTAAAAAAAAATTTGTCAATTATGCTGCATTAAATCAGTCCTATACAAAGTATGATGAATCTATCACCTCAGTCTTCCTAAAACAACATCTCCTGAAGTACTAACTTGGCATTTAGCATACACTTTTTATCATCATGACTAGAGGCCCGATGCATGAAATTTGTGTAAGAGCAGGCCTTTCTTTCCCCAGCTTCCAGCACTAGCTTCCCTCTGGCACCCAGGACCCGGGCTTCCCTTGCAGGCCTGACTTCATCCGGAAGGTCATCTGGAAGGACGTCTGGCCTAATTAACATATTATGTTTTTATTATTATAGATTATATTTTACCTCCTGACTAATAATACCCTTTAGGAAAAATTATTTATTTTATGTATTAAGTAAAATAAAAATACAATCAGAAAATAACCTTTTAAAATATGTGTTAATAAATAAGATCTTACCAGTCAAAGGCTTCGTCCCCAAATGAACTAACAAAGTAGATGCAATTCTGGGAAATTTCATGAAGAAAAACTAAACAAAATAAAAATGAAACAAAATGTAAGAAGTTAGCCAAGAATAAATGATACTACAATGAAAAGTAAGACATACAAGAGTAAGAAAAGAATCATAACAGAATTCTACAAATCTAGACTATTTTGGAAAATAAATATATAATATATGATATTTATTATTAAAGGTTGGAAGACTATCATCTAGCCAAGTGTGAAAACAAATTTAAAAATACTTTGGAGCTTCAGATTTTATGTTGATCCTGATTGTTCCAATTATTTGAATAAATTCAATGAAATTATATTGACAAAATAAAACAAATGCATTTACATTTATAATATACAAAAAAAAAATCAAGTAGCCAGTCCCTTATAAACCCATTCATAACATAAAATATATGAGCTGCTGATTTGATTATTCATATTTCACTGGGAATAACAATTATCTGTTGCATAAAATAGGTCATATTTGTTGGCTCATAAAGCCAGTAAGACTGCTTTTAAATTTTATAATTTTGGCACACTTAGAATCATCTAAATTTCACTGATGCATCTGTTGCTTCCAGAAGATCTAATAGGTGAGGCTCAACACATTCCGGGTTTCTAAGCTTATAAAATTTGATTAGTTATCTTCCCTCTCAGTTGTAAAGCTTTAAGTAAATGCCCTTTTGAGCTAAATTATTAAAGTAGAAACATTAAATTACACATGGTCACTTGCTAATCACAGATAAAATGAGTTTTGGCAGAGATTAGAAATGTAAAAATGAAATATCAGAATTTTACTCCTTAGAGAAACAATCGCCCATCTTTTACCTGAACGAACATATTAAGTCCACTTATTTAAAGATGTGAGTAATAATGACAGAATATTAACTACACATACTAGTAAAATGTAAGTAGTATGTCTTCTTTTTTTTTTTTTAATTGAGTCTGGTTCTCCAATACTATTCTAAATAAAAACAAATAAAAAAAGATTAGTCATTAATTTTAAAATAATATTTTTGGATTTTCTTGTATTTATGTTTGCTGTATTATGGGAGAGACTGGAAAAACAGAGTTTGTCATATTTATATGAAAATATCACATACCAATTGCTTCAATTAAAAAAAAACAACACTGAACTTTTGAGGTAAGTATCTACTAACAGATTTTGAAAAACCCAAACAATTAAAATCCCTGCTTAAAACTTTCCAGTTGTGTTACATTGCCTAATTTTTCTAATCCACATTCTTAGGGGAAAAATACCTAAGAATAAGGACAGTATCTGGTCTAGAGTAAATATTCCATAAATGGTTGTTTACTATCAAATGCATTAAAATAATGCATTTCAAGATATCTAGCAACCGAAGGGAAACTTTGTATTTCAATATCTTCAAGAGTTCTGTTTCAACTACAATTGTGTTGAGGAGCATGTAGGAAATATCTGAGAGCAGTGGTATAACCCAGTGGTCAGCAACCGCGGCTCGCGAGCCACATGAAGCTCGTGAGCCTCGGATTGCCGCTCTGTTGACTAATGAGTTTGCCGACCACTGGACTAGACTAAATGTTACCGTGTAGTTGGAAGCTGTGAGGATTAGGCAATTGTGGCATATTGTGTGCAAAGAGGTAAAGGGTAGTATATGACAGTGGTGGGCAAACTCATTAGTCAACAGAGCGGCAAACCGCGGCTCGCGAGCTGCATGTGGCTCGCGAGCCGCGGTTTGCCGACCACTGGATAACCTATTAGGAGCTAATTTTACCCAGGTGATTAGAAATTTGGAGCTAGGCTTGCCACCATTGGGATGGCTAGTGAAAGAATTCTTCAAGGAATACAGTTCATTCGACATTTCTTCTCCAATAATCTAAGGCAGCTTTTGTTGTTGTTTGTTTTACAATAGTAACTTACCAGTTTACTCTCTGGCATTGTTCATGGTCCAGACTGATGGGCAGGAAGCTTTTAACATTTTTGCCAGTAGGCCTAGTAAATGTCATCTAATTTGTCAAGTTGGAATCATAGATTCCCATCTTAAAAATATATGGGAGTCTACAAGGGTGAATATTTTATCTGGACTTATTGAACAAATTTGGTGTCCCATCAGTGAACAAGGAGAGAGAGTGAATGTTGACAATTTACCTATGAGTTTCAGCAACAACTGGAGATGACGGATAGAGAATGTTTTTGTTTTGTTTTTGTGTGTATATGTATGTGTGTTTTTTAATCCTCACTTGAGGATAATTTTCCATTGATTTTTAGAGAGAGTGTTAGAGAGAGGGAAAGACAGAGAGAAATATCTTTGTGAGAGGAACACATCAATTGGTTGTCTCCTGCACAAGCCCGACCAGGGCTTTGGCCAGGGAGAAGCCTGCAACCAAAGTGCGTGTCCTTGACTGGAGTTGAACCTGGGACCCTACAGTCCGCAGGCCTCCGCAGGCCACCGCAGGCCACCGCTCTATCCACTGAACCAAACCAGCTAGGGCTTATTGTTGCTTTTTTAAAAGATATTTTTATTGATTTTAGAGAGGAAGGGAGAGGGAGAGAGAGAGAGAGAGAGAGAGAATCATCAATAATGCAAGATAATCACTGATCCGCTACCTCCTGCATACCCCCTCCTGGGGCTAGAACACACAACCTGGACATGTGTCCTGACCGAGAATTGAACTGTGACCTCCTGGTTCATAGGTTGATGCTTAACCACTGAGCTACACCAGCTGGGCAGACAGAGAATGTTTTTTTTTAATGTATTTTATTGATATTTCACAGAGAGGAAGGGAGAGGGATAGAGAGCTAGAAACATCGATGAGAGAGAAACATCGATCAGCTGCCTCCTGCACACCTCCCACTGAGGATGTGCCCACAACCAAGGTACATGCCCTTGACCGGAATCGAACCCAGGACCTTTCAGTCCGCAGGCCGACGCTCTATCCACTGAGCCATACCGGTTTCGGCAAATGTTTTGTTTTTTAATCAGCTTACCCAGATGTGGGGCAGAAGAAGGGTGGTTGGTGAGGCTTGAAGGCTGGCAGCAGCGAAACATCAAAATAATGACAGACACTTGACAGGCAGTTTTCATGGGCCATTATGAGGCAGGTTGAGCACACCACTGCTTTTGCATGGATTGGCAAGATTATGCAGAGGATTCCAAATCAAATATGTGCTTGGAATATGTTCAAACATCTTCAGAACCTTTGTTTCACAGCCTGAATTTCATACTGCTTTTCAACTACGTGGAGTTCATCTAATTCATGGTTCCTTTTTGCAACCAAAATGTCCTCAACATGTGAGGATGCAGCCAGAAGACAGCTGTCTATGAATCAGGGAACAAGACCTCACCAGACACTGAATCTGCCTGTCGGGCACTTCTCAGCCTCCGAAGTTGTTGGAAATAGATGTTGTTGAAGGCACCCAGTCTACGGCATTTTTATTATAGTAGCCCAAACATACTAAGAGAGTTCCTTCATTAGCCTTCAAAACTCTTTTACGGTTTACTTTACCTAAGTATTTTAAGCACGCTGCTTGGGTTATATAGAGTCACCATAAAATGAAAATTAAACTTGAATCTGAAAATGCAAATTTTGTACTTTGCCAGAGATATGTGTCCTTGAACAAGTTTAAAATGACATAAAGATTTTTCCAATATATTTTTCAGAAGGTATTGATTATGCCCAATCTATTTAACCTGATTTTCATTGACACACTTAGTTAACTGAACTGTTTATTAGATCACAAGTCAGGTGAATATTATTTGTTTAAAAGGCAATATATGATATTAAGTACAATTTGTATTCTGGTAATTAAATTTTAAGAAATAACCTGATTGTAATCAATATGTCATTTATTATAAAGAAAAATAAAATAATGAATATGACAAGCAGGAAGAATTACAATAAAAATGTTTCACTGAAATTGTTTTTAAGATAATACTTATTATAATTCTGAAGAAACATAAAGAATGGAGTTTAAATCAGTTAACATAATTTTTTCTAGAGACTAATGTTTTGTCACAAGGTGCTTAATATATCTATCTTTGAAAAGTATTAGTTAATAAAATTATTTTCTTTCAAAGTACTACTCAGGAAACACTTAGAGTCATATGGGAAGTAAGACATTTGAGGGCAAAGTAAGCATAAAAAATTTCCTCAATATCTAATAAAAATACATTTCTCCCCACCACTAAAACATATGCCTTTTTACAGTTAGGAATATTTCAAAAATGTTAGTATATTTATTGTTTTCTATTAATAATTTACCTAATTGAAACATGACCTTCAAGATAATAACTAAGACACTAATCAATTATCTGTCTTTTAAGGTATCATTAACAAGTATTTAAAACCACTTGCTAATAACAATTGTTATATTTTCTTTTAAATCATATCTAGATACATCTATTATTTTTTCCTATCATTATTAATTATGAACCAATGATATCCTGAAAGTTTATTAAGGTCATATTACTGGCCGAATGTCAGCACAGGCCATGAATTATCCAGAAATTTAATTTGTATGTTTCTTTAAAACCTGAAGTATAATATCATTTTAGTTCACATTATTAGCAATAACAAGTACTTATGATATATCTGCTAATCACTAATAAATTATTGAATTTATGGTCCTAAAAAACTAATAATCTAATTTTATTCTTATTACTAGTTTTTTTTTTCAGAATAATTCCACCAAAAGTCACATAATAATAACTAAATAATGTGGAAACATGCATCATTACTCATGAATTCTATACACATCATATCTAATAAAAGAGTATTATGCAAATTAACCATCACTCTGCTACACCCACCAGCCATGCCCACCAGCCACGCCCACCAGCCAATCAGGAGGGAATATGCAAATAAACCCAACCAAGATGGCTGGAGCCACAGAGAGCAGGAGGGAGGCTTGGGTTTCCCTGGCAATGGAGGAAGCCAAGCTTTCCACCTGCCCTTGCCGGCCTAGGCCTCCACTTAAGGCTACAAAGTTTCAATGATAGAAGATAAATAAATCCCAACAAAAATGGCTGCGGCCACAGAGCAAGCAGGAGGCTTGGCTCCACTCAAGGCTACAAAGTTTCAGTTGTAGAAGATAAATAAATCCCAGATACCAGGGCCTCTTCTTGGGTCACCGGGGGGCATGGCTGGCCTGCAAACAACCACAAGCCCCTCGCCCAGGCCGCCCCACACCCCAAGGGAACCCCCACCCTGATCCGGGACACCCTTCAGGGCAAACCAGCCAGCCCCCACCCATGCAGAAGGCTTCTATCCTATCTAATAAAAGAGTAATATGCAGATTGACCATCACTCCATCATACAAGATGGCTGCCCCCCTGTGGTCAAAGATGGCTGCCCCCATGTGGACACAAGATGGCTGCCGCAAGATGGCCAACAGTGGAGGGCAGTTGGGAGGAACCAGGCCTGCAAGAGAGGGCAGTTGTGGGCGATCAGGCCATCAGGAGAGGGCAGTTGGAAGGGACCAGGCCTTCAAGGGAGGGCAGTTGGGGGCAATCAAGCCTGCAAGGGAGGGCAGTTAGGGGTGACCAGGCCAACAGAGGATAGACAGAAGTTGGGGGCGACCAGGCCTGCAGGGAAGGGCAGTTGGGAGGGACCCAGGCCTACAGGAGAGGGCAGTTAGGGGCAATCAGGCTGTCAGGGGAGTGGTTAGTGGGTTATCAGGCTGGCAGGCAGAAGCGGTTAGAGGCAATCAGGAAGGCAGGCAGGAGAGCAGTTGGGAGCCAGCAGTTCTGGATTGTGAGAGGGATATCTGACTGCCCATTTAGGCCTTATCCTACCGGGATCAGGCCTAAATGAGCAGTCGGATATCCCTCTAGGGGTCCCAGATTGGAGAGGGTACAGGCTGGCCTGAGGGACATCCCCCCGTGCACGAATTTTGTGCACCAGGCATCTAGTAGATTATAATTAAGATTTAAGTCTTATCAGATTTGGTAGCTATAAAGTATTTTTTAATTTTAATTTTTTACTTTTGAAATTGGCAGTTGGACATTAGATTACTTGAATACTACTAGTATTGTCTCATTAAATACATGGCAAATATGAAAATACTACTTTGATGAGTAAGCCCATGAACTATAATACATACAACTTCATGTAACCTAACCTGCAGGCATCTATAAACCAAAGATATTTACTTGGAAATTGGAACAATTAAAAAAAAAATTCTGGAAGTATACCAAGGCTACAGGCAAAAATAGAAGTCTTTACTTTAGTGGAAAATCATCTTCGTTGCTGCCAATTAAAATGACCAAATGTGAATAGTAACAATATTATATTTTAACTAGAGGTCCGTTGCACGATATTCGTACAAGAATAGGCCTTCCTTCCCATGGCTTCGTTCGCGGCCACGTGGGAGCCTGCAAGTCCTTGCTCCCGGCTGGAGCACCGATCCTGTAGCTACCTCTGCTGCCCCCCCCCTCTGCCTTATAGCAGGTGTCCCAGCCCTCCTGGCCACTCTGTGCCTGCATATGCAAATTAACCCACCATCTTTGTCAGGTTAATTTGCATACTCACTCCTGATTTGCTGTGGGCATAGTGGAGGTACAGTCAATTTACATGTTTGTCTATTATTAGGTAAGATATCTAAAAAATATTCAAATAGACAAAATAATAATATATGTCTTGTCTGTATGTGTAAGTTATTGTTAAGATTCAGTATATAAATGCAGGAGACTGAGAAACACCTTCTCCTGTGAGAAAAGAACAATTCTCTGTTTGAATAGTTGTTTCATTTAACTTCTACACTAGTCCCCCTTTATCTGAGGTTTTGCTTTCTGTGCTTTAAGTTACCTGTGGCCAGCTGTGGTCCAAAAAGTTTAAATGGAAAATTTCAGAAATAAACAATGTGTAAGATTTAAATAATGTGCTGTTCTGTGTAGCATGATGAAATCTCTTGGAGTCTCCCTCTGTCCTGCAGGGGAAGTGAATCCTCCCTTTATCCAGCATCTTCTTGCTATTTACTAGTACATTCACACTAGTCATTTACTAGCCATCTAGGCTATCAGATGGGTTGTGGCAGTATCACAGTAAGGGTTCCAGAAACTCTTACTTTACCTAATAATGATCTCAAAGTGCCAGGACAGTGATGCTGGCAATTCAGAGAGGCCAAAGAGAATCCTTGAAGTGCTTTCTTTAAGTGAAAGTTCTCAACTTAAAAAGGCATATTGTCTTCCTACATCATCACAAGAAGGGTGAGTACAGTACAGTAAGATCTTTTGAAAGGGAGAGACCACATTCACATAACTTTTATTATAGTATATTATTGTCATTGTTCTATTTTATTGCTATTGTTAATCTCTTACTGTGCCAATTTGTAACTTGAACTTTATCATAGATATGTATGTATAGGAAAAGCATAGTTTACATAGGGTTTGGTAGTACCTGCAGTTTCAGGCTTCCACTGTGTGTATTGGAAGGTACCCGCCATAGATAAGGGGGGACTACTTTATTGGATTAAAGGACAGATTTAAATCAAACATGTATAAATGTGTAATCAAATCTCCTTTAACTCCCCATGTGGATCACAAGTTTCCAAGTGATTTAATCAGTGCATGGCTAAGTGACAGATGTTAGTATCAATGTTAACACCATATGGTGTTTTTAGTATCTACAAATAGACAAGAGAATAATAAAAATTCTATACTGAGCACCAGTCCTTTAAATTCTAACTTTATGATTGATGACTTTACAAGTAACATCTTGTTTCAAAAGTCACTGTTACAAAACACAAAAAAACTCACTATACAAAAAGTGAGTTTTTTATGTAGCATGCTTATTTTTAAAATTGTTATTAACAGTCATGATATAAATTGTTGGAGAATTAATCCTGTAAGGTGTGTAATCATATTAGTAATAGAAAACTGAATTCAACAATTTAAAATCATATGTTTCCTTAATGTACTTTAAAAAACCACATCATCATATATAATAAAAGCCTAATATGCAAATCAACTGAACTGCAGAAGGATCGGCGGAATGAATGGTCACTATGACGTGCACTGACCACCAAGGGGCAGACGCTCAACACAGGAGCTGTCCTCTGGTGGACAGTGCACTCCCACAAGGGGAGCACCGCTCAGCCAGGAGCCGGGCTCACAGATGACTAGCGTAGCAGCAGTGGCGGGAGCCTCTCCCACATCTGTGGCAGCGCTAAGGAGCAGTGAGCCAAAAGGTAAGGAGCAGTGAGCAGGCGGGTGGTAAGGAGTGAGGGGTCCTGGACTGCGAGAGGGATCCCTGACTGCGAGAGGGCACAGGCCGGGCTGAGGGACCTTCCCCTACCCCCCACCCCCTAGTGCATGAATTTCGTGCACAGCGCCTCTAGTTTAATATAATCGACTGTATTTAGAACTATGCATTGAAAATAAAACAACTGGTGTTAGCATTAGTACCTGGGTATGGAGAACAACAACCCTGAGGATATTATCAAGGCATAAAGATACACATAAAAATTTTATTCTCTCACTTTATTCCTACATAACAGTAATCACTGGACTCCAAATGCAAAAATATATTGGGGAAAAGACTTCCTCATGCATGTGACCTAATTTTTAAGTACAAACTATTCAATAAAGGACAGTATGCAATTTATTTTTCCCCTCAAGCAAAATGTCTCTTAAATTTTTTATAAATTTTAAATTCCCACAATATGAGCCCATATCCTAGAGCACAGTCATCATTCTAAACATTGCCACAAATCAAATGCAATAAATCCTATTTTCTTTTCCTAGCAATTGAATGAAATTTGAGATATGAATAACTTGATTTTCTTTCCAGTGATCTTTGACAGTAAAGTGGGGTAAAGAAAATGATCTTTGCTCTTTTTCTGAAACTGGAATTGTTTTCTATGTGAAACATAGTCCACCTCTTCATAAGAGTTTTATTTACCATCTAAACTCATTAGAAAAGTATCTTACAACTATTTTGAATTGAAAGACATTCAAATGCTTATGGATGTTTTAGGTTTTGTGGGGGTCATGTGAAGGACTTCTGTATTGCACATACAGATAACTGATATTGCAGATACAAACAAGGCTTTTGACCTAAGGATCAGTCTTAGCTTAACTGGATCCATAAGAAAATGATAATTATATACCAGAAAGCTCTCATATTTATTTTGTTGTAATATTTTTAATTAATTGATGTATGTGTGATGTTTAAATATTGGAAATATAGAGATGTGGAAAGAATGTATATATGACATTCAGTTATAGAGCCTAAATCACTAAGACAGCATCTATATATATAAAAGCCTAATATGCAAAGTGTCCCCTCAGGAATTTGACCTACTGGGAGTTCAATCACTCGTTATTAACGTGTGCTGACCACCAGGGGGCGATGAGGAATGAAGGAAGGCCCTGGCTGGCAACCAGCAGCTGCTAGGGACCCTGCCCATGCATGAATTTCGTGCACTGGGCCTCTAGTAAAATAATAAAGTAATACAGCCTTACATGTTAAAGTAACTAGTTTCTTTTATGTTTTGAGATATTAACTTTTAGTATTTAATAAACAAAGTGTAATTTTGCTTTAAAACAGTGTAATCTTATTTTATTAGAGTTCACCGTGTATTGTTAAATACTTTAAGGAAAGGTTTTCCATTTTCCTGTTATTTATTTGCTAAGAAATATGAAATCATTGTGAACTTGTTTGTGTTAAGATTTAATCCATTGTCTTTTGTGAAAGGTCACTCTCACTATGCCCCTTTCTTTACCTGATCATCTGTATATCCAGCTGAATAATGGTTTTCTGAGGAAATGAGTGTCCAAAGTAACCTTGGAACATGTTGCAAAGTATGTATGTTGATAATCTCTTATGCTGATCTGCGAGAGGTTTTAAACTGCATATTCCCCATCAGTGAACTTTTTTGTTTTATTAGGTTTGCTAGTATACTAGATATCTAAAAATATTTTTTAAGAAAGCTATATGTGTGTGTTAGATCTACAAAAATTTTCATATCTAATGATGGTTTTCTACTGCTTCCATTTATGAAAGAAAAAAATTATATATATATATATATATATATATATATATATATATATAATTATATATATATATTAATTATATATCTTGGACCTCAGACTTTTCCTCAAACTCTGCTGAAGTTAGTCCAATTGACTTCTGGCACATAATATAGAAAAGACCTATGCCATATTATTCTTTTCTTTTAGCAAGTATTTTTAAACTATTCTACCAGGATACTTAATGGGTTATGTTTCCAGTTTTAATTATCATATAAGTTATGAAAAAGGGAAAAATCCTGATGAAAAACTACAATGTTCCGTCTTACTTTCCTTTTCTAAAAACTCCCATGGGCAAATATTTTTGAATGATCTTTAATTTTTCCTTTTGTTTCCTCTCTAACTCTATATAACGTGATTAGGATACTATGTCTTGATTTGTAGGTCTTACATATTATTTTTGACTAGAGGCGCGGTGCATGAAATTCATGCACTCAGGGTGAGGGTTTCCCAGCCTGGCCCGTGCCCTCTCACATATGGGAGCCCCGTGATTGATCTCCCTAGAGAGATTGGCCCTGCCCACCCATCCGTGGCTCCTCGATGGATTGCCCCAAAGAGGTAGGCTGGAGTCAGGGGTCCCGCCTCCATGCCGTGCATGCAGCATCAAGTGCCCGTCCACCTGCTCACACCCGCTGCGCACACAGCCTCCTGGTGATGGATTGTTACAGCGTGAGGGCATCACAGCCTAAGGGCTTGACAACCTCATAGGCTTTTATTAGTATAGATATCCTTGAGGGGCACAATAATTTAGATAATTACCTACATCTTCCCACCAACAGTTTGAAATTTTTGATATGTGATTTAGTTAATTCAATAATATTTAGAAATAATAAACTAAATATTTAGCTCATCTCCACATCCATGAAAAACCACAATAGAATGATACAAGTAAATCTCTCAGTAGCTAAGAAAAATCACACATATCTGGTCTATGGAGAGAGAACAGACAAGTGCATGGGTCCGTCCATAGCTAGGCAAAGAAAGCAAAGGAAAAATCAAACATTGTTGAGCATATTCAGCTGGGAAGCAGAGGTCTGTTTGCTTCACCTGGAAGCTACAGCTTCACACCCCAGGGAATCACAGCATTGTCCCTTCCCCGCTCAGGTTCTGGATTGTTGGGGGGAGCAGGGGGAGATAAGGACATGTGCAATAAAGTCAAAATGGTGAGCGGGGGGGTTCTTTGCCATAGAGGCCTGCCAGTCTAACCTGAGAAAAAGAGAGTTGCCTAGGGGTGGAACCCAGTGCAAGCCTGGGAAATGTTGGTAAGTTAATTGGTTAATTTGAAAAAGCTTATGGTTCCTCCCAAGCCCGTGAATATATAATTTCAGGAGAAAAAGAGCCCTGCTCTTCTGTCTGACCCACATAAAGGATGGTGACCATGTTTGCCATTTATTTGTAACAGAAGACAGTTTTTATATTTATGTCTATGTTCTATGTAAACATTAAAACTAACTCACAAGGTAGTCTTGAAAACATCTTTATTGCAATTTAAGATATAGAATAACTAGAATTATATATTAAATATCTAGTACTATGAACATGAGAAAAGTATGTGGAGAAGAAATTATTACTATAAATTTTTACATAGTAACTTATTTTCATTTTTTTTTTATGGGATGATGTTATAGAAGTGTGTTTGGGCATTATCTAGCTCCTCCAGTTGTCATGGTGATTAAGAGTTCCAATTTGTGGAGTTTCATAAGGCTGTTAAGCACTAAATAAGGAAACCAAATATTATACTATGCTAATAATTCAAATAAGCCACAGCTCCATTTAAACTTTTGTTCTCATTAATATTTTAATTGTTTTATTAGCATAATATTAGTAACATTCACAAATGGTAATTTTGCTTCTATGTCTTATAATTAATGGTAAATAATAGAGAAACTTGTGATCTTTTAGTTATCCAAATCACTTTGGACAGCTTTATTAGCATATTTGATATTTTTATCATTCCCATGGTGCTGTACAAAAATGAATCAGTGAATTTGCATTAGTTGGTTACAGATAAGAAATTTGTATATTGATAAATATGATGAAGATAATATTTTTAAAGCAAAATAATATATATCCATAGTCTTTAGGTCTACTATACTTGTGCTAAAATACGTTTATTTCTTTGCTTTTTTTTATTACTTCTAACAAACACCCCAAAACAGAGACTGAGTACATAATGCTTTATCAGGTTCTCCTTCAAAGTCACTTTTCAAACTTTCTTTAGCCCACCATGCTTTTCACCCAACCGAGGTTACCATTCAATAGATCTAGACTACTGGGAGGAAAGACATGGACAGTGGGTAACAGTCATGCATGTGACAGGAGCAGGGTGACACTCTAGGGTGTGAACAGAGATTGCCAAGGTGGAGTGATGTATTATCAGGGGAACTAAAATGGAGCCAGGGGGCCATGAAGAAGTTTGTCTTACACACATCCCACCCAGCATGTTTCTCCATGAACTTTTGAATTTCTGAGCCATGTCTGAACCTCATCTCTTCATCATGGCACCCAGACCGTCTGTGTTCCTTACTTAGAAAGGACCCAATCTGTTTTATCAACCAGCATTCTTCATTTGCATGATGGACTCAGCCAATCCTTATAACCTTGCCAGAATCTTTCATTTATAACATCCAGCCTACTAAGCCTTTAAAAGCCCTGCCTTTCTTTATTACCGCTCGAGCACATGTGACCTAGTTGTGTGTATCCCAGTTGCAACCTCTGACCTCAAATAAATGCTTTTATTTCTCCTTTAGTTTAAACTTCTTTCTGGATTAACAAGAGAGAGTCAGGCAATGAAAGAAAGATGAACCTAAGGGTTAAAGTTACAAATAAGAACTGTGCATATTAATTAAATATGTAGAGGTAGGTTTCTGTTCCAGGTCAGTCTGTGAAATATCAATATAAAGACTTTTGAAATAATGTGGTGTCAAGCAATAAAAATTATTTTATCATAGCTTACATAAAGTCTCGGTTTCAATTCATCTCAAGGCAGAAAAATAAAAATATATATATATATAGAGAGATGAATTTGTTTCACTCTCTTCATGATTCAGAGGAAGTTAACCTTCAACGTGATTGATAGTGACCTAGTTTGAAAGAACAGTAGAAGGCTGAAGATGCTTTTTATGTGAAATTAGCTAGTCCAAAGCCCTCCAATGTAAGTGTCGTACAGGAAGCAAGGCCATTCTCCAGAGCGAATGAAAGAAAAGGGCTCTGTGCTGTCACTTTCAGATCAAAAGAAGCTGCCTTGCCGAAACCGGTTTGGCTCAGCGGATAGAGCGTCGGCCTGCGGACTGAAAGGTCCCGGGTTCGATTCCGGTCAAGGGCATGTACCTTGGCTGCGGGCACATCCCCAGTGGGGGGTGTGCAGGAGGCAGCTGATCAATGTTTCTCTCTCATCGATGTTTCTAGCTTTCTATCCCTCTCCCTTCCTCTCTGTAAAAATATCAATAAAATATATTTAAAAAAAAAAAAAAAAAAGAAGCTGCCTTCTGCAGAGCCAGGCAGGGGAGTGTAAGGACTCAGTTTGAAGCTAAGCAACTTGAAGACATCTTAAACATTCAGAGGTGCCTGGGTCTATTGGCAGAGGCATCACTGGAGAACACAAATATCACTGAGTGAAGCCAACCTTCTCCGACCCTCTCTTGATGGCCCTGTATTACTATTTTTAGGGCAAAGTCCTTTGGCATCCTTTTGGCCTTTGGGTTTCAGACAGTGAAAGACAGATATGTGGTATTTAGAATTAGATTTAACAAACCTTATATCACTGTCTAATATGTCATTTTCTCTTTTTCATAGAATATAATTCGTTGTTTCAAAAAGAAGGGATTTGGGTGGAATAACAAGAAATTATGCTTTTTTTCTTCTAATTTTTAAAGAAAATAGTAGAGCATTTTTGCTCTCTTATCAGAGCAGGAAATCATTTAGGGTGTTGCAAAGAGGACAGCAGGTGAGTTTTTATGGAAAGTAAAGGTAGAGAAATGGAGGAGGTGGCTTGATGAGACTGGAACAGAAGAGGTGAAGTCATTCCTCCTGCCTGACTCTCAGCCTTTAGGTCCAAAAATCAAGGCCAGGAAACAGATGCTGTCAGGTAAGCCTAAAACCTGCTGCTTTCATAGAGCCAGCTCATTCCACAATCAAACCACCAGCTGTAGCTCATCTGAGCTCCAGGCATGTCCCTTTCCACCACTGAAGGGAGGGCCTGGCTGAGAGCAAATTCCCTGTCTGTGCTTTATAAAGAGAGACCACAGAATTTGTTCCAACTTTCCCATTGCCCTCTGAGAGCAAATATTGCCTGTAACTTCTAAACCTTTGATATTCCTCTTGGAGATATACATTAGTTTTCTCTGAACTATGAATTTCTTTTCAGATATTACAAAACAACACTATATCAAAACAAAATTTTTCTAAAACGAAACAAAATAGGGCAGTACTAAAAAAATCAAAAATAATTTTTAAAAAAACCTACAAAACCCACCAGCCTTTTGAAGACAATTCCATGGGCTACAGGAAGGTGATTATAACCAAAAGTCATTTTTTCCTGCTTAATTGTATTGGGTACCCCCATCATCAGTCCAAAAAGAATGAATATCAGAGAGTATTGCGCCAACAGAGGGGCGGGACGAGGGAGTATGATCCTGCCATCCTCCCTCTTGTCTCACGCCTCCTACACATTTCATCATACTTCCTTCCATTTTTCCCACTTCTTCCTTTTTAATTACCTTGAAATAAAATTCAACATTTATAAGTATTTAAAATTCATCTTGATTTTCCTTTCTGTTACGCTAAAGATAAAACATTTTTTAAAATGGAAATCAATATTAGTCAGCCACAGCAACATTTTCAATAAAGACCATACACAACTATATGGGTGAAAAATTATGAAACTATCCACTGGTTATGAGTACACAGGTCACTAATACTGTAAAATTAAACACATTTATGGTAATGAGTAGTCAGGTTGTAAAATAGGTACCTCATCGTTTGAATACATCATCATAAAATTAGTAACATATATCTGCACTTCATAAAAAGAAGTGACCCATGTATTTTAGTTTACATGCTTGAAATTTGATGTCACACAGTGAGATACAGATTGGATAATTGCAATAATATATATTTCTGAAAGATTATTGTCTAAGATAATTTGCTATATTTATTTATTTTTAATCACTCAGGTGTCCTGTAGAGAGAGTGCATTTTTCTGAGTTGAAGTTAAGGTTGTAGGGGATAATAGAGAAGAATTTGTAATATAATTTGTATATAAAGATAGTGGTAGTGGTGATGTTTCAAAAGGGGAATGTAGAGAAAAGTCCAGACAGGTGACTGGGAGGCTTGAATATGTAGAGATGACTCAGAGAGCTGTGAAACATGATAAAACTCACCCTGGTGGTTCACGTTGGGGGCAGGCCTATTCTTATCAAGCTCAATGCTGTCTTCCTATATATATGGCAATAATTAGAAAGCTGCCACCTCAGTTGGTAATAAGTAATAGTGCCTGCCTGAGTATATAACAAAACATTATTTGGATAATACAAAATCAAGTGTTAATGAGTTTCCTATAATGTCTTTCTCCATAATAATGTTAGTTTTTTAAATGAAAAAAAAATTTAAATCCCCAAATACTTATAATTAAGATTAAAGAGAAACAAAATATTGCCCTAGAAGCATGTTTGAATACTGTTTTTGTAAAATTTTATAAATCCTAAATCTGAGTACCATGATTGCAGTTTGCAGATAGTAGCAATAACTGAGAAAACTGCTGAGTCATAATTCAACTGTAATAAATCAAAGTAATTTGATGACAGTGAGAAAAAAAGATGCTCAAAAGAAATGTAAATAAATGCACATACAAATAAAATGTCTTTGAAAGTTATCTTTGTGTACTTATCAGTGTACCTGTACACTCATCTTTAATGCAGGTAGACTTATAGCAAGTTTTATGTATTGTAGAGAAAATGAAAAGCAGAGACTTTGGTATCACTAATTGGACAATAATAATAAACTTAAAATTTACTTTAGCCCTAGCCAGTTTGGCTCAGTGGATAGAGCATTGGCCTTCAGACTAAAGGGTGCTAGGTTTGATTCCAGTCAAGAGCATATGCCCAGGTTGAGGGCTCGATCACCAGTGGGGGGGAGGGGGGGGCATGCAGTAGGCAGCCGATCAATGATTCTCATCATTGATGTTTCTATCTCTCTCTCCCTCTTCCTTCCTCTCTGAAATCAATAAAAAATATGTTACAAAAATAAGTTAAAAATTTTACTTTATTAAATATATTTGTATTGGATTTCAGAGAGGAAGCGAGAAGGAGAGAGAAATAGAAATGTCAATGATGACAAAGAATCATTGATTGGCAGCCTCCTACACTCCCCACACTGGGGATTGAGCTTGCAACCCAGGGATATGCCCTGACTGGGAATTGAACCATGACCTCTTAGTCTACAGGTTTATGCTCAACCACTGAGCCATGCCTGTCAGACTAAAATTTACTTTGTATTATCATACCAAGAGTAGAAATATTGAGAGTAACTATTCTCAGATTTAGATAATGATTTTGCAAAAATCTAAGAACATCCTATATAATAAAAGCCTAATATGCTAAGTGTCCGGTCATCCAGTCTGCTGTTCAACCAATCAAAGCATAATATGCTAATGATATGCTAAGGCCACTCAACTGCTCGCTATGATGTGCAGTGACCACCAGGGGGCAGACACTCTGACCAGTAGGTTAGCTTGCTACTGGGGTCCAGCTGATTGGGACTGAGCAAGATGGGCTAGAACACCCTGGAGCCCTCCCATGCTCCCTCCCTGGCTGGCAAACCTCCCATGTCCCTCCCTGGCACTGATCATGCACTGGTGGGGTCCCTCGGCCTGGCCTGTGCCCTCTCGCAATCGGGGATGCCTCAGGGGATGTTGGAGATCTGGTTTTGGCCTGATCCCTCAGGCCAGGCCGAGGGACCCCACGGTACACGAATTTGCGCACTGGGCCTCTAGTAATATAACATTGTTATATTTTATTGATGTTCTTAACTATATTATTAATTTAATGGATGAGAATTCTCCATCACTTTCTATGAACAAACTGGGTTTGTTTATTTTAATTGGCATGTTGCTGTCTACTAGTGAGATGGAGAATCTCTTTGTAAATATGTGTAAATATGTATGTATAGATATATAAATATATTGGATTTACTTTTATGCCTTTTTTTATTTCAAGTTCTTAGTATATATGAGGTAACTATCCCTTGCTAATGTTAGACATTGTAAATAGCTTCTCCCAATCTGTGACCAATATGCTTACTTTATCTATAAATATCAATAGAATTTGAAAAAGGAAATTCTACTTCACTGATTTATAAGGCCATTTTAATGATACAGCAATAGTAAAATAGTATTATAAACAATGAGATTTAAATTTACACAAATTTAATTGGTAAAAATTTAATAAAATAGTACAACCAAGTATGGGTGAGGATATGTGAAAACAATATCACTTTGAATTTGATTTAGGACTTTAAACTTGCTCAGACAGTCTGGAAAATATTCTGGACATTTTATAGAAATTAAATATGCAAATATTCTGCACCGGTGGGAATACATGACCAGAAAATTCATATATGACCAGAAAATGAACTGAGTATTTATTTTGTACTTGAGTACTTATTGTCACAAAGAGTTCAAAAAGGACAGTCACGTGGATGTTTTTTACAGGACAATAATAATAGCAGATATCTTAGGGGGAATGTTTCTTTCTCGGGCAAGAGAATTCTTATCTATGAAATGTTTTTAACAGATTGTGCTTAGTTATCTAGGATTACCTTATGTTAACACACCTAGAGTCTATGGATTTATAGCACATGGCTCCCCTGGACAGTGTCATATAGGTGTGTAAATATCTATATATATAAAAGCCTAAGCAACCGAACTACTGGTTGGCGGGTCGCTATGATGCACACTGACCACTAGGGGGCAGATGCTCAACACAGGACTTGCCCCCTGGTGGTCAGTGTGCTCCCACAGCAGGAGTGCCCTCAGCTGACCAATGGGCACCAGATGCAGGGCTCACAGCTGGCTAGTGTTGCTGCGGTGGCTTGAGCCTCTCCCCATCGAGACTGACTGGGCGCGAGCTCGTGTCAGACACAGCAGGGCCAGGATGAGTGGGAGAGGCAGTCAGGAGTGGCAGGCAGAATCGGCCTGCGGGGATTGGGCCGAAACCGGCAGTCCGACATCCCCCGAGGGGTCCCAGATTGCCAGAGGGCACAGGCCAGACTGAGGGACCCCACCAGTGCATGAATCCATGCACCAGGCCTCTAGTCTGAGTACAAAATGCAGATGTTTTAGGACCTAAATGACTATGTTTGTATAAGTGACCTCCTCTCCAGACATTTTCCAAAGCCTGAGTATATCCAATTTTGGGGAAAAAAGACCTAGGAAGTATTGCAAAATACCCTGGATCTCTGTCTTATTTGCCTGTGCATTTTGATTATTTGTATTCTATTTTTTAAAAATATATTTGCTTATTGATCTCAGAGAGGAAGCGAGAGGGAGAAAGAGATAGAAACAACAATGGTGCAAGAGAATCTATGATTGGCTGCCTCCTGAACACACCCCACTGGGGATCGAACCTACAACCTGGACATGTGCCCTGACTGGGAATCAAACTATGACCTCCTGGTTCATAGATCAATGCTCAACCACTGAGCCAGGCCAGTCGGGTCTTGAATTAATTATAAACTTTTAAGTGGGTAAGATTTGTAGTTCACCAGAGTCTAACCTGACAATATGATCTTTTTTGTTATTGAAATGGACTTTCAAGTTGTTTTGAAGTATATGCCTAAATTGAGTAGTGTACTCTGAAAACAGACCCTCAACTAAACATCTGCATGTGGAAACTTATTGGGCTCTAAAACTGGGTGGGCTTTCAGAGATCACTCTAAATGAGGCAAGAGAGCTGGGAATTTGTACAACTCATTGACTAATCATTAAATGAGTGGTTTTGTTCCAGGGCAAAGCTTAAACTTCTTGAATTGTCTCCTTCTTCCTAAGATACCATTCAGATAGATGACAGCCCAGCCCCCATCTGCTTCAGCTACAGGAACTGTTTGATGCTATCTGAGATAGAACTGAGATAGAACTTCTCATATAAACCCTACCTTGGGATAAAATGAATCATGGTATCTATAATAATAAAAGCATAATATACTAATTGGACTGGACGTCCTTCCAGATGACATTCCAGATGAAGCCAGGGCTTCGAGGGAAGCCCGGGTCCCAGGTGCCAGAGAGAAGCTGGTGCTGGCAGCTGTGGGGAGGAAGGCCTACTCTTACATGAATTTCATGCATTGGGCCTCTAGTTTTTTTTATAAACACATAAATACAATTGTTCTTATAACAATTGTTAAGATACTGGCCAAGATTCATAGCCACTGTTTCTTCAAGGCATGATAAAAGGAGCATGATAAAGAAGATGAGTAAAGGAAATATCAGAACTCATTCTTCATCTGTACCTCTGCATTTACTAACCCAGTCATAGGTAAAAGAGCCTACTACTTTTAAACAACTCCCCACTATGACAGACCCTGCACCAATAGTTTTGCTTGGCAAGCAATTTATAGGATGCATTTCCTCTTCTTCTTGGGCATTAGTTAAAATGTATGTGACCATGATTTTGAAGTTTGGCATGGTCACATGACTAGGTTTTGAGCAAAAGAATGTGAATTGCAAGGCCTATAGGCTTAGCCCACTGGATATATTTAGGTTCAATCCCTCATTCTTGTTCCCTTTCCTGATGATCTTAGGTGCAATGTAATGGGACTTTGGAACCTAAAGGAATGTAACTCCATGTAAATAAAGCCTTTACCAAATCTCATTCTCCCCGGAGGCCTTCTGAAAGTGCTCACTTCAGCAGTACCCAAAGAACCTCAACCCCACTCCCATGAGTGAGGGAAGAATTTGATCCTCTGGCAACAGAAGTACTTGTTGAGAGAGAGAGAGAGAGAGAGAGAGAGAGAGAGAGAGAGAGAGAGAGAGAGAGCTGAGAAGAGAAAAAACGTTAAAAGTAAAATTCTAAGTTAATGTGAGGTGAAGAGGAATAATCACTTAAAGGGACGATACTTACTGCTTTTGTGTAGGTCAAGGGTCAAGCATGTCAAACTCGTGGCCCATGGACCGCATGTGGCCTACAACGAATATTTTTTGTGGCCCAGCCAATATGTTATGTAAGAAACGTTTTAATAAAAATTTCATACCTTAATTTTTACAATATCCTGTTATAAACAATTATTAATAACATAGTTTGCTAATGACTGATTGCTATAATCATGTTGCATTCATTTCCCTTATGCAGGCGCACCTTTTCCCTCCACTAATACTAGCAGCGAATATTTTAGCAGCCAATTGCCATACCATTAGTTTTGTATTGACTTGTTTGGTGTGTGCAACAGGAAATACTTCACTTTCAAAGAACAAGAAAAATAGGTTTATTTGCGTTATGCTTATTAATTTGTGCAGTTATTCAGTGTCTGATAGGTTAATGTTCAAGATAAAAAATATTAATTTTTATTAAAATGTTCTATTATTTTATGTTAACAATTACTCATTTATTTCAGCCCTTTGCATTCAGCATGTCTCTATCGAAATAAGCCTACATTTCTATGAAAATTTAAGCTTTTGTTTTTTTGCGGCCCACATAAACTTAAACCTTGTTTATTTGGCCTGTGTTAGCCTTTGAGTTTGACATGCTTGGTGTAGGTGATCTGACTGTTATGATTACCCATTTTATCCATCATTTCAACATGACTTTCACATATGTTTCAGAAATCTGCTTAAAAGTTATTTAATAAAATGTTTTTTCCACCTAAACCACCTTTGCCTATATTATTAAACATATAATTGAGAAGGAACTCATTTTGGAAAAAACAAACAAAACAAGGACAAATGTTAGTTTTCTTCATTTGAATTTTAGCTTAGTAGAAAATATTTCACTTGAAGAAACTGAAACATCATGGTGCTAAATTTGATTTGTTGCAAATGCAGCTTACCTTTCTTATTAGATTACTAAACACTCTCTACCCTTCTCTATATAGGTCGGTGATACTCAGTACAATCCATCAGGTAATGTAGACAATCCCAGAAACAAGATTGTACAGCATACCTGTTACTACTACAGTCATTCGAGTGAAAAACAGTGTACTGATCATGACAATATGGCCTTGAAGTCTAACATTCTCAGAATGATTCACTTTTGAGCAGACAAATGTAATCTGTGATACAGACACGTCTTAGGTTAGGAAGCAGTTTACACACATTGCAGTCTGTAAACATCCCGGTATATAAACATGCGTAAGTGTCTTAAGCTTGGAATAGTGTGAATCTTCCTTTCCAGTTTTATTGAAATTTGGTTTATGTTAATTGAAGAGAAAGGGAATATCCCCAGTTTTATTATAAGTCTGCTGCTGTTGTGTGTCACCGTTTACTCCAGCATCCTTTACAGTCCCACCTTGCTATAGAGATAATAACTACTAATTGAAAGGGGTGAGAGATTTGTATTACATGCCACATGCAGTGTAGCTTAGAATTACCTGTCTTCTATAAATATTGGCAAGAACGGGATATATGTAAGAGCAAAGTTAATAGACTAAGTCTTTCTGTTGCTTTACTTAGCCTTTCAGTGTTAGTAAATATGCTATGTTGTATGTTTATATTTTCAACCTTTTTATATTATCCTGCATGTCGTCACATGAGGCATCATAAACAAGGCAATGCTTCGGAAATATTATAAATGTGAAGAAGCGAACTGAATTGGGCATTTCAAATTATACTGGCTAGAGATAAGTGAAAGTCCCCTTACACATACCTCTAATGGTAATTGGATCACTAACCCTTGGGAAAATGCATGTTCTAAATCTCCCTCTGATATTATTTTCTGTTCTTCATATAGTTTGAGTCTAAATCATGACTCACACATACCTGTGAAGAGCCTGTTGAGAGGTCAGTAAGCCTTTCTGTGCATGCAGTGGTCCTCAGAGTTCGTTTTCTTTGTGCGTGTTATTTACAGTTTGTAGGAGTGCTGAACAACTTCAAACAAGCTCACATCTGAAGTAAACATATTTTTGGATGCCCGACGAGTTGTGGAGCAATTCCTTGACCTTTCCTCTCATTTACTGAAGCAAATCAAAGTGTACTTCAAGTAGTGCAGCCTAAAGTCATTCTGAGAGCAAAGTTGTAGCATAAAATTAGTTCACCCCTGGATGTCCTAAGCTAGTGATTCTATTCTTGACTCAAAAGAGCAAATAGAAAAAAAAATTTTTTTTGAAAGAAATGCTGTGGATGGCAGTATTCTTTAATAATGTCCAAAGTCATTGCTGAGATAGCTTGTACCATTTCGTGTGTATGAAGTGACAGCTTTGCAAGATGTGTGATTGAGACAACAGCAGAATAACTCCAGAGGATACCATATTCTGAGATGTCAAAAATTTAAAGCTGTTTTTTTATTATGGCTAATTGGAAATTGCTTATGTACAGAGAGTATCAGATATAAAGGAAAATTATATATAAAATAAGTAAAAGATAACATTTTCCCCTCAGACCTATAGTTTCATCTATAACCTCACATAAGAAATACTAATATAACTTAGTTTACTATAGGTATGAATTGAAATAGGGACCAACTATTTATTATAGTCGGTTATTATAAACATATTAATAATCAAAATTAGCCGAAACCGGTTTGGCTCAGTGGATAGAGCGTCGGCCTACGGACTGAAGGGTCCCGGGTTCGATTCCGGTCAAGGGCATGTACCTTGGTTGCGGGCACATCCCCAGTGGGAGGTGTGCAGGAGGCAGCTGATCGATGTCTCTCTCTCATCGATGTTTCTAGCTCTCTATCCCTCTCTCTTCCTCTCTGTAAAATATCAATAAAATACATTTTTAAAAAAATAATCAAAATTATATCCAAGCAGATTGAAATGAGTTAAGTTCCTAAGATCCTGGAAAGTTTTGATAGTAAGTGTGTAGATAGCACCTACATTACTCACTTTAGTGAAGCCTTAATACTAATCAAGAAAATATAATTTTAAATTCTATTAAAACACTATAGTGTGATAAATACTTTTTCTTTGTTAGTCATTTAAATCTATTATTAATATTACTTCAGAGCAGAAATACTGTATTTATCAATTTATATTGTATGATTATGTAATACACTTAATCTATTACTAATGTCCGATATTTTCTTAAGCACATTACACATTTCTTAAAAATTACTATGATGTATAAGGTTGGAAAATTATACACATTATGCCCAGCTAAAATTGTTCAACCACAAAACAAATTGTAAAACTGCTTCTTATTGAATCCCTGAAAACTTAAAATTATTCATTAAAATCACCATCAAAATTTTAATGAATTAACCCTAGCTGGTTTCGCTAAGTGGATAGGGCATTGGCCTGCGGACTGAACGGTCCTGGGTTCTATTCTGGTCAAGGGCACATGCCTGGGTTGTGGGCTTGATCCCCAGTAGGGCATGTGCAGGAGGCAGCCGATCAATGGTTCTTTCTCATCATTGATGTTTCTATCTCTCTCTCCCTCTATCTTCCTCTCTGAAATAAAAAATAAATAAAAATTAATGAATTAGAGAATCAGCTCTATTTTAAGAGAGCTAGTTTATTCCATGTGAAGTATATTTTTCATTATATCAAAACATAAATGTCTTAATATATTTATGATACAGATTTCTAGAGACTAATCTTGTAGGTAATCACTCAATTGGCCCTGATTGCTCACCCCTCCCTGGGTTCATGCCCACTGACACATGACTTTTTAGTGTTTTCCACTAAAGAGGTGTGTGAGAAGGGCATGGGGGGAGAGAATAACATTTTCCCATGCCTTGAATTTGCATTATGTCATATGCCTTGTTTTGGCCAATTGAATGAGGTGAAAGTTTTAGCATGCTGCTTCCGAATGAAGGTATAAGAAGTGGTATATTTTTCTGTAGGTTCTTCACACGTCTGTCATCACCATGAAAAGAATATCTCTAAACTAGCTCACTGATCCAACAGAAAAGATGTGGTGACAAGTAAAGCACAGCCATGAGTTCAGCTGAATTAGAGGCCAGATTCAGTTAGCCAAATACCTATTAATGTATAGGTGATCAGCAAGTTCAGAATAAAATCCTTCCTGAAGCAAGTCTAATTAAATCTAGAACAAATGGAAATATGACCTAAATAAATATTAATTGTTGTATGACAGTGGGATTTTAGCACTGCTTGAATTATTATACAAATAGCTAAATGATGCACATATTCTAAATTTAAAAAAATTAAGAATGATAGGCATGGGATGAAAAAATACAGTCCTGAAAATAATAGTTCATATAATTAAACTAGCAGCCTGGTGCACAAAATTTGTGCACAGGTAGGGATCCTAGGCCTGGCCGGCGATCAGGGCCAAATGGGGCCTTCTGGCTACCAGCCGGGGCCTCCCTTCCCTGACTGCCAGCTGCTGGCCAGGGCCTTCCTTCATTCCACGCTGCCTCCTGGTGGTCAGTGCACGTCATAACGAGTGATCGAACTCCCGAGGGGATACTTCACATGTTAGTCACATATATATATATATATATATATATATATATATATGCACACACACATATGTGTATATATATATAATACATAGATATATATAGATATATAGATATAGAGATATATAGAGATATATTGATATAAAGATAGATATAGATATATAGATATAGATATAAAGATATATATAGATATATAGATAGATAAGAATAATTGATGTTTTAGTTTCTTTCTGTAGGTCACAAATACTATTAAATTTTATAGAATGATCTGCCCACAAACAATCATAAGTTTGGTATACATAGCTCCATGAACACCTACTTAATAACTCCTTTGGAAATACTGAAAAAACTCCATTTATAACAAATTATGAGGTATAAGTATATGTCTGCTGGTGTGTATTTTAGCGATGTCATTTATCCTTCCTTTAATTTCTTTCAAGGGCACTCATCTAAATGAAACTTTATCAAGAATAAATATAAGATCTAAAAATAAAGTAAATCTTACAGGATATCCTCTACAGATGGTGCTTGCAAGTTTACTTGCAATCTTTAAAAAAAAAACTGCAAAAGAAAATACAAAATACCACATTATAAACTTAGAATCAGTGAAAAAAATGGCAAATTTTGACATACCTACCTCTAGAGAAAATTACATGTGATTGACAATAATAGTACTGAAGTACATGATGAAAATACTACACAGAGGAAAATTGAATAATCATATCATAAAAATGACAGAAAATAAGCATCATTCACCTAACATGCACTATAAGAATCACTGAAGGAAGAGATTTTTCAGAGTAACATATTTTCAATTAAATCTATATATACTTGATCACTAGTCCCCTCTCCATATTCTAGTAGCAAGATTACTCAGAACATTACCACACTAGTTATGTGCCTACATTTGGGAGATAGATAAATATCTGAGAATAAAGAAGAAGTTAAATATTATAAAATTCAATTGAAATAATTTTAATGGAAATATTAAGAATGGAAGATTCAAGTAAGGAATCTACCACTCATCAATAACTCACTTGCATTTTCTAAGGGTTCAATATTGCGCTGTTTATAAAAATAGAAACCAAATGTCAATCAAACAAATTTTTTAAAATTTTACTTAGATTTCTCACAGTCTCCTAAATATGCCTTTTCTCTTCACTTGGAAGTTTTGTTGACAGTGTCACTGCTTCATCTCAATGACCATTTTTACTTATTTTCACCTGGACCACTGCCCCTCATCATGTACAAACTCCTCTGAATTGTGTAGTAAAGATATAGGATTGATTGGTCGGAAACAGACAAGCCTAATTTTACAAATTGGCTTGAAATTATTTTAAGAATGAATTCCTTTGCTGGATATTACACAAGGTACATCAATGCTAGTTATTAATAAAAATCACTAAAACCACAGGACTAACCAAGTTGCTTGAAGTTTTACCCAAATGGTATTACTTCCATTAAAAACCTCCTGTAAAAACAAGGTGTGTGTACAATACAAACACACACACACACACACACACACACAGAATTAATTTTGTTTTAAACTTTTCCTTCAGTGTTTTCAATCTGAATAAAATAAATACATAATCTTTTTCTGGTAGTAATCTAAACAATTTTATCATTAGACCAGTTAAAGCAAATGAATCCAGTGTTTCTTGGTAGCAAAATGGTCTCTATTGGGTTTTTGTCATAGAAAAAAAATATTACTCCCATATCATATTCAATTTTCAACTTGAGGTAAGCTAATACAATTAAACACATTAGAGGCTCCTTAAGCAGAAAACTTCTTAATTGAAATGCAGTGACCAAACAGGAAATATGTTATAGTCTTCACACTACATTACACTATGACTAAGTATAAGGAATAAGATGGATCTCATAATTAAAAGTAAAAGTTGGACTTCTGAAAGAGAAACCAGTGGGTTTATGTGAAGTTGCTTCTTTCAGATATACCCCAGATGAATGACATGGGGAGGACCCTAAATTTACTTGTTATTGGGAAAGGGAAGAATTACATTTTTTCCCATCCTCCCTACTTTAATTTACACTTTGTTTTTTCTTCTTTCACCCTATGTTTCTTAATATCATGAAAGTTAAAAATCCACTGATTATTCATTGTACTGATACCTATAAATTTTCTGTCACTTTTTATGTTTATCCAACAAAGACATTTAGAGATTTGATTTCCGTTTTTATAACAATCAACTGACATATTGGCCAGAGTTAGCTTAATAATTTTTCAGTATGTTGAGTGTATGTTTATTGTAAGACAGCTCAGAACACAGGTAAACTCATGTGAAAATTGACCAGTTAGAGTGTTTTATCCAATTCCATTCACCTAAATATAGAAGAAAGGGTACCTACAAAGAATTAGTGTATGAAAGACTGTTGCTTATCTAATCAAATATCTGTCTCATACACACTTTCATAATCTCTACATGGTGAGCTTTTTGATTCTTGATACTAAACCTTATTTGTTATAATATTTAATTCATTTGTGATTTTTAGAAAGGTTATTTATAAATTATCCAGATAACTGGCAAACTTGGGTCACTTTGCTTTAGAATTCACCATTCACATCATTCTATTTTTTATAATATGTTGGTAGTTAATTATAACTGCATGCATTGACAATACTACCACTGCTATTTTACAGATAAAATATTGGGATCTCAGAGAAATTATGTATCATGTCAAAAGGCACATAGATGATAATTCTGGATTCAATAATGTACTACATTTCTGGCATAAACTCAGTTTAGTATAATCTTAACTCATATCCTTTATTTGTTTAATGGGTCCAACCATAAAAACATAACATATTAAAATTAATATCATATTAATAATTATGATTATTATTACTCATATTTTATCATGTTAAGACATTGCATAAAGTGATTTATACACAGTATCTGCACTTTATATATTTACTCTGGAATTATATTTTCACAGATAAAGGCACCAATGCTGAGCATTCTTCAGAACACCAACAGTTGGTAAGGGGTAAAATTGATTGAACTCTAGTATCTGTATTCTTTGCTCTATTTCATATCCATTTTCATTTTCTAGTAATTTATTTTTACTTTCTGTAGAAAGGCAAAGGTTTTTCAGCTCTACTGAAATAATCAAAATGAGTTTCTATTAACATGGTTATTCTTTATGTCACTATTTACAATTCAGTTCACGTTTTCCCTAAATAAATATAATATCTAGCACAGAAGACATTTTTTCCTGTAGGTTTGCGCTTTTCTAGTTTTCTTACCTTTCCAATTGCTTTGCCTTTCCAATTTATTTTTTGCTCTTTCTATTTCTCTCAATCTAACTTTCACTGTCATTTTCCCATCCTTGCTCTCACCTCTGATCTCCCCTTTATTCTCTCTGTCTTGCTTGGACTTATAGGTTAAACAGTTACACTTTTACATGAGTATTTCCTTTACAACGTGGACAACTTAATATGCTATAACACTGGACATTACACCAAACAGTCATGACATATAGAAACATAGTGTGATCTAGATATTATGAACTTAGGTCTCAGATTTCACATCGAAACATACATCTAGCAAAGAGTGTTATTATAATTAGCAGTAATAGCAGCCTTGTAGGCCTCTCATCCTGCAGTCCAAAATCCAGAAAACTTTCAGGGAATGTAAGTTCTGAATGTGACATAAAATACAAAAGTAAACAATTAGGAGCAGGGGTGAGGAGGTAGAGGACTAGCAAGGAAGGGGTCTGCAAGAAATCTGGGTGCCAGTGAATTAATGGACGGTGCAGGGAAAATTTTGTTGTGGGGCAGCTAATGTCTGGATCATTTCTATTCAGTAGGGAAATTCCTCAAGGTTTCCAAATACATTACAGCTTGCTCTGAATGCTGGACAAACGACTTATCAGCATTGATCAAAGCTGACTTTGAGGGCGTCCTTCAAGTGCCTCTGAGAGCGATTCGAAACAAATGCCACTTCCTGGTTCCCTTGTGTTTCTTATGGCTCTTAGCGAACATCAATAATATGAATTCCATTTTAATTTTTCTGTAAGGGACCTTATTTATAGGGCAATTTCCAGAGCAGTATCTTGTCTCTATGAAATGATTGCCAACTCAGGCAGCCGTTAAAGTTTACTGCTTAGGCCTTCCTTCAAGGTACAATATGGATATTACTTTCAAAAGTAATTTGGAATACAGAGCAAGAAGACTGTGTTAACTCTTTGCAAACATCCTGACTTAGACAAGGACATTCATGCCTTTTGAGTTGATGCCCTGCTTTTCTAAGGTAACATAAAACGCAGCATTAGAACTTACTTTTTTACGGCCTTTATTTATAAGTTAATGATGTCTCGCTTTTAAGTGAGCATTACCTCACAGAATTTTAGTTATTAATTGAAGGAAATGATCATTTTTTTTTATGGCAGCTTTCATGCCAGTTCTGTAACCCTCCTCTCGCACTGTGATAAACCACACAGGCTGTCACATTTTTATGTGTTCTCTCTTCGTGGGCAGAGGCCTATTCCCTCCAGCAGCCTGACTTCACACTCCTACACATGATTAAATAATGACATTCCCCAGCTGTAACCTAGTTAGTGGAAGGTTCTATTCAGAATGGAACCTGATCTTTCAAAGTTCAAATCGGTTCATCTGAAGCTTCAGAGAACATATTGCTATATTGAAATATTTGCTAAACATGATTTTGCACTAAAAAGTTACATTGCCACCTACGCATTCCTCTTCTTTTTCTTTCTTTTTTTTCCGGTTGCATCAAAACCCTTTTCATGTTTGGGTCTTAAGCAATGCAATGAACGTTTCCCATCAAAATATACAAAATTGATAAATGGCTAATAATCAGTTTCCCTGGCTAACTTATACCAATAGCATGGGCACAAAATTAATGCGTTTGCAATCAGAGACACGGGACCTAAATTTTGATTTGCAAATATGTGACAAATGGAAATATAATCTTAGGGACGTAGGAAGTCTAGTTTGGCTCATTTCTAGATGCAGAAAGGACTTCTCTGACCAGTCGGACTAGGAAGGGAAGAAACTTCATTGGAAGGCCAGTTTCATTGTTGGACAATCCATTGTTCCAATTTTTGTTTTATTAAACTGAATCCTCCCTCTTGCCATTCTTGCATTGTGGTGCTTGTTCTGACCTCATGAGTTACAGACTATTATGATCATACTTAGCTAGTTATGAATATTAATAATAGGAAGAGAGCAAATGGGGAGGCCAGGCATTTTAATCATGGTCATCTGGGTAGTTTCACCAGGTAGCTACAGTTTCATGTCCCCAGGGAACCATGCAGATCACCGGGGGAAGGGATCCAGCCAAGGGGGAGATGGGAGCATGTGCAGTGAAATCGGGGTGACTTAGGGAAGGTGCTTGCCTGTCAGTCTAGCCTGGAGAATGATAGATTGGCTAGAGGGTGGACCCCATCAATAGTGTGTGATATCTTAAAGGCTTATTGGTTAGTTTCAAGAAGCTCTTGGTTAAAATCCCTGGACAAAGAGTTCCCGCTCTCTTGCTCCGTGACACACATTCATCCTGAGCTAGCCTGTTCTCTGTCCATAGCTGTGTGGCCTTACACAACGGACTTAAGCATATTTTCAGAATTAAAAAGAATTTAGTATATCTTTGTCAGCCTCTCAAAGATAGCACACCATCAAGCTTAATTTGACTTGTTTATAAAAACACAACTTTTTTCCTCAGGCCCTAAAAGAAACTTGGTGCCTGGTAACTAAGAAATATCATGTTAATAGGTCATCGTTATTGTGATTTTATCTGTTCAGAACAAAGCAAAGTAAAATAAGCAACAGCAATAACAAAACTAATTTTGAGTCTTGAAATATATATCTAAAAACCTCTCTACTATTTATAGTCTCAATTAAGCAATCCACTCCAATGCATTAAAGTCCTGGGCATTCTAACCAAAAAGGCCCTGGCCTCCACACTCAGGGCTCCACACTCTGCAAGCTCCAGGCTCAGGGAAGCTATTTATAGACCTGCTACATACTAATATGTCCTGTTCTGAATAAGTTGTTTCCAAGCAGGACCCTGGAATGAGTCAAATACTCAGCATTTACCATTCACTCCCTCATGTAATCAATTCCAAGTGACTCTCTTTTTATTAATAGAATGGTATCCTATATAATAAAAGGCTAATATGCAATTGACCAAATGGCGAGAATGACTGGTCACTATGATGCGCACTGACCACCAGGGGGCAGACACTCAATGCAAGAGCTGCCCCCTGGAGGTCAGTGCACTCCCACAGGTGGAGTGCCACTCAGCCAGAAGCCGGGCTCACAGCTGGTGAGTGCAGTGGCGGTGGCGGGAGCCTCTCCCACCGCCTCCACAGCAGTTGGACATCCCCTGAGGTCTCCTGGACTGCAAGAGGGTGCAGGCCAGGCTGAGGGACGCCCCCCCCCCCCCACCGAGTACACAAATTTTGTGCACTGGGCCTCTAGTATGGGTCATAAAAAGCCTAAGGTGAAGGCCATGGGAGGGTACAGAAGCAGGGTGTGTGTGTGGAGGGGGGGGGAAGGGGGGAAAAGGAGAACATCTGAATACTTTTAACAATAAAGATAAAATTTTTAAAAAGCTTTCGGTATCTGCCTAAATCTTTTTTCTCAGTTGCTATGTTTGTGATACTACCTCCCAGGAAATAGCCAGTATCTAAAGATATAAAAGCCTAAGTGACCGTTACGACCGAAAGACCGGAACTGGAATGACTGGTTGACCAGTTGCTATAACGCACACTGACAACCAGGGGGCAGACGCTCAATGCAGGAGCTGCCCTCTGGTGGTCAGTATGCTCCCACAGCCAACTTCCCAGGGACCCTCCCCCCAGCCAACCCCTCCCCCCAGCCAGCCAACCTCCTGCAGCCCCTCCCCCCCAGCCAGTCAATCTCCCACGGCCCCGCCATGCTCCCCCTCTCAGCTGGACCCCCCAATTGGCCCTGATCAGGGGGCCAGTTGGCCAACCTCCCGGGGTCCCTCGCCCTGGCTGGCCGGCCCCCCAATAGGCCTCAATAGCTGGCCAGGCTGAGGGACCCCACCCATGCACGAATTCATGCACCGAGCCTCTTGTACTTTGATAAGCCCCAAACCAAATACCTGGGTCAGAAGTAGATTCTCTGGTAAATATTGCAGCTGAGGCCCAGGTAATAGTCAGCCCCTCCCATCCATATGACTTAACCACCTTGGTCTAGCCTAGCGGAGCTTTAGGATAACTATAGTCCAGTGCCACCTAAACAACCATGTGAAAAACCTCAGGCAAGAACCATTTAGCTGAGTCCAGCCAAGCAATCACACTCCTTTGATTTTATTGTATGGCTTTTTGTGAATTGCTATGAATATTTGCTATGATTCATGGCTTCATTTTTTCACCCTGTGTAAATGATCCTTTATTAAAATTTGTATGGTATGAATATTAATGTAATTATTATGAGATGATATAGATAACATAAATGACTTTTATGAATAAGATACATAATTTTTAAAATAACATTTGATGTAATGTGGACATAAATGATCATATAAAACAAATACAGTAATTAACCATTTTGTGTATTTTCAACAGGACATTGATAATGCAGATGAGATTATTAGAAGGCACATTTATTATTCTTTTAATGCATTCAAGCCAATGTATTTTAAAAATTCACTTAGATTAATTTTGGCTTCAATTAAAATGTTTTGCATATATTTCCTGCAGAGTGAAATATAAAATAAACACAATTCTGAATAATGCCTTTAAGATCATCAAGGTGAAACAAATGAAAAAACAACAAAAAGCATTTAGAAGCCACATAATAATTAACTGTTAAAGAATGTAGTAACAATAGGTTAATTATAACATGTTAATTTCATTAATTTTAAGTTGAAGAAAATATACTTGGATTCTAGCTAATTTGTCTTTACTCAGAGGAACTTCTCTGATAATTTAGGGTTTGGAATATTCCTACTATTTATCCTGGGTTTACCAGCCTATTTAAAGATAACCAGTTTG
Source organism: Plecotus auritus (assembly GCF_963455305.1). NCBI lineage: Eukaryota > Metazoa > Chordata > Mammalia > Chiroptera > Vespertilionidae > Plecotus > Plecotus auritus. The sequence goes on along the minus strand of NC_137774.1, from coordinate 154,186,903 downwards.
TAAACATTCAGTATCACTATCATAGTTTACCTGAAAAAGGAAGTCTCCACAATTATAATTTTTAATCACTGAGAGGAAGTAGCACAAATAATATTCCAGAATCTTCCAGTATTTGCTAATAGGCTTTACTATTTTTTCTAAACTTTTTCACTCAGTAGAGTGTTGATTTTGAGACAATTCATTTTTGTTTTGCTTAAATCTGCAGCCTATTTTAATTTAATTAAAAACCTAGAAGGATTAGCAGACAGTGCTTTTCAAATCTTTGACCCTTAGAAAGGATATATAAGAGGTAGGTTTGCTCCATAAGAACTAGCTTTTGTTTGTGTGATTATGAATAATGTTTCTATGAGCAATTTAATTCATTTCATTTAAAAATAAGTGTGCCCTATCAACCTTGAAAAGTGGATTAAATTAAAATATTTCTTAATCATTATACATTTAACTATAACTTTAATTAGATAGGATTTTATAGTTCAAAACCAATAGATTTTAGTCCTTAAATATTCAGCTTAGCTTTCTTCAAAATGATTTGTGTATGAGTTCATGGAAATTTGCTCCCAAATCATTGAAGTAAATAGTCTGGTTTCCGTGACTCAACATAAACATCTATTTTTGTTGTTGTTTATAATTAAAATATAAAGTCTTTGTTAAAAAAAATTGCAATGTCATACTGAAAAGCAAACTAGGAGGGTATGATAACATGTTTAAAAGTATGAGATGTTTATATAAAAATAGGAATATTGATCTGCTTATTTATCAATCAGAACAGTGTGTCCACCTATGAGAATAGGTAGCAGATATAAACAAAAGCAATAGCCCATCTTGTTCAAGCAGCTAAAGAGCAGCCTTAGAAAGAGCTGGTGAGATTGCATTCCAATGTTAGTATGATAAGGTGAGAGAAGTGGATGGGGGGATGAGAGAACATACTGAGATCCAAACTACTACTGACTTGATCAAAATTATCACTTTATTTTACACTTCAATATCAGTGACACCCCAATGGCAAGCTGGAACTCTCATTGTGGGTTATTGTCTTACAAAGTTTGAAGAATACATTTTGTGGATAAAGTACTTTAAGGAAAAGTGTGGAAGTTTATTGCTTTTGTAGACAACTCCCCTTTGGGGAGGGGTCCCCAAAATGTGAAAAATCCTCTCTCTAAAATGGAAAAAACCCATTCCCGTGACTCTTTTTGTTTATGGGTTTATAAATGTTGGCAGTTTTGTTTGTTTGTGTTTTGTTTTTTGTCTGTTCATGCTACTTTCTAATTGGACCCTTCATCATTTTATGTTTCCTGTGCTTTTCCTAATTGGCCACTTTTCCTTTTGTCTGTCTAGTATCAGTTTCAAAGTTTCAAAACTCGCCGAAACCGGTTTGGCTCAGTGGATAGAGCGTCGGCCTGCGGACTGAAAGGTCCCGGGTTCGATTCCGGTCAAGGGCATGTACCTTGGTTGCGGGCACATCCCCAGTGGGAGGTGTGCAGGAGGCAGCTGATCGATGTTTCTCTCTCATTGATGTTTCTAACTCTCTATCCCTCTCCCTTCCTCTCTGTAAAATATCAATAAAATATATTTAAAAAAAAAAAAAAGTTTCAAAACTCATCAGGTGCTTCTCCCTCCTGTTGTAAGATAAACATTCTAGTGGTTTGGAGCTGTCTCCTTCTGTCACTTATTCATTTCTCTCCCATGGACTGCACCCCCTTCCCCAAACTGTCTTTTTCTGTCCCTAAACCCTTTCATCGGGACTTTCTTTTTGTTTCTCAAATTAGCTATTTATAAAACTCAAGTTAGAAGTTTTAAAAAAATTGATTTATATAGCTACCGATCATTACACTTTTAAAAATAAATTTTAATTGGATAAAAATGTACCTATAGTGAGAAGAAACTGATTTTTTTAAAGTTGAGATGGAAAAATAATACCCATAATATATTCAACAGTATGTCAGTATGTAGAACACATAAGAGTAAGACCAACCATAAAGGGAAGTATGCTTCTAATTTGGTTAATTTTTGGTTGGTAAATATCTAAATAAATGCTAAATATAAAAATATATATTTAAATGACATTACCAATATGCATATATAAATTATTTTTTTTCAGATGCATGTTTATTGTGTTTGAGATGATACATCAGCTGCTCTCTGAGATACAAAAGGATAAAAGGAAATCACTTCATTATAAACCGACAACGGTAAAAGGTAAATCACTTTCACAATAGCATTAACACATACTCTGAAGTAGATCTGGGTTTAATACAAATGACATAATTCCTAGTCATCTATGGATACTTTTAGAACTTTATACAGCTAATGACTCAGGCTAAAATGCACTATAATAATTGATAGGCGTCATGACAGTATCCTTAGTACATCACAGCATGCATTTTGATAGCCCAAAGAAGCAAGTCTTAGCAAGTACCCATTTTAAGCATAACAAATCTTCAGCTACAATGTTCTACTCTTGACAGCATGTACCTTTGGGGGAATCTCCCACTCTCCAAAGGATAAAAGCAGAAAGTAGAAGCAGTATAACATATACAAGTATCAGTTATTGTATGAATTATATTTCATAGGGCCAAACTGCCAAGCATCCATATTTGAGATAAAAGAATGATCCAGCTTAGTTACTATCACAAAAGTTTAAAGGAATTTGATTTGGTGATAAAATTGGAATAAAATACCATTCAATGGTAGGAACCAAAATTAGTTTGTCAGAAGCAAGGATATTTAGGAAAAAATATGTGAAGAATAAGGTGAACTTTGTTAAAATAGAAAGGCATTCAAAATATGAGATGTAATATAGGAAGATATTGGTAATTTCTATTTCTAAACGGTCTTTAATCAGTTTAGAAAGTTTACTTCTGGATTCTCTTCATTTGCTAGCCAAACTAAAATATATTAATTTTTGCTCACTGTTATATTAATGTCTATTTCATAGTTTTTAATATCTATTACTGACAATTTTTAGTCTGTCGATAAGCAATTGCTTAAAATTAACACTCCATTATATTCAAAATCAAAGAATGAATTGAAGATTAATTATATAAATATAAAATATATATTTTCTAATATCATTGGATATTTATTTATATACTTGTTCAGTCTTTTAACCACATGAAGTTAAAAAAAGTTTTTGAAAGTATTTCAATCATTGCACTTTTTAGAATTGCATGAGTTTTAAATATTTTCACAAAGTTTTAATAATATATATATTCAAAACCATTTGAGTTATATAAATTTTTAGCATAATCAACAGATTTTTCAAACTTATGATATAATACTTGGTACTTAGCTGGTTTTTTAATTAAGTAAATGTATTTAGCACTTAACCTTTTAGAATCATTTCTACTCTTTCCTATCATATGCAAATTCTGATTAAGGGGAAATCATTTGTTGTCTTTAAGTCTCTGGATCTTTTATTATACAATCCATAATACTATGTAATTACAAGTAATGTTTGTGTGGCAGAAGAATGTAAATGTCAATAAATACATTTTTAAAACCTATAAAATTTCAAATATAAGCAGGATATGGTGAGAAACATTATCTCAGTGTAAGAGGATAAATTTGTTTTTGCTGGGTTGTGATTTGCTGATTTATTCTTGGTTGGCTTCTGAGAGTGATCAATGAGTTCTAAATATTATAACTCATAGATCCAATGATTTTTTAAAAGGGTAGTATGTTTAGGTTTCTATAGGTCTTGACATTTTGCTAATTCATAAGCACTTTGAGAAATCAAGTTTTTTCAGTTGTACAAGTTTAACCTCGAACATTATGACAGTTACCTTTAACATATTTAAAATTATTAAAATGAAATAATATATTTATATTACCATTAATTTAATTTAAGTATTGAACCCAAGGTCAACTCCAAAAACTATTTTTTAAAACCCAACATTTATATAAGTTCTGAGCTAAAACACATTTTATGGGAAAATTTGACATAAACATGAATGAAACTATAATTTTCGTTTTAGTGTGAATATTTACATGTTTATCTAGGAAATTTATTTTTTTTTTAATTGGGAGTGCTTCCACAGATTCTCAGTAAATGTTACTTATTATAAAGTATTCACAATGTTCCCAAATCTAAATAATTCTGAAACCCAAATCATAGTTGTCTATAAGGATCACATAGATACTGTGTACCTATATTAGAATCTCTATATGTAATCTCTATATATAAAAGGCTAATATGCTAAGTGCTCGACTGGTCACTATGATGCGCACTGACCATCAGGGGGCAGATGCTCAATGCAGAAGCTGCTGAGTTGTAGTGACTTGGCAGCCGTGGTTCTTGGGTGACGCACCCCAAAACCATAGAGAAGGGAGCCCGATTCCTTGTGGGGCCACGCGTTATGTTGTTGCTGGGGCACTGTCTGCCCCGAATCTGGTTTACTGCACACTTGGGTTTGCATTCCACACCCTGTATGACAGCAACTTTGCAGAGTGCCCTGTCTCACTCCAGGACCCCTCGGGGCATGTCAGAGAGCTGGTTTCAGTCCAATCCCAGCAGTCCAGGCTGAGGGACCCCACCTGCAGGAGGGGCCCCGCTCACTCCCCAGGTGCCAGGGCAGGACCGTGGGAGGTTGGTTCCAGGGTGTGTCCAGCCCATCTTGCCCAGTCCCGCCCCACCAGCCACCTTCTAACTAATTTCCATTCAATGTGCAATAATCCATGCACCAGGTCACTAGTAAAATAATAAAGTAGTACTACAAATAGACTTTATACATTGCATTAAACATTAATTAGTCTAGTGCATGCTTCTATAACAAATAACTTCTTAAATTCAGTAGTTTTAAACAAGAACTTCATCTCTGTGAACATAATGCTTCAGGGCTGCTGTCCCTAAGCTAGCACCTTTTTGTGTAGCATGTTTCTGAAGACAGGGTGCTTGCTGTGGGTTTGTCAACCCCAAGGTCTCTTTATACCAACTGGTGCAACAGAGTAGAGTGTGTGAAGTAGGAACAGTGATTTTTACAAGCTTTCTCCTGGAAATAATGATCACCAATGTGTCATGTCTTCTATGCCTGAAAACTAACCGCATGTCCACTCTGAGTGCTAGAGGAAATGGGAATCAGGTCTGTGATTGGACAGCCCCTTTAGAGAGAAATGTCTCTATTTTGAAAGACTGAACAGAGACTAGAGAAATCCATAGAGACAGAAATTAAGTCAATGTTTGTCAGGGTCCTGAGGGGCAGAGGGAGGGGAAGATTGGGAATGATGTATAATGGGTAAGACCTTACAATTGGTTATATCAATTTTTTGTAGTCAGGAAAATACCCTGTTATTAGACAGTGGTGATGGTTGTATAATCCTGCAAATATACTAAAAATCACTCGGTATTTTACTTTAAAAAGTTGGGCTTCATGGTATGTAAATTATGTTTCAATAAATGGGTGTTCTTCTAAAAGTACTCTTTTGAAGGGAATTTATCATCTTATTTCTTTTCTATTTCACCAATTAGTACATAAAATTTTATTTTGCATATAACAAATGATAAAGTTAAATGTAGTGAATAAAATATCTCCAGAAAAGGGAATATGTTGACCTCTTTATATGACCTTTATATATACTTTTCAGTGTAGGGTAACGTTCTTAAGCCTGTGGACATCCCTGAATATTTCTTTTTACTCTTCCTGCATGAAGTTCAGCACTGTGATGATCTTAGTAACACAGCTCCCAAGATCTGAGCTGCTGCAATGTTTCGTAAAAGTTTGCTAAACTCTTCTTATGAATTATATAATTTAGTCCTGAGAAACTCGATTTGACATAGATTGCCTTATTATATGAACATTTTAGATCAGAAAATTGTAGCTTTGAGCTTTTAAGCAAGTTACCATAGGTCAGCCAGAGAGTTAATAGAGAAGCCAGTGCTCAAAGGTGAATTGGAGACCAGAGCATGAGTTCTAAAAACTCTTCCCATATTGCCTACAGAGTAGATAACACAGAACACGTGATACATAGACACACATAGACATCTCTGTGGTCTATGAATTTTGCAATATTTAATTTTAAAGCTTACCTTTTAATTTAAATGCATTTGTATTCTTCAAAACATAATATTAGCTATCTTGTTAGATTATCTTTTGCTCATTTATTATATTTTCAGAAACTATTATCAGTAAAAAATGTTGTTCTTTTTACAAATACTGCATTGCTAAAATAGCCTGTCTCTAGGTTTCAACCAAATTAAAACTACTGGTCCAATATAAGCTAAAATCATAGAAAAGTGCCTCTGAGTTATGAAATAAATAATGGTTATCCCTTCTGGTTTTAATTAGCAGGGTCCATGGCAGTGTTAAAAATGCAACTTCTAATTCAATCAAAGTTATCATTAGATACTTGCAGGCAGCAAAACGAAGAAAAAGCAATTAAAGACTGCCAAAAATAGTTTTCAGAAGATTGTTTTCTAATTCATTCCACTAAGACAAGGAATGCACTTTACACTGGTTTTTGTCTTATTTTAGAAACAATTTATTATAGAAAGCATAGTTTTAAGAAAAACTTTTAGAAGTATGTGATCTTCCATGAATAACAAGTCAGTTTTTCCTAAATTCTTTTGGGATATGGAATAATTTTCTTCTCCAATTTAATATCCAGCAAAGAGTTATTTTTAATATATGTAATACATATATATGATTCCCAGAAATACTAAAGTTTGGTGATTTTCTTGGCAGCCAAGGAAGAAAGGCAGTATTATCTCAATTCAAAAGAATTTTGTTCAAATATAGTCAAATTAACACAAACTGGCCAACTTGGAAAACTGCCATGACTCAAATGTAAAACATAAAATTAGGTTTAGTATCTATGGAACTCAACTGCTATAATATTACCTGTGTATGACTAAGCATTTTGCTTTCATGTATTTGTTCAACTCTATTTTCATATTTTTGCAATATAGTTATTGGCATGTCTGCACAAACCTATTTAGATACTTTTTTGATTGTTCCATAAATCAAACTCAAAGAGAAAGTATAGAATAGCTGGATCAAATAACATGAACTATTTTAAGGCTTTTAATCAAAATAATTATGGTGTTCTATAAATTCAATACTGATTTGACTTCTGTTCATCAGTGTATGAGAATTTATGTTCCATCATAATATTGCTAAAATTTGGTGTTAATGTTAGTCACTTTGATAAGTGCCAAATTTCCTTTATATTTTCATAGCTGCTTATTTGAATTCTATAGAATTATAGCCTTTGTTTGTATTTATTGAATTTCTATATTTTCTTTTTTATATATGTGTGAATAACTTCTACAGGCTATAGTAGAAAGATATATGCTTTGGTGTTAGACAGTTATCAGTTCAAATCCCAACTCAGTTCATTAATAAATGTCATTGAACATGATAATTTATGCTGCTGGAGCTTCAATTCACATAATAGGATTGGTAAGGGCAAAATAAGGATACTAATATAAATAAGACATACAAACTTATAGTTATAAAATAAATAAGTCACTGGGATGTGACATGCAGCATAGAGAAATAGTCAATGATATTGGAATAACTGAGTGGTGACAGATGGTTACTAGACAGTGTGGTGATCAACATCATAAAGTATATAAGTTATGAACCAATATGTTATACACCTGAAACTAATATAATATTGTATGCAAAGTGTATTTTAGTAAAAATAAAAAAATAAATTACTAAGATATTATAGCCAGGTAGTTATGGTAGTCTCCTGTAGTACAAAAACAAATTTCACACATGCAAATATGTCTGCCTTCATAAACAGGACTCTTATTATTTATTTCTTTGCACATAGCATTGGGAAATGAGAAGTGTTTGGCAACAAATCAGGATAAAAAGAAAATAAGAATGGAGAGCTTTAAATGACTTTTCTCACCCACAAATTCCCTTAGATAGATAGACAAATGAGAATCAATTATGACAGAAGAGTTCCAGAGATTCTTTGTGTAACTGGGCATAAATAGAATTGCTCTGAGGTATTAGTGATGCATGGCTAAGAGTGTGAGGCACAATATTTTTCTTTACTTTGCATGGAACACAGCAGTTCTCTAAGCTCAAAGTATATTTGGGATCAATGAGACATTCTAACCATTGCATAAATATTAGACTCTCATAATGGGTTGAAGCATGCAAAATATTCATTCAACATGTTATAGGAAGTAAATAGTGATGGATAGCTATGAAATGATGACTTCAATTTACAGAGTATAGCTTTGACCTATGGAAATTATCAAAAATAATCACAGAAGGTGGCAGAGACCTGCTCTTATGCTGAAGAAACTATTGAGCTAGGAGAAATTCTGGTTACAAAGATTCAAAAAAAAAATCTGTACTGAAAATTACATATCCTTACCTTTATATTCTGTTATCCTTTCTACCTTTAAAGCTAGAGAAATATTCAGTTATATTTTCTTTCAATATATCTGTAGCTTTATTCATGTATGTTAAATATTAGATTTATCTAGGATTTTGTTCATCATAAGGAGGAAAAAGTAAACTACAGTTGAAAAACCAGGTGGAAGACAAATGAAAAAAGAACTCCCCAAGAATGATCTTTACTTGGACAGGACATCTACTGTCAGCAGGAGAGAGGAGACATAAAGGGACACAATGACTAGAATGGGATCAAGCAGATATGTCAGTGTCCTGGGTGGTTGGCGATGCATTGGAGAAACAGGCGGGGGGATTCATATCAAAAAGATTGTCAGCAGAGCTTCCTGGTTCTGATCCTGCCCATGTTCATTTTAGCCAAGACACCATGCTCTGCTCTTCCAGGCAGTGAAACTACATCATAATGTTTCAAGCAGAGAAGTTATGAACAAAGTAAATACAGTACAAGCTGATATTTCTCTGTCAAGCCTGTTCCTCTCACAGTGTTTTTCATTTCACTTAATGAATATTTGTGATTCCTTTTTTTTTTCACATTCTATATTCAATCCATCAGCAAATACTGTAGGTTTTATATTCAAACTATAACAAAATTTGACCACTTCTCACCACTTTGGTACCACCTTGTCCAGGATACTGTAATAACTTTAAATTCTATCTCTCTCCTAGGCCTTTAGCCTCTTCCATGGTATTAAACACAAATAATTAAAGTGACCCTTCTAAAATGTGAGCCATATCAGTGTACTCCCCTTCTCTGTCTCTCTAATGACTTCCTGTCTCACAGAAGATGAAATCTAAATTATTGAAACCACCTAGGAATTCTTCCAGGATCTGATGGACACTTAGGTTGCTTCCAGATCTTGGCTATCTTCTATATATCTAAAAGGCTAATATGCAGTTTCCCCTCAGGAGTTTGACCGGGAGACCAGGAGTTCTATCGCTATGACATGCACTGACCACCAGTGGGCGGCACGGGATGAAGGAAGGCCCTGGCTGGCAGCCAGGAGACCCCGAATGGCCCTGATCGGTCAGGCCTCTAGTTGTAAATAATCTTTCAGTGAATGAACATAGGAGTGCATATATTCTTTTGTACTAGTGTTTCATGTTTTTTCAGATATATTCCCAGAAGTGGGATCACTGAGTCAAAAGGAAGGTCCATTTTTAATTTTTTGATGAAACTCCATACTGGTTTCTACAATGACTGCACCAGTCCTCATTCCTACCAAGAGTTCATGAGGGTTCTGTTTTCTCCACATCCTTGCCAGCACTTGCTGTTTGTTGATTTATTGACGATAGCCATTCTGACAGGTGTGAGGTGATACTTCATTGTGGTTTGAATTTGCTTTTCTCTTATGATTAGTGATGTTGAGCAGCTTGTCATATGTCTATTGTTCATCTGTATGTTCTCATTGGAGAAGTGTCTATTCATACCCTGTGCCTACTTTTTAATTAGGTTGTCTTCTTGGTGTTGATCTACTTGGCATTTGATCCAAGATATAGAAAATGAAACAAATAGGACTTGTTTCATGAAGGACAAAAGGTAATGAATGAAGACATAAGAGGTCAATAATTTACAATATAAACTATATGTCATGCTAAAAAGAGAAACACAAAGTAGGAATAGGGTGAATGAGACACTGGGACAGAGCTAGCACTGGACTCAGACCAGTGGGGATGAGAGAATGACCAGGAAGCAACTGATGAAATAAGATTTTAAGAATTGTAGGAGTGCCCTGACCGGTTTGGCTCAGTGGATAGAGCGTTGGCTTGCGGACTGAAGGGTCCCAGGTTTTATTCCAGTCAAGGGCATGTACCTTGGTTGTGGGCACATCCCCAGTGGGGGGGCAGGAGGCAGCTGATCGATGTGTCCCTCTCATCGATGTTTCTAACTCTCTATCCCTCTCCCTTTCTCTTTGTAAAAAAATCAATAAAATATATTTTAAAAAAAAAGAATTGCAGGAGAACATTATAGGAAAAGAGAGAAGTACGTGCAAATTAGTGAAGTTATGAGAAAGCATTATTGTTTAATTTCTAATTTAAAGATCTGAACCATTTCAGAGGAGGCAGAGTGAAGAATCCACTCCTGGGAAACCTTTTTGTTAATGAATGTTAGATAATTTTGGTGGCATCTGCTCAGTGGAAGGATTCTGAGGACTGTCTCTCTGGGGTTCACACATAGGTTCTCCATTAGCTGGGAGTGCACTGTGCACCACTGATTCCTGACATAATTGGGAAACTAGAGGCGTTTAGCATACCTAAACTTAAATGTTCATCGTTTCTTTTTTGTAGGAATTTGAAGTGGGAAAATATAAGTCACTTTTCCTTCTCATTCACATAAATTAAAAATAAGAACAATTCCTATTATAAAAGAACACATAATGGAAAACAAAGAGAGAAAAGTAAAGTTCTGAAGACTTTTGGGTACCTAGTCACTCTATTTCCTGTGGCCCACTGCATAGTGGACCACTTTACTCAAGGTGGTTCATCTAAATGGGACCTAAAAATTGTAACAAAGCACATAAAATAGAAGTTTTCCAAAAAGAAAAGTTATCATGGGCAATTTTAAGACCTGTTTTTAAACTAAGGAGAAGTCTTACTTTCTCTCAAAATGTATGTTCAGGTCTGGCAAAAAAAGCATTATTCATTATTTTCAATTACATCTACAAATTAATACAGAGTTAAGCACTTTGTATTCAGCCACCATGAAAGATTTATGATTTTTCCCAAGAGTTAATTTTATTTAATTCAAAGAGCTGACCTCTCTTAATTTATTTCCTGCATTTCCTATCTTGAAACATTAATTTAAAAAGTTAAACCACATTTAAACTATTGAGAGATAAAATAAATTACATGTGTAAGACAGCGTATAAGGGAAAAAAATAAAATGTAACAACCAAAAAAATGTGGATTTTTCAACAACGCCCAGTATCAGAGGTTAGCAAGGAATTAACTGTTCTTTAAAAGTTTTATAGAAAAATAATGTAGCACGCTATGTCTTTGATACTTTTTAAGTTTAATACAACATAACCACTTATGAAATAGAGAATAACCATACCTTTTGATGTCTATATTAAATATCTTAAAATAAAATAAAATAACTAGATAAAAACAAAAGGAAACAGAAAATAAAATTTAAAACAATAATGGAAAATAATAAAAGTCTCCCTGGAGTGAAACAATTTTTGTTCAAAAATACTTATGACAGAATTTTAATGTATTTCAATATCTTACTTGGCCACTTTTCCCAGCGGGTTCCTTTATGTCATTCTTTTGCAGAATAAAGCAATAGTATTTCAGTTTCCTCTAACTGGAATTTATGGATAACAATTTCTCAGTATAATATTCTTTCTACAAAAAAACTCATTAGCCCAGGTTTTCGAGCTATCAATTTCTCTGAGGTTAAAAACCATAAGTCATTTGGATTTCAGTTTTCTATTTTAGATATGAATTTTGAATGTCACCTCTGGCCATGGTGGAATTTTCTCCATTTTTCAAATATGCTGTATATCTCTCACTACCAGGCTCCTCCATGGAGATCTCTTCCTTTGACTTTGTTTTAGCAGGTGCCTCATTTTCTGTCTATCTATTCATGTCCCAGTCATTTGTTCATAAGTTCTCCTTCCCCTTTTCTTACTCAGCTTCCTGACCCCTCTAGACACTTGACTATCATAAGTGGATGATGATGGATCTTAACCTGCATTGAGCCAGTTCTCCGGTGAAATCCAGTCTATAGTATCATAGCTTTAATTAAGCTGTCACTTGAATATGCCCCAAGGATCTCAAATTTAACATGTTCAAAACTTAGCTTATCATATTCCTTCATAAAGTAATGTTTCCTTTTGTTTTTCCAATCCTGATTCATATTACAGTAGCTTTATTGAGTATCATTTTTAAATTGCCCTTATGTATTTTCCCATTCTCTCCCAACCAGTTATCAAGCTCCCCTGATTTGGCTTCTTATCTCTTCAATATTTCCACTTATTCTCATGTCTACTGCCTTATGCCTTCTATTACCATTTTTAACTATGTTACCCTCCCTGAAATTAGCAAAATTTAACATAAATTTTTTCAGAGATATTAACTCTTTAAAAAACAAAATGTAAGGAAATAAGATTATAAAGTTAATTTAAAGATATAGGTAGTTGTTTATAATACCTATTTAATTATACAATGAAAGATTAGTAACTTAGATAATACAGTGTCTTATTTTCCTTAATTTTATCTCTGAGGTTTTGTTATTAATATTATTTTCGGTTACCAGATGTTATAATACTACACTAAGTTCTACAATAAGGGTTATTTTTTAACATCTTTTCATTGTAATATAACAGATTTTCCCTCTGTATTTTTGCAAAAGCAAAAAAGAATTGCACAAGGAAATAGTTGTCTCTAACAGATACATTGTTCCCAATTACAATATTAGTGTTATTTCTAGAGAATTATCCTACATAATAAAAGGCTAATATGCAAATCAACTGAACGGCAGAACGACCAATCGCTATGATGTGTACTGAGGACCAGGGAGCAGACGTTCAATGCAGGAGCTGCCCCCTGGTGGTCAGTTGGGAGTGCCACTCAGCCAGAAGTCGGGCTCACGGCAGTGGCTGTGGCGGGAGCCTCTCCTGCCTCTGCAACAGTTGGACATCCCCCGAGGGCTCCCAGACTCCAAGAGGGTGCAGGCTGGGCTGAGGGACCCCCCTGAGTGCATGAATTTTTATGCACTGGGCCTCTAGTAAAAGTCTAAAGCATAAAGTAAAAAATTACTCATATTCCATATATAGATAAATACCATTAATATTTTGATTTTCATATTCCCATATAAACAACTTCTTTTTTTTTCATTTCAAATATATCCATAAACTACTTCTTTAAAAAAAAAAAAAAAGAAATGTGACATCCATGGTTCATATTTAAATTGGAAGTAGAAAATACTAGAAATGTGAACAGATGTATATACGAATTTTTATTTCCTAGTACCTATTCTGGAGACTAATGATAAATAGCTCCATGAAATGAGAATGGAAGACATTCTCAAGAGAAGTTTTTTGATTCAAAAATTTTTAAAAATAGGACTAATTATAAAATATCATCACAAAGAACAGTAAGAGATGAGTAAACTCATCAAGATGCAACTCTAAAATAACGAAGAACATCAAGAAGCACAATAACAAATCCAAAGATTTGTATAACCCAAAGAATGAATCCTAATGTAAATTATGGACTTCAGTAAATAATAATGTATTAATGTTAGTTTATCAATTTTAATACATGTACCACACCAATGCATTATACAAATAATAGGGGAAACTGAGGTAGAGAGAGAGTATATAGGAACTCTGTACTTTCTACTTAATTTTTCTTAAAACTTAAACTGCTCTAAAAATAGTCCACTAATTTTTAAAATAAAAAAGAAATCATAAACTTCTTAGGTGTACTTCTAAAATGGGTTATCTAAAAATATTAATCTGCTTTAAAATAGAAGAACATTTACTAGTTAGTTCTTTATTTTAATCTTATGTTGGCTAGCTCAATTAACTCCTTCTTCCCTAACAATGATTCAAATGTAGTAATAGTCCTGAGTTTATAAATATTTGGAAGTCTGTTTGTGCACTTTAACCTTTAAAATTATTGTATTACACTTCATTCCTTTCAGAATTTTGCAGAAACTTTTTTTCTTATTTCTGTTGAGAAATCTGAATGGTAGTTGATCTTGAAAATTTTTGCAGAATTTTGAATTTCAATAACTTAACTAATCTTTTTATAATAATGTTTACCCCTCCCCCCTCCAACATGTTGGTATCATATGGCATTTAGGTTTTCCACTATTTTAGTAATATTTTCTGCTATTTGATTATCAGATTTTTATCATTAATTTATGGGAATCTATTATTTCTTAACACCAGTTATTTATATGCTGGGTCTTTGTGACTCTCTTTTACAGCTATAATTTTCATTGTAATAACTATATAACACACTTCTTTTTTTCTAGTACTATGTTGTCTTAGAATGGTTTTAGGTTTACAACAAAATTGAAAGGGTGGTACAGAGATTTCCCATATACTCCTAGTCTCCTTCAGTGTTAATATCACTCACCAGAATGATACAGTTTTTTTCCAAGGATGAGCCTACATCAAAACATCATTATCACCCAAAGTCCATAGTTTACCTTAGTGTTCACTCTTGGTATTGCTCTTTCTATGGGTTTGGACAATGTATAACTACATATATGCATCATTATACTAGCATACAGAATATTTACACTCCCTAAATGTCCCCTGTGCTCTGCTATTCTTCTTTCCTTTCCCCACCGCTGACAACCATTGTTGTCTCTATAGTTTTGCTTTTCCTATAAAGTCATACAGTTGAATTCATACATGATATAGCATTCTCAGATTAGCTTCTTTTACTTAGGAATATGTATTTAAGTAACAAACTGCCAAACTGTCTTCCAAAAACTAATGTGAACTCTATAAAAAGCTTGTTGAGAATTGAAAAGAAGTGAATACTTTTTATATCATTCTATAATGTTAAGGTCAACATTACCCTGATAGCAAATGTGCCCCCCCAACAATATTATAAGTAAGTAAAACTATAGATTAATATGTCTTATAAAAATATGGAGGAAATTATTAATGCAATTTTATCAAGTCTAATCCAACAATAAGATGAAGCTTCATTATGACCAACTATTATTTTTCATGGGAATACAAATAAATCAATGTAATTCACCATATTAATAATACATTTAAAGAAAATTTAAGAAAGAAAAAGCTTATGATTATTTCAATACAAAGAAAACACATTTGGCAAATGTATTCATCCAGCAGTAATAATAAACTTCTCACAAAGTATAAATAAAAAAGAATATTGTCAATCATATGCAACATTTATTAAAAAAAAAACTCTACACTTAAAAACTACTGATAAAAATCTAATTGGTAAGACCATATTAGAAAACATTTTGGGAGTTTCTTAAAAATTTAAGTGTATGTTTATTATATGTTCTGAGCATTTTTCTCCTAGATATTATTTACTTAAGAAAAATAAATATGTATGTCTATAAAAAGATTTGCACATACATAAATGTCTATAACAGCTTTATTTAAAATAGGCAAACTAAAAATAATCCAAATGGCCATCAACAGGTGAATGGATAAATAAACTTGAAATTTCCATACAATAGACTATTATTAACAATACAAAGGAATAAACTTTGATACATGCTACAATATGGATCAATTTTAAAATAATTATATTGAATGATAGAAGCTGGGCAAAAAAACAGTACATGCTGTAAGTTTCTAATTATATAAAATTTAAGATATTCTAGGTATAGGGATATGAAAGATTACATATCCATGCTAGAAAATATTTGGGCATGGTAGTTATGCTTATTTTCTTGATTGTGGTTATAGCTTCATATATACCTACTAGTGACCCAGTGCATGCATTCTTGCACATTGAAAGGAAATTAATTAGGCCGCTGGAGCCGGTGTCCGGGCTGGTGATGGGGTTAATTCCCTTTCGTAAGACTCTGACTTGCACCCACCCAGCCCCGCCGCTGCCCCGCCGCGCCGCGCTCCAACCGCCTCCTCCTCCTCAGTAACGCGGGTCGCCGCCACCTCCTCCTATCGCGAAGGTCCTCGCCGGAGCGCTGTGCGTCTACTTGGACGCGATCCCGCTCTCCAGAGTGGAAGGTCTTGCCTTCAATTTGTAAAAAACGCAACATCTGTGAAGTGCAATAAAGTGAAGCACAGTACAACCAGCAGCTAGATCCACAACGGCGGCACCCCAGGAACAGCTGCGAGCCCCAGAACAACGCTCCCCAACTGGCGCAAGCACACGGGTTCAGAGAAGCTCTACACTCCACTACGGAAAGGTCAGATTTCGCCTGGGATAAGGAGAGAGAGAACTACATAACCAGACACCCAGAGAGGAGAGACCATGGGGAGACAAAGAAGCAGCCCGCATATGAAAGAAAAGCAGGCATCACCAGAAAAGGAAGTAAACGAAATGGAGGCAAGCAACCTTCCAGAAAAAGAATTCAGAGAAATGGTCATAAGGTGGCTGAAAAGAATGGAAGACAAATTCGACAATATGAGCAAGAACCAAGAGGAAATGAAGAAGAACCAAGAAGAAATGAAAAATGACATCGCTGCTGTAAAGAACTCAATAGAAAGCATCAAGAGTAGACTAGAAGAAGCAGAGGACCGCATCAGTGAGCTAGAAGACAAGATGGAAAAAAATACCCAAGAAAAGCAACTTCTAGAAAAAAAAATTAAAAGGCAGGAGGAGAGTCTAAGGGAACTTTGGGACAACACGAAACAAAACAACATCCGCATAATAGGGGTTCCAGAAGGAAAGGAAGCTGAGCAAGGAATAGAAAACCTCTTTGAAGAAATAATGACAGAAAATTTCCCAGATATAGGCAAGAAAAAACCCACACAAATCCAAGAAGCTCACAGAGTCCCAAGCAAAATGAACCCCAAAAGACCGACGCCAAGGCACATTATAATTAAATTGGCAAACACCAACGACAAAGTAAGAATCTTAAAAGCAGCAAGAGAGAGACAGAAAGTTACATACAAAGGAACCCCCATCAGACTAGCAACTGATTTCTCAACAGAAACTCATCAGGCCAGAAGGGAATGGAATGAAATATACAAAGTCATGCAAAGGAAGGGGCTGAATCCAAGAATACTGTACCCAGCAAGGCTGTCAATCAAAATTGAAGGTGAAATCAGGAGCTTCACAGACAAAAAAGGACTAAGGGAATTTATTACCACCAAACCAGCAATGCAAGAAATGCTAAAGGGTCTACTGTAAAAAAAAAAAAAAAAAAAGAAAGAAAGAAAGAAAGAAACAGGAAGCGAAGAAGTAACACAGGGGTAAAGAATAGGAATGGCGACAAATAAGTACCTATCAATAATAACTTTAAATGTAAATGGATTAAATGCCCCAATCAAAAGACATAGGGTAACAGATTGGATAAGAAAACACGACCCATATATCTGCTGTCTACAAGAAACCCACCTCAGAAAAAAAGACGCACACAGACTGAGGGTGAAGGGATGGAAAAAGGTTTTCCAGGCAAATGGAACTGAAAAAAAAGCTGGGGTAGCAATACTTATTGCTGACAAATTAGATCTCAAACTGCAGGACATAACAAGAGATAAGGAAGGCCATTTCATAATACTAAAGGGAGCAATCCAACAAGAAGAAATAACTCTGGTAAACATATATGCACCCAATACAGGAGCACCCAAATACATAAAAAAACTCCTGGAAGATATCAAGGGAGACATTGACAGCAATACAATCATAGTAGGAGACTTTAATACCCCACTATCACCATTGGACAAATCCTCTAAACAAAACATCAGCAAAGAAACATCAATCCTAAATGACTCACTAGACCAGATGGAATTAATTGACATCTTCAGAACATTTCACCCCAAAGCCACAGAATATACATTCTTCTCAAGCGCACATGGGTCATTTTCAAAGATAGACCATATGTTGGGACATAGGCAAAGTCTCTTCAAATTCAAGAAGATAGAAATCATATCAAGCATCTTCTCAGACCACAGTGGCATAAAACTGGAAATCAACTACAATAAAAACAACCCAAAGAAATCAAACACATGGAGACTAAACAGCATGCTATTAAACCATGACTGGGTTACCAGAGAGATCAAAGAAGAAATAAAAAACATCATGACAACAAATGACAATGAAAACACTACAATCCAAAATCTATGGGACACAGCAAAAGCAGTCTTGAGAGGGAAGTTCATAGCTCTACAAGCCTACTGCAAAAAACAAGAAACAGGGGTAATAAATTACCTAACCCAACAACTCAAAGAGTTAGAAAAAGAGCAACAAGAAAAGCCCAGTGTAAGCAGAAGGAAGGAAATAATAAAGATCAGAGCACAGATAAACGACATAGAGACCAAAGAAACAATACAAAAGGTCAACAAAACCAAGAGCTGGTTCTTTGAAAGGATAAACAAGATTGATGAACCTCTAGCCAGGCTCACCAAGAAGCAAAGGGAGAGGACCCAAATAAACAAGATCAGAAATGAAAGAGGTGAAATAACAACAGATCCCGCCGAAATACAAAGGATTGTTAAAAAATACTACGAACAACTCTATTCCAACAAACTGGACAACCTGGAGGAAATGGACATATTCCTAGAAAAATATAACCTTCCAAAACTCAATCAGGAAGAATCTAAACAGCTCAACATGCCAGTAACTATGGAAGAAATTGAAGCAGTCATCAAAGAGCTTCCGGCAAACAAAAGCCCGGGGCCAGACGGCTTCACTGGAGAGTTCTACCAAACATTCAAGGAAGAACTAAAACCTATCCTCCTCAGACTATTCCAAAAAATTCAAGAGGAAGGAACACTTCCAAGCTCCTTCTATGAAGCCAGCATCACCCTAATACCAAAACCAGATAAAGACAACACAATGAAAGAGAATTACAGGCCAATATCCCTCATGAATGTAGATGCCAAAATCCTCAACAAAATTCTAGCAAATAGGATCCAGCAGTACATCAGAAAGATCATACACCATGACCAAGTAGGGTTTATCCCAGGAATGCAAGGATGGTTCAATATCCGCAAATCAATAAATGTGATACATCACATAAACAAATTGAGAGATAAAAATCACATAGTCATATCAATTGATGCAGAAAAAGCATTTGACAAAATCCAACACCCTTTCTTGATAAAAACTCTCAACAAGGTGGGAATAGAAGGATCATACCTCAACATCATAAAAGCTATATATGATAAACCCACAGCTAACATCATACTCAATGGGCAAAAACTAAAACCATTTCCCCTAAGAACAGGAACAAGACAGGGATGCCCACTCTCACCACTCCTGTTTGACATAGTACTGGAAGTATTAGCCACTGCAATTAGACAAGAAGAAGAAATAAAAGGCATCCAAATTGGAAAAGAAGAAGTAAAGCTGTCCTTATTTGCAGATGACATGATATTGTACATAAAAAACCCGAAAGACTCCATCAAAAAACTAACAGACTTAATAAATGAATTCGGCAATGTAGCAGGATACAAAATTAACACCAAGAAATCTATGGCATTTCTATACACCAACAATGAACTTACAGAAAGAGAGACTAAAAAAGCAATCCCATTTTCCATCGCACCAAAAAAATTAAGATACTTAGGAATAAACCTAACCAAGGAGGTAAAAGACCTATATGCGGAAAACTACAGGACACTGAAAAAAGAGATAGAGGAAGATGTAAACAGATGGAAGAACATACCATGTTCATGGATTGGTAGAATCAACATCATTAAAATGTCCATACTACCCAAAGCAATCTATAGATTCAATGCACTCCCCATTAAAATACCAACGGCGTATTTCACAGACCTAGAAAGAACTCTCCAAAAATTCATCTGGAATAAAAAAAGACCCCGAATAGCCACAGCAATCCTGAGAAAGAAGAATAAAGTAGGAGGGATCTCAATACCAGATTTCAAGCTGTATTACAAAGCCATTGTCATCAAAACAGCCTGGTACTGGCACAAGAACAGACATATAGATCAATGGAACAGAATAGAGAATCCAGATATCGACCCAAACCAATATGCGCATTTAATATTTGACAAAGGAGGCATGAACATACAATGGAGTCAAGACAGTCTCTTTAATAAATGGTGTTGGGAAAATTGGACAGATACATGCAAAAAAATGAAACTAGATCACCAACTTACACCATACACAAAAATAAACTCAAAATGGGTACAGGACTTAAATATAAGACGGGAAACCATAAAAATACTAGAGGAATCCACAGGCAGCAAAATCTCAGACATATGCCAAAAGAACTTTTTCAGTGATACTGCCCCTAGGGCAATGGAAGCCAAACAGAAAATAAACAAATGGGACTACATCAAAATAAAAAGCTTTTGCACAGCAAAAGAAACCATCAACAAAACAACAAGAAACCCCACTGTATGGGAGAACATATTTGCAAATGGTATCACTGATAAAGGTTTAATTTCCAACATCTACAGGCAGCTTATACAACTTAATAAAAGGAAGATAAATGATCCAATAAAAAAATGGGCAACGGACCTAAATAGAAGCTTTTCGAAAGAAGACAGAAGGAAGGCCAAGAGACACATGAAAACATGCTCAAAGTCACTAATTATCCGAGAGATGCAAATCAAAACAACAATGCGATACCATCTCACACCTGTCAGAATGGCTATCATCAACAAATCAACGAACGACAAGTGTTGGCGAGGATGCGGAGAAAAAGGAACCCTCGTGCACTGCTGGTGGGAATGCAGACTGGTGCAGCCACTGTGGAGAACAGTATGGAGTTTCCTCAAAAAACTGAAAATGGAACTCCCATTTGACCCAGTAATCCCACTCCTAGGAATATATCCTAAGAAACCAGAAACACCAATCAGAAAGGATATATGCACCCCTATGTTCATAGCAGCACAATTTACAATAGCTAAGATTTGGAAACAGCCTAAATGCCCATCAGCAGATGACTGGATCAGAAAACTATGGTACATCTACACAATGGAATACTACGCTGCCGTAAAAAAGAAGGAATTACTACCATTTGTAGGCACTTGGATGGAATTAGAGAACATTATGCTAAGTGAAATAAGCCAGTCAATGAAAGAAAAATACCACATGATCCCACTCATTTGGGGATAATGAAAAACATTATAAACTGATGAACAAAAAGATAGTTACAGAGGCAGTAAAGCATCAAACAGACTGTCAAATTACAGTGGTAAGGTTAGGGAGAGGTGGGGGAAATAAGAGATCAACTGAAGGACTTATATGCATGTATATAAGAGTAACCAACGGATGCAAAACATTGGGGGGTGAGGGCATGTATGGGAGTGGGGTGGGGGTGGAGGGCAATGGTAAGATATGTACACATATAATACCTTAATAAAAATTTGAAAAAAAAAAAAAAAAAAAAAAAAAGAAAGGAAATTAATTAGAAGATGGCCTGTGGAGTGGGACTGGGTGAGACAGGCTGGACACACCCTGGAGGCAACCTCCCATGGTCCCTCCCTGGCTGGCCGCACCTGGGGTGGCGCTGTGGCTCGAAGGGCATCTGTGGAGTGAGCAGGGTCCCTCGGGCAGGTGGGGTCCCTCAGCCTGACCTGCGGGGATTGGGCCGAAACTGGCTCTCCAACATCCTCCGAGGGGTCCCGGAGTGTGAGAGGGCACTTTGCAAAGTTGCTATAGTACAGGGTGTAGAACACAAACCCAAGTGTGCAGTAAACCAGATTCAGGGCTGACAGTGCCCCAGCAACAACATAACCCACGGCTGAAGGTGGAATCGCGCAGCCCCACGAGGAATTGGGCTCCCTCCTCTCTGGTTTCAGGGTGCCTCACCTGAGAACCACCGCTGCCAAATCACTGCAGCTCGGGAGCTCCTGCATGGAGCGTCTGCCCCCTGGTGGTCAGTGTGCATCATAGCGACTAGTCGGATAGTCAGACAGCATATTAGCATTTTATATATATAGATAACTGAAATAATCAATCTGCACACTTAAAATATATGCACTTTTTCTATGTTAATTACATTCCAATAAATATGTAATAAATAAAAAATATTTGTACTATTTTATGTAATATTAAACTTTTGCTGGTTTTAGAAATAATGTCTGATATCTGAAAATTCTAGCTGTTTTACAATAAAATGCTATTTTGTCAGTTCTTTATGAGATATATTTATCTTACCATATTATAGTTTTTTATTTTCTACTGTGGACCAGTAAATCTTCCAAAAGTAAAGATCCATATTTATAAAATGCAAATATATTTCAGACAGATATGCAAAACATATGGCTCACTTATTCTTTAATAATAGGATCAACAAATATCTCTTTTTTACCAAGCTGAGAAGAAAATAAAGGTTTATTTCAATTGAATGCTATGGCCAATTATGTGGAAAGAACATGGCTTAGAAAGCTATTAAAGTAGAAAGAAAAATAATTTAAAAGAGTAGCAAAAAGAGTAATGATTATAATAGTAAAAATGGGTGGAAAGTAAGAGCTAAACTCAAAATGTATACACAAACACAATAATACACAGCCTCACAAAGAAAAGAAATACACAGAATCAGACAGACACACAATGCCTCACCAATATATGCAAATAAGAAAATGATAGAATGATGTTCAAGCCCTCCTTTGCTGCTCATTAGGATTCTCGAGCTAAACATTTCTAAAGCCAGATTTTGTTATCACAACTGCAGGCATATGGATTATAACTGTAATTATTTTCCCCATGAGCTACAAATATTTTCCCTTCCCTATGTCTACATCGTTTGGCAAACAGCAAGTTTGCATTTAAGTTAAATTTCAGGAGATCGAACATCTAGTCAATGGGCGAAGAAAAAGTTATGTTTTAAACTACTGAAATTTTCTGATTTTTCTATATATAGGTAGCACTGACTTTATATTTATTTTTTGTTTTAGACAGAAATAATTTTAAAAATCAGTGCTAAAGTAAGAAAATACTTAAAGTTTTATGTATGTCTTCATATGTTCATATACATATACACAAACAATATCTTTCATATTGTTACATAATATATATTATACACTAGAGGCCCAGTGCATGAAAATTCATGCACTTGGGGTTGGTCACTCAGCCCAGCCTGCACCCTCTCGCAGTCCCGGAGCCCTCGGGGGATGTCCAACTGACAGCTTAAGGCTGCTCCCTGTAGGGAGCGGGCCTAAGCCGTAGTCTGGCCTCTCTCTGTGGGAGGCAACCAGTGGGCCAATCAGAAATGGCACCAGCCAGCGAGGGGCTGGCCCAACCCCTGAGGGGACAGCCCCACCCACCATCGCTGCCACTGGTGGCCTCCCTCTGCAGGAGGGGACCAGCGGGCCGATTCAGGGACAGCGCCGGCCGGCAAGTGGCTGGTCCCACCCCCCCCATCACCCCATTGCCACCAGTTGCCGCCGCCCCCTGATTGCCATCCACTCCCTCTGCCCACTGGCACCCGCCTTGGCTGGCCTGGAGCTGCCTGCTCGCTGGCCCCGCCCCCCACCAACTGGTGGTTCTGCCGTTCAGTCAATTTGCATATTAGGCTTTTATTATATAGGATTGTACATTCTATACTATCTACATATTTTATATTGCTAAAATATTGTATGATATAAAATAAATATATAATATGTGCTATATTAGTAAATTTAATATATCAGATACTATTATAAAATTATATATTATAACATATATCATATTGTCTTACAGTGGTGAGAATGGGCATCTTTGTCTTATTCCTGATTAGCGAGAAGAAACACATTTTCACCACTGAGTGTGATGTTAAGTGTGGGCTTTTCATAATCATGTAGAGGCATATCCCTTCTACATCCAATCTGTTGAAAGTGTTGTTTAAGAAAATATTTGAATTCGTCAAATGATTTTCTGCACCTTTTGAGATGATCATACGAGTTTTGTCTTTCATTCCATTAATGTGAGGTATCACATTTACTGATCTGTATATGTTAAACAATCCTTAGACCCCAGGGATGAATTGTTTATTGTGTACAATTCTTTTAATGTTCTGTTGAATTTGGTTTGCTAATATTCTGTTGAAAAAATTTTGCATCTATATTAATTAGGGATATTGGTCTATACTTTTCTTGTAGTGTTTTTATCTGGCTTTGGTATTAGGGTATGTTGCCCTCACAAAATGAGATTAGAAGTATTCCCCCCTTTTCAAGTTTTTGAATGAATTTGAGAAGGATCAGCATTAATTCTTTAACGGCTTGGTGGGATTCACCAGGGAAACGATATGGTCTTAGGCTTCTCTTTGTTAGGGGAGTTTTAATTACTGATTCAATCTGCTTACTTTTTATTGGAATGTTCAGATTTTGTATTTCTTTATGATTCCTTAGTATCTTAAAAATATTTAGCTAACAGGGGTCCTCAAACTTTTTAAACAGGGGGCCAGTTCACTGTCCCTCAGACAGTTGGAGGGCTGGACTATAGTTTAAAAAAAAAAACTATGAACAAATTCCTATGTGCACTGCGGGCCCAGGAGGAGTCGGCTGCTAAGCAGGACAGGCAGCGGCACCCGGCAGGCCGCATAAATGTCCTCGGCGGGCCGCATGTGGCCCGCGGGCCGTAGTTTGAGGATGCCTGAAATTCTGCTATTTTTTTTTTCTGGTCTCAGCTTGGTAGATATCAATGTATTGACTCATTTGCACACATTTGACAGTTTTACTGGTGAATCGCTTCTTCTAGGTCACTTTCACATGTTGGCAATAGCAAGCTTTCTATTGAAGTGATGGAGGTGACTGGATTATATCACAGACCATTTGGGGCGGGGTCACATAGCAATAAAATTGTAGGGCATGAAAGCAAATCTGTAAGACCTCTTGAATTGTGTGCTCCGAACTGATACAATGTCATTAATGCTATATTCTATTGACCAAACCAACTAACAAAGCCAGCCTGCATGCAAAAGGTGGGAAAAGGGACTGCTTTTTCTGGGAGGAGCTGAATGTCTTCCTTTCTGAAATCTACCACATTTTACTTTCATATTTTCATAATTCCTCATCAACTTTAATATTTGCTGTTGATCCCTTTATTGTCACAAAATATTAGACAACTCTCTGACTTATTTGGACTCTAAATCACCTCTAAGCTCAGCTCAGAACTCTGTTACAGCACCTGCCTTTGTTGTTAAGAAGAATCTCCTGCTGCCAGCACCATGGTTTTAAAAAGCACCATTAAATTAAACCAGTCATTATATAAAAGAGGAATATTTGACATTAAGTGTGATTTTTCAGGCCTTTTTGCTTTCAGTATGATGAAGGGGGTACACAATATTCATATTCTTTTGGAATAATACTGGATTAAGCACATTTCATGAATTCATTTATTTGATCTTTACTTGTGTATGTGCAAAAATAAAATACAGTAGACACCCTTTTCCTGCTTTAACATAGGAAAACCTATGTTACAATAGAGGAACTGAAGCTCATATTCTTATTTAACTCACTGGGAAAAGGACATTTCTACCAAATATTGCTAATTTTTGTACATATGCCGAGTATGAAATTGGCTTTCTGTCAAGTAAACTTCATGTTACTTTGTTGTTGTTGGGTTTTGTTGTTATTTTTGTTCTGACTTGTTAGTACCACTAATGTACTTGTGCATTCAAAAGTTAACGTAAAACTTTATTTATCTAAGTGAACTGTTGTTAACTCTTAAGTCATTTTCCAAAAGGCTATCTTCCCAGTTATCACATTTCTGTAATAAATGCAAATTAAGTAATTATATAGTTAAATTTGGACTAGGCATTATTCTTTTGAGAAACTGTAGCTTTATAAGTGCAAAGCAAGCATCTTTTCCACCTTTGGCACTTTACAATAAACTCATTCTGATCTAAATTGATTGCTGTGGGATTATCTTGGAGTCATTAAAATATCGCAGTATTGACATTCACTAATGTCCTTAATTGGCAATTTCAAATACCAGGTTTGACATTAAATATAAAAGGGTATGATTTATTACATCTCTATAGCTGTTTATTTAGTTTTATTTGTTTGTACATTGAGTATATTAAACACTTATTTGATATTTATATTTAAGTAGTCAATGTTTAAACATATTCAGTTTAGCCTATCTGCTTTTTTAAAATAAAGATATACTTGAAATCCTGAACCTCTCTGAACCTGCATTAAGGGAAAACATATATTTTTATTTTGTTTTATTACTTTCAAATAATTCAGCAAAATATTGAATTTTGATAAATTTAAAAATTCACTTGCACATAAAGCAAGGATGTTTCACTCTTCAGAAATTAGTATTTCCAAAAGCCAGTTGTTTTTTTTGTTTTGTTTTTTTTTTTGGTTAGAATTGAAAAAATTTGAATTTGGAATCCATGTACACTTTGTAAGCTTACTCTCAACTGGCCTGGCACTTTCTCTTTTTGGTAAATGTCATATTCATAGTGTTGCTTCTAAATTCCTTAAAAGAAAAAGCCTGAAAAAGAAGGATCCAGTCACAACAATGCATCATTAGGAACAGACAAGAGAAACTCACTGGGGATTGGGACATGAGTGCCTTTTCTCCCTCCACATCCTCTTTCTCTTTTTCTTTACTTTCTTTTCTTTTCTTTTCTTTTCTTTTTTTTTTTTGGCAGTAATGTAAATGAGAGACCACCTGCTTTGGGGTAGTGTTGAATGTGTATCTCCACATGATTGCCCCTCCTAGTTCTTAACTTGGTCACATTCCCTCTGAATACCAGCTTCCTTAATATGAAACAGGCAAAACAATATAACTGCATAGTTGTTGTGAAAAGTAGACAAAATAAGGCCCCCTAAAGGGATACAGATAAGCAGTTAGTGTTCATGGCATATGGTTTCCTTCTTTACATTCTGTCCAGCAATATAGCAAAATGTCCTGAACTTCCATAAAATATCAAAGCTGCATAGAAAAGGATAATTTACCAATTCATTCAAAAATGGGTATTATACAAAATCCTGAGCATTTTAGTACAGGATTATAAGGAGCTTCCATAGGTTACAATTTTATAGGTCATCCAGATCTAAGTAAGTTTATTTTGAATATTATAGCTTAACTAGAGGCCCGGTGCACAAAATTCATGCATGGGGGTGTGTGTCCCTCAGCCCAGCCTGCACCCTCTCCAATCTGGGACCCCTCGAGGGATGTCCAACTGCCCGTTGGACATCCCTCTCACAATCCAGGACTGCTGGCTCCCAACTGCTCGCCTGCCTGCCTTTGTGATTGCCCCTAACTGCTTCTGCCTGCCAGCCTGATCACCCCCTAACCACTCCCCTGCCAGCCTGATTGATGCCTAACTGCTCTCCTGCCAGCCTGTTTGCCCCTAACTGCCCTCCCCTGCAAGCCTGGTCCCCCCCCAACTGCCCTCCCCTGCCAGCCTGGGTCCCCCCCTATAGCCCTTCCCTGCAGGCCTGGTTGCCTCCAACTTCCCTCCTCTGCCATCCTGGTCACCCCTAACTGCCCTCTCCTGCAGGCTTGATCACCCCCAACTGCCCTCCCTTGCAGGCCTGGTCCCTCCCAACTGCCCTCCCCTGCAGGCTTGATCACCCCCAACTGCCCTCCCTTGCAGGCCTGGTCCCTCCCAACTGCCTTCCCCTGCTGGCCTGATTGCCCACAACTGCCCTCCCTTGCAGGCCTGGTCTCTCCCAACTGCCCTCCCCTGGTGGCCATCTTGTGTCCACATGGGGACAGGATCTTTGACCACATGCGGGCAGCCATCTTGTGTGTTGGAATGATGGTCAATTTGCATATTACTCTTTTATTAGATAGGATAGAGGACTGGTGCATGGGTGGGGGCCAGCTGGTTTGCCCTGAAGGGTGTCCCAGTTCAGGGTGGGAGTTCCCTTGGGGTGTGGGGTGGCCTGGGTGAGGGGCTTCTGGTGGTTTGCAGGGCAGCCATGCACTCCGGCAACCCAAGTGGAGGCCCTGGTATCCGGGATTTATTTATCTTCTATAATTGAAACTTTGTAGCCTTGAGCAGAGCCAAGCTTCCTGCTTGCTCCATGGCCACAGCCATTTTTGTTGGGATTTATTTATCTTCTATAATTGAAACTTGGTAGCCTTGAGCGGAGGAGGCCAAGACAGGCCAGGGCTGCAGAAGCTTGGCTTCCTTCCTTGCCAGGGGCAACTCAAGCCTCCTGCTCTTTCCAGCTCCATGGCTGCTGCCATTTTGTTGGGATTTATTTATCTTCTATTATTGAAACTTTGTAGCCTTGATTGGAGGACTGGGCCTGCCAGGGTGTGTGGAAACTTGGCTTCCTCCATTGCCGGGGAAACCCAAGCCTCCTGTTCTCTCCATGGCTGCAGCCATCTTGGTTGGTTTAATTTGCATACTTGCTCCTGATTGGCTGGTGGGCGTGGATTGTAGTGTAGCAGAGTGATGATTAATTTGCATATTACACTTTTTTTAGATAGGATGAGTGAATATAACCTTGAAACCACAAAGATTCTAAAATGAAACCGGTGAACAGTTACAGTGTTGAAGCTGTGGTCTTTGTAATCTTACAGAACTTCAGGTCCATCATTAACTAGGGTCCTTCCCTGCTGTGTTCCTTCTGCCTAGAATACTCTTCTTCAAGTATTGTCACTGTTGCCTTCTTCTCATCATGTGTGGCTTGGATTTTCCTGATAACACTACACTGTGTAAAGGTGAAATCCCTCATCAGCTTTACTTCACCTTATATTCTTAATCTTAGCACTCGTAAGAACAAGAAACTATCCTATATGTCTATGTGTGGGTGATTAATATTGGTCCCTTTTTAAAACATACAAATTCCATGAGACCAAAACTCTTATTGTTCACCCCTACATCTTCTGTGTACA
Organism: Plecotus auritus; assembly: GCF_963455305.1. NCBI lineage: Eukaryota > Metazoa > Chordata > Mammalia > Chiroptera > Vespertilionidae > Plecotus > Plecotus auritus. The sequence goes on along the minus strand of NC_137774.1, from coordinate 154,158,140 downwards.
GAAAAAGCTTGATAAACAATACTCATTTACTGCAATATGTATAGTATATGTTAACCAAGAACAGGTGAGAGTTTTTAGTCTTTAAACTCTTTACTTTTTTATGTCCACTCTGGGGATTTACTGTCCATGAACTATGCACAGCTCTAGGTGGATCTGTGTACAATTCATTTTTGAACCTGAATAAGCAATTGACTATAATTTATCTATGCCAAATGATAAAAATATCCCTTATCATTTGGAGTTTATTCAGAATACCTAAATAGTATATAAGGAGTTCAATTCTAAATGAGGAATAACAGGAAACAGCATTAGACACTAACCATTTCAAATGTTCAACTGCAAAAACAAAAAAGAAAGAAAGAAAAAAGAACATATGGTACTTTAAAGTAACTTTTAATGTATAAAATAGGAAGAATACTTTAAAGTTTAGGAACTAAGAATCATACTTTTTAGAAAGCCAACTTCAATGTTCATGATAATGCATCTATATTCAAACTTCATTTTTATGCCTGTAGCTTTGGATATTAAATGGATTGATACTTTTGAAAAGGAACTCCTATAGCTATTTTAGTTCTCTGTCCCATTACACTTCATCTTTCTGCTTAGTTTTGAGCTCAAAATTTGATACAGGCTTTTCCTGTATGAATATTAAAATATCTAATAATTATAGTTTAATAAAATGAAACTCAAGAATGAGATTCATCAACTAGAAAAATGTAGGGTTTTTTCATATAATTTAATAACATCAAATGGCTTCTATAATCATTTCCATATAAAGCATCAAAAATGGCTTAGCCGGGCCCATGTAGGTAGTTAAAAATATGCTCAGACAGATCATATGGAAGTAAGGTAATTTTACTTAAATTATATTTTATTATTCTTTTTGTATATAGAAAAATTAGATGAGCTATTTGACACTCAGTATTTAATTTTTTAGGGTTGGACATAGAAACATTGAAGCAGAGAGCAAAAAGGCATATTTATGTGACTTATACACACTAGACTTGAGAATGGCAATACCTAATCTTCTGGAAAATATTTGTTAATATTGTATTTAGAGGACCTCCAGATAGATGTGTTAATAATATTCCATAAAATTTCACTAAGGTAATTGTTATACTTGCACATATGAAGTATTATTGAGTTAAGTGATGAGCATATATAAATTTTGAGATGTGAAGAATCAAATATGGTTACTCTAGTTGTAGCCTTTATTAGGAAAAATTGATTTTCTATTAACCTTATTATGCAGGGGATGCTCAATCAATGTTAAAAGGAAACATGTACTAAGAACATGAGAAAAAAAGTAGTTTCAATTGAATTTGAAATTAGATGGTGTGATACAAGTAAGAAAAGGAAACTCACCAGAATCTCAGAGAGTTAGCTGAGTATCTAGAATTAGTTTCATCACACACAATTTGACTTTGAGAAAGTATAAGCAATTCCTGAGCCTCATTTTCTGACCCATTAAATGGCTAGTGTACTACTTTCATATAAGCAGTAGAATAAAGGTTAATATTCATAAGTTATAGATAAATGTTCTAAAGTGTCATTCAATATTTAGTTTTTAAAAATTTATTGGAGGTCTTATCTAGTGAAATAAGTCACCAAAAATAAATAAAAGTACAGAGATTGGGAGGAAAATTAAAACTCTCATTGTTTGCAGATAACGCAGTTGAATAAATATAAAATTCACAAACCTATTAGAAATAACAATCAAATAAGTGTATTAAGGTTGATTGCTAGATACAGAATTAATAGACAAAAATATTCATGGTCTTTCTAAACACTAGCAACAATGTAGAAGTGATTCTATATATAATTTAGAAGAAAAATACCAGCAACATATTTAATGTAGGATATACAAAACTTCTCCAGTAAAATATTAAAAGCATTTTAAAAAATATTAATAAATTGAGATATATGATATTGATTATAGCACTCTGTATTATAAAGATGTCAATTCATTCTAAATTAAATTATAAATTAAATCAATTTATCTCAAAATACCAGTAAATGTTTTTGTGTGCAAAATGACAAGCTGATTTTAAAATTTATATTAAAATATAAAATATTGAGAATAGCCAGGACAATTCTAAATGACAAAGTTTGAGGATTTACACAATCAGAAATCTATAAGTTACTAGATTTTATTATTACTATAAATTCTTACTAGAATTTATAATTAAAAAGGCAGAGAGCTATTATTCCAGTGGTATATACAACACAATAATGGAAGTGATTAAAGACTCCAAAATCTACTAACCCTAAAGTAATATCAAATACTGTAGGATAATAAAATAAAAATAAAAACCTAGATATTCTTATGGCACACTATTTGGAAATTTCTCCAAAAGATTTTATTAAACTAGAGGCCTAGTGCATGAAATTCATGCACAACAGAGGGGGGTGTCCCTCAGCCCAGCCTGCACCCTCTCCAATCTGGGACCCCTCAAGGGATGTTTGATTGCCCTCTCACAAATCCAGGACTGCTGGCTCCCAACCGCTCACCTGCCTGCCTCCCTGATTGCCCCTAACCGCATCTGCCTGCCAGCCTGATCACCCCTTAACCACTCCCCTGCCAGCCTGATCGATGCCTAACTGCTCCCCGGCCAGACTGATTGCCCCTAACTGCCCTCCCCTGCCATCCTGGTCACCCCTAACTGCCCTCCCCTGCCATTCTGGTCACCCCTAACTGTCCTCCCCTGCAGGCCTGGTCACCCCTAACTGCTCTCCCCTGCTGGCCTGGTCACCCCTAACTGCCCTCCCTTGCCAGCCTGGTTGCCCTTAACTGCTCTCCCCTGCCAGCCTGGTTGCCCCCAACTGCCCTCTCCTACAGGCCTGGTCCCCCTCAACTGCCCTCCCCTGCAGGCCTGGGTCCCCCCCCCCAACTGCCCTGCCCTGCAGTCCTGGTCCCCCCCCAACTTCCCTCCCCTGCAGGCCAGGTTCCCCCCCCCCAACTGCCCTCCCATGCTGGCTTGGTCACCCTCAACTGCCCTCCCCTGCAGGCCTGGGTCCCCCCCCCAACTGCCCTGCCCTGCAGTCCTGGTCCCCCCCCAACTTCCCTCCCCTGCAGGCCAGGTCCCCCCCCCAACTGCCCTCCCATGCTGGCTTGGTCACCCCCAACTGCCCTCCTCTGCTGGCCTGGTCACCCCTAACTGCCCACAACTTCCCTCCCCTGCTGGCCATCTTGGGTCCACATGGGGGCAGCCATCTTTGACCACATGGGGGAGGCCATCTTGTGTCTTGGAGTGATGGTCAATTTGCATATTACTTTTATTAGATAGGATAGTTCAAACAATATAAAAAAATCACAATATGCATGTTGAACTAACAAAATGAATTGGATTGTCAAATGAAACTCTTTTGGGCCCTGGCTGGGTATCTCAGTTGGTTAGAACATTGTCCCAATACAGAAGGTGGTGGGTTCCATCCCTGGTCAGGGCACATACAAGAACCAAGCAATGAATGCATAAATAAATGGAAAAGCCAATCAATGTCTCTCTCAAAAGCAAAAGTCAATAAATAAAATATGTAATAAAGAAACTCTTATGAATTAAGGATATCAAAAGATTATTATATATCAGGCTTAGATGTCCTGTCCCCAGGTCCGTTCTTTTATCTTTGGACGTGGACTCTCTTGCCTACAGTAGATGGGATTTCTAATGAGGTACATGAGCTACCATACATATTGAGAAGCATCTAAGTTATAAAATATCTCTAATATTCTCAAAATGTTATGTAGCATACTTCACATTCGATGAGTATGTTTTAATCATAAATATATAAATTGAAAGTTTGCTTACCATCAGAAATCAGAAAACAGGGTATGATGCTACAAGCATTTTCTAGATATAGACTATCCTCCATCAATTAACATTACCGTTTACTGGTAGATCAATGATCAACATGCTTACATGAATATTGATCAGGCTCCCTGCCTTCTTTCTTTTATAAGGAGCAAACTCCAGAATGAGTCAGAAATGAATCACAAGGCAGTAACTTTGATTTCTTCATGCATACATACAAATTCTTTGTGCATAGAATTTTTCTGGAAGGGCCTGTGAAAAATAGAAAGTGTGGTAACTTTCACAGGAAGATAATATTTATTAACTGGCTGTTGGCAAATAAAATTATTTTATAGTCTATCCTTCCTTACCAATGGCTTTTGTATCATGTGTATTCATTTATATTTAGAAGCATTTTTTCTTCAGATTTTGAAAAGTGTTCTCCTTAAAAATGAAATCAAAACAAAAGAATTATTTAAGCAGTAAAGTTTATAATAACCAAGTGGACTATGTAATGTGGTAACTATAAAGGTGTGCTGTTCATATCTCCCAATAATTTTTTCAGCTACAGTAATTTCAGGATCTATCTCAGCTTCCAAGAGAGCCCTCAGCTGATGATTGACTAGTGCAAGGGTTTCAGTGCCTGGATATTTCAGCTGAATGGAAGACTCCTCAAAAGATCCACGTTTATGTTAGAATTCTCTGTTGGTTTCCTTGAAGAGTTTGTCAAATCTGTGTCACAGTTAGTGAATCTCTTGACCAATGCTTACTCCCCACTCTCCTTTAAGATTTAAGATTTTTAGTCTAAAAGCTTTTTCTCATAACCCACAGACATAAACAACAGTGTGGTGATGGCCAGAAGGGAAAAGGGGGGGCACCAGTAATAGTATCAACAATAAAAAGAAACAAAATTAAAAATAAAATAAAACCTTTTTCAGTATAATTATTCTTCCTCTCTCTTTTATCTTTCATAATAAAATGCTGACATTCTTAATTCTCTCTCATTGTCTGCTCTCCATAGAGCCAAACTACTATCGCTAATATGAGGAATGGTTCTAAGATACAGCTGGTGAGGATTTAGGACTGGATCTACCTTGCCTGAATGATAATGAAGACCTGATCCTATAAGGTATATGGAGCATGACTAGTCCCTGATACAAGATTGTGATCCAATTTTTGGAAACTTTCATATGGGTTTATTTGATTATGTACCTGTGCAGAGGGATGTCTAGGCTCAGTCATTGGAAAAGTAAAGGGTGGAGAAAAATATATACAAGAGCAATGGGATTGGTTAGTTGTTAACATCCATTGATGTACTATAGAGAGATAGTAAGAGGGTGGGGGCAGTTAACTCCCCATTGGCAACTAATTGTGAATGCAAAATGTCTCTCCTATATCTTGCAAAAAAACCTTATCTTTTGAAATGGGAGAGGAAAACAAATCTAGAAACCAAGCCCAGGATTTGCTAGTTGGAGTCCAGCAGTTTTTTAGACTATTGAATCTTTAGCTCATGCAGGTCTGCAATGCCAAGTTCTGTGCCCTTGTTGGAAACCTGGAACCTTCACATATATAAGCAGATACCCCTGGGGACTATAAGGACTATGATCTCCCCTAATGTCCCGCCCTATTCAAAAGAGACCATACAGAGACCTGGTAATAAATGCAGTCTTGGATAAAGTCATCTTTATAGTGGATCTTCTAGGTTCCCAAATGTATAGTTGAGAGTGACAATTGGACTTTTAACATTGTCCTTTGATTGTGGGATAAAAACTGTTATGGTGTAAAAGAGGAAGTTGAAATCTTTGAATCTGCCCACCCCATTGCAAATTACCAATAATATCTTGAGCTGAGCAGTGAAGAAGTTCTAGCCTTAGAGATCTTAACAATTCAGGAATAACAATGCCTATTATATCTCCATTGTATTTATCATCTGGCCAGTGAAGAAACATATCCTGAAAAATGAATCAAAGGCTACCCAGAGATCAGCTAAATAGTACCCTAGATGACAGCTGCTGTGTATGAGATGGTAGACTTGCTAGAGAAGATTACTGTGGTCTCAAGTTATAAAGGCATTTGCTTCCCTCCACTCCTTCTGTCTTTCAGAGGCTTTCCCGCAAATATACTACTAACTAAATACTATTAATTAATATGCTCTCTAATATAATAAATACTGCATTTCAGCATCTCTTTACTGAAGGACTCACAAACACAATTGCCAAATCTGACAAGTGTCAAAGGATGACTAACACACATCTTGAGCATGAGAATTTTGACCTATGTGACCCTTCTGTAGCTCAAAATGATGAGAATAAGAAAAAAGTTCTTATTAGTATAAGTGAACATCTCCAACTGGAAAGGTTTGCAACCAAATGTTTCAGATTAGTTTTCCAGGGCATGTGTACTCAAGAATATGCTTCCCCTGAGGTTGGATGTGAGCACCTTTGCTCGTTTACTGGGACCAGAATATGAGACCCATAGGTAAAAATGCTGTTAATCAAGTAAGGTGGTGATCTGAGGTTGTTTTAAGCTTCTATATTTGTGCTAATGTGTTATGAAGCAATAGAAAACTGGTACACTCCAAGAAAACGATAAAACCAACTAGAGGTCTGGTGCACGAAATTTGTGCACAGGAGGGGGGGTCACTCAGCCCAGCCTGTACCCTCTCACAATCTGGGACCCCTCAGGGGATGTCTGACTTCCAGTCCCCACGGGATAAGGCCTAAACCAGCAGTCAGACATCCCTCTCCCAATCCAGGACCACTGCCTCCTAACCTCTCACCTGCCTGCCTGCCTGCCTGAATGTCCCTAACTGCTCGCCTGCCTGCCTGATCACCCCTAACCACTCGCCTGCCTGCCTAATCGCCCCTAGCCACTCTGCCTGACTGCCTGAATGCCCCTAATTGCTCTACCTGCCTGATCACCCCTAACCACCTCTGCCTCGGCCCCCGCCACCACTGCTTCATCTGGAATGACATCCTGAAGGTCGTTCTGCTGTCCAGTCTAATTATCATATCATGCTTTTATTATTATAGATAGTGTCTTATAAGTGCTCATCTTAATGGTCATCCATCTCCCTTTCCGGATGTGAGAACTAAGTTGATTCAGCATTTGATATTTCTGTTCACTTAACTATGGGTAGATATTTATCTCTAGTGAAAAATATACTTTTACATTTTGGTTAATATTTTATTTCCCTGTTGTTTTTTTTTCCTTACTGGTACTGTTTTCTTTATTGCAAATACAATTATATGAGCCATTTTAATGTGATTATTGTTTATATCTTTTCACTCATTGGTATCTTCTACTTAATGTATTCTAACAATATTATAGAAGCTTTGTTATAAAAATTCAGAGAAATTTCTTTATTGAGCATTCAATATTTCAGCGGAGGACATTTAATATCATTAAGCAGGTTATTGTACCATATCTTCATTATTTCCTCTGGACATTTATTGGGGTGGGGACATTATTTGTAAATTTTTAAAAATAATTATTTTCCCCAAATTGTATGAAATTTTACTAGGATTGTGAGGCTGTTGAAATTTTCTAGAGGAATACTAGCTTTATTTTTTAAAGTATCCCTAAGTAATACTGTCTAGACTAAATATAACCTCTTTTCTTCATTACCATTTTAGTTGGCTATTAAATGCAAATTGAGGAGTGATCAAAGCATGCTGAAAATAATGTTTTTATCTATTCCACACCAACTGTAGAAAATTTGCCTATGACTAGAAATAAAGATGAGGAGGTAAAACAGGTATATTTAAAAACTCAAGAAGGCTCTCTTTGAGAATTAGAGGTGCCAACTGCAAAGAATAGTCTCACTACGTGGCAAATTGCCTATCACTGTTGCAGGAGAAATTAGTGGGTCCAATTTTTCGACACTAGTAGATATGGGGTGGCCTTTGTGATATCTTCAGAAAAAGAATTTTCTAAGATTCTCACAGGTAAATTAATGGCTTTTATTCGCTTGGAATTACATTCCTCGGGTTTTAAAGACCCATGCCCCTTTAACCCAGTCCTGAAAAAGTTCCAGCTGGGGTTCCAGTAGAGCCAAAAGCAGGGTCAGTGGCCAGAGCTTCTAGTCTGTGTCGCAGCTGGGTCTGACAGAGCCATCAGGCTAGTTAAAGTCCATTAGTCTATTCTGTGGGATCCACATGGCTGTGGGCCATGTGGGCGAATGCAGGGTTTGAGAGGGGTCAGGTGCAAGCCACAAGCCAGCCAGCCAAGAGCCAAGAGAGAGACCTCCCTTTGTTCAGAAGATTAAATGTTCAGATTTCTGCTCAGTGCAGTGGCCACGCCTATTCTGGCCAATTAGCTGTTCTCAGGAATGATTAACAGGTAAGCCTCTTCCCACATCACTCAGACCTCATTAGGCATGTCTCCAAACTGCCTTTTTTCCTGTCCCTTTCCCCATCAGTCAAGGGGAACAGACTAGGAGAGTGTTAAATTACAGCTTTCCAGCAAAACTGCATAAATAGCATGCCTATATTATTTAGTCTTCCCTGTACTCTTTTCCTATTAAATAATAACCAGATTATTATAATGATATCATCATTAGGATGTTTAATTTGAAGGAAGCTAACTATCATTTAAAGAGACTTTAGAATACATTGAACTGCACTGGCTAGAATACAGTTAATCTTATAACTCTTACAGCACGTAACTCAAGGTAGGTTTGCATTGAGGAATATACCCTGATTCAGACAATCTTCATGGCTGAATATTGAAAGATGCTTCTGTGAATCTGCCCTTCACAACTAATTAAACTAAGTAGTAAAGATTAGCAAGAGAGGCACTCATATTAAACCAATTCTAACAATCACCCCCTTATACACAGGGGTGTATAATCATTTGCATTTTTAACTCTGGAACAATAGCATATGAATGTAAGCTCTTCATAACAAGTTAAAGATGGGAAAATGATGTATTTTTTCTACAAAGCACACTGCTAGTGAAAGGTGTTTTTAGGGATAAAATAGGCAGGTTTAGGGAGTTTTAGGAATTAGGGCACCACATGGGGGTTTTAGCTTTGAAGCTGCTATAGTGACCAATCAGAAGGGGATAAATAACTTCAGCCTTTATAAACCTTAGAAAGAGGGGTTTAGTGGGTCACTCCCTTGGGACCCCTTCCCTACATGAGAGTCTGTACTTGTTTCCAATAAATTTCCATCTTTCCATATACCACCTTTTGTCTGTGGTTTCATTCTTTGAATCCACCTGGACAAGAACCCAGGAAAGAAATCACCTTTGCATCCTGCTTGTAAGAAATCATGCATTTCAGTTGGTTCTGCGTTTTACTAGAGTCATTCTTAGGCAGTCCATGGTACACATTTCTACCTTTAAAAATGACTTGAGAAAGAATTGGCAGTTCTACTTTCTGCTCAAATTATATTCTCCATAACCTACCATGACAACTGACAGTGACAGGTGACATCTGCTTACTTTTCATTGACCAGATCAGCTGCATGGCTTTGCAAGAGATCTGGTAATTATAGATGAGAAAATGGAATAGGCCATATGCTTTGTTACTGTATTGTTGTAGTGTACCCCGAATCTCACAAAGGATGCCTCAATCAAGAAGTCAAATTATGGAGTCATTTATTAAAGGCCAGCAGCTTATGAGGGGGCAATCAGCACTCCAAATCTTGCAGCCCTGAAATGCTCACCAATTCTAGCTTATATAGGCAGAATATCACAAAGATATCGATTACATCTTTGGGTTTGGAATGAGGAACCTGGTTTGCACAAAGCAGTTACAGAAGTGAAATTGAGCAAGTTAGTTATCTATAAAGATTAAGTATTAGTTTTGGGTCTTGGGACCACTGAGTCAACTGGAATGAATTATCTGTAGCTACTGAGGCAATTTAGGGTAATTGTGCTGTCCTGGTTCTCAGGTACAGAAGAATGTGCTTCGATAACCAGTAAGATCACAATCAATGGGATATTCAAACCTCCATCCATGGAGTATTCAATCGATTGGGATAGCATACATAAGTTCAGAAAATCAAAATAACTTTTCTATTGTTTTAGCAAGCAAATAAGTACAGAACCCAAAACAGCATGGTTAAAGTTAAAACTGCAGTTTCTACCTGAGAAGATTGCTACCATACTTCAGTACCACAAATAATATCATAAACATACTGCTACTTAATATATATTAGTATTAAAAAGATAATAAGCATGTTAACTGAAAAGAAAATTCCTTAAAAATGGGTCCTAGAGGACATGTTTCAAATGATAAAGGACATCCAATAACCCACTTCACCATAACAGCAATGATAACACTGGGGAGGGGGGAGGGAATATCTGTCAAATTCAATGTTTTCAAAACTGGGGAAATTAAATTAAACCTTGCAACAATCCAAACAGTATTTATGTAATAAAAAACGTTTAGCCCTAGCCAGTTTGGCTCAGTGGATAGAGTGTCGACCTTCAGACTGAAAGGTCCCAGGCTCGATTCTGGTCAAGGGCACATGCTGTTGTTGCAGGCTAGATCTCCAGTAGGAGAGTGCAGGAGGCAGCGGATCAATGATTCTCTCTCATCTTTGATGTTTCTCTATCTCCCTCTTCCTTCATCTCTGAAATCAATAAAAATATTTTTAAAAGAAATAAAGAAAAAAAGTGTTTAATCTTGGTAAGAGCAAGCAAACTTTGTGGCACTTTTGAACTCGCCCTGATCCCATGCTCTTGCCACCCACATTCATAGTAGCCTTGAAAAGCAACAACCACAGAATGATGATAGCTGTGAAAAAAACAAACAACAAAAAACAGCTAATTTACAGCGACTAGCGGGGCACAATAGGTTTGGATATCCAACGTAAAAAGCCTAACGCTTTTGCCAGTGAATTGTCATTATTTGACTTATCTGGCAGCTTCCTGAAAAGTTTGATTCTCTGGGCTTTTCTTTATTTGATGTGACACAGAGCTTGTTCTTTACAAACTGCACTATCTTCAGGGCATGTTTCAAAACAAACAGTGGCAATTGTTGAACAACACAGATGCCTGAGGTGGTGAGAGCTTTGGGGGCCCGTAAAAGTCTGACAAACTTAAAAGGCAAAAATGAGGAATGAGATATTCACAGGGAATTTTGAAAACCTCTGACTTTCCCTGCAATTCTGGAAGACCACATGCATATACAGTGTCGTAGCCAGAACATGGCACATCTTCCAGGAAAGACCTGAGAAAGCTTTGAACTCTGGCTGACCTTAAAACCATAGCCAGGCGTCCTCAAACTACGGCCCGCGGGCCACATGCGGCCCACCGAGGACATTTATCTGGCCCACCAGGTGCCGCTGCCTGCCCTGCTTAGCAGCCAACTCCTCCCAGGCCAGCAGTGCGCTTAGGAATTTGTTCATAGTTTTTTTTTTTTAAACTATAGTCTGGCCCTCCAACGGTCTGAGGGACAGTGAACTGGCCCCTGTTTAAAAAGTTTGAGGACCCCTGCTGGCATAGGCAAACAGAAAGTGAAAACTAAGGTAGGCTGGGAAACTGAAAACAGGCACACAGACAGACTCCACTCGCAAAGGCCGGGAGACTTATTGGTTCACAGTGTGGACGAAAAGGTGCCACATGCTAACCTGACTGACTCAGGGAAGGCCTGGATGGCAGCCTTGCAAACTCAAGAGACCTAAACTAACCACAAAGGATAATCTGAAATTAAAACCTTTAATTAAAAAGCAGTTTATAGTGGTACTCAAGTCCTCCTAGGCCAGTATTTTCCCTGACAAAGATCAATGTTGATCTTTACTGAGCCTATTGTCTTTTTGCATCCAAAATAACAAACATACCTGTGGAATGTCAAGACCCCTCGGGGCACAGTCCTAGTGTCACAAATTCCCTCATTGTTATTGTCATCATGTTAATTGTAGACTGTTAACTTTCCTATACCCACCTGTGTAAAGGAAGCATGTGTCTATCATTTTACTTTTTATTCAATCCCAGAAGTTTCCTTGCTTTGCTTTTTCCCGCCTCCCTACTCTATCACCAATGGATTTCATGTAACTCATTTATGTCTCCTCCTATGATTATAATGTATAAAACAAGGTAAAAATCTGCCATTCTCCAGAGCATTACCCAATACTTTGAGTTTCTGCTTCCTGGCAATTGTCGACAGTTTGACTCAAATAAAAATCACAAAAATTATTTACAGGTTTGAATGTGGTTGTGTTTTGTTAACTGTATTTTGGCAGAATGATCCCTGCTGGTTCCAATTAAAGAAACGAACTCTCTTCTCCTATATTGCTAATAGTTACTCATATATCCTCACATATTTACATACTCTGGTTTTCAGGAAGAAATGCTAATTTAAAACGAAGAATGTACTATCTGATTGCTTAGAGGTTTTTTAAATGATGTCTATATTTGCCTATGAGTACTTTCTTCTACTCTGTTGTTTAGGAGGGAATGCCATTTTCCAATTTTCGGTTCTCATAAGGAAGAATATCTGTTCACATCTGCGGTTGTACTGGATGCAACTTTAACTGCTTCTACAGTGAGGTAGGTTTGCTGTTTGGGGAGTGACTGACAATGTCATCAGTTCTAAACTGGAAACCCACATGCCTTGAGATAGAACCTTGGGAAACTCTACTCCTCACTTCCTCCTCCTGCACTAATCCAGTCAAAGAGAATGGTCTGGGCTAGTGTATTCTCTTTAAATTCAACATTTTTCTCAGGTGAGCTGCTACAAGACCTGGACTTTGGAAAGTAAGTTAAAGAGTGAGTAGACCTGGTCAGGTGTCACACCAGCTGAGGTGTCTTACATGGTTTTCTCAGTAATTATATTTATGTGTTTGTGTGTGTGTGTGTGTGTGTGTGTGTGTGTATGTGCATCTTCTCATTCTGCTGTTATTTGTTAATTTGATCACAAACCTCAGTAGATGAAATATGTTTTCTTTATTAGGCTCTCTCAAAACAGGCAAGTTCCCTTAGGTGTTTCAGTTGCATTTATGATCATATACATAACTGCTAACATATATAAATATATCGGGGTAGTATCTCTACTAAGCTATAATATCACCATGAAGTTCTGAATTACTAATAACTTTTTAACTTTGTTTTGTTAACTTGCTTCATCTATTTATGAGATCACCCATACTACTTGAATATAGTTTATCTTTCTGGTCCTCAGTTCAATTTATATACTATATACTTGATCAGTGAATGCATGCATTTAAAAAAAGTGTGACAGACATAAGACATTACAGAAATAGTTTTAAATGAATGAATGAGATGGATGGATGCACTTTGACTGACTTTGTTCAGTCTTGGTGGCACATTACAACCTCTATAAAGAATTTAAAGCCCTGACTGGTTTGGCTCAGTGGATAGAGCATTGGTCTAAGGACTGGAGGGTCCCGGGTTTGATTCTGGTCAAGGGCATGTACCTTGGTTGCGGTCACATCCCCAGTACGAAGTGTGCAGGAGGCAGCTGATCGATGTTTCTCTCTCATTGATGTTTCTGACTCTCTATCCCTCTCCCTTCCTCTCTGTAAAAAATCAATAAAATGTATTAAAAAAAAAGAATTTAAAGATTCCTCTCTTTCTACTCTCAGGCAGAGTTTTATGGATCTTCAGTAGGGTCAAAGTCAAGTTCACAGTTGATTCACATGGTTCTAGGAGAAATATGTAGTTTTAAAAATTTTTGAAAGTTTGTAGAAGCTGTGGCATATTGGGAGATCTTTGGACTTTTAAAAATTAAATTATTTGCTTTGTCTTTTTATTCCAAAATTATTTCATTGGTGTCTTCTCAGTGTGTGTGTGTGTGTATCCATGTTCCTCTTGTAGTTGGTAATGTAAAATGAGTCTGAGAGAGCTATTATTTGGGAAGGTTTCCACCCAGGCAAGTTTCAGAAGGTAGCGTGGGCAATCTGTTAAAAACTGTCTTTCCTTACTGTGTTCTTTGGATTTGTTCTTTAATGTGCTTCTTGTTCTACTAAGATACAGGGGTCCTCAAACTTTTAAACAGGGGGCCAGTTCACTGTCCCTCAGACCGTTGGAGGGCCGGACTATAGTTTAAAAAAAAACAACTATGAACAAATTCCTATGCGCACTGCGGGCCCGGGACAAGTCGGCTGCTAAGCAGGACAGGCAGCGGCACCTGGTGGGCTGGATAAATGTCCTCGGCGGGCCGCATGTGGCCCGCGGGCCGTAGTCTGAGGACCACTGAAAGTCAGACTTAGAGCATGGAGCAACAAAGCCACTTTTCCTGCTTCTCTCAAGTACACTTAATTTTGCACCTTCCAGATAAAAGGATTTTTAAACTCACATGTGACCCAGCCTAATTCATCAAGGTCAGGGTTATACATAAGAGTGCAAGAATAAAAAGTCACTAATAATGAAATCTTTCCTAAAAATAGGAAATCTAGCAGAGTTGTCAACTTCAAAGGATGTACTCAGGTTTCGAATACTAGGTTCAAGATTTCTACATTTGATATCTCATACAGATGTAATTTATCAGAAATAAATTGCTGTTATTAACCTTCTTAATTTTGCATGATCTTTAATAAATAGCCTTACCTAGTAAATTTCAGAATCTCTAGAGCCTTTGAGATAATCATCCTCAGTTCCCATAAAGCATTAAGTGTTTGCACATGAATAGCAAGTTTACTTTTTTAATTTACTGTACAAAATGAAGTTAATTTTCATTCCAGTAGCTCTGACATAAGTTTTCTGCTCCAAAATACATGGGCTAAAACAATACTACATCATTAATAACATTGCCTCAGCAAGAAAAAAAATCCTTATCGACAAGGGGAAACAGGGAGTGAAGGCTCCCATTGTTTTCAGCAAATATGTGCTGTTTGGAAAGCACTGCATGGCTTTAATTTCTCATCAATTCAAAATTGAATATTAGCATGCTGCCAAGAGATATGTAGGTGCATACTCAGCATTTGGAACAAAACTGTGAAAAGACTTCAGGGAACTGCATGATTAGAGTCTATAGTACAGGAAAACCAGAAGCTCCAAGACCTAGTAAGATTAGAAGTACATGTGGTTTAAGCAAAGTTTAGATTGTCAGGTCCATTGTTTGGGCTGTACCTTTCCAAACACCTACATGGGAACACCATAAAGTGATCACATGACCATACGTATGTGAAAAATTTGCACAGCACAGATGAGGTACTTTGTATTCATTTTATGTACTTCTCCCTTAATTGTGTAAGCTTCAGGTTCACAGAAGACTCACAAAAGAGCTCTAGCTGCATCTCCCTTCCCTGCATTATTGCTCAGCAAAATCTTAACTGAGAGCAAATCCTTCACTGATTTATACTGTATCTAATATATCTTTCATATAAATATATAGAATGCTAAAAATAGTAAGGTGAAAGTAGAGAAAATATGGGAGAAGAGGTAAATAATGAGCGGGAAGGTCAAATAAGAAAAACCATCTCTAAGGTATTGGGAAGGTGTACTAATTGATAATATCATAGTAAAGTAAGAAGATATAGAGAGTGTTGAAAAAAACATCTTTTAGAAGTCTTAGAGTTAAAAATTAAAAAAATAATAGTCAAGTATCTTAATTAATTGAATTAAAATGTAAGCTGACATACTAAAAAGCCACAATGGATTGCAACAAAACAACAAAAGCATCAATAGCTTCGGCATTATTGATGTTAAAATTAAAAAATATTAAAGACAAAAAGGGTAAGTTTTCAGGAAGACAAAAACAGAACTACAGAAGAGTCAGGTTGAGATTTATATAAAAATGTAATATACCATTAGATATAATATCTAACATTTTGACAATATATTATACTAGAGGCCCGGTGCCCAAGATTTGCTCACTGGATGGTGGGAAGGTCCTCTCATCCCGGCCTGTGCCCTCTCACAGTCTGGGACCCCTCGGGGGATGTCTGACTGCCAGCTTAGGCCTAATACCACCCCTGGGCGGGATCCCTCTCGCAGTCTGGGGCTCTCGTAGTCTGGGACTCCTTGCTCCTTACCGCCCGCCTGCACTGGAGGCTGGAGAGGCTCTTGCCACCACCGCTTTGCTCACTAGCCATGAGCCCAGCTTCTGGCTGAGTGGTGCTCTCCCTGTTGGAGCACACTAACCACCAGGGAGCAGCTCCTGCATTGAGTGTCTACCTCTTGGTGGTCAGTGCGCATCATAGTGACCAGTCATTCCACTGTTCGGTCGATTTGCATATTACCCTTTTATTATGTAGGATATCATATGACATACAAATATATTTGTTATTACCAAGATATTAGAATGAAATAAGTTCACCTATAATTTGCATACTGGTTAGCCATATTTAATATGGTAGTAAATAAATGCCATTCTCTATTTTCAGATACGTAATGATTCTCTAAAATTACTTTTGGAAAATGTATTCAGATTAAAAAAAATTCCAGAAGGAATCCTTGAGATATACTCTATCAATTAGCTATTGTTGAGTAACCACAGCAAAACTTAGCAGGGTTAAACAACAATTATTTATTATTTCTCATGATGCCATTGGTTACCTTGATAGTTCTGCTGATATGAGCAAGACTTGGCTGATCTAGGCTTGTCTATTAAAGATCTCACTGAGAATATTCTCTATGTTCTCAGTGAACCTCCAGGGTGCTAACATTGGTCTGTGATGGGGACAAGACTACAACAGGAACAGCAGAAGAAAACTAAAGCTGTTTGAAGCCTACTCTGTTTGATTCTGAAGTCAGTCCAGCAACAAAAGGTAGGGAAAAAAAGACTCCATGTTTGTTTGGAGGAAGTGAAAAGTCACATTGCAGAGAGATTGAATGTGTGAGGGATGGAGATTTACTGCCATTTTAATAATCAGTAACAACATATGGTAAGCAAGAGTGACTAAAGACAGTAAATAAAAATTGTCTTATAGTTGTCACACACTGATCCTAGGGCTACCTTCTGGACCTACACAGAAAGCATTTCTATGAAATGGTTCTCAAATATTTAAAATAGCCCTTATTTTCCACCACACTTTCTCTTATACGTGCTAAGCCAAGAATCCTCAAATGTTTACAGACCTTTTGCCATATTGATTTTAGAATGTTGACATTCAAAAGGAGTTATCTACATGCTTCCAGTGAACTCTGAAATGCACTGATACACTATAGGTTAAAACATTCATGGGTTTTAATGTCCAAACTCATAGATATTTGAAAAACTATTGATAACTAGTGAATTTCTGCATTTACAAATTGTTCCAATAATCAATTCCTATATTTTATAAATAACATATTTTTTGTTTGTTTTGTTAATCCTCACTTGAGGATATTTTTCCATTGATTTCTAGAGAGCATGGAAGGGGGTTGGGGAGAGACAGAAACATCGATGTGAGAGAGACACATCAATTGCTTCCTTCCCATATGTACCTCGACCAGAGCCTGGGATTGAGTCTACAACCCTTGACGGGAATCAAACCTGAGACCCTTCAGTCCACAGACTGATGTCCTATCCACTGAGCTAAACTGGCTAGGGCATAACATATTTATTGAAATATAATTTATATATCACAAGATTGCTCCTTTAAAGTGTACAATTCAGTGTATAATTTTGAAAATATGTACAGTTATGCAACCATCACAAATATCTAATTTTAGAGAATTTTCATAAACACTACATAAAGAAAGCACACTCATTTATCAATCCCCCATATCTCATCTTCTGGGAACTGCTAATAACACTTCCTGTCTTTATGGATGTGCTTATTCTGAGCCTTTCACATAAATGAACTCACACAATATATGCTTTATTATGTCTTGCTTTTTTCACTTAGCATGTTTTCAATGTTCATATTGTACCATGGATCAGTACTTAATTCCTTTTATTGCTAAATAATATTCAGTTATATGAATATAACAATTTCAATGCTCTAGCCAGTTTGACTCGGTGTCGCTCTCATAAGAATGATTAATAACCACAGTAGAAATTGCTTATTAGAGCAATACAAATTAAGGCCAATATGTAAAAAAATCAAAGAATAACCAACATACTCTATAAAAAAGAAAAGCATAGAATGACTTACCAACTAATGAAATTTATAAATCTACAAAATATAATAATGTATGATATTGAATAAAGGATAGACAGACCAACGAAATTAAATGATTATGTCTAAAACAGACACACCCATATATGAAAGTATGATTTATGATAAAGAGAATACTGCAGAGCAGTAGGAAAAGAATTCTACTTTCCAAGTAAATGTGTTCAGAAAAGTAAACATACAGGTGGAAAACAATGAATTTATTTATAAATATATGATCATATTCTATAGTTTTTTTCTTTTCTAATTCCAATATATATAAAAAAGAAAAAAGCAGGATGAAATATAGAAAATTATCTTATTGATGTTTGGATAGCAAAATATGTTTCAATAGTAAAATGTACTGTAAGAAGTACAAAGGGCCCTAGCTGGTTTGGCTCAGTGGATAAAGCGTCGGCCTGCGGACTCAAGGGTCCCAGGTTCGATTCCAGTCAAGGGCATGTACTTTGGTTGCAGGTACATCCCCAGTAGGAGGTGTGCAGGAGGCAGCTGATCGATGTTTCTCTCTCATCGATGTTTCTAACTCTCTATCCCTCTCCCTTCCTCTCTGTAAAAAAGCAATAAAATATATATTAAAAAAAGAAGAAGTACAAAAGACTACATAAAAGTTGAAAACATCTGGTTAGCAAAAGATAGCAATGTGAATTAAAAAAAAATAAGCCATAGATCAGGTTTCTAAATAAGAAAAGACCATGAAACATAGAGAGAAACTCCTAAAAATCAATAGGGAAAAAGATTAACAATCCAATTAAAAAACAGGAAAGAGACTCACATGTACAATTTTATGAAAGAAGGAACCCATATGGCCAATAAGTACATGAGCAGAGTACAACTTTATTATTAACTAAGGGAAGGCAAATTCACACCATAATAAGATTTCCACTTTTGCTTTGATAGAGTAACTTGTATTAAATTACCCTCCCACGGAAAATAATGAGGAAAGCTCAATTAAACACTGAAAGAAACAAACAAAAAGTAGATGCAGCTGTGGATGAATAACAAAGACAACCAGGATTGTTTGGAAGCAAAAGAAAGAAGAGAAAGAAACTAGTTTAAGTCTACATTAGCAATCACTTCATCACCTAGTACATTTGGAGGTGGGACCTTTGAGAGATAATTGGGTTTATAGGGAAAAGGTAATTAGGTCATGAGGGTGTGACCCCATGATGGGATTAGTATCTTTTCTCTCTGTCAGGTGAGGACACCTTAAGAAGACAGCCATATGCAAGCCAGGAAAAGAGCTCTTATCAAGAAAGAACTAATACAATGAAAATAAATAGAGAATTGAAAAGATTGTAGCAAAACAAAACAAAACAAAACAAAACAAAAAACTAGAACAGACTTCATAGAAGATAAATCTAAATGTGCAATGAAAATAAAAAACAAACTGCTATAAAATAAAATACCACATTGCGATATTATCCCAAAACACCAACACATCTTAGATGAGCTAGGCTTCCCATGTCTGGGAATGTTTCGTTATTGGTGGGAGTCTTGTCAGCTAACTGTTATTATTCACTAACACTAACCATATGTTCTGTATACAGTAATTCCATTTACAGGAAGTTAAAAAAAAGTAGGTGGTACTGAAGTGCTGTGTTCAGGAATATAATGTGTAGGTATAAAACTCAAGGAACAGATTACTGTAAAATTCAGGTGAGTAGTTAACTTTGGAGTGAAGGGAAGAGGTGGTGAATGGGCAGGGGAGCTTACCAGAGTCTTATGTGCTAACAAGTTCTACATCCTGACCTCAGTACTGGCTATACAGGCATTAGCTTGTGATATATTGTTGTGCTCTAGAGTTTTTTGTACAATCATTAAGAAAGTGTTTTCTCTACTCGAAAGGTAACCACTGCATTACCCTTCCAGATATGCTCCACACATATGCCTTCATACATATTTATGTATTTTAGTATACCACTGTCCTGCATTTTGTTCTTTTTCACTTAATACAACTTAGTGTTGATCCTATATTGGCATATACATAATTCTACCATACTTTTTCAAAGAAGTGTGTATTCTATTGTACAGAAATGTAATTCACAAAACAATATATTGTAATTGTCTGCAACAAGGCATAAAATTAAGTTTTGATTTATTCATGTCACAATATGTATACTACAAGCAAATTAAAATCAACATGCCATCTCCTTTTAAGGGCATTGTTCATAACCTTGAAAAATAAACAATAAATATTATTAAGCAAAAATATATTTTTAAAAAATCTTCACTTTCAAGACAAATAAGATACTGCTTCCAAACTGTCAGTGCTTTTGAGATAAAAGGTCAGAAAATTTTAACTGAGTATAATAAATTAAGCAGCTAGTTTGTCACTTTTATCAAGGAGAAACTATGGTAACTGCTGAAAATTTAATTATTTTGTTGTATCCTCTATATGTTAAAAACAAATAAAAAAATTTGTTAAACTTTTACCATGGCTAGAAACTGGATAATTAATTTTATTTTTGAAAATATATTGTTATATCTTTTTTGAAAAATATTATTTTACAAATTTGATTTAACCTAGAAATTATACACAATCTGAAAATATTTTGGTTTCTGAATATTCTGAATTTGGTTTAGAAAAATATGCTTTAACCTTCCTAAAAGAAATGCATTCAATTTTATTTTTTGCAATCTTGAATCTCAATCTATATCATATTTATATACCTCCAAATAGCCACTTACATTGCTTACGATGATGATTCATTAGGTTACATTGATTACTTAAAATGTCTCTAACCACCTCATTGTAAGCCATACTTATTGTGCCATAAAATTGCAGGGGATGATTGGATAATGATAACAATCCCAAAATTGTCCTCTTGATAAAGAGTTGAAATTCAGTATTTTGTTTTCTTCTTAGGATGTTCACAATGACTTTGAAAATTTATCTCTAATTGCGAAGTCCCAATTCCTGATGCTCCACCACTAATATTACTAAAGGTGTCATTGCTAATGGGGTTATTGCTACTATTCCCCAAAGAACGAGTAAATTTTAAACAACACCCAAGACTGTCTACAATGTGAATTCCTGATCTCTGCAATGCTAGCAGTTCTCCCAAGAAAATCTGCTCTAGGGATTTATCTAATGAAGATGCTTTTCAACCAATAAAGTTACCTTCCAAGAGGTAGTATTGTTACTGTTGTAATTAGCTACTTATTAATAATAGGAAAGGAACAAAGGGAAGACCAGACATGATAGGCATGTCATTTGGGCAGCTTCAACAGGAAACAGCAATTTCACACTCACCCGCCCATCCCTGCAGATCACTTCAGGAAGGAACTGCACCAAGGAACTGCACATGCACAGTGAGTCAGGGGGATCTAGGGAAGGTGCCTGTCCATCAAGCCTGGGGAAGCATGATTGGCTAGAGTAGCAAGATTGTGAAAAATTGGGAATACATAATCCCCTAAACAAAGGAGTTTGCTCTCTCTTGCTCTCTCTCTCTCTCTCTCTCTCTCTCTCTCTCTCTCTCTCTCTTTCTCTCCCCCTCTATCCCTCTCTCTCCCTTGGCTCTCTTGCATTCACCCATGTGGCTCACAGCTATACAGACCCTACACACAACAGACTGATAGACTGCAATGGGAAACACAAACTAAGCTATCCTGATGCTGGACTGGACACCGCTCCAATATGAAACCAAAACTCTGGGTACTACCGTGTTTCCCCAAAAATAAAACATCCTCTGAAAATAAGACCTACTTACAGGTTTCCTTCTGAGTGAAATATTAGGCATCCCCCGAAAATAAGGCCCCCAGGCTCTGTCTCAGAATGAAAATTAATTTACCGTAAACTGGTCGCTAGGGCCGCCCCGACTGGCATCTAGCAACCAGTGACGTTACGCGGAATCCTGACATCACTGCTGTGTGGAGGCGGAGCGGAGGTCGGAGTGAGCGGTGAGCGCGGGGCGGGAGAGAGGAGGAGACTTTCACAGATGCGTGTAGAAGAACAGGAGGATTAGAGCTGATGGGACGCGGCGAAGGTGGTGAGTGCTGGTCTGTCTCTGGTGACACTACCTGATGCTTGCAGCCGCCTTCATGATGACTGAAGGTTCTCAGTCAGTGGCAGACCCTGCTCCAGCCCAGATCCAGACCCCAGCAAGCCCAGTGACAGTCCCCAGGCAGGCCCCAGGGGGTAAATGTCTGATAAAGGGGTAGGGGGGGATGTCTGGTGAAGGTGTTCAGTGACACAGGGGTGGGGGGAGGGGGATCACTTAAAATGACACAGGAGGATCAGAGGGGGCAATCAAAATGACACAGGAGGATCAAAAGGGGTTACTAAAATGGTAATCCCCCCTCTGATTCTCCTGGGCCATTTTGATTCCCCCCTCTGATCCCCCCTGTGTCATTTTGAGTGATCCCCCTCCCCCCACCTTGATACCCCAATTCCTTTTTTTTTTACCCCTAGAAATGAGCGCAAAAAGAAAAAGCTACTCCGTGGAGTACAAGAAAGAATCGTGGAAGACTCTTGGGGCCAAAATCTTACTGCTTTCTGCAAAGAGAAGATGTTGAGTATCCAATTGGTCTGAAAATGGCGAGCAGAGTATGGTAACCTCATTGAACAAGTGGACAAGGGAAATGCTAAAAAGCGCCAAGTGTGGATCAGGTCGGCAACCATTATTTTCC
Organism: Plecotus auritus; assembly: GCF_963455305.1. Classification (NCBI taxonomy): domain Eukaryota; kingdom Metazoa; phylum Chordata; class Mammalia; order Chiroptera; family Vespertilionidae; genus Plecotus; species Plecotus auritus. The sequence goes on along the minus strand of NC_137774.1, from coordinate 154,135,711 downwards.
GAGCTGGAAGACCTGATCTGTGAATGGGTTGTTGACAGGAGAGCAAAGGCTTTGGTTGTGAATAGGGCTCAGATTCAAGAATTTGCCCTTGCAATGGCACCACAGTTTGACATAGCCCCCGAAGACTTCAAAGCATCACAACACTGGCTGGATAATTTCCTTCAGCGAAGTGAACTGTCTTTAAGAAGATCTACAACATTGTTTAGGTTGGAAGATACTCAAGTTATTAAGCGAGCACTTGCATTCAAGTCCTTTATTGATGATGCTGACTTCTCTAAATACAATCTTTCCAACATGATTGCTATGGATGAAACTGCAGTGTTTATGGGCCAATCATCTCAAACAACAATTGAACAGCGGGGGCCTCCTTAGCGTACATTCCCTCCACTGCTTACGAAAGTGCACGTGTTTCCTGTATTTTGGCAATTCGTCTGGATGGCACTAAAATCCCACCTTTAATCATTTCTAAGGGCAAGAAGGAAAAGATTGAACGTGTTTTGGGCGTTTTTATTCTTGAAACTGAAAAAGCCTGGGCCACACAAGCAGTTATAAGGAAGTGGGTCGATTTAATGCTGCCGCTTGTTATGCGAGGGAGCCAAAGAGGTCTGCTAGTCTGGGATGCAGCCATCACTCACCGCGCTAAAGATGTGAAGACATTTCTTCACGAAAGAAAAATAGATCAGATAATGATTCCCGCAGGAATGATGGCCTATCTCCAGACTCTTGATATTGCAATAAACAAGCCATTCAAAGACAATTTGTGCATGGAAATTAATGACTACATTGAAAATAGAATGGAGAGTAATCAGCGTGGAAACTTTGTGAAACCTAAACTGCAGGAAGTTGTGAGTTGGGTGAAGAATTCATGGGAGAAAATCACTGACAGTTGCATTGCAAATGCACTGCGAGCAGGCTACCTTGACAAGAAGTACTCATTTAAAGACAGTGCTATTGCTAAACATGAGAGATTTGGTCCACTGATTCTGAAAGAAATGGAGTCACATGAAATTCACCAGGAAATTCAGGAATTGGATTGTTATGATGATGTTCCAGAAGATGATGACATGATTGTCATTGAATAAATGAGTAAATTCTTGATACTGTAGGATTCACAGTTTGTCTGGTTTGTGTTGACAACTACCGTACTACTGTACCGTATACAGGTAATAAATTTCCTTTATTTTCATTTAACAATAAATGTGTACCGTATTCTTCTTCATGGAAAAATAAGACGTCCCCTGAAAATAAGACCTACCGTGTCTTTGGGGGCAAAAGTTAATATAAGACACTGTCTTATTTTTGGGGATGAAAGCCACAGCTACACTTCTTCCTTGGTCCAACAAAGGGAAATGGGCCCTCGGAAACTCAGGGGTTTGATTCCACAGAAATAAAGCTTTGTACAATACCACATCCTCCCATGCCAGTCTCAGAAAATTTATTTTCTCAGGATATTGCAAGAAGCCCACTCCCACCAGCAACAGATGGGGACGAGGATTTTTCCCCACCAATAACAGTATTGCCACTGCTGATGTTGCAAGCATATGGATGATTTGGGTTGAAAGTAGAGAATACAAATTGTCATCAATATCAATATTTTTGCACACAAGGCAGTTGAAGTTTTTATTACCATTGCCATGGTCTGGCTTTCTTTCTTTATATTTTTATTTTGCTGCAAAGAAAAACAAGAGCCACAGTATCATAGTAGATATTATTTCAATTATATCAATAATAACTTAAATATCAGTGATTTGAATACATCAATTAAAGGACAGAGACTGTAGTGTTATTTTTTTTAAAAATTAAGATCCAACTATATGTTTTCTGCAAGAAACCCACTTTAAACATAAAGACACACATAGATTAAAAGTTAAGGTGGAGAAGGACATACCATGCCAATACCAATCAAAAGAAAGGTGAAGTAGTTAATTTCTGACACAGCTAATTTTAGAGCAAGGGGAGGTATCAGTGAAAAGGGGGGCATTACATAACAATGAAGGGATCCTTCTCAAAGGGGACACAGCGACCCTTAATGTGCAAGCAAGTGCCTAACAACAATGTCAAAATATGTAACGAAAACTAATAGAACTACAAGGAGAAATTCATGAGTCCACTATTCAGTTGGAGACTTCAAAAGTGCTCGATCAGTAATTAAAATAGCCAGCAAGCAGAAAATCAGTCAAGTCATAGTTGAACTGAAGGGCACTATCAATCAACAGGATTAATTAGCACTTAGAGAATATTCCATCCAACAACACAGGATACACATTCTTTTCAAGCTCTCATGGAAAATTTACCAAGATAGACCACATTCCTGGTCATAAAACACACCTTAATAAATTTAAAAGAATAGATACCATAAAAAATATGTTCTCAGATCTCAAAAGAATTAACCTAAAAATCAATAACAAAAAAATAGCTGAAAACCTTCAAAATTCTTGCAGATTAAACCATACATTTCTAAATAACACATGTGCCAAAAAAATAATATCAAGATACATTTAAAAATACTTTAAACTAAATGAAAATACAACCTTCCAAATTTGTGGGTTGCAGTGAAAGAGGTGCTTACAGGGAAACTTATAATATGGAATGAATGAACATATTACAAAGAAGATATATCTAAAATTAATAAATTAAAATTCTACCTTCTAGAAAAAAAGAAAAGCAAATTAAAATCAGCTAAGCAGAAATAAAAATCAACGAAACCAAAAGTGGTTCTTGGACATGATGAAAACTAAAAAGCCTGCAAGAGGTAAAGTACAAAGAGAGAAGACGTAATGACTAATATTAGAAATGAGAAAAGGACCCATCCCTATTAATACTGTGGACATTAAAAGGATAATAAAAGAATACTATGAACAATGCTATGTCGACATAATTATCAAAGAAGGCAATAAAAATCATAGATAGGTTGAGATATTTCTTTCCAAACCAGGAATCTAATTAATCACCACGTAAGTAATATTTTAGAACTAAATGTCAGTCTACATTCCAGGGGTCCTCAAACGACGGCCCTCAGACCACATGTGGCCCACCGAGGACATTTATCCTGCCCGGCGGGTGCCGCTGCCTGTTCTGCTTAGCAGCCAACTCGTCCCGGGCCTGCAGTGCGCATAGGAATTTGTTCATAGTTGTTTTTTTTAAACTATAGTCCGGCCCTCCAATGGCCTGAGGGACAGTGAACTGGCCCCTGTTTAAAAAGTTTGAGGACCCCTGGAAGCAATACTGTGACTGAAAACCACTGAAGCTTCCTAAACCACATCCCATAACACATTCCTATGACCCTCTCTGCATTTCCACATTGGACTATATTCTGTTTAGCAAAATCTGGCCAACTTGTTACTACATACATCATGGTTCTGCCATTGCTATTTTTTGATGCATAATTTTAAAATCATTTTTATGGTATATGGAGTGATTAAAAATTAACTGTTTTTTGTATTAAATTACTTCCCTGATATCAGGCTCATCAAATTTTTCATTTTGAATAGTTGTCATGCCTGTTTCCTCAGTTCTTAGAATATGACCTACCAAACAAATAGCAGATGTGAAATAAATCATTTTAGACTGAATGCAGTTTTTTTCATCATGCCCTGTTCTCTAAGTATTTTTTAAACTTTAACTCAGTAATTTTTAAACATCGGTAAGTATTTATCTAAAACAATAACAACACCAACAAAATAACATTTGTACTTTAAATGATATGCTTAATTCTGTTCTAAGACTGGAGATAAAGAAGCCTTAACTATTTTCAATGGCATTCCTTTGATAAATCCTGAGATTTGTCCAAAAATGATATATTTCAATTTTTGTGCATGTAATTTTATCATTCCATGGAGTCTAGAAAGAGTTACTGAAGTTCTCAGTTATTTCACATGGGTCTAATTCTATTACATTCTTGGCCTGTGTCAATTAATTTTCTTTCCTCGGATAATAAATTTACACTTCTATTCCTCTTCTGAGCAGTTAGACATTTTCAGTATGGAACATTCCATTAAAATGAAGTGACAAATTGCCCTGTAGCACACAAATTTTCAAAGACTGTTTGGGCTGATAATATAGTTCTTCGTAGTTTCTTTCCAAAGTAATATATGTACACAAAAGACATTTCTTTTCTGCATTTACAAACTACACATAATTTAGAAGTGATGTCATTGTTCCACAAATATATCTAGGTTTCAAAATGATTGATTAAATTCTGTTTAAAAATTTCACAATGAAGTACAGTATAGAAGCACATTTTATATTCCTCTGTGCGGAATCTCATTTTCTAAATCACACTCCATTGTCATGAGCTTGTTCATCTTCCATACAGAACACACTGACTGAAAATAAGATCAAGTCTGCACATTTTGGGATATAAATTTTTGAGATTACTGCAGTTGAGACTATATATCTCTCTTGTACTTGAGCCTCAAAACCTTGCTGTTTTTACCACTTTTGTGCTTATAAGATTCATGCTACTCTATACTTTGTTTATATTCATCAGCTAAGTATTATTTGTCCTGATATCATGACTTACCCTGTAATTTATTTTACAATGTCTATAAGGTTTTAAGCATAATTATAGTAAAATTTTTTTCATAATAATCCAGAATGAGAAAAACCAAAGTTAAAAGGACACACACATATATACCCATTCTGCAAACATATAATTAGGGAGCATGTTGAAATAGCGACTACATTCTCTAACTTCAACTTGAACTTTGGAAATTGAATTTGATACTAATTCTTGCAAGAATATTTACAAATTATATACTTACAAGTATATTTATAACTGTTACAAGTTATTTAACAGAGTGTGTTAGATTACTTCTAATTTCTAATTGTCACTATAGAAAAGCTGTCCTTTCACCTATAAAGAGTGTTTATAATAATCAAAAGTATGTAAAGGCAATTAGTACATTTTGAAGTTTTCTAATATTTTATTATTATATTCCTAAAAGCACACTCCATATTAAATATGATTTTAACAGAAAATTGTTTAACATGAAAAGACACAAATGATAGAACTTCTGTTGTCCATCTACACTAATAAAAGAGAAATATGCAAACTGACCATCCCATGACGCCCATCAGCCAATCAGGTGTGAGTATGCAAATTAACCCAACAAAGATGGTGGGTTAATTTGCATACACAGGCATGGAGTGGCGGGGCGGGATGCCTGCTATGAGCGGGATGGCGGGGGTCAGAGGGAGCTACAGGAGCGGCTCTCCAGCTGGGAGCGAAGTCTTGCAAAGGCCCCCAGGTGCTGGGAGCGAAGCCAGGGGAAGGAAGGCCTATTCTTGCACGAATCTTCATGCAATAGGCCTCTAGATTTTTAATAAAACATATAAAAACATAGAACAAAATGTAATATGTAATGCACTATAACATATGTGAGTACTCTCTAACAGAAGTGGGGGCACTAACTGTACACAACTGTGTGATGCTGTAAGTTCTTTTTCTCAGTCTCATCCTTTGTAAATTGAACCTACTTATCTACGGGATTTCTAGAATTTCTTCTAGCTTGTATCTTCATATTAAATTTAATTAAGTTAAGAATTATGTGAAATTGAGGATACCACAAATTAGATTCAGGCTTCAGACTGAAATCTAGATAATCTTTTTAAATGGGGGAAATAAAAATTGGGAGAAACTATAAAACATAAGCTTGCGTCTGATGAAACAGAAGCTGAATAGCATTGGAAAAGAGCTATCCATTCTAACATAGTTGTGGAATGGATAGATAAAGAGAATAGAGACTGTATGGGAGGAAATAGACTAATCGGAAAGTCTGCAGAAGAGTCCTAAATGTAAAGCTGGTATCCTTCAATTGCGCAGAGTGTAAAACCATAGCAAGGTGAGTCATGGTAAGGAGACAGCCATGTGGTTAAGTTCCTATCACAACTTATGATGTTGAAATTATATAACACTATCACCTCTGCTGCCATGATATTTGATAACTATAGTCGGCAGTATTGGAAAATTTTCTTAAAATTCAGGACCCTCTTTTAGGTCACTTTATGATGAAATAGTACTCATGAAAAGAGAACACTGAATTTGCATTAAAATTCATATTTCTCAAAATCTAAACCTTGAATTAGAAAAAAAAGTTAGGTAAAATTCAAAAGAATCTGTAGTCCATATTTCATAAAGAAAAAAAAGCCTGCAAAGTGATTTATGATTGATAACAACAATAAACAATATAAACAAATGTACATGATTCTTCATTCTGTGTTTATATTGTTTTTTGATCTTTATCATTCCATCTCTTTCATACTAAATAAGAAATATGGGTAAAGTGAACATCAGAGCACAGATTTGTTCCTAAGTGTCTCCAAAGAGAATCCTGGGGAAGTGGTAAAACACATGGTGGTGCTTCACTAGAAAACAGCTTAGAAGTCTATGGGATCCTGGAATATATAATAAAAGAGTAATATGCAAATTAACCATCTAATAAAAGAGTAATATGCAAATTAACCATCACTATGCTACACCCACAAGCCATACCCACCAGCCAATCAGGAGCGAGTATGCAAATTAACACAACCAAGATGGCTGCAGCCACAAAGAGAGCAGGAAGGAGGCTTGGGTTTCCCCAGCAATGGAGGAAGCCAAGCTTTCCGCAGCCCTGGCCTGCTTTGGCCTCTGCTCCAGGCTACAAAGTTTCAATTGTAGAAGATAAATAAATCCCAGATACCAGGGCCTCCGCTTGGGTTGCCGGGGGGCGTGGCCAGCCTGCAAACCACCACAGGCCCCTGACCCAGGCCACCCCACGCCCCAAGGGAACTCCCACCCTGATCCGGGACACCCTTCAGGGCAAACCAGCTGGCCCCCACCCATGTAACAGGCCTCTATCCTATCTAATAAAAGAGTAATATGCAGATTGACCATCACTCCAACACACAAGATGGCTGCCCCCATGTGGTCAAAGATCCTGCCCCCATGTGGACACAAGATGGCCACCACAAGATGGCCAGCAGGGGAGGGCAGTTGGGAGGGACCAGGCCTGCAAGGGAGGGCAGTTGTGGGTGATCAGGCCTGCAAGGGAGGGCAGTTGGGGGCAATCAAGCCTGCAGGACAGGGCAGTTAGAGGTGACCAGGCCGGCAGAGGAGGGAAGTTGGGGGCAAACAGGCTGGCAGGAGAGCAGTTAGACATCAATCAGGCTGGCAGGGGAGTGGTTAGGGGGTGATCAGGCTGGCAGGCAGAAGCGGTTAGGGGCAATCAGGAAGGCAGGCAGGTGAGCAATTGGGAGCCAGCAGTCCTGGATTGTGAGAGGGATGTCCGACTGCCCGTTTAGGCCTGATCCCACCAGGACATCCATCGAGGGGTCCCAGATTGGAGAGGGAGCAGGTTGGGCTGAGGGACAACCCCCCCTCCCCCGTGCATGAATTTCATGCACTGGGCCTCTAGTGTGTATATATATATATATATATATATATATATATATATATATATATATATACCCTGCATGGAGTGATATAGTTTTTTTGTAGACACTAAACTGGTGTCAATCTCACTTAAGCCATGGGCTATTTCCATAAACTTCTAAGGAAGCAATGATTGATTCTTGGCTATTTATCCTTCTCTGAAAAATGGCAGAATATATGGATTGGGAAATTCATAACTATCAGAATATATAGATATCAAATTGCTCTCAACCTTAAGAGTTCAAAGTCATCTGCAGTAGGAAGAACTACTGAAGAAATACATGGAAGGGGGATTGTATAGGAACAGCTTCTGTGAAAAGTGAAATAAATATCTGTAGAGAAAAGTGTATATTAGGATGTAAATTCATGATATTGGTTGATTTCCATGGTCACTTCCCACTTCTTTTCCTAGAAATCTACACAGGTGAAAAGATAAATCCAAGAATCCAAGAATAATGGATGTGGGTCATAGTATTTCTTCATTCTACCCCTCCTCATGTATTTTATATGTTTTACGTATGTGTAGTAAAAATCATGAAAACTTTTTATTGTTTTTCTAACATTTTTGACTGAACTCCTAAAGTTTTGGACAACAGGCACACTCGAGAGAGCAGCCCACCCTCTCAGTGTCACCTTCTATGCCCTGTTAAGAAATGTGCACACTAACTCCTTAACATCACTTCCTGTACCACAGCCTATGTATGTAGTCAGAAGAGTCTAGACAACTTCTATAATCAAAAGGCTAATTAATTTGATGAACGGAAGTTATTGGAGTGAGGATTCCTTTGACTTTTCTTATGGCTCTGTTGAGTATGAATAATGAAAATGAGATTTTTCTTATACTTGAAAATACTTATATAGGAAGGGTGATTTGATATAAGGTGACTCAAAAGAAGTGATGAAATGAGATATAGAGTCACTCTATTTTAACACTATTGAGTCCACACTCTTTAATAACATCTTAGTATTAAATATGACAGAGCAGTTTATAAATGATAAACAATAGCACATGTGACAACTAATTCTCTTTCCTGTTCCTCAAGATATATACACTAGAGGCTGGTTGCACGAAGAGATTTGTGCAATAGGCCTTCCTTCCCTTGGCTTCCAGCACTGGTTTTCCTCTGGCACCAGGGACCCAGGCCTTTGCTCTGGCCAGAGTCTGCCTTCTTCGTCTTTGCTGCTGACTCAAGCTGGAGTCTGCCATCTAGGCTGCAGACTGCCATCTTCGTCTTTGCTGCAGACTCTAGCTGGTTCGTCTTCGCTGATTTGCTGCAGACTTCGGCCAGAGTCTGCCGTCTTTGCTGCAAACTCCGGCTGGAGTTTGTTATCTTCGTCTTCGCTGCAGACTCCGGAGTCTGCAGTCTTGTCTTCGCTGTGGCTGGAGTGCCGCTCCTGTAGATCCTTTCGCCCCCGCCCTCCCTCTCATAGCAGGCATCCTGCCCTGCCTGGCCACTCCATGCCTGGAGCAGCTGGGTGGCCACCATCTTTGGCCTTCTAATTTCCATACTCACTCTGATTGGTTGTGGGTGTAGTGGAGGTATGGTCAATTTACATGTTTGTCTATTATTAGGTAAGATAAAGTTTCTACTTCAGTTTGTTTGAGAATTGGCTCTATAACATTATCTAAAGAGAAACATGCAAATTGACTGTACCTCCGCTACACTCACCAGCCATGCCCACCAGCCAATCAGGAGCAAGTATGCAAATTAACCCAACTAAGATGGAGGCAGCCACGGAGCTGGAGCAAGCAGGAGGCTTGGGTTGCCCCCAGCGATGGAGGAAGCCAGGCTTCCCGCCCGCCCTGGTGGGCCCTGGCCTCCACTCAAAAAGGCACTAAAAAAAAAAAAAAAAAGATAAAATGGAGGGGCTGGGAGCTTGGGTTGCCATTGGGTGATCAGGCCAGGATGGGACAGCAGTTGTGGGTGATCAGGCTGGTGGGGGCTGGGGTCATTAGGGGTAAGCAGACCAGCAGGTGGGCCAGTTGGGGGCAAGCAGGCCATCAGTGAGGGGTCAGTTGGAGGTGATTAGGACAGTGTGGGGGCAGTTTGGAGTGAGCAGGCCAGCAGGGGGACAGTTGGGGGCGAGCAGGCCAGTGGGGAGGGAAAGTGGGGGCGAGCAGGCCAGCAGGGGGGACAGTTGGGGGTGAGCAGACTGGCACAGGGGTCAGTTGTAGGTGAGCAGGCAGGCAGAGTGGTTAGGGGCAATCAGGCAGGCAGGCAGGCAGGCAGGTGAGCGGTTATGAGCCAGCAGTCCCAGATTGTGAGAGGGATGTCCGACTGCCGGTTTAGGCCTGATCCCTATAAACCTGCAGTAGGACATCCTTCGAGGGGTCCCAGATTGGAGAGGGTGCAGGCTGGACTGAGGGACACTCCCCCCCACACCCCCCGTGCACGAATTTCGTGCACTGGGCCACTAGTATAATATAATACTACTACTTCTTAAATTTTTCATCACAAGCCTTATAGAACTAAATAGGAATAGAATGAGGAGATATTGTGACCCACGTCCATTATTCTTGGATTCTAGTATTAAAGTTATAACTTCTTTTAATGCTCGAAAGCTATCTGTTTTAAAATTATCCACCTGAACAGTTTGTTACTTTTCTACTGTTTTTTTTTTCTCCTTTCTTATTTGTTTCATCTCAATTGAAATAAGGCTTTTTCTTTTTATTTGTTTGCTTTCTTTACAGCAAAGTTTTAGGGATCCTTGGTGGTTTTCTTATCTCTAAAAGCAGGGAAATAAACTACTGTTTGAAAATGCTCCACATATAGATGGGGCTTCTTTGCTGTGGTCTTCAAGGTATCACCTGGCTAAGCTATTTCACGGGGGAATCCTTTGTGTCAGAAATTTTAGTCATTGCTTTTGAGCTGGTAAGATTCTGCAGCTTGGAAGAATATATGCCAGCCTATCTGCTCTCAAAATTCTAGAATTCTAGCAGGGAAAGACATAGGTGGTTTCAACTTTCATAATACTTGGTATGTAAGCTTTCCTTCAAACCGTACCTATTATCTATTAGTCCAGGGCCTTTTACTACCCTATTCAGAGAATCATGTTTAGTGTCAAAGTGACGGTGAAGTAAGTACAACTTCCATTCAGGGATACTTTCAATCAATCCAGTTTTTCATATCAAGCTCACCCCCATTTCCAAGTGTATTTGTTACAGTCAATTTCAGAAACTTATGGGAGTTCAAACCCACAAATCAGATTGCTCCTCAGTGTTCCACACAGCTGACTTCTAATGCAAACACTATTTATACAGTTTCCAAAACATTGTTGTTCTTGATCTTTCCTCCTCTATAACATAGTTTTTAAAACGTAGTTGTTTTTGAAGGGTTTTGTAAGTCTGTGGACATTAAAGAGCCCTCACTGTGCCATACTAGTCTTGGATAACTGCTGTAACATTTGTAATTTTAACATGATATATAATATTCTTGTGTTTTCTCTCATTTTTGCCTCAATTTTCATGTTAATCAAATTAACAACATCCTTCAGTTTACACATTTAAATTCTGTACTGAAACTAGAATAATATTTTTGTCACTTTTCTAATAAGTTGCCTTAAAATGATAGAAAATTACAAACCTGATTTACAGATTTATAGTAACTTCATAGTATCCTATGATTTATTTTCTTACATGTATTTTAAAATATGTTTTTAGTATCAAGTTATCAAATAGTTTATCTTTTCTTACATTCAACCAATTTCTTTAAAATGATTTTAAATTATAACACAGTGCTTTCATTTTATTTTTTTCATTACTTATGGACATTCTATTTGCCCTGTTCTCTGCTGATAGAAATATGAATAGGATGCCTTTAACACATCCTCAACAGTTTCAAACATTATTCCTATTGCATAGAATCCTTTTTATTTCCGGAGTACCCAACTGTGAACCACAACTCCCATCTTTCCCTTGGACTTTTCATAATTATGCATGTAATTCTTTGAACAGAATCCTTCAGTTTCTTCATATTATATTTCACATTCATTTTTGTCCTATTTTTAGAATTTCAAATCATTCCTTCTTCTAATCCTGGTGGACTTTCTTCCCTGATTATTAATCTAATATTTTATGATCTGATTAAGTATTATAAGGTAACAAAACCAGTAGAGTTTATTCAATTTTACTCACAATAAAACCTGTAACCTTAGCTCCTTCAGAAAACAGAAGGGATAGACATTAGACAATAGATGCCTTCCAGAGGTAATCCCACGACCTGACATTATTGTGAGGACAGCTGGTGTAACCGAGTTCCTCATGTCAGGAATAATTTAGTATTTATGTGGCACTTCACATTTTCAAAATGTTCTTCAATCATCAACAAACATTGCCCATGACAGTCCTGTCAGAGGTCAGTATAACTACCAGTAACTAGAACCACTTAGTAACAAAATGGTGAGAAAGTGGCCATAGTCCTCTTTGTTTCATGGTGTTAATTTTCAGGCTTGTAAAATTTGAGCCTTTATTAAATCCATAGACTACATTGCATTCAATTTCATGAAATGACAATAAGGATGAGTTACTATAAATCATATTGTGAAAAACTTAAGAAAATATTAACTCCCCTTCCAAAGCAGGCTGCATTCAATGAAGTCTACTAATAAACGTAAAGAATATTGTCTGGGCATGCTACTGTATTAGTTCAGAGAGGAGAGAATTCTAGAATATCTAACATTGCCCAGAATGAAATAATGTAACAAATAGGTTAGAAGTTTAAATCATAATTGAGAAAGACTGTTGTTTCTCAAGTCAGTTTCGAGGAAACATTAAGTCAGCGTTTTGCAAACAGATAATTAAAAATGGCAGGCAATATATACTGATGACCTACAACACATTTAGCAAGTATCATGTTCTTGTGCACAGATACTACACAATGAAATTGCTACTGATTTTCTGGTGTGTGTGTGTGTGTGTGTGTGTGTGTGTGTGTGTGTGTGTGTGTTAGTGCCCTTGTGAGATACTGTTGTTGTTTTTATAGTGGCCTCATAAAGAGACTTTGGAAATGCACCCTCTATTCTTTCCCTTCAATGCTATTTGAGCTTGTTTCTACTTATAGGAGGGTAATTAATAATAGCATTCATTTCTAAATAGAAATAAAAATGTTCAGACATATTTCTTTCCTATATTTGTATTTTTATAGCTGTCAACTTTTCATTCCTTATATTTTTAATCTTTTAAAAATTTTTTGTTTGTTGTCAGTCTTTCTAGGGTGTTGCTAATTTGTTAATTCTTTCAAATAACCAAATTTGGGCTTTTTACATTTTTCTATATCAATATTTGTCTTGTCTTTTCCTGGAAATGATCAGAGAGGAAATATTTTAGGCTTTATTGACCATACAGTCTCTATTGCTTCTACCTCAATTTCACAAGGAAACACTGGCAGAAGTTGGCTTAAAGGATGACTTCAAAGTTTCTGGTATACTGTAAATTAGATCCTATAACTCTCTAAAAATCTCTTCAAATCACCACTTTCTTATCATTTTAATCAACTTGCTCACTATGGTCTTCAAAACTCTAAACAATTTAATTTATTTTGACCTTGAGATAGTCTCCCTAACTAACCACTTTCCAGTCACACTGATATGTTCTTTATGCCTTGATACAGCCAGCTCATTTCATTGTCATTTGCTCCTATCCTCCTTCTAACTGGACATTTCTTCCTTCACACCCTTACTTGTCTAGATGTGGTGGGGGAGGGGTGGTATAAGTAAACACTAGGACTATTGCACTGCCACCAGACCATTCTCATATCTCATTAATTTAACACCTAGAGGAATCATTTGTAACAATCCCCTCATCCACTTGGCTTTTCCCCCAGGAAATCATTCTGGGATGAAGGGAATAATAATAGTGGTGAGAAAGTAAATGCAGACAATGAATACTTTATTTACAAAGAAAATATTAAAAGATTTGAGGTAGGAATAAGAAGGTGATGCACTATAGTAGGAGACTTAAATACTCCACTTTCAATAACAGATAGGTCATGCAGTGAGAAAAATCAATAAGGACACAGCATACTTGAACAATACTACAGATGAAATAAACCAAAGACATATCCAGAATATTCCATTCAACAATAGCAGACTACACATTCTTCTCAAGAGCACACACAGTACATTCTCCCAGATAAATCACACGCTAGGACACAAAACAGTTTTAAAAATTGGTAAGACTGAAAACATTTTACATATCTTTTCCAACCACAATGGAATAAAACTAGAAGTCAATCTCTACATGATAATACAATTATTATTATATTACATCTATATTACCATGATCTACAAATCATTATATCATCATATTCTCTCTCTTGCTCTTTATAGCACATATATATGAAAGCAATTTTTAGCTGTCCTTGGCTGTCTTTTTTACTGTCTAGAATAATGCTTGACAAATAGTAGAAACTCAATAATTATTTTTGCTATTAAAAAGTATATGTAATATACTTTTATATATCCATTCAATATATATACTAGAGGCCCGATGCACGAAGATTCGTGCAAGAATGGGCCTTCCTTCCCCTGGATGCCTGCACTGCCTTTGCTCCAGCTGGAGCTGCCTTTCTGCCTTCCCACACTGCCCAGAGGCCCAAAGCAGCTGGGGTGGTGCGGAACACCTGCTTTATCGCCATCCTGCCCCTGGCCTCTTGGCTCCTGCGTATGCAAATTAACCCACCCTCTTTGTTTGGTTAATTTACATAGTCACCCCTGATTGGCTGGTGGGTGTCACGAAGGTATGGTCAATTTGCATTTTACTCTTTTATTAGTGTAGATAATGATGCAATTATATAAACACCTGGGACATCAGCTGTTGCTATGGGAGATAGTGGAAGAGGGCCAGATTTCAGCACGGAGTAAGAGTTTCCTTTTGCACCTGGTTTGTTCAGTATCACTAAGGACTGGATCCAGAAGGTTACAGAGATGGAGGATGAATGCTGGCACTTCATTTATTTATTTTGCTGGCAGTTAATTTAAAGAGAAAGAAGTTATAAGGAAATAAGATAGCAACTGTGTGACATGCTGATGAGAATTCTAGTAAGAAAAGTTTCCATTTGGTTTAGCAACATGGAGCTATTACTAATAGTAACCGTGATGGATTTTTGAGGGTGGAAGCCAGCTAAGAAAGGATAAAAGAATAATTGCTGGATTAGGAAGTAAAAGCTGTAGAAAAAAAAATTCTGGAATTAAAAAAAATATTGGTGGGAACACTTTGTAAAGTGTATGATTGTCAACCACTATGCTGTACACCTAAAACCAATACAAAATAATACTGAAAATAAACAATAATTAAACAACTAAACAACTCATAAACACACACACACACACACAAAAAGAGCCAATCAATAGGATGATTGCTGGAGGAGAATTTTCATTTTGATATTTTTAATAAGAGAGCTGCACTGCTCAGTAAGTAGGAACTGTTCACATGTGCCTGTTGAGTCCTGGAAGAAGTCCAAACTGAGTTGTGCCATAGTGTAAAACTCACACCAGATTTTGAAGACTTGGGAGGAAGAAAATAATTTAAGTTATTTTAAAGCATATGTTACATAGAATACATATCAAGGTGATGATATTTTGAATATGTTGCGTTAAATAAGCTATAGTATGGAAATCAGTTCTAATGTTTCTTTTAACTTTTTGTGTGGTTACATATGTGGCTTGTATTATATTTCTATTGGATAGGGCTGATGTAGAATATATCTGAATGCTCGAACACTTCAGGAGAGAGCTAAGAAAGGAAGAGGAAAATAATTTCTCTAAAAATTTCAAGACAAAGAGAGGAGATTAAACAAGGTTGATTTGGTTCAATCTTGAGAGAGGGTAGAGAATTCATATAGACATAGGAAGGCTTCTTGAATTATTGGGTAAAAGTCACAAGTTTATGTCTGCTTTTTCTGTGCAAAATCTGTGCCAGTATTTCAATGGATTGTTTTTATGTGATTTGGACCCAAGATGGCAAGTTGTGATGGACATACCTTCAGGTAGTCCCTCCTGATTCCCATGCCCTCGCATTCACACCTTTTATAATCACTTCCTGTAGGTATGGGCAGGACCCGTGACTTGCTTCTAGCTAACAGAATATGACAGAGGTGAAAAGATTTTGCCAATGTATTTCAACTCCCCAATCATGATCTATAATAATAAAATCGTAATATGCTAATTACACCAGATGTCCTTCTGGACAAAACCGGGGCTGCGAGCGAAGCCTGGGTCCTGGGTGCCTGCCGGCAGCCAGGGGAAGGAAGGCCTACTCTTGCATGGATTTCGTGCATCAGGCCTCTAGTTGTTCTATAAGAGTTCACCGCAATGGAGATTTTTTGTGTGTTGGACTGAGGTGAGTACTGTTCTTGCTGGCTGATGGAGTAAGCAGTTGTGCCAGGGGATCCCACTTGCCAAAGAGCTGGCGACCTCCAGGAACCTCCAGCGGCTCCTGGGACCTGAGAGCGGCCCCTAGCTTCGGACCAGCAGGAAGCAGTGCCATCACTTCTTCAGTCATGAGAAAATGACTCCTACCGACAACCTGAATAATCTTGGGAGCAGATTTTTCCCTAATTGAGCTTGCAGATGAGATGGCCTGATTATAACCTTTTGAAACCCTGAGTAGAGAAGCCAGTGAATCCATGTCCATTCTCCTGGCTTCTGAGAACTATGAGATGATAAATCCAGGCTATTTTAAAATTGCCAAGTTTGTGCTCATCTGCAATGAAGGAACAGAAAAATAATGTAGAGGCCTTTCCACTTAAATAATTTGGACTGTACACATCAGAGTTCTGGATTTCTACAGGGCTGAGTTTGGTGTAAGATGTGGCATCTTAATGGATTTTAATCTACTCATTGGACTGTGATAGATGTTTCCTCTTGTTCAAAACAGAAAGAAAACACTTTGGTCTAAATAAACACTTTGTGATTATTTCCCAGTCCAACATTCTAGTATCGTTGAGTTATTAAATATTCAGAGAATGATTCAACAATGTTCATTTTTACCACTTTCAGAGCCACTTTAAAACTTGGCCCTTTTCTGCAAATGTATACCATCCACAGACATTGGCAACAGACACATACAAAACAGTGTGCAACTGAAAGAATAAATACAGGATTAATACGATAAATTTCATAAAAATAAATGATCTCATTTATATTTAGAAGTTTGCCAGTAAATGATTCCTGAAGATCTTGGAAGAAAAAATTCGTATTTTATATCAATCTTAGATTTTTAAAGTGTTTAAAACTCTTTTGAGTTTTCTTTACAGTAAATATCTAACTGTGAAGATCAAATACTGATAAGCCAGATGACAAATACATTTGATATAAGATACAACTACTGTGCCCTTCTAAAATGTCCCCTTAAAACCTGTATCACATGGTAAAGAAAACTGTTTCTCAGTCCTAGAAGTTGTCTGATCATGAGGAGGGACAGCTACTTTCTTCACTTCGTATATTTATGTCAAATTATAGAAGATCTTAAATTTTAATAGCAAAATCAATAGGAGAGTCAGACAGACTTTCTAAAAAGTTGTTGGCATAGTTTGAACATGGGTGATGGTGCATAATACACTCACAACAATGGGTATCTAGTAGGGAGGTGTGGAGCCCTACATTATTTCTGTCAGAGTTAAAATTTCCACTGATGGTCCAGGAAAATAAGTAAAGCAGCCCACTAGTAAACATATTTTCACATGAAATTAGATTGAAAGAGTATGTGGAGGGGGAAGAGAAATAGTGTAAAACAAATAGACTGTGACAAGATCACAGTCAATCCCTTTAGTTATCTACAGTGTCAAACTTCAATGTAAGAGTTCTGCACACAAATCAGAGTAGAAATGAATGCCAAAGGGGTAAGCGATGATTTCATTATTTGGAGCTGAAAAAAGGAAAGGCATGTGAGAAAAAAATATTGGGATGTGTCAAAAAGTGATTCATCATTGCACAAAAAGATAACACAGATATATTCAGGAAGAAATAGAAAAGGAACACATCAGTATTTTCTCTAACTTGAAAATGAACTGTGAAATTTGAAACAGTAGATATGCAAAAATTAAATGGCCTAACCCAGTGGTCGGCAAACTGCGGCTCGCGAGCCACATGCAGCATTTGGCCCCTTGAGTGTGGCTCTTCCACAAAATACCACGGCCTGGGCGAGTCTATTTTGAAGAAGTGGCGTTAGAAGAAGTTTAAGTTTAAAAAATTTGGCTCTCAAAAGAAATTTCAATCGTTGTACTGTTGATATTTGGCTCTGTTGACTAATGAGTTTGCCGACCACCGGCCTAGCCTATGAATTTGTTTGGGGTAGGAGAAAGAAGCAAGGCCTGAGTCAGTCACAACATCACTCCTTATGTTTGTTCTTTCCTTGATAGAATCTGATTATATACTAAATATCTATTAAATAATTAAGTATTTTATAAGGCTTGAACAAAAAAACTCATTTAAAAATGAGAATAAAATTTTAAAAAATGTTAACATCCAAAGATACCTGTATCAGTACAGTAATATAAAGAGTACAAATGAATAAGAAACTTTTTATGAAATAGTACAACCTTGAGCACTGGACTTTGACTTGTCATTATTTTCCTAAGGTGACCCACTTGATCAACCTTAATTAAGGACTGTGCCCTCATAAAATAGATATTACCTTGATTATTATGCATGTAATGTCAATACTCCTACTCCCACTTGCTATTTGTAAGGGAATAATAATAAAAACATATTTATTCTAAAGCTATAAAGAAGCATAAAGCTGGAAGGCATGGCAAGGTCATTTTGTCTATCTTTTTTTATGTGACTGCTATTAAAATGTCTTAAATGATTAAAACTCTACTTTATTTGAAAAACTTAGAGCCTATTTCCCATTTTTAAGCAATGTTAAAATAATACAACAAAAAATGTGAGCACTAAAAGCATTTTTGTGGTATATGTGTTATAATTTGACTGCTTTTTCCAAATGTTCTTAAAAATATGTTTTAATAATCTTTCAAAATTTTTATATATTTTTAATATCCCCAAATCCCACATATGCGAGGCCACATAGCTATTATATATTGATAAATTAAATAAACTTGTTCTTAATTAAAGCTCCTAACTACTTCCTAAATTTATTTCAGCCAAAACTTTTACATTAGAATTTTTAACAGGTTTAAAAAAAACAAAATGGAATATTTATATATTTAATGTTGGTATTAATTATTAAACTGATCATAGTGATTTTAATCTTAATGAAATGATACTTTACACCATTTAAATTTGAGGTTATTTTAGAATTTAAGAGCTTTATTGTCTCTCTATTAAAAAGGGCTGTTTGGGGGCATCACAATTTTTTTATGCACTCCCTTACATATCTAATCCCAATTTTATATTTTAAAAATAAATCTTTTTATTATGAGGGGAAAAATAAATTGGCCAGGTTTTAGATTAAAAATACTCTTACAGAGTAAATTACATATATAAAGTATCACTAAAAATCCTGAAAAAAAGTAGATACTGACAAAATCAATGTGTCTAGAAAGACAATAAAATAAAATCTATCTTTTTAAAAATTGAATTTTACACATATGGTTTTATAAAAAGATTTGGTTTCAGTTAATATTATGAGAGTTTTCATAGGGTCATATGTTTATTAATTTTTTTGCCTCACATTTCAGATTCAGTAAAATATTCTAATATACTGGAGAGAATAACTTAAATGTTGAACATTCAGAAAATAAAAAATTACATAAAACTCTTTAAATGAAATATTGAATATAAACTTTAAAAGATATTATTAACCATGAATTACATATGTTTTATTGCAAATTATGGTTTTGTGGAAGTGAATGCTAACATTGCTTTAGCTATTTTAGTAAATATATTTATTATATTATATATTTAAATTAATAAATTACTTCTCTATTTAAAAGTACTGATTTGTTTTTGGTTTGAATAAGTGAATAGTGGCATCTCATGTTTTTATTTGCATTTCCCTTAAGAGTAATGATTTTGATAATCTTTCCATGTGTTCTCATTATTAAAGCTTAAGTTATGATAATAGAGTTATAAAACTTATCTAGAGTGGACTTACTTAATTTTTTCATTTGGGCGCAGAGATAATTTAACTTTTAAAATATACCTCAGCAAAGTATAATTTATATACAGTTAGTTATTCTTTCTGCTTCAACAAATGTCCACTGATATCTCTGACACAATCATATATGGAATGTTACTTTCACTTTATAGACCATCCCTTCTGCCTTCCAGCCTTCCATTCCTGGAACACGGATCTACTCTCTCTCTTCCCTCTTTCCCCCGTCCCCCATTTAAAGAACCATTGAAATAAAACAAAGCAACTTATTTCCTGCTATTAAATATTGAAAACAAAGGACTAACCTCAGCCACTATTGACTAAAGAAACTAAAACAAACGATCTAGTTTTTTTTAAGAGATTAATTTATATTTTCTAGAATTTCATATAAATGGAGTTATGAATATAATATACAATCATTTATGTCTGTCTGTTTTCACTAGAATAATTTATCAGCATGGCATGTAAATATTTTTGTTTCATATAATACCATTATACATTTTGTTCATTCATCTTTTTTTTTAATTTTATGAAATATATATATAACAGCCAAATATAAAAGCATTTCACAGAGTAGCAAAGAAACTTGATTTAAATAAAGACTGAAATGCAATATGTTACCATATTCTTACACTGCAAAACTAACCAGTACAGAGATGATAAAAGTATCATGTGTGATGTGGAACATATGTATAAACATACACTGTATACTATACAATTTACATGTTATAATGTACCAGCTAAATTAGCCAGAAAGTTAATAAAGTAGGATTTGATAAAAATGTCTCCTGTAACTTTCACTGTGTTAAAAGTTCAACCTCTGGAACATTTCATGAAAGTTCTACATTCATGAAAGAGAAATTTGCCATTATTACTTTTACATAAAGAGAGAGTTATAATAGGTGCAAGCTTGTGATATTCAGTTCCAAGATAACACACACATACAGAAAAATACAGAAATCACGTGATTTCCCCCTAAGTTACATGGACAAGTAAATAATATTGGTAGCACACTTTCAAAATCTTTGATTTATTTAAAAAAGTGTTTTCAAAGTAGTTGTAATAGTTTTCAGGTTTCACTAAAATACTATGTCCACAAAGAACAATTTGAAAATCTATTTTAAAATATCTGGCTTAGAATCTTCTCATTAAGGTATAAAACCAATGCTTCCTGAAACCTTTGTTATATTTCATCTTACTCTAAATTTCTTAGAAGGCAAGTCTATGATTCCTTATAGATTTCTGTGTCAGCTTCTCTCATGCATATTTGGTTCATTAGAATATTCTTTTTCTTTTTTTTCAGAATGTTAAATAATTTTTAAAATATTTTTTTATTGTCTAAAGTTTTACATATGTCTCCTTTTTCCCTGATTGACACCCCCCACAGCCATTCCCACCCCGGCAAGCCCCCACCGCCCCAACGTCTGTGTCCATTGGTTATGGTAATATGCATGCATACAAGTCTTTTGGTTGCTCTCTAAACCCGCCCCCCTCCATCCATTCATCTTTTGATAGGTATTTTACTTGTTTCTAATTTTCATATTTTCATTGTTGCAGCCAAAGCTGCTACAGAATTGCATGTACACGTTTTTATGGGGACATGCCATGTTAATTCACTTGTTTATATACTCAAGTGGAATCACAAAATAACTACAAGCTTTACTTTTTTTCAAAAATTGCCATAAAACTCTTCAAAGTGTTTATACCCTTTTACATTCTTATCAAGAGTTCCTACTAAGATAATCTTGTTCAACATTGCTGTAAATACTGGGCACTGTTTGTTTTGCTATTATAAAAGATATTTATAATGTCTCATTATGTTTCAGACTGCACTAATGAAGAGAAATGATGTTTAGCATCTATTCATTTTTGTTGTTCATTTATGGATCTCCTTTTGTTAATTGTATCTTCAAATTTTTTGTTCTTTAAAAATTTTATTTTTTAATATTGAACTAGTTTTATATATATTTGACATGTCAAATAATAAACCAAACTTTATCTAGAGACTTTATTAACTGTGAACTTAAGGCAGAAAGCACATGTAAGTTTGTATGTGTGGAATCATTTCCTTAAAGATGTAAACAAACAAGGGAGTTTACTCTTTAAGTCATTATGCAATGCCAATATTTTAAAAACTCGGCATTATTTATAAGTTGACAAGGTGATAGATAATAAAGTTGTTATTAAAATAAATTATCAAGATTAAAACAATGTAAAATAATAGGTAGGATTGTAAAGCTAAGAGAGTAAAACTATCATTAATACCATTATACCATGGAAAGAATATGTAGCTCAAAAACAGATTTACTCTGCAGATGGTATGTGTGACATACAACATATTGGGCATTGCAAATCAGTAGGAAAAGTAGAACTGTCAATAAACTATAATAGGATAATTGGCTATCCATATGGCAAACAAATATAATTAAATATCCATCATGTGTTAAATAATTTTTTCTTTAAATTATTGATTATGAAGAGCAAAATGATTTAGAGAGAATATAGGATAATATATTGTTAAGAGTTTTAAGAATTTTTTAATCTGACCAAAAAATAAGCCTTCTCTTAAAATACTAGCGGCAAATAGAAAACACAAATAATGGTGTGACAACATGTTGGTATTCAGCATATATAAAGAATTTACAGAAGCTCATAGACAATGGTTCCAAATTCAATAGAAGAATGAGTGAAGAATATCTTGTGAACGCAAATTGTATAATAGGTAAATCTAATGCCAAACATGAAATTTGATAAATGCAAGTGTGAGAACCATGCCAGGTCCCCAGAGAGTCAAGGCCAGTGGGAGCAGAGGTCTTGTTACCAATACACCAGAATGGCCGAAGGCCGTTCTGGGTATATGCCTAAATGGGATGTTCAAGGACTCTGATCCTTGGGATCCTAATCAGGCCGAGATACCATGAGCAGGTGTAAGGGCATACTACTGGTACACTGTGCCCTTCGATAGCCAATAGGATTGATGTCACTGTTGGCACGAAGCCTTCTTTGCCTAAATGGTATAAAAGTAAGTTACTGACCATCTAGTTTGCTGGAGTCAGCTGAGGTGGAAGTGAGAAGTCTGGTGGAGTATGAAGAGAGAGCAGCTAGGATGGAGTGTGTGAAGAAGTCTGCTAGAGAGAGCAGCTGGGCAGGAGAGACAGGAGGAGCTGCTGAGGCAGAGAACTCAGATATCACTAAGATGTGAGGTGGTGAGTCTAGGAGGCAGTGTGCGGCTGCTCAGATAATAGCTGAGTACAGAGACTGATGCTCTTTTATGGGAAAGATATATATTCACCAGCCGGTGTCCGGCTGCCTGCTTGTATGGACTTTGCTGTGAGGACTGTTCTTGTCTGATGGCTATATGGCCATTGGCTTCAGCAATGAAGACTCATTCTTATATACCCACAACCTCTCATGGCTTCTCTAAGACCCAGCATCCTAGGAGGTCCAGCCCCAGGCAGAGGGGCTCAGACCCAACACCCGTTACTAGTGAGCAGAGGATAAAGGAGGAACTTGGACTAAGTTCCCAACAGTGAGTACAGTGGGCAGGGTTCAAGCAGAAACCAGCCCTGGTGTAGTCGGATAGAATTTAGAAGAATAAATGGACTCAGAACAACTCAGAGCACCAGAGCTCATGCAGGGCTCTGGCCCTGCCCCGACAGCAGGTTAAGAAATAACCATGTCACACCTATTACTATATTTAGAGTAGTATCCCAATAGTCTATCCAATGCAAAGTATTGACACAGATAAAGAAATAGGGCACTCACAGATCACCTACATTTTGGAGAACAATTTGATAACAGAGTTTAGTTAATGAACCCAAAGAACCATGCATGATGAAATTAGTCATGTATTTAAAATAATGGCCAATACTTAAATATCTTTGTACAGAAATAAATAAGTAAATCAGTATACACTCATGTACAACTACATATACACATCTTGACATTATAATACTAAAAAGAAAAACATGTTCCAGAATGACATCTACAATATATTTTAAAATAAATAGAACCCTATTCTATAATTTAATGAACACATTATATATAAATTTATTAAGTAAATATTCATTAATGAACATATTTATGGTAATAATAATATATAAATGGTCTGGTTGAATTATCAGCAAAGGTTATACATGAAAGTTTATAGAAATGAGGGAACCTTAGCATCTGAAAACTGTGGGAGTGAAAGTAAGGAACTAATAGCTTTAATTTTTCTTTTTTTTCCTTGCAGGCACATAAATACTAATCATTTAAACACCCATATTTGCTAAGTACTTGCTTAAAATTTACCAGCTGTGCCTTAGTGTTTATTTGAATATTTTAGGGCATTTCTATCTAGACCTTCCTATGTTTTAACTGCTTCAAATAGCCTAAAACTTGGTACTGGAAATCTAGTAAATAAAAAATATTCATTCAATTTAGCAAATGAATATAAAATCTTTTCCACTCAATGTCAACGTAGATAACCTTCATGCTTCTGAGTTCTTCCACAGGAAGGTTATACTGGAGGGAAGTATTGCTTTTTTGCCCCACTGGGTCATGGTCTTGCTTTTGCCAGTTGCACTACTTCATTTGTTACATCTAATTTCAAACAGTCAGTTTACTGGTTTAATTGTGTCTCAAAGCAGTGGCTGTTTTAGTATGTCATAATGGTTGCAATCTCCAAAATCGGTTTAAATCCCAGCTCTCTGACTTTAACATCCCTGGGCTAAATTTTTCTATCTGTAAAATGAGGGTAATTATAGTAGCAACCTATAGGATCACACGGCAGGTGAAATTCCATGCAAAGGAGTTAATATAGGTATAACCATTACCAGAGCTCATAAAAAGAAAAAAGAAAATTACATTTGTGAAACATGTCTCAGTTATTCTGTATTTTTCTAATTAAATTCTTTTTCTAATAACTGAGAGCAAATCCAAAGCCAAGTTTTTAAACCAATATCCTCTTATATTTAATAACTAGAAGCCCGGTGCATGGATTCGTGCACCAGTGGGGTCCCTCGACCTGGCCTGTGCCCTCTCACAATCCGGGATCCCTCAGAGGATGTTGAAGAGCCAGTTTTGGCCCAATCCCCACAGGCCAGGCTGAGGGACCCCACACTGGTCCTCTAGTATGCATATACGATCTTTGGTTAATCTCTTCCCACCCTCCCCCTTCCCTCTGAGATTCATCAGTCTGTTCCATGTTTCCATGACTGTGGTTGCCCCAGGTGGTCAGTGCGTGTCATAGCTACTGGATGGTCAGACGGTCAGCCAGTTGGCTGGTCGCTTAGGCTTTTATATATATAGATACTACTACTCTTATAAATAGAGATACCCTGGTTTTGGGTTGAAATCTTTTAGTTTCTTAGAAATAAATACGACAGTGATAAAACTCACAACATCTCTCTGAGAAAATTATTTCTAATCGATTGTGCATTCTAAACTTAAGCATACAATAAGTTTGAATTCTCTCTAGTATGACCTACACTTTTCTTTCTCAATGGGCAAGAAACCATTATTATTTCCAAGAATGTCTAATATAATTTGGACACCTGCCTTTCCTTTCCTCATACTGAATAGTGCCATGGCAGAAAGCAGTTAACTTTAAGGACTTGCATAGAAACATTTCAGGGAGGAAAATACATAAAACTGTGGAGACAAAATGGGTTTAGTCATTTTCTGCTTTTTATGTTACTGGAGTAGCTTATAACAGATTAGCTCACTCACTAAAAACATAGGAAATCTGGTTGAAATAAAAAGAAAAAAATTGCGGGCAATCGAGAGATACAAAGCTATGCAGGATTTGATGGACTAAGTCCTAGAAGGAAATGCATCAGTGTGAGCCTGATATTCTACATCAGATTTCCACTTAGCAATTTATTGAATTCTAGTTAAAATAGTATTTACACTTAGGTGGCATTTTCTAAAACTACACAACTTTTACTTTTTTAGAAGTTAGACATATGGGACACTGAACACACACACACACACACACACACACAAATAGGAATGCACATACATATATTACAGCAAAAAGCAGCAATAGTCATCTACTGGATGATTTGAATTACACATTGAAATAGTCCATTCCTCTTACGATTTCAATCTTTGGAATTTGTTAATAATTACTCAACAACCAAGAATATAGATAATTTTGATAAAGATTATGTGACCTTTAAAAGCACGTAAACACAAGTTTTAAATTTTATCATTTTTGCCCTATATTTCAGCTGACCTCTATCTGGTTTCTCTTACTGTCTTCTTCTACCAAGCCCTGATTCTTGGCCTAATACGCCAAGAGAGTGAAACACACTAGTTATTGTGAATTGTGCTTTCTTAATAGCAAATGGGAAACTGAAAAAATAAAAAGACTGAAATTTTATCTCTGGTGGTGACATAACATAAACACCAAAATTTCCACCCTGATGTGTTCTGTCTCCCTAATTCTGTGGGTAATGAGGTATTGCAGATTGCTGCCCTCCTCTGCACACAGTTGTACAACTCTATCACCTAATATGGTTGCTAGTTACTTCCTTCATGATAGTAACCATGCCTCATTTATCTTTGTTTTGCCAGCATCTGGCATAGAGCATGACAAAAAGTGAGTTCTCATAAATGTTTGCAGAACAGAATTGAATCCATAAACTTGAAAACAAAGGCCCAAATGCTCACAAAAGGAATTGCTTCAATTGGCTTGACTTGTTTAGCAGAAACAAGGAAAATCATTAACATCGTTAAAAAACAGTAACAGTACCAAATATTTGGACACAGTCTATATGAAAGCCTCTGGGCCACTATTGTCAGTTTTTTAAATTTTTATTGACAAGAGACAATAATCCAAATAAGCTGGGGTGGGTGAGTGGAAGAGATCAACCAAAGAACTTGTAACCCATAGACACAGACAATAGGGCGGTGAAGTACTGGGACAGGGGCCAGGAGTGGGCTAGAAGGGGTCAATGGAGGAAAAAAGGACATCCATACTACTTTCAACAACAAATATTTTTTAAAGGTGTTAAAAAAGGAAAAATAAAACAACAACACTCTACCACAAAAATACAAAGGATTGTATAAAAATACTACGAACAACTCTACTCCAACAAACTGGACAACCTACACGAAATGGACATATTCTTAGAAAAATACAAGCTTTCAAAACTCAATCAGGAAGAATAAAAAAACTTGAATAGGCTGATAAATATCAAAGAAATTGAAGCAGTAATCAAAAATCTTCCAGCAAACAAAAGCCCTGGCTTTACAGGAGAGTTCTACCAAACATTCAAAGAACTAAAACCTATCCTCCTCAGACTATTCCAAAAAATTCAAGAGGAAGATACACTTCCAAGCTTTTTCTATGAAGCCAGCATTACTCTAATTCCAAAACCAGATAAAGACACCATGAAGAAAGAGAACTACAGGACAATATCGCTGATGAACATAGATGCCAAAATCCTCAACAAAATTCTAGCAAATCGGATCCAGCATTACATTAGAAAGATCATACACCATGACCAAGAGCAAGGATGGTACAATATCCACAAATCAATAAATGTGATACATCACATAAACAAATTGAGAGACAAAAATCACATAATCATATCAATTGATGCAAAAAAATCATTTGACAAAATCCAACACCCTTTCTTGATAAAAACTCTCAGCAAAGTGGGAATAGAGGGATCATATCTCAACATAATAAAAGCCTTATATGACAAACCTACAGCTAACATCATACTCAATGGGCAAAAACTAAAACCATTTCCCCTAAGAACAGAAACCAGACAGGGATGCCCACTCTCACCACTCCTGTTCGACATAGTACTAGAAGTGCTAGCCATAGCAATCAGACAAGAAGAAGAAATAAAAGGCATCCAAACTGGAAAAGAAGAAGTAAAACTGTCATTATTCGCAGATGACATGATATTGTACATAGAAAACCCCAAAGACTCCATCAAAAAACTACTAGACTTAGTAAATGAATTCGGGAATGTATCAGGATACAAAATTAACACCCAGAAATCTATGGCTTTTTTATACACCAATAATGAACTCACAGAAAGAGAAACTAAAAAAACAGTCACATTTACTATTGCACCAAAAAAAATAAGATACATAGGAATAAACTTAACTGAGGAGGTAAAAGATCTCTACTCAGAAAACTATAGGACATTGAAAAAAGAGATAGAGGAAGACATAAACAACTGGAAGAACATACCGTGTCCATAAATTGGTAGAATCAACATCATTAAAATATCCATACTACCCAAAGCAATCTACAGATTGAATGCAATCCCCATTAAAATACCAATGGCATATTTCAAAGTTCTAAAACAAACTTTCCAAAAATTCATCTGGAGTAAAAAAAGATCCCAAATAGCTGCAGCAATCCTGAGAAAGAAGCATAAAGTTGGAGGGATCACAATACCAGATATCAAGCTACATTACCAAGCCGCAGTTCTCAAAACTGCCTGGTACTGGCACAAGAACAGACATATAGACCAATGGAACAGACCAGAGAACCCAAGCTATTATGCTCAATTGATATTTGACAAAGGAGACAAGATCTTACAATGGAGTCAAGATAGTCTCTTCAATAAATGGTGTTGGGAAAATTTGTCAGATACAAGCAAAAAAAAAAAAAAAAATGAAACTAGACCACCAACTTACACCATACACAAAAATAAACTCAAAATGGTTAAAGGACTTAAACGTAAGACGGGAAACCATAAAAATCTTAGAACAGTCCACAGGCAGCAAAATAGCAGACATATGTCATAGCAATATCTTTACCAGTCCAGTTCCTAGGGCAATGGAAACTAAGGAGAAAATAAACAAATGGGACTACATCAAAATAAAAAAGCTTCTGCACAGCAAAAGAAACCATCAACGAAACAACAAGAAAGCCCACTGCATGGGAGAACATACTTGTCAATGCTATATCAGATAAGGGTTTAATCTCCAAAATCTACAGGGAACTTAACAAAAGGAAGATAAACAACCCAATCAAAAAATGGGCAAAGGACCTGGATAGACACTTTTTGAAAGAGGACATACAGAAGGCCGAGAGACATATGAAAACATGCTCAAAGTCACTAATCATCCAAGAGATGCAAATCAAAACAACAATGAGGTACCACCTCATACCTGTCAGAATGGCTATCATCAACAAATTGACAAAGGACAAGTGTTGGCAAGGATGTGGAGAAAAAAGAACCCTCTTGCACTGCTGGTGGGAATGCAGTCAATATGGAAAACAGTATGGAGAGTCCTCAAAAATTAAAAATGGAACTCCCATTCAACCCGGTAATCCCACTTCTGGGAATATATCCCAAGAAACCAGAAATAGCAATCAGAAAGGACATAGGCACCCCTATGTTCATAGCAGCACAATTTATGATAGCTAAGATTTGGAAACAGCCTAAGTGCCCATCAGCAGATAAGTGGATTAAAAAAACAGTGGCATATCTACACAATGGAATACTATGCTGCTATAAAAAAGAAGGAACTTTTACCATTTGCAACAGCATGGATGGACCAGGGGAGCATTATGCTAAGTGAATTAAGCCAATCAGAGAAAGATAAATATCACATGATCTCACTCATATGTGGGATATAATGAACGGCATAGACTGATGACCAAAAACAGATCCAGAGACAGAGAAACACTGAACAGACCCTCCAACCTCAGAGAGAAGGCAGTGGGTCAGGGGAGGGTTTAAGGGATTAACCAAAGGACTTGTATGCATGCAACCAATGGACATAGACACTGGTGCGGTGGGGGGCTTATCCTGGAGGGTGGGAGTAGTGGGGGAGGGTCAGTTGGAGAAAAAGGAGACATGTAATACTTTAAACAATTAAAAAAAAAGAAAAAAACCAATGACACTCTAATGTATTTTTTTACAAATAAATTAGCAAATATTCACATACATAGTAATGATATAAAATATGGTTAAGAACTGAACTTATCTAGTCAGACATAAGAAAATAAAACATTTCCTTTTTAGGTTGTTTTGGTTTGTTTTCATATTAATTGCTTTCCTGATGATCTTAGTCTCATTGTCTTATATACCAGTATAACTAGAGGCCCAGTGCACAAAAATTTGTGCATGGGAGTGGTGTCTCTCAGCCCGGCCTGTGCCCTCATGCAATTCCAGACCCTTTGGGTAGAGTCCCTAGGCCTGGCCAGCAATCAGGGCCTATCGGGGCTTTCCTTTCCCCGGCTGCCAGCGGCCTGCCCCGCCCCCACTGTCGCCACTAAATGTCATCCTTGCGGTGCTGCCACCCTCTTCCCCGCCACTGGTTGTCTCCCTCTGCAAGCAACAGGTGTGGGGTGTAATTGCTTGGCTGGCCTGGGCCTCCCTTTGCTGAGCAATCGCTGGCCTGCCCCACGCCCACCACAGTGTCGCTGGCCAGTGGCTTGGGCCTCCCTCTGTGCAGATCATTCAGATCAATTGCCTCACAGAGGGAGGACCCAACCACCTGGCCAGGGCTCCATGATCAATTGCCACGCAATGGGTGGCCTGGCCTGGGCCTCCCTCTGCAGGGCAATGGATCACAGAGCCCCCCCCCCCTCCCATCCAAAGTCCCACAGAGGGTGGCCTGGGCCTCCCTCTGCGAGGCGATCATGGGGTGATGGCGGGGCTCAGGGCCCCCCAACCAATCGCATCGCACCTGCCTTGGCTGGGCTGGCACCAGTGCATGTCATAGTGTGGTCGTCTGGAAGGTCATTCAGAAGGTTGTTCTGTTGTTTGGTTGTTCGGTCAATTTGCATATTACACTTTCATTATTATAGATAGGGTCAAGAAAAGGCAAGTTCAACTGACATGCATATGGGAATACTTGTCCTCTGTAACCTTTACTCTAGTTTGATCTGGCTGGCACTTATGAGTGTGGAAATCATGCTGGTAATATTTTAAGTGTGTGTTGATTTTTTTAAATTTCGTTGGACTTCCCATACATCGTAGAGAAGATAATGTCTATCTCCTTCCTGAAGGAGTACATCTGTCTCCCAGTGAGAATACGAAATAAAAGAAGCCCTTGGGTATCCCTTAACCCTTATGCAAACTGTATGGTCTCCTACCTTTCAACTTTCCCCCAGGGAAGAAAAATCTGTGTTTGACACTACTTGCTCAAGTATGATTCTTCCTTCTACTCTTAAGGAGGGGAGCTACAGTCTCCTGCCTGCGTGGAGTGGGGACAGGATACTTTGGTCTAACTTCTTCTAAATTAGACTTTCAGCCAGTTCACTGCTTTAAAGATTACCTTCCTTTACCTTTCAAAGTTTACTGCTACCAATTACTATGGTTTTTGAAAGTTCTGTGGGGATATATTAACTTTATTCTTGACTTTATCCACTGCAAAATTAAGATCTGTCTTCTCAATTTACTGAATCTAATCAGAAGACACATATCATTTTAATCCTTTTTAACACACTTGGGCTGTATCTATGCACATGTGTGTGCAATTTTTTCTGTCATCCCAGGATCTCTGCACTTCAGTTTTACTTTGAGGTTCTAAACCAGCCGTGGGCAAACTATGGCCCGCGGGCAGGATCCAGCTGTTCTATCCAGTTCTCTTGCTCTCCCCTCCGCTCCTTTACTTTGAATTTATATTAGTTCACACAAACACTCCATCCATGCTTTTGTTCCAGCCCTCTGGTCCAGTTTAAGAACCCATTGTGGCCCTCGAGTCAAAAAGTTTGCCCACCCCTGTATCTAAACTCAATAGCTTGAGATCTCCCAGAACCTGTGCCTGGTGACTCACTTACCATGAATTTTGTAACTAGTGATTTTGAGCTTGTGAGCTCATTGCAATCTGGCCTCTTTTCATTCATCCCTTTACAAATCCTACAGGGACTAATGTGTCCCTCCAGAGCAATTTTGGATTTCGTTCCTAGACCACTCAGAGTTTGCACAACACCAGGATCATTTTTTAATGGCTGCTTTCTCAGCTTGGGATATCTTCATATTGTGATCATAGTGCAAACTCACGTTCAAATACAAGGCTGCAGGGCTATTCTTCTGATTTTTTGTGAGACTTTTTTGCCCCACCCCCACCCCACCCCTGCCAAACACATAGTCATGGCAAAGACAAACTTAATTTTCTCTGCTGACAGATTCAGTTACTTCTTTTATCACCATTACTAAAGGCTTTGATGGTACCTACTCTGTAAGAATTGTGTAGGCCTGAAAGTACAGTACTTCCACCATTACTATTTCAATTATTTCATAACAATGATTTGTATCATTTTATTTATTTCTCTGTCTAGTCTCAGTGCATTCATCACTTCTGACATCTAGAATTTCGCCTTGTTTTTTGTTTTGTTTTGTTTTGTTTTGTTTTGTTTTGCAAAATACTTGATACGGGTTAGCAGGAAGGGGGGTGGGATGTCCAGGGAGCATGGAAACATTTCTGGCCTGAGCAATTAAAGCAACTATAAGGTGGATTAAAAGCAGCCCTGACCTGAGCAGCTTGATGAGCCATAAGTAGTAATAAAGCATCTCTAGCCAGGGCAACAGAGAGAAAGCCATAAGGGAGTTCAAAGGCAACTCCAACCTGAACAGATAAGATGAATTTGCAAAGGATAGAGAGATGTCACAAGATAAGTGGGGAGGAAGACATAAATCCACAGAGGATAAAGAAAAGTCACAGGATATAGGGAAGGAGGAAACATGGTTTCATAGAGGATAGAGGAATGTTGCAACATGGAGGAGAGGATGAGGGGGCACCACGTGGGCTTTGGACTTTGAAACGGATACTGTGGAGCAGAATGACCAATGAGGAAAGCCAGGGGGTCCTAAATTAAGGAAAGTTCAATTAGAAAGTGTCATAGAGCTACAGCGTATATAAACCGGAAACAAAGGGACACAAGACAGATTTTCAGATTTTAGATTTTTGGATTTATATTTTTTCCCATGAGAGAGAGAGAAAGAGAGAAAGATAGAGACAGAAAGAGGGGGGGGGAGAGAGAGAGAGAGAGCGAGAGAGAGAGAGAGGCTTTTTCTACTTGGGAATACCCTGCCCAGATGGAGTTTGTATATGCTTCCAATAAACTTCCACATTTGTATTAAAGAAATTTTTTAGTCCACGAATTTATTCTTCATCTCCATTGGACAAGAATCTCAAGAAGTATGTACCTCGAACCCATGTTTCACTAATAACATATTTTTAAAATCATATTTTATCTAGAAAACCTAGTTTTTCTTTTTCAGGAGAAAAAGTAATCATAATTGTATTACTTTAGTCCACCACACATTGTAATTAGTGTTACAATGAAGCCATCATTTATTTATGTCTCTTAATAGTGATATATGTTCATCAAGCTAAAGGACTTAGTACGACCATGGTGCATGTGTATCTTTTTTGAAAATCTCAAAGCTCACATAGCCACTCTTTGTGTATATGTGTTAGCCAGTCCTTCTGATCTATACTTACACTGGTTATTGGTTTGCTGCAATAAGCAAAGTTTTCTCAGTCTTCAAAATAAACTCTTTCTGCTTTTTTCTATCTCTTCATCTGTCTTCCAGGAAATTTTCTAACATGTCTTAGGTTATATGTTTTGCTTGACATTTACTCCCAGCTTATCCTTAAGCAAATTCTCTGTAGCAAACCAGAAAACAGTTGCAGGATTTCCCTACTTCATGCATCTCCTTAGAAATTCAGTATCAGTGGTCTAGTTGATTGGTGAGGCTGTCTTTTCAGTCGATGGTGACAGTGGCGCATAGTGACACTTTGAAACTACTCAAGAAGCTGAATGTGACATCCATGGCAAGTCTGTGTTCACAGCAGGAAAGATTTTGTGCTCATTTCTGCTCTGTTGACCTTTTGCTCAATTTGTCCTTTCAGGCCATAAACCATGATTCAGAAATAGATGCTGGCTTTCTCTGTTTTTCAAGTGTTCACCACTTGCAAATAATAAACCACATGACAGGGTTGCCTAAGAAAAAGTTTGTGTAATTTAATGATATTTCCAATTTATAACATAAATCACTATTGTCAAGGATTTTCATCCAGGTGTATATTATAACACACATTAGTTTATCAATTGTGTTCAAGCAAGTGTGTGTGTGTGTGTGTGTGTGTGTGAGAGAGAGAGAGAGAGAGAGAGAGAGAGAGAGAGAGAGAGAATATGTCTTTTAAGTCATCTAGTTGCATGGTTTTAAATATCTCTATACTGAGATTCTAAAATGCCTATTTCAAGCCTCATTCCCTCTCCTAAACACCAGTCACATAAATCCAACTGGCTATTCAATATGTATACCCAACTGTCCAATCAATATGTGATAGAAAGCTCAAACTGTCCACTTTCAAAACTGACTGGTTTTCTTTATCACCCATTTTTTTCTATGCCAGACTTCCCTATACCATGTCACCCCATCCTTTTTATTGCTCAGGTGAAAACTCTTGAAGTTTTCCTTAACTGTTGTCTTTCTCTTATAGTCTCCTATCCATCAGTCATGAACTCCTGTTGCTTTTCAAAACAAGTCTGAAATCTAAAACTCATCAACACCAACACAAGATATTCATTGTTTTTCATGTGAATTATAATAGTTCCCTAAGTTTTCTTTTACTTTTCCATGTTTTCCCCCTATAGTGTATTATCAATACTCTAGTCAGAGCAAACGTTTTATACATCAGACTAGAGGCCCGGTGCATGAAATTCGTGCACAGAGGTGTGTGTCCCTCAGCCCAGCCTGCACCCTCTCCAATCTGTGACCCCTTGAGGGATGTCCAACTGCCCGTTTAGGCCCGATCCCACCGGGATCGGGCCTAAACGGGCAGTTGGACATCCCTCTCACAATCCTGGACTGCTAGCTCCCAACTGCTCGCCTGCCTGCCTTTCTGATTGCCCCTAACCTCTTCTGCCTGCCAGCCTGATCACCCCCTAACCACTCCCCTACCAGCCTGACTGATGCCTAACTGCTCCCCTGCCAGCCTGTTTTCCCTTAACTGCCCTCCCCTGCAGGCCTTGTCCCCCCCAACTGCCCTCCCCTGCAGGCCTGGTCACCCCCAACTGCTCTCCCCTGCAGGCCTGGGTCCCGCCCAACTGCCTTTCCCTGCAGGCCTGGTCGCCCCCAACTTCCCTCCTCTGCCGGCTTGGTCACCCCTAACTGCCCTCCCCTGCAGGCCTGATTGCCCCCAACTGCCCTCCCTTGCAGGCCTGGTCCCTCCCAACTGCCCTCCCCTGCTGGCCATCTTGCGGTGGCCATCTTGTGTGTTGGAGTGATGGTCAATCTGCATATTACTCTTTTATTAGATAGGATTATATCACTACTCTGCTCAAAATCTAGGGCTCCCATTTCACTCATTGCAAAATAACCACTAAGAACCATCAATCCTCTGGTGTTGGCAGTGCTATTGCAATTTTACAGAGGGAGTAAAGCCCAGACAGGCTTAGTTTCTTGGCCCATGTTCTCTGGCTAACAATAGCAGGATGAGATTTTTGCCCAGGAAGCCTTTTTCCAGTGACTATACTTTTAAATGTGACAATATATTATCTCTAAGTCGTAAGGCATCTAAGAAGCCCTGAATGTTTTGTACCCATTCTAGGCATCTACTTCCCATTGGCTTTTCTTCACCTTCTTTTAGTTTTTCTCTTATTCAGTTAAACTGAATTGGATTTCTCCCCAGTCATAATCCTGCACCAGGCCCTCTTCATTGGCCTTCCCTTCTGTTAGGATTTTCTTCCACCAGACATTTGGATCACACTCTCAAATACCAACACTCAAAAAAATTATTCTCACTCAGACCTACCTTGACTTCTTTACTGGAAATTCCAACATCCCACCAAGCCTTACAGAGTTCTATTTCCACTCCATGTTTGTCCATCAACCGTTCACCCTCTAATACACTATTAAATTTACTTTCTAATTAATTACACTCTGCTTTTTTTGGTGTCATTTAGAATAAGTAGAGAGGGAAAAATAATTAGTAATTCAGGAAATAAAATAGTAGAAGTAAAACTTTTATGTCCTAATCACTAATTTATATAAAACATTTTTTTCCTCTGATTTTATTGTGGAACTAGAGGCCCGGTACATGAAATCCATGTATGGTGGGAGTGTCCCTCAGCCCAGCCTGCACCCTCTCGCAATCCAGGATCCATCGGGGGATGTCCAACTGGCAATCAGATATCCCTTTCACAATCCGGGACTGCTGGCTCCTAACCGCTCACCTGCCTGCCTGCCTGATCGCCCCTAACCACTCCGCAGCCTGCCTGCCTGATTGCCCCTAATCGCCTCTGCCTCAGCTCCTGCCACCACAGCTTCATCAGGAATGACGTCTGGAAGATCATTCGGCTGTCCAGTCTAATTAGCATATTATGCTTTTATTATTATAGATATTCAATAACAATTCTTTTTTAAAAATCCTCACCTGAGAAAATGTTCATTGATTTGAGAGAGGAAGCTAGAAAGAAAGAGGGAGAGAGAGAGAGATGCAATTTAAGTATGTGCCCTGACCAGGAATCAAACCCATGACACTTTGGTTTATGGGATGATGCTCCAACCAACCGACTAGGGCAGTAACAATTTTTGAAATATCTAGTAACAATTCTAAATTACAATACATGAAAATGCATTTGAATTTTTAGTGCAAAGTTAAAGATAGATTAATTGAGGTGAGAATTTCCAATTTTCTAAGGTTGCTTTTAGAGTCAAAATAAACTAAATAAAAGGAACACTAGCAATTGATATTTTTATTATCAGTATCACTGTGATTTCTTCTTCAAGTAATTTTCACCATATACAACTATTTCATAAACAGATATGAAAGCATTTTGATAATAAGCTATTAATATTTATTGAGCATTCCCTAAATAAAAATATTTTATAGTACCTAATTTAATCATGAATGTTTATGAGGTCTCATTAAATCCATATTTTATAAATAAGGAATTCAGCTTATAGAGTTCAATGTATCAGTCAAGTTTATCTAGTTAGTGATTTATCCAGAATACAAATTCAATATTTCCTACCAATAGAAGACAAATTCATCGATTGCCCACTTATATCCCCAAATTTCTTCCCTTATTCTTAGCATGGAGATATGGAAATTCATGTGCACATATTAGTAAACCTATTAATATTTATTACTATGGTTAGTGTCATTTCACAAATGCCCATTTTTAGTAATAAGTTATATACACTCTTAAATTCTTCCAAATATTACCATAAATCTAATGTAATTGTTATCATTTCTATTGATTTAACCTCTTCCCAGGAAATAAAATATGTTTCCATGCACACATATATAATTTATAAGAGGGAGATAAAATCTGAGACAAACTATGTTGGCGTACACACAATTACAGAAACAATTCATCCCTGCTCATTTTTCTATGCTCATTAGACCCTGAAATTCTTTTGAGATTGTCTTTCCCCAGGTATCTATTTTATGGTCTTTGATTTTCAAGATGTTGTTTGTTAAACTATCTTAATTTTCTCAACTAAGCTTGCTTGCCTATGGTAGAATGACTTTCAGCTTCCACATAGTTTCTTAAATGTTAACATAAATTAATTCATAATGGAGCTCTTTACATTATTCACAAAAATGAGATGCTCCACCCTTGTATAATCTATTAACATTAAGATATTTTGAGCCCTAACTGGTTTGGCTCAGTGGATAGAGCATCGGCCTGTGGACTGAAAGGTCCCAGGTTCGATACTGGTCAAGGGCATGTACCTTGGTTGTGGGCACATTCCCAGTAGGAGGTGTGCAGGAGGCAGCTGATCGATGTTCCTCTCTCATAGATGTTTCTAACTCTCTATCCATCTCCCTTCCTCTCTGTAAAAAATCAATAAAGCCGAAACCGGTTTGGCTCAGTGGATAGAGCGTCGGCCTGCGGACTGAAGGGTCCCCGGTTCGATTCCGGTCAAGGGCATGTACCTTGGTTGCGGGCACATCCCCAGTGGGGGGTGTGCAGGAGGCAGCTGATCGATGTTTCTCTCTCATCGATGTTTCTAACTCTCTATCCCTCTCTCTTCCTCTCTGTAAAATATCAATAAAATATATTTAAAAAAAAATCAATAAAAAATATACTTAAAAAAAGATATTTTGAATTTTAATTTTACTTTATAACTTCTGTGAAATTTAAAATTCTTTTAACAAAAATGTCCCTAAACTTCAGAATAAATATGCATATAGTTTAGCTCATGTTACTATTAATCTTGCCAAGTGAAAATGGTTCATTTTTTTTTTAAATCATTCTCTGGACTATTTATCCAAATGAATATAGAAAAAAAAGTTGTAATATCTTCTTAAAGCATAATATTGAGAAAAATAACTGAAACATAATGATGGATTTTACAGGGATTATGTTCAGAACTAAATCAATATAAGACAAAGAGGATGTCTCAAAGACACAAATTATTTTTAATTTTAAAAAATTGTGAAAAAGAAAGATAGCTCAAATATTGAATTAGCAATATAACTGGCTAACTTCAACTGACCTGTTATTTGCTTACTTGTTCTATGGAGAGGAGATAATACCTTCTTGGTCTTCTTCACAAGGATTTTGTAACATCAAAGGAGTTAAAAAATAAAACTATTGTGGACAAATCCAACCTCCTTTACCTAATTATGCTGTCCTTTATGATCTGGCCTACATCCATATTACTATCCTTACCCCCAAACACTTTTTTTTAAAGGATGAATTGTACTTTTATTATATTATGTACAGCTGTCACAGCCAGTTGTAACATTTCATATCTCCTCTCCTGTGCTCCTGATTCTTCTTGAAGGTGGTCTACTCATTTCTATAGTATATTCTGTATCAGTCAGTGTAAAGACAGGATAATTGAAATACCTTGTGGACATTTCATATATAAAGATGAAGATACATAACCAATAGCAAGGCTAAATATATAACAACATTAACTTTCATTTCATTTAATTCATATTATGTAATTAATTATAATAAACACTTAAATTTTAAATTCATTATGAAGAAATATTTAAATAAATATTGAGACATTTGGAATACCAATTGTTAAATTGTTTTTCTTGTGCAGTGTTTAGATTACATATGAGAGAGCTTTGCAT
Source organism: Plecotus auritus (assembly GCF_963455305.1). Lineage (NCBI taxonomy): Eukaryota > Metazoa > Chordata > Mammalia > Chiroptera > Vespertilionidae > Plecotus > Plecotus auritus. The sequence goes on along the minus strand of NC_137774.1, from coordinate 154,097,219 downwards.
TTAGATATGAGTAAATGGTCTGAAAAATGCCCACTAAAATAATAAGACTTTACAAAAAATAAATATATATATGGATCCCTGTGCATGGTGTGTAGTAGGTCTGTGTGTCTGTTGTGTGTACACCCACACATTTACACACTTATCTGACATTTTCTATTAGCTCCGTATTCAGAGAAACACAAGCATCTAAGAGAATAGAACAATTCATATTCTTTTGTAGACACTCAAAGGATTATTGCTCATTCTTATTTTATTTGTATTACTGTTTATTATAAAGTTTTATATTGAACTTATATAGCATTTTTCAACCATGTACCTGACTTAATTATATTCAGCTCATACTTTTCAATGAATGAACAATTTATAATATTTAATATAGGCACCCTGTGTTTTTATTTTATAAGTATATATATTATTTTCTTGTTTTAGTCAAATATTATTTTGGTTTATATTTGTACTTCAAATTTTGAAAGCTATACACAATTTATTATATTTATAGAAAAATACATTTTTAATAATTTTAAATTAATTTTTAGTTTTCTGGGTATAAATTAAATTACATATATTCCTGTTACTATTTTAAGTTTCTACTTAGTGATTAGAATGATCTAGATTTAAAATCTATTCCATATATAACAAAGATGCTCATCGGTAAAATACATTTTTGCTTGTTTCCTACTGACCATCCCTCTCTTCTCTTTGAAATGCTAAGGAATTACACTTCTATATTTTCTGGATATTACTTCTTAACTATTGCATCCACAATGGATTGGCAATGGCATAAAACTTACCATTAATCTATGTCATTAGGGCTTCATAAATTTCAATACCCAAATAAATATTTTTAGAATAAACCACTTTTAGACATGCATTACATATGAAGCATAAACTAGCCTCTCATCCTTTTCTTAAATAGAGTTCTTGCAATATCTAATTATGCTCTTTAAAATGAAAGGAACCAATCTACCCCCCATAGAATTGCTGAAAGTCTTAGCAACTTTCTATAGTACTGGCTTCTTAAAACACTAATGTACCACATAATCCTTTAACTGAGTTTTTCTTACTTTTACCAGCATGCTCTACAAAATAACTATATTAAATACATTTAACAGATAAATGACATTTTCAATCCAAAAAGAAAAATGTATTGGTTTAAATATTTTATATGTTCATGTTTAAAAAAACAACCTCCAAACCAAATTATACTCACTTGACATTAAATGAGGGATTAAGTAAGCACCTTAAATACATGTTATTAAAGTTGAAAGTAACATTTAGAAATAAAGAAAAATATAAATAGTTTGCTTATCTCCATACTGTTCTGGGTTATTTAGACATTTCAAAAAAGATACATATATACAGGGTGGGCAAAAGTAGCCTTACAGTTTTGAGTACAGGAAACAGGTTATTCTTATTTTATTTATAAATTATTTTCCATATGAACAACTGTAAACCTACTTTATATATATATTAGAGGCCCGGTGCACAAAATTCATACACGGGGGGTTGTGTCACTCAGTCCAGGATGCACCCTCTTCTATCTGGGACCCCTCAAGGGATGTCCAACTGCCCGTTTAGGCCTGATCCTGGTAGGATCGGGCCTAAATGGGTAGTCGGACATCCCTCTCACAATCCAGGACTGCTGGCTCCCAACTGCTCGCCTCCCTGCCTTCCTGATTGCCCCTAACCACTTCTGCCTGCCAGCCTGATCACCCCCTAACCACTCCCCTGCCAGCCTGATTGATGCCTAACTGCTCCCCTGCCAGTCTGTTTGCCCCTAACTTCCCTCCCTTGCAGGCCTGGTTCCCCCCAACTGCCCTTCCCTGCAGGCCCGGTTGCCCCCAACTTCCCTCCTTTGCCGGCCTTGTCACCCCTAACTGCCCTCCCCTGCAGGCTGGATCACCCCCAACAGCCCTCCCTTGCAGGTCTGGTCACCCCTAACTGCCCTCCCTTGCAGGCCTGATCACCCACAACTGCCCTCCCCTGCTGGCCTGATCACCCACAACTGCCCTCCCCTGCTGGCCTGATCACCCACAACTGCCCTCCCCTGCTGGCCTGGTCCTTCCCACCTGCCTTCCCTTGCTGGCCATCTTGTGGTGGCCATCTTGTGTCCACACGGGGGCAGCCATCTTTGAACACATGTGAGCAGCCATCTTGTGTGTTGGAGTGATGGTCAATTTGCATATTACTTTTTTATTAGAAAGGATATATATGTATGTGTGTGTGTATCGATGTATATATATATATATGTGTGTGTATATATATATATATATATACACATATATATGTGTATATATATATATACACATACTAACACTGACTTAAAATCTATGAACATGAAGATTTTATTTATTTTTTAATATATATTTTTTTATTGATTCAGAGAGGAAGGGAGAGGGAGAGATAAAAGCATCAATGATGACAGAGAATAATTGATTGGCTGCCTCCTGCATGGCCCCTACTGGGGATCGAGCCCACAACCAGGCATATGCCCTTGACCAGAATCGAACCCAGGACCCTTCAGACTGCAGGCCAACGCTTTATCCACTGAGCCAAACCAGCTAGGGCGAATGTGGAGATTTTAAAAAGAATAATTACCTTTTTTCAAATTTATACTTATTTTTTCTTGAGCTTATTAAAATATAATAATACCTACTGGAAACAATAATACCTAGTTTCTCTTCACATGAAAATCACATAAAAAATAAAACTTCATTTAAAAAAGTTATTTACCACCAAGTTACTCATAGGTTTGTTGTTAGTTCCAATTAAATCCATAAAAAGTATAATGCCTCAAGTGTTATTTATTTACTTAGGTGATTTTCCAATTGAATAACTTCTACCATATCAACTTTTAGGAGAATTAGTAATATTTCTGTTGAGAATAATGACTGCATTGTACTTATGTTAAATGTTATGAAAACGTATTATTTATTCTCCTTTGTGTCTACATCTTTAAATTAAAATTTACTTATCTGCTTCCAATCATGATGAAGTAACAAGAACTAGACTTATACATGTGCCTTAAAAATAACTAAAATAAAAAAATGTTGGCATGAGATGAACACATGTTTTAGATACTAGACATTAAAAAGTATAAGGCTTTGATTACAGACATGAGGAAAACAAATAAGTTACCATTGGTATGGACTCAGATATTTTGGTTGTATGCATTATTTTTAAATTATAGAATCAGATATGGGAAACTAGAGTCCAAGAGCCTTGCTGAGAGGCGAAGGTAGAGACTGGAAATCCAAGGTAGTTAAAAATTATCAAGCTATATTATTTAAAGGAGACAAAGACAAATCTAGAAGTATGCCTGGTATCCCACTTGATATTTGCTCAGTATGCACGATGTAAGTGTGGAGAATAGTTCTGAAAAGCCAGAAAAAGGAAGGGCAGTTCAGGATGGGAGGGTAGGAGGATACTGAGTTTGCCCCTCCCATGAACACACCAAACGTACAACTACATTTAGAGATATCACTCCTGAGAATAATAGCTGAGGACCAATTGAACAGCCTCTGTACAATAATCACGAGAGAAGAGAGAGAGAGAGAGGCTGAGGGAAGTCTCCGGGATTGCAGGAGCTGGTGAACACTATTATTTACATTTATTCCCTCTTCACATGAGTAGCACAGGGGGGCTCCAGGTGCTCTGGCCCATCTGCAAGGCTACAGTAATACATTTCTGGCTACCTCAGCCGAAGCTCTGTGCGGGAGGGACATCAGGGCACAGTAGTGCACAAACACAATAGTACATGTACACACTACCCCCACTCTCCCACCCTCCGTGGAGCTTGCTCCAGCAGGACTCACAGGCTGCTGCAGCATGCTTGCTCACTGGGTTGCCCCGCCCCAATGCCTTTCTAGCATGGACAGCTGGACAAGCAGAGAGCCACCGCACACATGTGCAGCAGCTACTTTGTGCCAGAGGGTGCCCCAGGCACCACACATGCTCCTCCAAGCCAGAGGGTGCCCCAGGCACCACGCATGCTTGCCCCAACTTTAACTGGCCTCTCAAAACCACCCAGCACATATTATACACAGAGGTTGCTTCAACACAGGGCCACTTTTTCAAGATTGGGAGAGATAGCTATTTCATCTAATTCATAGGAACAGACATAGAAAGTCAAACAAAATGAGAAGAAAGAGGACTATCCTCCAAATAAAAGAACAAGACTCCAGAAAAACAAACAAACAAAAAATCCTAATGAAACAGAGTTAAGTAATTTGCCTGATAAAGTATTCAAAGAGATGGTCATAAGGACACTAAATGTAAGAGTAGAATAGAGAAACACAGAAAGAACTTCAGCAAAGTATGAGAAAATATGACAAAGAACCAGAGCTGAATAATTCAGTAACTGAAATGAAAAATGTAGCAGATTATTTAATGCAGAATAATGGATTAGTGACCAGGAAAACAGAATAATGGAAATTGCCTAGTCAAAAAACCAGAGAGGGTCAGACCTACATTACCACCATTTGTCCACCATCCAAAACTGAAATATCATTGCTGACATGTACACATAAGGAACTGTTTGACATTGAAATTGGGACTCAAAAGAACTGTTGGCCCAGAAAGAAACTCACTACATATTGATTCATTTGCCTCTCAGCATAACCATTATTGCTTGTCCCATTTTTGGTTCTTATAAGTGTGTTTCTAGTATCACATGATCTCACTCATCTAGGGGAAATAATGAACAACATAAACTGATGAACAAAAACAGATCCGGAGACAGGGAAGCATCGATCAGACTGTCAAACCTCAGAGGAAAGGTAGGGGAGGGTGGGGGTAAGGGGGAGAAATCAACCAAAGGACTTGTATGCATGCATATAAGCCTAACCAGTGGTCACAGATAACAGGGGGGTGGAGGCATGGGTGGGGAGGGGTTTGGGAGGGGAATGGGGGGATGAGGACAAATATGTGATACCTTAATCAATAAAGAAATTAAAAAAAACAAAAAGAAATAATTAAAAAATGAGATAGTATAGGGATAAAAATCAGTCACACAAAAACAGTTTCCTTAGTGCCAGGAGGGATTAAGTGTACTGTTTTATCCTTCAATTAAGAGGTGAAATTTTAAACTCTCTACATCACTGCATGCATGAGAAACTTTATAAAGCTGGCAGACCATTGAACTATTTCTCTGTTTTGTGATAAATGACTTAACCAAAGTTCTCTTAACTTAGAAACTCCAGATACTTGCTCTTCAACTTGCAAGAGAGATGATGTCGCCGACAGGTTGAACAGAATAATATTATCTGAGATGGTGAGAAGTTATGCTTCCTAGAGACTCAATTTTGGAACAAAAATGCAGTGTTAATGCATTCCCTAAGAATCTAATGAAATGTGTACTTTTATCACTGTCCTTTGAAAAAGTGTCATTCTCTTATTAATTTTTATCACAAGGAAGAAAAAAAAACTGATTTGAGCAATGGATACACAAGATACAAGTAACTTTATTAATTTGCACAAGCAGGGAGGTCACATCTGGACATTATCTGAAACCAGATTCAGCACCCAATTAAACTCATGATTATCTGTCATCCTCTAAGTCCCATCTGTCTGTTGAGCCAATTGAAGTGGACAATTTAAGGAGAATGTGTTAGCAATCATCACTTTTTTTTGTATTTCAAAGGTTTAATATGAGCAGATCTCTGCAGTTCCAAATTCCCTACAAATAATGTATTTATAGGAAATTTTGTATTTGAGTTTCTTTTAGTTATAATTTTTTTTCTGATGAAAAGTAAGTTCTAGGGGTTTCTACCTGAATCTTCTTCCAAAATACAGATTCCCAAATACATATAGCTTAATTTGAGGTTATATAAACCAGTTGAAACTTAATTAGCCATTCATAACTTTTGGTTACAGGGGCTCTATGATCAATTAAGGGTCACAAAATATTTCTGGTTCAGACTATTATGACTATCTACTCTACTGGCTCTTTGTTATCTACATTCACTTTATTTCTAGGAGTTAATTCTTACCAATAAACGTCTGTCACTGTGAGATCCTTCTACCTTCTGAAATAAGGAAGTCATTTTAACCTGATTATTTCAAACTAGCATCACCAATGTAACACTCAGAATGGGTTAGGGCAGTGGTCGGCAAACTGTGGCTCGCGAGCCACATGCGGCTCTTTGGCCCCTTGAGTGTGGCTCTTCCACAAAATACCACGGCCTGGGCGAGTCTATTTTGAAGAAGTGACTTTAGAAGAAGTTTAAGTTTAAAAAAATTTGGCTCTCAAAAGAAATTTCAATTGTACTGTTGATATTTGGCTCTGTTGACTAATGAGTTTGCCGACCACTGGGTTAGGGTATGCTGAATAAACAACCCAAAAAACTCAGTCACGTGACACAAAAAGGTTATTTTTTACTGACACTAAGTGTTCAGAGTAGGTCAGCAATTGTTAAAGGGACCCAAGACCCACAATGAATTGGGATCTGCCTGTATACACACTCCACAATGCCTTGAGTAAACTGCGCACTGGCCATTAAAATCAAATTACAGCAGGCCAGAGTGTGGGAGGAAGAGACACAAGAGGTTAATCATTTGACCACTGCAGGAAAAAAACAAAAACAGAGTGCTTACTTTCCTGAATGCACATTGAAACTTTGAATTAACTTTCAGATGGTTATTTCCATGATTATCTAGACTACAGGGAGTAGTCAAGCAACCCACCACCAGGCACCTCCACATCTTGCTACAGTTTCTATCAGGATTGTTGCCTACAACCACGCTAAAGAGCAAACACTTCTTCCTAATGAACTATGCACCTATCACAGACCTAGCCCTGCTTCACCTTCTCCTACCCGCTTCATCTATAGCCAATGTCAATTCTTTCAAAATAATTTGCATCTTTCTTCTTCACGCTGTTTGCATAGAAGAGCCCTGTCAACCCCAGGACTGCAGACAGGGTGTCTTTTCCATCCAGCCCTGGTGCTGGTGGGGGTGACTGCATCCCCCAGGACTTGATCCTTTTCTTTTTTGTCTGTCTAATGTACCATATTACATATGGTTTTACATTTCCACAGTTTAAGTGAAGTCTAGCTTTTTTGTATATAAATATTTACTGACTGAATAAAAAATGCCAAAAACTCTCTTAAGTGTTGTGATGAAATAGTTTAAAGGCTATATAGTAAGAAAAAATATATTTATAAAACTTCTAAAGAGTATTAAAAAAGGGAAAGAAATTCAAAGGTGACATGAATAGAATCTCAAGATTGAAAATCAATCCGTTCTAGTTTACAGACAATGAAAACTTTCCTATTGTACCATAAAGAAGAACCCCAATATGAATGATCTCTTGTTGCCATGGTCCAGTGATTCTGACGCTCAAAACTAGTGGACCAAACATCCATTATCATTGTAATTGCTTAAGACACTCTTTCTGTAAAGTCAGGTACCTCATTTTACTACCTTGACCTACTCATTTGTTGAATTGTAATGAAGTATCAACCTGGGAACCTGGAACAAAACAAACTCATGTTGCTTTCATTTGTTTACTTACTTCATTAGCAGAGAAAGCTATAATGTGGGGAGTAAAAGACCAGGAAGCAACGAAATAACAGCCTAGGTGGAACATACAATCACTGCCTAAACCTTCCAACAGGGGAATTTGAATTGACATTGAAAACTTAGCTTTTTCTTACTGGGTCCCTATAGTGTATTAGCTAACTTTGAAACTAATCAACCCCTAGGGAAATAAAGCAGTAGGAAAAGACAATCTGGTGTTTGGAGTCAATTTGACAAAGCACTGGCTTACTCTCCTTTCCTTGCCAGAGCTGGAAACACACATGTGGCAAACAGAGATAAATCAGTAGGCATGTAGGTTCCTCCTCTCCTCCTACTCAATCTCTGCATATGAGAGAGACAGAGAGAGAAAGAGAGAGAGAGAGAGAGAGAGAGAGAGTTAGTTCTGAGGTGGCTGAAGAAACACAAATAGAGAACTCTGATTTCTTTCAGCTTGACATGATGTCACAAAGTCTTGAGCTTCAAAATTCTAATAGAGTAGGCACCTATGTTTTTCTGAAAACAAAACAAAACAAAAACAAAAACAAAAAACCCCAATATGAACTTATAATAAACATTTTTAAACAAAAGTGATGCTAAATATTCTCTCAAGTGTATCAGTAGGTTAATGAGTCTTTTAGAAATCTTTCCTTGATTTTTGAGTGACAGCAATATCTTCTACAAGCAATTTCTCAAGATGTTGCAGAATTGAAGCTAGAACTAAGTGTATATATAGAAATTACTGGCAAATAGTAGACTTAAACTACATGCAAAGATCAGTGTTTGTTCTTCTGGTGATTTAAAAATATGCATTAATTAATTGAAATTAAATATAAACGTGAAGACATTTAAAATGTTAGCTAAAATGACAAAATTGAAGAAAAGCTCCACCTGGAAACATGCATATGCAAACATACAAATTATAATTATTTTATGTGATTTAAATATCATTAGATCTTAGAATGATATCTATATTTTAAATCTGTTTTCATATTACTATATGAATATTCCATTAACATGTAAATTGTGTTACAATGATAACCATATATTTGCTATGACTCTTAAACTCAGATGTGTTAATTTCTTAAAACAACATTTGCAAACATTGTAATGAAACAGCAGGCTATTGAATAGGCTAGCTGTAATTAAACTTCAGGTGGCATAACAATAATTAAAATTTTTAACATATAGTCTCCCAATTTCCCCAAATTGATAATCAATGAATATAACAATAATCAATATAACTAGAAAAAGAAATTCGTATCCATGTTAAACTATAATGAAGTGTTTAAAATATAACATGAAATGAGGTTCATTTCAAATTAAGCAGCTTTTAAGTAAAAATTGGAAACATATTTTAGTGCAGATGATAATTTTCTGACTCTGCTTTCTGAGTGCTATATCTGTACTTATATGAATTTAAAACACCTTTTTTTTCCCAAGAGAAAAATTCTAGGTAATTAGAAACATATTTTATCAATTTTAGACACTATCATTATAACATAGATATTTACATAGGGCTAAGGCTATTTTAAAAAACCAAAAATTCATAACATGGTGTTTTCTTATCTATATGATATTTTATTTACAAAGGAGCCCACTTATATTTATTTAGATATATATTTCTAAATATACTCACTCTTGTATATATGAAAAAGGAAAACATCATCAAATGAAGATGTTAAAGTACTCCTAAATTTTTTCACTTACAGAATCCAACTCTTCCAGATAATGTTTCCCCTAAGATCAGTGAAGTCTGTATTTTCCACTTAATATCCTCCTCTGTGACATCAATAGTGTTAATGGTACAGCTTTTTTCTAGAAAGTGCATTTTATGATATCTGAGACTTTTCCCAATACCTTTATATTGGTCCCCCATGTTTTGAGATTCTGCTTTTTTGACCTCATCTAAAACAATGAACAGTTTATAGAACAGTAGGCAAGTCTTAAGCTTTTTTCTTCTAATAATCCTTAAAATATTGTTTACTGAAATTTCAAATGGCTGAGGGTGTCTACTCATGCTAAGAAATAACAAGATTCACTCAAGTGCAGGCTGAGAAGACCAGTGTAACTGTGGCTAGCACATGGCCAGCAACAACTGTACCATGCCATTGAAGTTAAAATGTGTCCCACTTATAGACATATTGAAGAATAAATGGATTAAAGTTATAAGTGTTCTGCCTTCTTTTAAAACAATCATCTCATAAAAAGTTAAAACAAATTTTTAATCCTCTAATCTCGTGATAAAGATATTTTTCCACTGTCAACAGGGTCATCATTATTGCACTCAACTCACACTGAGAGATTATAGATTCTACCCTGAAGAAATTGTTGTCAGCTGTGAAGATGAAAAGTACACTGGTGTGTGATTGTGTGGTTGTGTGTACATGTGTGCATATGGTGGGTGAGTGAGAAAGACACACTGCAAAGGCCCCTCTGTATGGCCTGGAATTCATTTAATGAGTAATAAACTTTATAACTGGACACAAACCAAGTAGCAGTTTGTTGGCATTCAGTTCTAAAATAAAAAATGAGTGGTTTGGGTAGAAAGAATCCCTTGTTCCATTGTTGAAAAGTACAGTTTCCCTTAAAGCATAACATACAAACACATACATATTCACGTACATATATATGATATTTATAAATATATAAAATATGTGTATACATATACATATAAATACATATTTACTCTCTCTTGTGACATGACATGAATTCTACCTAGGAGGTTAGAGCTTTTAGATAAGATACTTTTTTGCTAAAACCAGTGATTTCTCACTCATACCTGACCAGTCTGCTAATATATCAACCCTGTATAAAATGGCAATCAATGTTAATATTCCAAGAGTACTTTTCTAAAGGAATTTTTTAAAGAATATATTCTCTGAATTCACAGATTTGATGGAACACCTTTTCATGCTCAATGAAATATTGAATTTATACCACGCTTAGAAAGTCACATGAGGTCAGATTTGATGGTTTGCTCTATTATACAGGAAGGAAACTGGGAGAGGAAATTTAGGACACATTGTGTTTTCTTTTTTTATTCACACCAGTGGCCCTGAAAGGAAATTAATTAGAAGAAATATTTTAATATCACTATTCGCCCTTTCTCTATAATAGAAGTGTCAACCAAATTCATGATCGACAATGACAGATTGAAACACACACGGGCCATTGGCGCCAGTGAGAGCTTTATATGTATCATACATGTGTGAGTGAACTTAGCCTTTTATGTATATACTAGAGGCCCGATGCATGAAATTCATGCAAGAGTAGGCCTTCCTTCCCCCAGCTGCCAGCACTGGCTTCCCTCTGGCTGCCAGCCGGCACCCAGGACCCTGGCTTCCCTCGCAGCCCCAGCTTCATCTGGAAGGTTGTCCAGAAGGACGTCTGGTCTAATTAGCATATTATGCTTTTATAATTATAGATAGAATAAACTTGCTTAATTACACCTGCTTTCTGAACTAAACTTTTTCTAGCCTAGTGAGGCACCCCAACTTCTCTTTCAGGTAATTGTCAGCAACACAGCAGTAAATATCAACACAAAGCAGATTATTATTGTAAATAATGCAGGGAGAACAAAGGGTAAAATATTTAATTGCAGCAGTGTTTGACTATACTTGGTGTACCAGTTAATAATGCGGATTTTTTTTCAATAGATGAAGTTACACATATGTTGATATATATGCGATTTGATATCTGTGCTATTTTGTTGCATTGACAGCAAGCTTCAAAACTTCATATGTCAAATTTGCTGAAGGTGTTAACATCATAGATATTTTTACAATTAAAAATGTCGAATTTTGTGCCAAAAAAAGAGCATTTGTGGGAAGTTTTAATTCATTACTTTATTTTGAAGAAAAGTGCTGCTGAAAGTTATCGTATACTTCGGGAAGCTTATGGTAAACATGCCCCATCTCAAGATACTTGTGAATAATGGTTTAAATGCTTTAAAAGTGATGATTTTGATGTGAAAGACAAAGAACGTCCAGGTCAACTGAAAAAGTTTGAAGACCAACAATTACAAGCATTATTGAATGAAGATGTGTGTCAAACTCAAAAACAACTTGCAGAAAGATTAAACATTGCTGAGCAAACAATTTCTGATCATTTACAAGCAATGGGAAAGATTTTAAAGGAAGGAAAACAGGTGTCACATCAACTGAATGAAAGACAAATGGAAAACCAAAAAGTCATGAGTAAAATGTTGCTTCAATGGCACAAAAGTAAGTCTTTTTTGCATCGAATTGTGACTGGCGATGAAAAGTGGATTTACTTTGAGAATCCCAAATGCACAAAATCATGGGTTGATCCAGATCAACCATCAACATCGACTGCAAGGCCACATCACTTCAGAAAGAAGACAATGCTCTGCATTTGTTGGGATCAGGAAGGTGTGGTGTATTATGAGCTTCTAAAACCAGGTGAAACCGTTAATACTGATCGTTACAGACAACAAATAATCAGTTTGAACCACGCTTTAATTGTGAAATGACCAGAATGTGCCAGAAGACAAGGCAAAGTAATTTTGCTTCATGATAATGCACCGCCACACACTTCAAAACCAGTTAAAGACACGTTAAAAGATCTTGCCTGGGAAGTATTAACCCACCTGCCATATTCACCAGACCTTGCTCCTTCAGATTACCACTTGGTCTGATCGATGGCACACGCACTTTCTGAGCAGCACTTCAAAATGTACAAAAAAGTGGAAAATTGGGTCTCTGAATGGTTTGCCTCAAAACAAGAAAAGTTCTATTGGGACAGACTATATCCACAAATTATCTGAAAGGTGGAGAAATATGTAGCTAGCGATGGACATTACTTTGAATAAAGCACTTTTGATGTTTCTCTTGAAATTATCATGTTTGATTACAAAATCCACATTAACTGGTACACCTAGTATTCTGCACAGTGACAAAACCTAAAGTCATTTTCAAGGTCCACCATTTCTTACTTCTTTTCAGTTGGGTCAAGTTTCTAAGCTTTCTAAATCTCTGTTTTCTGGCTAATGAAAAGAAATAGGATTCCACCGACTCTCCTATCTACCTACTCCAGGACTTCTGTGAGGATTAAATGAGCTGAGGCACGGGAAAACGCTTCACAGACATTTGGCTAAAGTGTAAAATGTTTCCACCTGGCTATGAAGCAAGTCGTGTTCCTGGACTGAAGAAACTCCAAGGAGTCTAGTCGCCAGAGAGAGGAAGCTGGGCGTTGCTACATGACGTCATTCCCTGGTGCCCACAGAGACTGTTTCTGGGCTAAGCTGGGCTGTGGGCTGCATTTTGCACCATGGGGTCTTGGCAGCATTGGCTGCAATTTGGTGGGCTGTTGCTCCTGGGTGGTGGCAGGGCCCGTGTCCCACTTGGGGGAAGCCGAGTGTTGCTTTGTGGGTGCCAGGTCCACGGTGCTGTTTCTCTGTAAATGGCCAGTGCACATCACGGAAGCTCCTGCATTAAGCATCTGCCCCCTGGTGGTCAGTGTGTGTCATAGTGACTGGTCGGATGGTCAGACACTTAGCATATTAGCCTTTTATATATATAGGATATATATATAGATTCTAATTTACTGTAAATTTAGTGAAATCTATGCTCATTAATGAATGCTCTCATTGCTCAAAAGAAGACAGCATTTGAAGGGAAACCTGTTATACAAAGATGCCTTAACATTTCTATATAATTCATCTCTGCAGCAGCAGCAGTAGATCACTTTTCTTGAACAGTGTCCACCAGAACTAAATGACCTGGGATGGTCCCTGAGGTTTGCATTAATAGGATCTGGCCTACATACCTGGAGGTTACTGGCCAATTGTGTAGTAGATGTAGAATGCTTATTTAATTTTGCAATTTAAATCCCTAGATAAAGCTGGGGGCAGTGCAGATATATAAACAACTTTCTCTTGGCCTTAGAGCTGTTATTATTGTTTAGGATGAGCAATTATTCAAGATGCCCTGGGGGATGTGGGATGTGTTGGAGGACACACTGGCACTGTTTAGAAGCAGCCTGGCAGATGGGCAAGACCTGCCTTGGTGGAATGAGGACAGTAGGAAGGGACCTGGGACAGACAGTTTTTCTGTAGCAACCTGGTGGAAGCAGCATTTGAAATCTGGAGGACTAGTTCCCAAAGCTTGAGAGGAAAAAACAAACTCCAAAAAGTCCATAAAAATAACTTAAATATGAAATGAAATTAGGCTACGTTCCCAGTTCTGTCTTTTCCTAATGAAATCTTCTATGGCCTAATAGGTTGGATGTTTTTGCTTTATCTTGACATAACATACAAGTTACAGTAATATTTTATATTTTTCTTTAAAAAGTTAATTGTTGCTATAGAGCCCCAGGCCAAAAAAAAAAAAAAAAGAGTTGGTTATTGCTCTGGCCACAGTTTTAGCAGTTCTTTAAGCTACTCTTGTCATAGAAATATTTTGCTCTCTTCATAGTGTCCATATGATGTCTGCAGCTTGCAGTGGTCAGGACAGTGTATTTCTTTGTCCAAGCAGTATATCATGGGCGGATGGGTATACAAGGGGGTATGAACTACTAACAAGTGTCAGGGAAAGGAAGCAGCCTCATTTTTAGGGTTGCATTCAAGAAGTTTTCTATAAAAAGCTTCTTCAAGAGAAATATAAGACTACCCACCCACCCCACCAAGTGTATGCAATTTAGTTGAAATATATTTCGGACATTTTAAATGTAAAGAAGTTTCATTTGCTAGTTTATAGGAGTGAAACTGCCACTCTAATTACACATCACTATGCTCTATTTACATTTTAAATTAAATATATTTTAATATAATTCAAACATAATAAAATGCACTCATTCCAAAGCCATGCTGTCTTGATTACTATAGTTTTATGCACAGTAAGTCTTGACAGTGAATTCGGAAGTGCCTGAAAACCGTTAAACACTTTTTCAAAAGAGTTTTGGCTAATCTAGAGAAATTACATTTCCAATAAATTATAAAGTTTGCTTGTCAAATACACAGAAATTTTTTTGCTTGGATTGTGATTGGATTGGAATGAAGCCAGGGTCTCTCAATATATGCACTTAGTACAGAAAACTGTTTATTTAAATTTTAATTTGAAAAGCAATTTTGTTGTTTACAGTGTAGTTATTTTGTCAAATTCATTCCTATGTATTTTTGGTGTGGTACTATTGTAAATCATGTCTTTATTTTAAATTTATAGTATAACATTTTGTTCATGATATCTAAAAAAAAAGCAATTTCTTTTTATGTATTACCCTTGAATTTTAAAACTTGCCAAGATCAATTTTCACTCTATTGTATATATTTAGATTTCTTTTATTTTTTGCAAAGATTATTTTATGCTTTGGGGATAGTTAGTTTTAGAGTGGGACATCGTTGCCCTGTTGCAAATCTCAGAGTTAAAGTATTCAGTCTTTGCCCTGGCTGGTGTGGCTCAGTTGGTTGAAGCAATCTCCTGTGCACCAAAAGGTTGCAGATTGTTTGTTTTATTGCACACACACACACACACACACACACACACACACATTTATTTATTTCAGAGAGGAAGGAATAAGGAGAAAGAGATAGAAACATCAATGATGAGAATCACTGATTGTCTGCCTCCTAATACCCCCTACTGGGGATGGAGCCCACAACCTTGGCATATGTGCTGACCAGGAATCGAACTGTGATCTCCTGGTTCATAGGTCTACACCCCACCACTGAGCCATACAGGCCAGGCAAGGCTGCAGCTTTGATTACTAGTCAGGACATGTACCTAGGTTGTGGGTTTGATCTCTGCTTGAGGCATGTATTGTAGGCAACCCATCAATGTTTCTCTCTCACATTGATGTTTCTATCTTTATCTTCTTCTCACTCTACAATCAATAAAAACATATCCTCAAGTGAAGATTTAAATAAAGGAGTTAAAGCAGCCATTCCAGAGGAACTGCCTTACTCCTTGAACCATTGGGATCTTTGAACTAGGCAACATACTCTTTGGACAGCCCCATAGCCACATTGTTTGTAAAGCCAGTAGGAGAAGCAGACATCCCGACCACAAGGACTGATGATTATGGACTCTCCTTCTGAGGACAAAATCAGTAACCATTCATGTAGCTAAAGGGTAGCAACAGCGTGTTAGCTCTAGAAATGTCTTCTATTCATGTGATTTCCTTCCTTTTCTCATAAAAACCCCCTTTTCCTCACTCTGTAATTGGGACATTATTTGGGTTTCTTTTTGAATCTGCGCTCCTAGAATTGCATTTATTTTAATACCAAATACATGCTTGTTGCCATTTTGGCTTTTCATTTTTAGGTTAACAACTGTTTCTTTTCTTGTAGCTACTAAGGGCTTAATTCTTTTCTAAAAATTTTCTTAATGTGAAAACATTTATCATACTTTTAAATATTTTTTCCAATATTGAAGCTTTGTGGTAAAAATTGTTCTTGTTTCACAAATTTAGATAGATTATATTTAAATATTAATCTTGAAATATTTTATATTTTTCAGGTGTTTTATTTTTTATTCACTTATATATGTGAGTTGTTCAATTCTAAATACTTAATGATTTACTGGATGAATAATATGCAACCTAACTAAATTGTGATCAGAGCAGACTCTGTTATATTTCAATCCTCTAAAGTGAAATGAGTTTTATAATTTGGCCCAGTGGCTGGACTATCATAGTGAATGACATTCTACACTAGAAATAGCAAATGGGGCCAGGCCAGTGTGGGTCATAGAGAGAGAAAGAGAAAGGAGAGAGAGATCTTTCTTTATTCCCCAGGGTTTTTAAACAGGAGCTTTTTCAAAATAACCAATCAATTTCCCCAGTTTCCACAGGCTTCAACCCCTAGCCAATTATCCTTTACCCAGATTAAAGTGACAGGCCTATGGTAATGTAAATATTTAGAATTATGTTAAAATTGAGATAAAAAGGATGGTG
This sequence comes from Plecotus auritus, assembly GCF_963455305.1. Lineage (NCBI taxonomy): Eukaryota > Metazoa > Chordata > Mammalia > Chiroptera > Vespertilionidae > Plecotus > Plecotus auritus. The sequence continues at coordinate 154,080,791 of NC_137774.1, read as the reverse complement.
CACACATTGTCCCATGAAATGTTGTCTTTTAATTAAAACACTTCGTAGACTGTTGAAGCTATTTGGCCTGAGTCAGTTTTCTAAAGTAACTTGTAATAAAATTATTTGGATGCATACACATTTTGAAAAAAGTATTTAAATCCTTAGTAAATAAAAGGAAAAGAACAAATATTAACCTAACAAAAAGCCAATATAAAAGGGAGCAATTGTTTATTTGGGATAAAAATACAATAAACATCGCCATAATTACTGACATTTTGTTGCTTAACTAAGATTTTCTTGAAAGTAATAAAATGTGTTCTTTAAAATATTTTTATCAAGGAAAATAGGCTAATCTTCATGGTTCCTCTAAATTGATGGCAATATTTTGCCTTGGAAAGTAACTTGCTGGGAGTAGTCAGTTCCAACTCTGACACTTTCTATGTATATGACCTTGACTTCATTTATTTGTACTTCAGATTTCTGATCTATAAATTTGACCTGTTGAAATAATTTTATCAATTCATACATATAAATGTGTGTATTTTAAAAAAATGGCAACTATACAGTAAGATCCAAAATGTTATCTAGTAGAATGATAATTAGCTTTATAAATGTAATGATTAACATTTTATGCATTTTATGAATTTTTATTCAAGTCAGATAGATATAATTAGATAGATGCAGATATTTTTAAAAGATGGTTTGATTTTTAAAACTTTCTATACCAATTCTAGGATAATATCATAATTGATACATACTTGTAATGTTATCTTTAATAACATTAAGGCTAATATTTTATATGACAAACAATGCTATTCAGTTAGATCTAAGTATTATCTGTAGAAAACACTTCTAGTAATATAATTCACTTAAAGCAGGCAGCAGGTAAAAGCTTTGAAAATATACATCAATATTTTATACACAAATTCCTTTTTGGGCACAATGTATACAATAATAAGTTTTTACAGACTTAATTATTGATAGCATGCATGTTTAAAAAATAGTATCTATATCATATTGTCTATCAATATGTATCATTCTACCTATCTACATCCCTGGACAAATTAATCTGTCTTTGTCTGCATTTGTCTATCAAGAGATCAATATATCCATACATATACAGGGGTTGGCAAAAGATTTATAGTTGTAATAAAAATAATACAATTAATAAATAATAATACAAGCATAAACTCTTGTTTCCTGTACTCAGAACTGGAAACCTACTTTTGTCCCCTTTTTATATGTATATGTAAACAGAGAAGTCTAGATATAAGTAGATGGAACTATCTATAAATAGCCTATCTCTCTATATGGTGTAAATAGATATATATAAAGAGAAATTATCTCAAGAGAGAGGGATGGGGAAAGAGAGAGAGGTGGTGGGGGAGAGGAGAAGGAGAGAGAGGGAGAAGGAAGGAGGGAGGGAGAGAGAAAAATATCTATTTCTGTCTCTATCTACCTACAGGGGGAGTGGAAGGTGGAGCAGAGATGGGGGTGAAGATTAAAAGAAAGAGAATGTATTATTAGTTTCTGAGCCCTCTTTTCTCAGTAACCTGAAAGCTACCTACCACATGGGAAAATTAAAATTGATGTATGTATTCTATAGAAAAAAAAAAGATCATTCTTGTGGTTGCAGTCTTCTGATTTACAATCTAAATGTCATGACAAATATAGTCTCTCTTGAACTTTATGGAAAATCTGATCCTGGAGAGTAAGAGCAAATAAAATAAAATATAACCTTTAACAGATTCCTTGAGGACATTATTTGATTCTGTAACTGGCAAATCTTTATTTCTAGCAATAATTACAAATGAGGCAAAATAAATAAAATTAGCTATGTTAAAAAGTCTTTTGAGAGTCACTTCCTTCTCTACCCAATTTTTATGATCATGCAATTAGCAGAGAGAGAGAGAGAAAGAGAAAGAGAGAGAGAGAGGGAGAGAGAAATTTAAACTAGAAAAAGATTGTATTTGGAAAAGATTTAAGAAAACAACTCTAAATCAAACTTTAAGAAAATGAATGTTCCCTTTATTTAAGCATGGCCCACAAAAAATCCTGAAAGATCTTTAAGACAACTAAATTTCAAAATGTTAACTGTGTGGGAAGATTTATGTAGACTGACTTCAAACTTTGTGTAACTAGAATGACAGCAGTAAGGAAAATATGTCGTATTTCAGCAGAGTCTATAAATATTCTGCCCATATCATTGTAAGATTACTGAAAAGATTCTTCTGGGAAACATATGGTTTACTGAGTTATAACAGTGTTAATATCACCTGTGTCCCTACTTAGAAGGCTTCAATTTAGTTAATCCTAAATATCAAAATCATACTCATTACTCATTACCAGGACTCACTTAATCACACAATAATGAGTAAAATCAAGATGTCAAAATCACTGAGAATTACTGAGGCTAATTGCATATAAAAAGGATCAAACCTATTCATCATGGCTCACTGAAGCACAATTAGGTACATATTACTATTTTACCCACAGTATATCACCAGTTCCAGGTCCTATACCTAGACTCCCCCGGGCACATAGTAAGTAGTTTTAACTAGTGTATAAATAAATGAATGACTGTGGTGGGAGGCTTTACTTATACAAAATCAATAAAGTCAAAGCATCAGTGAGGTTTTGAAGCCCTATTATTAAGGGTTTAGTTTTCACTAGAGCCTTGTATCAGGCTTGAAGTTGCTTTTCAGATAATGAGTAATTCTCAGTTGTAGATGGGAAGACCTCGGACCAGAACCCTAGGGGACTATACTTGCCAGTCAAACTTTCCTATAACGACTTGTGAGCAAATCTGCACTGCATCCTTTTCTATACCACAGATACTTCCAGGACAGTGGGGTCTCATAATGCAAATGAACCAACAGCTCGGGTCCTGCTTACTGGAGCACTGGCATGCTGCACATACTACTTCTGTGCTGGCCCAATGTGGAACTGAGAGAGTACCACCAAATCACTTGCTCCGTGGGTCCAATCAATTTTCCAAAATGAGCTTTCTCCAAAATTTAAAGAGGCCTAGTAAGTGTTATTACTGTCTAGAAGACACAAGGTCCAATGTCTTTATGTTTGATGTCCTAGCATGTCCCGGACAAATAGACCCCCCAAAATAAACATCCAAATAGCCCTCTGAGTCTTTGTAACATTTATCTCCCATCTTCTCATGTACATCTATCTTATGAGGGTTATTTGTCACTTCTTGCTTAACCAGGTCCAATTCACAGCATATTGTTCACAGAGTGGACCCATGTGATCGTCTGTGGGATATCTATATGATAAAACTCCATTCATACCACAGAGAGTACATATGTCCCTGGGGGCACTGTCATTAATATGAACTACTGTCCATGTCAGATGAATGTGAAATACTCCTGCTTCTGCATCTCAATAGGAATCAGAAGGAATGTATTTGCAAATCAGTGGCAGTACACCATGTGCTAAAATGTGTGCTGAACTTTGATTGATCATACTACCTGCAGCAAAACAACTGTTCTTGTGGCCAAGGTTTGATTGCTGTTATGGCAGCCAGACAACTCTATGATGCATGGGCACAGCATTCCTGACATCTCAAGTGCTTAAAGTATTTATTAAGCGAATTGATACCTTTCTACCAATATCATAATCCACATGGTTAATAACATCTTAGGAACTGAGGTACTTCAGCAAGCCAGGGCTTTTCAATATCCCACTTACTGCCAGCAATGAAGTCTTTCCTACCATCTGGCCAGCAAGTGATCTGATCCCCCGATCCCATCCTCAGGGTCTATTCCTCAAACCTCTTTTGTTTTCATCTCCCTTTATTTGGGTTCTCCTGTAAGCAGACCTGAGACAACAAGGATTTGCGTGGAATTTGTTTCTTCAGAAAGAGATCCAATAAAACATTGGTAGGGGAGTGGGAAAGTGGCAATAGTTAAGGGAAAAAACACACAGAGCAATAAGATGTTCACTTATCAAATCAGTTGCCACTGTGTGCACCTGGCGGTTAATCTCTCTGAAGGTACTCTGGCGACAGAATAATATATGCTCAGAGGTCTTCCAACTAAGGAGCAAGAATTATGTAGTATTTTCCCACCAAACCTCTAATGTCAGTGGATGAGGGTCTCTTCAGGGGCACTTGGCTTGCTCTGAACTTGGATCAGTGTTCTCCTCAGGCCAGAAAAACACCTTTAGGCTAAGATCACATATATTTTTAATAGGCAGTCTCCATCCTGTAAAGCATAGACCTGAGACTGACAGTTTGTATTACTAGCACAGAATCTAGAAATTTGAACCAGGATAGCACACACAGAATGATCAAGGTTTAAAGTTTGCTATTAATGAAATGGTGGACTAGTTTGTATATAAAAGGAAATTAATTTCAGAAAGAATTGGAAAATTAGGGGAAAGAGCAATTAAATGACTAGATGGTATGAAGCGAATAAAGGACATGAGTGGGGAGAAGAACAGAATCTATACTAATAAAAGCATAATATACTAATTAGGCCAGACAGCCAAATGACCTTCTGGACGTCATTCCAGATGTCCTTCCGGACAAAGCCGGAGTGGCAGAGGCCAAGGCAGAGGTGATTAGGGGCAATCAGGATGGCAGGGGAGCAGTTAGGGGGTGATCAGGCCAGCAGGGGAACAGTTAGGGGGTGATCGGGCCTAAACTGGCAGTCAGGCATTCCCCGAGGGGTCCCAGATTGGAGAGGGTGCAGGCTGGGCTGAGGGACCCCCCTTCCCTGTGCACGAATTTCGTGCACTGGGCCTCTAGTATTACAAATAGAAGGTTATTAGTATCCTCCAATACATTGTGGAGTTTCAAGTTTACATGACACCTCAGCCTTAGATATGTCTACAAATAGCATTAAGAAATTGATAGAGACACAGGCTTTTCCTTCACAGCCCCAGCAGCTTTTGGTATAGCATTAGCTGTCTTCCTCTTCCTCATGAGACTATGGGGCATGCAGTGTCCCTGATGAGCACCAGGGTCATACTTAGCAGTCATAGACAACATTCTCAGAGTTAATGAATAGCAGATTTTAAAGAAAGGACATTTTTATTTGATTATTTGTCTAGATTTATTTTTTCATATTTTAAATTTTGCTTTGTTTTGCTTTAAATCAATATGCCAGAAAGTACAGTTTTAAAAAATCCAGGAGGAAAGTATTTAGATACTTGATTAATGGATGGAAACTCTATCATAGAAATATGTGAAATCTCCTAACATGAGAGGGCTGAGTGACTCCAAAAGCACATGGTTATTCTTTTCGTCTAAATCTCCAGGCAAGAGACAATTGTGTAATGCCTTCTGTAGCTGTTCCATCAAATATCCATCCTATTCTTACATATTTCAAAAGAAAGGGAACAAATGACCTACACATCACTAGAAGAATTTGAGGTGTATGTCACATAGCAAAAATATATATGACAGTAGACATGACATTAAAGGAGAAATTGAATCTTGTTAGGGTGACTTTAAAAAGTTCATATAAGTATTGCATATGATGTAGGCTAGCGTTGTAAATAGCATTTAATGATACAGGGTTAGTGAAAGTGGTACATGCCCACTAGGAAGGAAAAGAAAAACTATGGATCTGGAAAAGCATATGTGGAGAAAAAGAATACCTACATGGGTTCAGAACTAGCGAGTAAGAGAGCTCCTAATGGGGGATAGACTGAAAAGGCAGCCTGAGGTCGGAATGCAAATGTTTAGAAAGTCTCAGTGGTTTAGAATTCACTCTGTAGGAAATGGCCAGTATATGATGGATTTTATTTATTTATTTATTTATTTATTTATTTATTTATTTATTTATTTATTTTAGAGAAGAAGGGAGAGGGAGAGAGAGATAGAATCATCAATGATGAGAGAGAATAATTGATTGGTTGTCTCCTGCACACCCCACACTGGGAAGTGAGCCTGCAACCCAGGCATATGCCTTGACTGAGAATATCACCATGGCCTTCATAGGTCAACACTCAACAGTGGAGTCATGCCGACCTGATTATAATGGATTTTAAATAGAGGAGTAGCATGGATAGAAATAAGAATTGTCTTTAGGCTTAAAAGAAGGGAGGGAAAAGATGCAATGAGATCACATAATCATCTCCTTGATTATTTAGTAATGGGATAAAGAGAGGAGGGTACCATGAGACTATTTCAGAATAGTTGTTTTGAACTGGTCATTTAATTTGATTCAAAATTATGAAATAAATCCCACAAGGGACATCATAAATATTATTCTATCCCTCTGACTGTGAGGTCATGTCAAAATGAATCATGATTAAGAAGGGAGCCTAATATATAGTGATGAAAGATGATTTGGCTTTGGGTGGTGGGCACACGGTATCATAGAAATGTACATTTGAAACCTATGTGATCCTATTAAAAATGTCAATCCAATAAATTTAATTAAAAAGATAAAATAATGAAAATGTCATTAAACCACTAACCTAGGAATGCCTGACTGCCAAAATCTTGTTTTTCTCCAACATTCCTTCCTAGTAGACCCCAGGAACATATACCAAGACAGCAAGAGCCAAGCTCCTGAAATACCTTAAAAGGTATCTGAAGATTCATACGTTACAAAGTACCCTTCAGTATAACATGATAATAGGTGTGTGGGGGGAAATTAGGGGTACATTGGACTCTACCTCTGTGAAAGACCCAAAACTTGATCATCATCTCTGCATTGTTAGTCATAATACTAATATATATATATACACATATATATATATATGTATATATATATTTAAATATTCACAAATAATTAGTCATAATACTAATATATATATACATATGTGTATATATATATATTTAAATATTCAAAAATAAAATATTTGAAATTTTAATAGATATTAGTTCCCATAAATATGTCCATTAGTCTACTTCACTGTAGCCACCTCTAAAAGAGGGATAAGGTGATACTTTAGAAAGAGTAATAAAAATAAATAAGTGACTAGCTGGAGTTATAACTCCCAAAAGGAAAAACAGAGTTTTTATTTGTTTTAGAAAATTCCATGTACATGGCTCTTTAATAAGTGCTTTTAATGATGTTAGATTGTAAAAGTGGCACATGCCCATTAGGAAGGTTATTTCTTATTTGTGATTTTGAGTGTTTAGGTCATAGTTATTTAATCAATTACACAGTCAGCTCATGAACTATGCCATGAGTATGAGGTGAGCATTTCATCTATGAATGATTTTTCATGCATCTATTAGAATAGTAATTGCACATGCGATTTCAATTTTCTAAGTACTCTAATTTACGTAGACTGCAGTATATCACTCTATAAGAACGTAAAGCAAAGTTAATGTCTTATGTTTAGACATTATAAACTTGCTACATTCTCACATATTCTAATAATTTTATTATCTTTTCTTTTGTGTTTCCTATTTCATACTTAGCTTGGGAGGTTAAAAAATTAATGTACCAAACTAAGGGAAAGTATCACTCCTATTTCCAAAACTACATAGAAATATGGTTGAACAGTTTATGTGATCAATAAAATACACTGGAGATCAGATGTTAGAATATTATTTCTAAAATTAGAATGAATTCTCTAAATGTTAGAAAGAACTTAAACTTTCCTTTTGATAACATGGTTTTAAAAGTCTGTTGTTTCACTCTTTAATTACTGGGCACAGTTTAATCAAAGACTATTTTGTCTCTGTGTGTATTTGCATGTGTGTGTGTATTCTTTAGGGATCTGATGGCACATTAGCTGTTATTTAATATTTTTGTCCCCTGTGTAAGCAGAATTATGCCATAACTGATACTATATCTGACACTGAAGCTATTTGTCATTTTAAAATTTAATTATAAAATAGAAGGTACATGTGAAGACAGAAGCTAAATATGTTTATATAAATTGAAAAAACTCAACAAGCTTATTTCAGAAAATTGATTTTGTTATATCTCATGAAATTCATATAGAAACAAACAAAAACAAATAAGCAAATTCATCAGCAATATTTTCAAATGAGAAAGATGAATCTTATTTGAAAAGTGATTCAAATATTAAGCAAGTTAAAGACAGTAAACTATAGGTGGGTCAAAGAAAATAATAGAATTGTTAACATGTATTGAAAAGGAAGAATATTATAGGAAAATCTTGAAGAAGAAGACTATTTCCAAAGTCTGATAAACAAATTAAAAGACTTTAGTGACAGAGCATGCCTTGCTGTTTAAGAAGCAGCAAGATGGCCAGTTTGTCTGGAGCAGATAACCCAGTGGGAAAGGTGAAGAGATGAGCAGCTAGATTGTGCAGGATGCAGTAGTCAATGGAAGGGACTTTAGCTTTCATTTCAAGTGGCCTGGGAGGTGGGGAAGCTGTCTTAAGGAGAGCAACATGATCTAATTGGCATTTCAAAAGATGCACTCTATTTGTTGTGTGAAAAAATAGATTCTAATGAACCACAAGTGGAAACCTGGAGACCAATTAGGAGGGTATTGCTCACTTCTCCATGAGAGACGTTTTGGTTGGACTAAGGTGGTAGTATATGAGATGTGGAAAATAGTTGAATTTAAGATCTTGTGAAATTTTATCTAAAAATATTTATTACTAGAGGCCCGGTACACGAAATTCGTGCATGGGGGTTGGGGGTGTCCCTCAGCCCAGCCTGCACCCTCTCTAATCTGGGACCACTCGAGGGATGTCTGACTGCCAGTAGGATCAGGCCTAAATGAGCAGTCGGACATCCCTCTCACAATCCAGGACTGCTGGCTCCCAATTGCTTGCCTGCCTTCCAGATTGCCCCTAACTGCTTCTGCCTGCCAGCCTGATCACCCCTAACCAGTCCCCTGCTAGCCTGATTGATGCCTAACTGCTCCCCTGCCAGCTGTTTGCCCCTAACTGCCCTCCTCTGCAGGCCTGGTCACCCCTAACTGCCCTCCCCTTCAGGCCTGGTCACCCCTAACTGCCCTCCCCTGCAGGCCTGGTCCCTCCTAACTGCTCTTCCTTGCAGGCCTGGGTCTCCCCACAACTCCCCTTCCCTGCAGGCCCGGTTGCCCCCAACTTCCCTCCTCTGCCGGCCTGGTCACCCACAACTGCCCTCCCTTGCAGACCTGGTCCCTCCCAACTGCCCTCTCCTGCTGGCCATCTTGTGGTAGCCATCTTGTGTCCACATGGGGGCAGTCATCTCTGACCACATGGAGGCAGCCATCTTGTGTGTTGGAGTGATGGTCAATTTGCATATTATTCTTTTATTATATAGGAATAGATGGGATAGAGGCCTGGTGCATGGGTGGGGCCAGCTGGTTTGCCCTGAAGGCTGTCCCGGTTCAGGGTGGGGGGTCCCTTGGGGCATGGGGCAGCCTGGGCAAAGGGCCTGTGGTGGTTTGTAGGCTAGCCACGCCCCCTGGTGACCCAAGGGGAGGCCCTGGGATCTGGGATTTATTTATCTTCTATAATTGAAACTTTGTAGACTTGAGCAGAGCCAAGCCTCCTGCTTGCTCCATGGCCACAGCCATTTTTGTTGGGATTTATTTATCTTCCATAATTGAAACTTTGTAGCCTTAAGCAGAGGCCAAGGCAGGCCAGGACTGCCTAAGCTTGGCTTCCTCCATCTCCAGGGGCAACTCAAGCCTCCTGCTCTCTCCAGCTCCATGGCTGCCACCATTTTTGTTGGGATTTATTTATTTTCTATAATTGAAACTTTGTAGCTTTGAGTGGAGGCCTGGGCCTGCCAGGGTGTGCGGAAAGCTTGGCTTCCTTCATTGCCTGGGAAACCCAAGTCTCCTGCTCGCTCCGTGGCTGTAGCCATCTAGGTTGGGTTAATTTGCATACTCTCTCCTGATTGGCTGATGGGCGTGGCTTGTGTGTGTAGAGGAGGTATGGTCAATTTGCATATTACTCTTTTATTAGATAGGATTAAACTATGCTAAAATGTGAGAAAAAAAGACAAGAACAACTCTGAGCTTTGAGTTGTGGGCAGCTTGAAAAATAGCAGTTTCACTTACTGAGTTAGAAAATGCTGGGAAAGCATTGAGGTTAAGTTCAGGGCAGCTGTTAATCCAAGACAGTCTGGTGTATGATTCTGGAGTTCAGAGAGGAGATTTTCATAGTAGGGATATAAACATATTTGGGATAGACTGAGTGCATATTGCAGTAAAGAGCTTAAATGGAGAAAAGAGAAAAGAGGTGAGAATTCAGTTCTGGGAGATGCAAAATTTAACAGGTTCAGGGAGAGGGGGTCTTAAAGACAGAAGGCCTTAACAAGGAAGGATGAGAATAAACTCTGAGTGGGGATATAAGAAAAATTAGGAGTGTTTAGTATCCCAGAGAATGAAGCCTTTCTATCTTCATTTCATTCTTATAACTACTCTGGATGAAAGAATAGATAGCTATCTTAACTATTGGAAAAACACCCGAGCTTCAGAAACATAATTGATAGGTTCATTATTATAAAGTTAGTAAATAATAACAATGTGCCTAGGACAATATGTCTTCTGAAGCCTACACATAAGACCTCAACTGAATAGAACAATATCTTGAAATAAAATTTAAAATCCTAAAAGAGTAGTTTTTTAATAGAGAAAATTATGTTAACTACCAGCAGTCCTTCAGTAAAAGTGTAAATTTATAGCCTTTGAGCAAAGTACTTAAATTTTATTGATGATAGATGCCTTTCCCAGAAGGGAGAATGAAGCCTACAGCTCATCTTTCTTTTTATCCCAGGGTCAATATGTCTGAAATATTCCAATATAAAAAGTGGTTGCCTATAATACACACTAGTATAATTAATATATTAGACAAAAACAAGGTTACTTATTTTATAAATCAAATTCCACAGAGTCCTAGAAGATAAAGCTAGTAATGTTAAACATTTTTAAAAGTATGTGTAAGTCAACAGAGTTCCAAAGAGCTATCCATATTTGATGGAAATCAAAGGAATATAGTTTAGCTACCAAAGAAAAGAAAATAAGACAAAAAAAGTAGAAAATTCTAAGTAACATGTTTCTTTACCATAATTACTTTATTCTAAAATATCAATTTGGGGTGGAAAATAATTGAGTTTACTTTTATTATGGCTTTGAATACTATCATTATAAATATACTAGAGGCCTGGTGCACAAATTTGTGCATGGGTGGAGTTCCTCCACCTATCCGCAATCTGGGCCAATAGGGACCAGTGGCCAGGGAAAGACCTCAGCAGGGACCACGGGAGGGCTCCAGGGCATGTCCGGCCCCATCTCACCCAGTCCTGATAGGCCAGATCCCAGTAATAAGCTTTCCTACCAGTTAGAGCATCTGCCCCCTGGTGGTCAGCGCGCATCATAGCTACTGGTCGAGTGGTCAACCATTCCGTACCCTCAGACACATAGTATATTAGGCTTTTATATATATAGATTGTTATACCAATGTGTACTTTTACTTTTAAAATATAACTTTGATAACACTTTTATAACTAATGAATGTAACATGTACTAACACCATAATTTAAATAAAAGTTTATGTTCCTGATTTCATTTATCTCAGATTGTCTTCATTTTTATCACATTTTAAGCACATTTTAATACAAGTGCTTATTTCTGCATTTTAATCTTTCTATAGATTGCTTCAATACTTAAGCAAATATGACTTATATAGTGGTGGACAAAGTAGGTTTATAGTTGTGAGTATGCAAAACCATTTATTCTTGGATTATTTATTAATTATTGTATGATTTGCCATACAAACAACTGTTAACCAACTTTTGCCCACCCTCATATACTAGTATTTCTTAGCCAACAAATTAGTTATTTCAACAGTTGTATAATGGGGTTCATTTTTGTATGTGTGCATTGAATGGCATATGAAAAACCCAAGTTCAGTGTATATCTTGATTTGTTTCTTCTTCTAAGATGTCTCAAATTGTTCTTTGTCTTAGAAAGTCAAAATATTAGCTCTATGTATCTAAGCATTTTTAGGTCTTAATTATTCTTGCTGGAAAGTGCTCTTTCCATTCTAATTTTTTTCCTCATTAGAAGTAAATATTTCTAACAACATAGGTTTTATTTTTTTTATTTTTTTATTTTTTTTAAATATATTTTTATTGATTTTTTACAGAGAGGAATATAGAGGGATAGAGAGTTAGAAACATCGATGAGAGAGAGACATCGATCAGCTGCCTCTTGCACACCCCCTACTGGGGATGTGCCCGCAACCCAGGTACATGCCCTTGACCGGAATCGAACCTGGGACCCTTCAGTCCGCAGGCCGACGCTCTATCCACTGAGCCAAACCGGTTAGGGCTAACAACATAGGTTTTAATTCTTTTTGTTTCCTAATACATTACTTCTATAACTCATAAGTACTATGAATGCTTATAGTATATTGATATTTTCTGTCTTTGCTGGCTCTCATTTAAAATTTGTTATTTTATCTTTAATTTTTATTGAGATGTCTTGGATACAACCTCTGGCATTTTGTTCTAAGTATATATGTCAGAGTAAATTAGGATATAGAACACCCCTCTAAAATAATTTAACTAGATATAAAATGTCAATTTGGTCAACACTTGACATAATGTACCTTAGGGATCAATCAATAACTGTTATAAGCTTCAAATATAATGATCATTGAGAAAACACACATACACACACAAAAAAAACAACAAAACAAAACAAACAAAAAACACAGGAATTTCTGGTGAGAGTTGTATTAGTTTTCAAGAATAACTGATTTTTTCATATACATGTTAAATGACTAAGTCAACTATGAATTTCTACCAATATCCCCAATTTGGAAAGAAGAAAGTGATTGCACTTCTCTTTTGTTGTCTTTGTGTAAATTATGTGTGTGTGCTGGTATATATCTGTACATGTGAGAATACAGGTCCATGTAATACAGTGAAAATTGGAACCATAGACTGCAGATCACTAAGTTGAATGAAGGGAGCAATTTTATAACATGGGCAAATTTCTCACAAATATAACATAATAAAGTGGATTAAAATAGGATGTACAATATGTAATCAGTTTTTTTTTATTCCCTTTACCTTTATGCATTAATTGGTTCTTTTAGGGTCAATATTTTTGGCTGGTTGCATTACCTTCATTATTCAATTTGTTCTGGTAGCTCTAAATACCTCCTAATTTTGATTATCTTTTCATATTTAGGCCTAAAGGATCAATTTTATTAATGCAAATTGAGAGTCCCCTCCTTTGCAATAACTGACCTCTACACTAGAAGAGTGGAAAGGAGTTTCAACTTGAACATTTTCTCATAACATTCAAAGATAACTGCCCATACATTATCAGTTGGCAGAACAAGAAAAACTATACCCGTTGCACAACCCTCTATTACAGAAACCAACCTTGTACTACTTAGGTTGATCAGATTTCCACTGAAGGCATGCATTTTACAGATTCAACAACTATTGCTTTATGTAAGGAGATACGTAATTGATAAGGCTAAACCTAAAAACATACATGCAGAAAGTTCTTCATTTTAGTCTAAAATGTCCCTTAATTTCCTCTTCACATTGTTTATTAGTAGTATGTAGAAATATGATTTTATATTGATTCTGTACCATGGAATTCTCCTCTAAATTTTTATCAATTCTTAATTATATTGCAAATTCATTTGAATTTTTTACATTAACAACCATTCAATTTGCAAATATAGGATTACTTCTTAGTTTTTAAAACAGACCATTTTTATTTATTAATTTCTATTTTTTAATTTCTTTCCTTAGTTGCATTTGCTCAAACTTCTGGGATAATGTAGAATATAAATGGTAAGAGTCTTAAAAGGATATCATTCAGGTTATTACCATTAAGTTATATGTAAATTGTAGGGTTTTGATAGGTTATTCTTATTAGGTTGAAAAATTTGATTTTTAGTTTTCATATGGTAAGAATGTTTATAATTAATCAGTGTGGAATTTGTCAATGACTTCTCTGGAAATATCATTTTTTTATTTTATTCATAGGACAAATTATTATTAGTTGATTTTCAGATGTTAATTTGTATTCCTGGGATAAATCCTGTTTGGCTATGTAGTTTAACTTTTTATATGTTGCTGAATGTTTTTTTCTTATTATTTTGAGTATACTTGTGTCCATACTCATGAGAGATATAATCAATAATTTATATAATACCTTTTTCTAGCTTTTGTATCAAAATAATACTGGCTTAAAGGAATGAATTGGAAACCATCTATTTTCTGAAAGAATTTGTGATGGATTGGTATCACATCTATGTGTTTTTGCTATAACTAAGCAAAAAAATCCCTCTGGGCCCAGTCTCTATACATATTTTTAAACTTCTAATCAGTCATCAAAATGTTATTTACAAAACCCTTCTAATTCTGTAACATCAGTAGTGATGCTGCATCTTTAATTCCTGCTTTTGGCATTTGTTTACTAGTAGTCTCTCTTATTTTCTCAGCAGATGATTTGTCAGATTTATCACTGTCATGATATAAATATAACTAAATATACAGCATTATATACATTTTTATATATTTGTATATAGATTGGATGGTGGAGCACAAGGAGAAGACCATCTTAATATTGCTGATAGTTTATAGACAATGGGTAAAACTTAATGGGATGGGTAGATAGCATAAGAACAGTTAAAGACCAAAAAAGAGATTTCTGAAGTACATTGAGAAAACATACATGACTGTAGCACATTTGTTTATCTAAAACTAAGCTAATTTTCCCTTAAAGTTTGTTCCCACTGATGGTGGGGAGAAATAAAGTTAATTTATTATCATCAAACTAAAATAACACTGTATATTTATGAATATATATTACCATTTTAATCAATTTAAAATCTAATCAATCTCTATAAAAGACTGTTCATCTCTTCCATATGGTCTTCATGCCCTTTTTTATTCCAAGGATACAAGAATAAAATTACATATTCTCATAGCACTGGTCCTGGGTTCCTCTTGGATATATTAGTACAGAAGGCTAAAAATACTGACAAACATTCTTAGCAAATTTTTGGCAAAATGTAAACAATAGTTGTGTCATCATGCAATGTAAAATTGAAGTTTATGTACCTGTTCACTATTAAATTTAAAAGCTATTTGGTAAACACACACACTCCATGAACAATTATTTTCAGGAATTAATGGTAAAATGTTTAAATTATGGTGATAGTCAATGTAGAATTTGAAAGGAAGATTTATATTATTCCACAAAGTGTTTTGAATATTTGACATTTCCCCCCATAATCCATTGTCTTTCTACTGCAGTTTTACAAGTAATTAAATGTTTAATATGATTCACAGCTGATTGGAGCTATCTTTATTATACTTTCCCCTCATGTACTAAGATTCTGGAGTCAGAAACACAAGGATAAAGTGGCGTCTAATACTAGTATTCTGTGATTTTTATACAGCCTAAGTCTTAAAAATTCAGTGCTCCCAGACTGAGAAAAAAATCATTGGTGGTGGGTTGCTTTAGTAAGAGTGGTTTCCAGGGAGTGTTGGAGAAAAGGAAGAAGGTCTAATGAATTAGGCATTGAAGGTTGATGTAAAGAATCAGCAAGGGAGAAACCAAGATGGCAGCATAAGTAAACACCTAAACTGCTGCCTCACACAACAATTTCAAAACTACAACTAAAAGACAAAACAGACATCATCCAAAACCACAGGAAGGCTGGCTGAGTGGAATTTCTACAACTGGAAGGAAAGAGAAAAGCACACTGAGACTCACAGGAGCTGCAGGAGGCAGAGGTACTGAGACGTGCGTGCGGAGAGGACTGACAACTGAGTGTGCGGCTGGCTTTTTCAAGCAGGAGGGAGACAAAAGCTCCCGACTACACTGCACTCCAGTTCCGGAAGAGACTCTGGGGACCCAGACTCATACGGGGTGAAACTGGACTGTCAGGAAAGAGAAAAGCACACTGAGACTCAGAGGAACTATGGAAGTAAAGGCAGAGGTACCAAGGCGCGCGCGCGAGTGGAGAGGGCAGGCAACTGAGTATGTGGCTGGCTTTCTCAAGCGGGAGGGAGACAAAAGCTCCCGACTGCACTGAACTCCAGTTCCAGTCAATACTCTGGGGACCCAGACTCATTCAGGGAGAAACTGGACTGTCTGGCAGTGGGCGGAACTCGAGGGCAGCTTTCTCTCAAAGGTGCTTGCAGTGATTACCATGGGACACTGAGACACAGGGGCCTATTAGGGCAGGGCTGACAGGAAACCAATGCTGTCTGCTCCGCCCTGAGACTCTGCCCCACCCAAGCTGAGCACAGAGGCTCTTGCAGGTCTTGTCTCATAAGGGGGTCTCCAGCACAGAAGTTCTCCCAGTGTAGACACAGCTGATCCTCACAGCCAATTGGCCTGGAGGTCAATTCCTCCCAGTGATACCAACAATAATCAAGGCTTAACTACAACAAAACTGTGCACACAGCCCACAAAGAGGTGCACCAAGAGTGTCCACCTCAGGTAACTGGGGAGGCTGAGCCACTGGGCCCTATAGGACACCTACCACACAAAGCCACTATCAACTCAGGGAAGGAACCAAAATGCGGAGACAAAGAAACAGATCACAAATGAAAGGAATGGAGGAAAGCAAATGACTGGATATAGAGTTTAAAACCACGGTTATAAGGTTTTTCAAGAATTTTCTAGAAAAGGCCAATAAATTTAGCAAGACCCTCGAGGATATGAAAAAGGACCAACTAGAAATTAAACATACATGACTGAAATAAAAAATATTATACAGCAGACTAGAGGATCGTAAGAATCAAGTCAAAGATTTGAAATAGAAAGAAGCAAAAAACACCCAACTGGAAAAGCAAAAAGCAAAAAGAATCAAAAAATATGAAGATAGTGTAAGGAGCCTCTGGGACATCTTCAAGCGTATACCAACATCAGAATTATGGGGGTGCCAGAAGAAGAGAGAGAGCAAGATACTGAAAACCTATTTGAAGAAATAATGACAGAAAACTTCCCCCACCTGGTGAAAGAAATAGACTTACAAGTCCAGGAAGCGCACAGAACCCCAAACAAAAGGAATACAAAAAGGACCACACCAAGATACATCATAATTAAAATGCCAAGAGCAAAAGACAAAGAGAGAATATTAAAAGCAGCAAGAGAAAAACAGTTAGTTACCTACAAGGGAGCACCCATACGATTGTCAGCTGATTTCTCTACAGAAACTATGCAGGCCAGATGGGAGTAGCAAGAAATATTCAAAGTAATGAATAGCAAGAACCTACAATCAAGATTACTCTACCCAGCAAAACTATCATTCAGAATTGAAGGGCAGATAAAGAGCTTCACAGATAAGAAAAAGCTAACGGAGTTCATCACCACCAAACCAGTATTATATGAAATGCTGAAAGGTGCTCTTTAAGAAGAGGAAGAAGAAGAAAAAGGTAAAGATAAAAATTATGAACAACAAATACATATCTATCAACAAGTGAATCTAAAAATCAAGTGAATAAAAAATTTGATGAACAGAATAAACTGGTGAATATAATAGAATCAGGGGCATAGAAAGTGAGTGGATTGACAATTGTCCTGGGGAAAGGGGTGTGGGGGGTGCGGGAAGAGACTGGACAAAAATTGTACACCTATGGATGAGGACGGGGGCGGTGGTAAGGGCAGAGGGTAGGGTGGGAACCAGGTGGAGGGGAGCTATGGGGGGAAAAAGAGGAACAATTGTAATAATCTGAACAATAAAGATTTATTAAATTTAAAAAAAAAGAGTCAGCAAGGCTGGAGGGTAGTTGGAAGGGAAGCACAGGGACAGGGAAGTAGCTAAAAAGTGTAATTTCTTTTCCCTTGAAGTAAATGGGCAGTTTGCTTATGACAGAAAAGACTTGAACATATTTGTATAATGAATAAATGAAATCATACATACAATGAAGGTGGGATAAAGAAATGTGAAAAGTAAACTGGTAGAAAAATGTCCTAATTGTTTCTAGTCATTTTCACAAATATAATCAAATGATTATATATATAACTGTGTTATGGGAAGGCCATATCTACCATATCTAGCCTGAAAGTTTTATATTTTCATTGTCTAACACAGTAGCATTAAATGAGTACTTGAAGAAATTTGTATAAGTTCTGTAAAGAAATACAAGGAAAAGGCTAAGAACCATAAAACGAATAGATATTAATCCTAGATAGGTAAGATTACCCTTCTTCCCCTAAAATTCAAGACCAGGATGGGAGAGTGCAAACAATTAGGGATTGTAATTGCTCTACATACCTATTGGGTATTTCAAAGCTGACTGCACTATTTTTACCGTAATTTAGAATATAAGAACTCTATTAAGGAAAATCGAGAAGTTGCAAAGGTGATATAATTTAATATGTAATGTAGTTTTTTAGAGCAGGTATAAATAAGCATTGTGAAATTGAGTATAGCAAGAATAATATGTGCCATTCATATCAGATTGTGCCAATATTAAGGTATTAATGCATTCCTCTGTGCTTTCACAGCTCATATTCATTTATTGATGATTCCTACCTGTTACAATGAATTCTAAATATCTACTCAATTCCAGAATAGATTGGATGTTTCTTGAAAGCAGAGACCATTTTCTAGTCTTCTTTATTGATTAAACCCTAGTATAGCCATGAGCACACACATAGGAAATGCCCACACATAAACATTTTAAATTACTAAACCAAATAGGAGGAAATGCACACAACATTTTGAAATTTGATATAAACTATATAGTATTCAAATGACCTCAAACATCTGAGGTAATTAGTTATTTGTTTCAGCTTGAACAACACTGGAATGCATGAGTTCATGAGGAAATTAATATGTATTAACCATTGACATCTTTGAAGCATAGGTAAACATCTTAAACTGAGGATGGATCACGAGACTTCTCGCTTCATATCACACAGTGTTTTACAAAGTATACTTTAAAAAGATATTAGTTTGGAAGAACATGTAATAGATAACTTCAAAATGGAATGGGTATTTAATTTTAAAGTGTGCCTTTAACATTTATGTTAAACATTTTTTGTATTCATTAATAGAAACTTATCTGGCCATTGGGTAAAGCTAGCTATAAAACTACTGGTCTGCAATGTGTTAATAATATATAATATATGTGAGATATGCTGATGTTGCAACCTATTAAATAATAATTATAGATTATACTTGTGCAATTTTAGCAAGATTTAAATGTGACTTTGAAGTTGCCTTTCATCACATGCTAATAGGAAAAATTAAATAAAAATACAGTTATAGAAGGAATGCCCAAATCAGGTGATGATAAGTATAACTAGTACTTACTAAGTCTTTAGTGTATTAAAGTCATTATGCTAATCCTATCATATGTCTCCCTTCATGTAATTCTCTCCAGACCTTATGAATTGGGTCCAGGTATGCTCCACATGTCTCCTCATACTCCTAGGAGCAGCATCCACCCAAAACATTTCCTTAGCATCATGAATCACAAAAGCACAGGAGAGTAAGTAAACCCGCAGGAATATTTAAAAGCTCTGCATTCATCATGCCTGCTGATACTTCATTGGCTGAATCTAACTACGTGGTGAAGCCCAAATGGTGGGCTTTACACTATTCACAGAAGTATGCAGGGCCCAAAGGAATGTTTTTGTGATGGGGAAGAAGAGTAACTATTCACTGGATAATAATCTGACCTATTACACTTTGGAATAAAGAAAATTCAGTTTTAGATAATATTGAACCAGGGTAAAATGCTTTAAAAATGTGGCTAAAGAAAATGAAATTTATTTCATAATAAAGTTATTTTCAATTATAGCATGGGTCCCTGCAGGAAATAGATGGTGCATACACATTTACACATTTTGAAATTTGGGGAGAGTTAATAGAGGGAGAGTTGAAGAGAGATAGTCAGGGTATAAAAAGTAAAAATGATAACACGGGGGTTTGGAGTTAGCAAAAGTGGGGCTCTGTTAATACTGCTAGCTCCTGAGAAGCACATGGGGGAGCCATGACTGGAACACACTGATAAACTGCATCAGAACGACTGGCTGACAGAAGCGATGTTGGATCTGGGCAGTAATTGACCTGTAACTGTAACCCCACAGGCAGTGAGTCAAGGAGATAAATATCCAGACTTACCCATTGTCATTTCCTCCTATAGCTGTCTGCTGCTCCACTTTGGTTAAATCTAGAAAAAAAAAAAAAAAAAAGCCAAGAGGAGTAACAGTCAACCTCACTGATGAATGTAGAGTGGGGAAGTCAGGGGCACTCAGGATAAGAATATATCCTGGCCAAAACCGGTTTGGCTCAGTGGATAGAGCATCGGCCTGTGGACTGAAAGGTCCCGGGTTCGATTCTGGTCAAGGGCATGTACCTTGGTTGTGGGCACATCTCCAGTGGGAGGTGTGCAGGAGGCAGCTGATTGATGTTACTCTCTCATCAATGTTTCTAGCTCTCTATCCCTCTCTCTTCCTCTCTGTGAAATATCAATAAAATATATTAAAAAAAAAAAAAGAATATATCCTGTATAGTGCAGCAAGCAATTCACATTTCAATATAACTTTCAGGTGATGTTTGATTAACTCTTTAATACTCTCTCCTTCATGTATTTCTATTATACTAGTACTAGAGGCCCGGTGCATGAAAATTCATGCACTCGGGGGGTCCCTCAGCCCAGCCTGCACCCTCTCACAATCTGGGACCCCTTGGTAGGGTCCCTAGGCCTGGCCTGAGATCAGGGCCTATCAGGGCTTTCCTTCCCCAGGCTGCAGGCAGCTGTCCCCACCCTGCTGCTGCCACCTGTGCAGCCCTACCCACCCCCCCCCCCCCCGCCGCCTTGCTACCAGTGGCCTCCTTCTGCAGGCAACAGGCTGGGGTGTAATGGCTTGGCTGGCCTGGGCCTCCCTCTTTCTTTGCTGGGGAGCGGGACCAGCCCTGCGAGGGGCCATCTGCCTGCCTGATCACCCCTAATCCCTCTGCCTGCCTGCCTGATTGCCCCTTACTGCTTGCTTGGGGGAGGGCCAGCATTGACTTCTGGTTGATCAGCCTCCAATCATTACTGGTCGTTATGACCCAGGGTTTTTATATATTAGGTTTGTGCTATTATATATACTATCCCTTTTTTAGGGAAAGCTATAGAGCTGCAGGTAGTGAGCTAATAATTACACATAGCCTCTCAGCTGTCCTGTTTTGTCACAGCCCATAATGAGGTGACTTAATATTAAGAATCATCAAGATTAAGATCATCTGTGGTGCTCTACTTGCCTGAAATTGTGTGCTGCACTTTTCAAAATCTGTACGATGTATATGAGTGTGTTAGAGTGTGAACATCCTCATGAGTTCTGTTTAAGGACCCCTACCATAACAAAACATTTAGATCATCTGAATGTGAATCTAGCAAATGACATTAACTAGATGATTTTTTAAAAATATTAACACTTTTATTATATTAAAATCAGGCAATGGTCTGACAATAAAAAGGCTGCTTATGGAATACTATTATGTTAAACTTTACTTACAGGATGTTAAATCCTTACAAACTAAGGTTGTCCCCAGAAAAAAATTAATGGAAACATCATTTGCTTTTCAGACTTGATAGTTGCTGCTTTGAAAGGTGGTTTCACACAAATACTAAATTACAAAAAAAAAAAATCCTTTATAACACAATGGATTATTTTATTTTGGTATGCATCCACATCTCAGCAATTAGTGGTCCTAAACAGAAAAATGGAAAAACGCAGCCATTTGCCAGGAAGTCAAGCCTGACAATTTTGGGGTTCTGCCGTGCACATTGAGTTCTTTCTTAATCCCTGCTGAGGCCCATGAGAAGCTGCAGCACCAAAACCAAAATATGCACCAAATTCAAGGTTCTTTTTGTTCTAGTTGTCAGATTCCAAACTAGACCCAAATGGATTGCAAAGCTGACCAAATGAGAGCTCTGTTTAAAATTTCAATTTGTAAAAGCAAAAGCAATGATAGGGACAACAACAAAAATCAATCAGTGGCATCACATGTGCTTACAGGTGTCTTCTGTGGCCTTCCTGAGCTTAAAAAACAAACATATCAGCCGATGATGACAAGCAGGGAGTGGCAGGGCTGTGGACCCAATTTTCATTAACTGGGCTGCTGGAGAATAAATGAATGTGGTTCCAAAACTAAACGAG
Source organism: Plecotus auritus (assembly GCF_963455305.1). Classification (NCBI taxonomy): domain Eukaryota; kingdom Metazoa; phylum Chordata; class Mammalia; order Chiroptera; family Vespertilionidae; genus Plecotus; species Plecotus auritus. Next base: position 154,058,772 of record NC_137774.1, on the reverse strand, counting down.
GGAGGTCAGAGACTCTTTCCAACCTTATCTGATGGCTTCTGGCCAAAGCAAGGGTGTGTCATGGAAAGTGTTGGGTGGTGATGGTGCAAGAAGGGACTTGAAGAGGAGGAAGGAGGAAGCAGCACTCCTAGATACAAAGGTGGTGGGGGAAGGTATGGGGAAAGCCCTGAATTCCTCACCAAAGGCCAATTTCGAAGTTGAGCAGAGGGGGTTACAATCTATGCTTTGGCCAAGGGTGGTAAGAGAAAGTGGGGAAAGGATGGTGGCTTGGAAGGGGGAGGGGCATCATTTAAGACTTAAAAAAAGAAACCAGGGTTACAAAGGAAGCACCCACACACACCCAGCAGTAGTCCCACAGGCTGTCGCCTGAAACCTTCACATCTACTCTAACAAGCCACCCCAAGCTGGAGGGCTGTTGCAGGGAGAAAGGGGGCGGGAGGAGAAGGCAGAGCCTTCAGGTCATGTGATCAGCAGCAAGGCGATTGTGTGATGTGTCTTTTCACAGTTGAGTTAGATGTGCCCCACCAGTTATGATGGGAATCAATTTAAATATACTTTCTTGATCCCAGTTCAACTATGTGGACAGTGGTTACACTTGACAGGATGATTTATTATAGCACAACTTATATATTTCAAATGGACAAAAAGTTAGTATCATTTACAGTATCTTAAGATAAACTGCCTTGAACAGGAGCTTCCTTTCCAGTACTTTGAGGTCTACAAGACATATCTAGAAAATTTACTACTCTTGGCAAATGAAGACTGCTTAAATCGAAGTGGGGAGGGGTGGGCCTATGGTTTTCTTTTTGATTAGTTGCTGTAACACTGTCCTTCAGGTGGCTGAGGGAGTTTCATATTTTCTTTAGACATCATTAGGCGCCAAAGCTCGTGCAGGACAACTTTGATACTATATGAATTCTGCCATTTCGCTAGCACTGATATGGCTCTTGGGTCCACCACTCCATTAGAACTATTAACTCCGTTCATACTAATTTTTGTTACAAATCTTACCAAGGGGGGTGCTTCTGGGTATTTAAGTCCACATTCTATTTTAAGGCTGTATATTCGGTTTTCATAAATTGTGTTTGGAGGCCCAGTGATCATCCCTGTCCATCTTGTAAGTGTCAAGTCGTCATCATCTTCTAGACCCCAGCTAACTGTGCCATCTCCTGCTCCTTTCTGGCCTTCTTCGAGTTCTTCCAGCAGTCGAAAATTGCGAGGGACTTTTACTCCTGAGCTCCTGGTGGCTGCCATCTTGCGTCACTGTCGCTTGAAGGCCAGCCTTAACTAGAAGTTTGACCTTAAGAAAGACATTCAAATTCCGCATGTGTCAATTTCATCATTTATAATAATCTATATAAAACAGGTACAATTATGTTACTGGAAAAGGCTTTTGAATGATGCCTTTTACATAATAAGCACTCGGTAAATATTTGCTGCCATTATAACAGAGAGTAAGTTATGTAAGGCCATACATTTGATGATTTCTAACAAATAATTTTTAGAATAAACATGAAAAGAGGTGACAAAAGCACTATAAATATTAATAGAATAAATGTTTAAGAGTTCAGTATGTTAAGCAAAATTTTGAATTTCAGTGTGTGGAGATAATGAAAAATAGTGTATTTGTTTCTTGTGTGTTTATGTTACATGATTTTATGAGCCTCTTCACTGATACTAAGATGATTTTTCTTCTGTATTCATTTGAATATTTTAATATTTCATGAATTTCACTACAAAATGTTCAATTTTATGGTAAAATACCTTTATTATTATTTTTAAATGCCAGACATATAACTTGATTTGTGTCTGTAATACTATTTTCTGCTTTCAACATCTAGGAAAAAACACGATTAACTTCTTGAGACTTCAGGAGTTGTACAACATTGCTTTGTCTATTTCTAGTTTTCAGCACATCTCCATATGTCTATCAACCTCTTTTTACCACCACAGTGGAACTAGCCTTCATGAAATATTGAAACCACCACTTTCAAGAGAGTATCTCATGTAGGGGTTCACAACGTGTCTCCTCAGAATGTGCCACTTTGACATAGAGATTGTTTTGAGCTGAAGATATTTGAGGCTGAAAGAGACAGGAGGAGATTTTACTTCCCCCTTAACTGCCTAAAAGAATTTAGGTAGAGGGCTCGTCTAGGAGGAGACTATTACCAGAGATAACCACCAAGAACATGAGCCAGGTGTGGTAGACGGGGGCAACTTAGCAAGGTCTATTAGTTCACATACCTCTCTGTTTCCCTTTGCCTCTTCATGGCACAACAAGTATTTATCTACCAAACATTTGCTTCTCTATCTTCTTGTAAATTGTTTCCTCCACTTTGAAGTCCCAGACCCCTACCCTCTTCTCCTTAACTCACAATGACATGGATGCCTTGATTGCCTGACTGTCTATGGGCCTTATATTCTTAGGCAACCTCTGTAAACATGGAATTAAGTTTGTGTCACTCTTGTTAATCTGTCACATGCCAATTTACTTCTTAGACCAGCCAGAAAAACCTAGAAAGATAGAGGAGAGATTTCTCTTTCCTCCCCAACATTCACATCGTTTCCACACTAGAGACCACAAATTCAGGTCTATTTTCTGAGCAGAAAGAGCCAAACCATCCCTTGGGTTTGGCCCATGGAGTAATCTCAACTTCAGAGGAAGGTTTGCATTTTACATTCAGGTTCCAAAGTAAGTAAAAAATATATTAGTCCCACAATAATTAAGATATCGATTAAACTAGAACTATGTGCACAAACATATTATAGTTAGTACTCATTCCTTCTGCTTCTGCATCTGGAAAACCTGCCAGTTCCTAAGAAACACATGCTTAATAAAGTCAAAATGGCACAGGGGAGGTACTTGCCATAGAGGCCTGTCAGCCTAACCTAGGAAAAAAATCATTAGCTAGGGGGGTAGACCCCACTGCAAGCCCACAACGTCTTGGGAGGTTAATTGGTATTTTGAAAAAGATCCTGGTTAAAATTCCAGGAGAACAAAACTCTCTCTCTCTCTTGCTCATGACCTACACTTGCCCTGTTCTTTCTCCATAGCCATGTGGCCCTAGAAACCACATGGTCCTGCCTGCTGCGCAGATCCCACACACAGGCTCCAGGCAGGAGCCTGGGTACAGCAGCAAAACAACGAATTGTAGTCAAGAACACAAGCAAAGATAGCCAAATGCTGGACTGGGACTAAGCTTTAATATGGCACAGGATCTCTGGACACTGACTGTATTTCTGACCCTGATTTTCCATGGTGGGACGGATGGAGATGGGACATTGGAGAGACATTCTTTTGATTTTGCATTGCAATCCATATTACCACCAGATCCCATCCTCCATGCGAGTCGCTGGAAACGCTTCTTCTTGTGACACCACAGGAAACCCACTTCCACCAGCAACAAAATCAGCACCGATTAGCAAATAGAGATGGACTAAACTAATCATTGTAGGCAACTTCCCTCCTAACATCCTCCAGGACTTTTTCTACTAGCTCTCCCTGGAGCCTAAAAATTATCTTGTCATTTATTTCAGCAGAGTTGAGGTCAATCTCTCTACTAATATTAATAATCTTGACCCCTCTTGGAATAGTTTCAAATAAAACTGCCTCGACTTGTCTGGTGCAATTTTTATTTAACAGCCTTAATCTAACATAACTAGAATTTTTAAAAGGGAGGAAATTTGGACACAGAGGAACAAGCTCAAGGAGAATGCCAGGTCAAGATGAAAGCAGTGATTTGAGTGATGATGCAGGAGCCAAGAAACGTGATGATTCCCAGGAAACCACCAGAAGCTGGGAGAAGGGCATGGAAGAGATTCTCTCACAGTCTGCAGAAGGAACCAATTCTACTGACACTTTGATCTTGGATTTCTAGCCCCCAAGGACTGCAATAGAAACATCTTTTTTTAAAGCCACACAGTTTTTAATATATACCTGGTTATGACACCTCTAGGAGACTAGTGCATCATGTTATATGGTGAAAAGATCAAGGATTCATTGTTAGGATAGCAAGTCTTAAAGACTAATTTTGCTGCTGCTTAGGTTTGAAGACAGGTGAATAATTAAAATTTGTTAAGTCTTCACATCTCCATCTGCACATTTGAATGGCTTAACATTTGAGATGGGTTGACTCATAATAGGACTAAATAAATAGTTTGTTATTTATTTGACTGTTCGAACAATAAATAACAATTGCCTAAGGTTAAGACAACATTAGCAAAAAGTAGTTCCTAAAAAACGTAACCAGAGCTGAGGCGCTAAGCAGCACAGAAACTTTAACAGATGAGGAAAACCTGAAATTTCAAAATTCCATGTTTTTTTTTAGATTTCTGTTTTGTTAGCTTTTTCCCATGGAAACTAAATAATGTTAAACTTTATCCAATGAACAAAACCTTAAAAGTGTCTACTCTACTCCAACCTAGATTATTTCACTGATGTATAACATCACTTCACTGATATATACATCATTTAACGCAACCATAGATGTAAATGGCTTTTCTGTTTTCATGAAAATCATTGAAATACACAAGGGTGGAGACTCTAAATAGTAAAAGTAAAAACTATTTTTTTAAGGGAGCATAAGTAGAGTGACTTAGAAAGCTTCCATTTCCATTTCCACCATAAACCTCAGCTTTTTTTTTTTTATCACCAACATATACTTTTTAACACTATTTCATATTAATGTTGGTGTTTAATAAAGCAATGTGAGAGATAGTATAACACTTCTATTGCTATAAAAAGATAGGTTTTTATAACAATAAGACAACTGTTTTATGATACTCTGGTTTTTCTAGTCCTCACAAAGAGCTGAGGGAAAATCAGTAGGGATCCACTTAATGTTTGCATGACTGCCAGATTGACCAATTTCCATGTGAGACAGTGTGCCATAATTTAAAAAATTTTATACTAATCACACATGAAACAAACAGTAGTAGCAACATTTTTTAAAATTTCTTTATTGATTAAGGTATCACATATTTGTCCTCATCCCCCCATTCCCATCCCAAACCCCTCTCCACCCATGCCCCCACCCCCCTGTTGTCCTTGACCACTGGTTAGGCTTATATGCATGCATACAAGTCCTTTGGTTGATCTCTCCCTTTACCCCCACCCTCCCCTACTTTCCCTCTGAGGTTTGACAGTCTCATCGATGCTTCCCTGTCTCCGGGTCTGTTTTTGTTCATCAGTTTATGTTGTTCATTATTTCCCCTAGATGAGTGAGATCATGTGATACTAGAAATACACTTATAAGAACAGAAAATGAGACAAGCAATAATGGTTATGCTGAGAGGCAAATGAGTCAGTCTGTAGTGAGTTTCTTTCTGGGCCAACAGTTCTTTTGAGTCCCAATTTCAATGTAATTTTTAGAGAGAAAAAATAGACCTGATAAGAATAATGAGGTGCAGACTGGCCAGGGTGGCTCGGTTGGAGCATCCTCCTGTGTACAGAAAGGTTGCCGGTTCGATTCCCAGTCAGGGCACATACCTAGGTTGAGAGTTCAATCCACAGTCTGGTTGAGGACAGGAGGCAACTGATCAGTATTAATCTCATAAAATGACCCGTCTCTCTTTCTCTCTCCTTTTTCTTCCCTCTAAAATCAGTAAAAAACATACCCTCCAGTAAAGATTTTTTTAAAAAATCAGGTTAAGAACAGAAACAAATGGTGAACTGCTCTGTTGTCACTTTTGCTACTTGTATTTACCACGGGGAAAATCTTTTAAAGGTAGTTAATCAGTGTAAGAATTTAGATATTTTTATTTTATGATCAGTAGACCATATCAGTGTCTGTATTCACAGACTAGGTGAACTGAATGCCCTCAGTAAAAATACTAAATTTTATCCATTAAACAATGGAAAGCTATAGAGAGGCCATTAGACAGAGCATGCATTCTTTTAAGTACTAGTTTTAATCCCCTTAATCCTAGGCTAATTAGCAACAGCCTCTTAAAATAATTATATCAGTCCTTCAATGCAGTGATTTTTCAACTGGTGTGCCACAAGAGATTTTAAAACGCAATACCTGACAGGGGCACTGACCTGTTTTCCCTCAGATTGTCAAATAAAAACATTACATCAGCTAACACAATAGCCAACCAGTATGAATGAATCAAAATTATCTGTATTCTTTTTTGTCAGGTCCACAAAAATATATTTTTTGTTGTGCCGTAAAATTTTGGTAATTAGTTTATGTGTGACATGAGATGAAAAAGGTTGAAAATCACTGTTTTAATGCATAGATAAAATTTGTCAAAAAGGTTTGGTTGTAATCACCAAGCAGATTGATGGGGATGAAAGCAATTTCAGCTGCAAGAGATTAAGAGGAAAATATTTCTCTTTCACTTTTTCAATGGACTATCAGCAAAGACCGTATTATCTCTCTGATCCATTACTATGAATACTGTTGGCTTCAGCTATTTTGGCTTTTATTTATTTATACATATTTGGCACCTTTAAGCTTTCCAAGCTCTATAAGACATCACAGTAAGACAATGAATAGAGCTTGAGCTTGAGTAGATCACAATCCTATAATTTGTAGAGAAGGAGTGATGGGGCCTTGGGGTCAGTAGGGAGCAGAAATACAATGACAACTTCCAAAAAATTCATACCGAAAATAGGATTTTGAAAGGGAAGCCTCATAGGAGCATGAAAATGTCTGGATGGGAAATAGAATGATAACAGAGAGATCAGCTATAAGGTTATTGCAATAGTCCAGGTAATAAATGAAGAGAATAATTTAAGATTCTGGCAAAGGCAATGGAAGAATAAAGCCAGACTCAAGAGGCTTGGAGACCAGATGGACATGCAAGGAGAAAGTTATCAGTAAAGAATGTTCCCAAGGCTTTAAATTCAAAGGCCAGGTAAATAATAAAAACGTTAACAAAGATTAAGAGCACACATAGATGTCAAAACAAGTTGGAAGAGAATACAGTTTGCTCAGTATCAGAAATGAGTTTCAGAAACGAGGTGGTAGAAGAAAGATCAATAAGAAATTGATCTTCAGCTTGTAAAAGAAAAGCAAAAAGCTTGGAGGTAAAATATAACAGTAGTAGAACTTATTTAGTGAGTAGACTTTGAAGAGGACAGGTTAAAAATCTTTTTAAAAGTTGTAAGAGAAAACTTAAGTTTCATTAGGCACTTGAAAAAGATTAATCATAAAACATGAAATAAATGGGCCCTTCTCTCCATTATTGAGAGCTAGCTGCCTGGCAGAGTTGCAGGTATACTCATTCTATATTTCTCTCTACTGCTTTAAAATTGAGTTGAGTTGTTACCATAAACTCTCCACCATTGAATTCAGAGAAATAGAAGCTAAAAAAGAAAAACAAAACAAAACAAAACAAAAAAAACACCTTAAAGCAAAATTTTGGTTTAAACTCATTGTATTAGTTTCTGTTGCTGCTGTAACAAATTACCATACACTTAGTGGATTAATACTGCACAAATTTATTTTCTTACCGTTCTGTGGGTTGGACGTTTTTCTGGGCTCAAGTCAAGGTGTTGGCAGGGCTGTAATGTTTTCCGGAAGTTCTGAAGGTGAGATGATGACGGTTTGAGTTCCTCTTATTTTCTGTTGCTCTGACTTCTGCCTCACATTTCCACCTTTAAGGATGCTTGTGACTACATTATGCACACCTGCTTCATTTAGCTGTCTCTCTAACGTCACATGATTAGTAACCTTAATTCATCTGCAACTTTAATTCCTCTTTGCCATGTAATGTAACGTTTTCACCTGTTCTGTGAATTGGGGGACATGGACATCTTTTAGGGACCATTAGTCTGTCTTTCACATTGACAGATTTAGCTCAATGAAATCATCTTGTCATTCTGATGAGATAAATATTATCTATACTAATGCTCAGACTTTAATTTTGCTTTCACATAATGTTCCAAATGTAAGTGGGATTGAGGCTCTGTGGTTATAACACTCCCCAGATCCCAGCTGTAACAACTAAATTGTCCCTGCTTTCAGCCACAGATCTGTGCTTATCTGCCCTTGATTGGACATCCTTGAGGGTCAATTAGTCCCACCTGACTTAAGGAGTGCTATGCTATCCTTATCAGTGGAAGTGGAGTGCTTGCCATGTTGGGGTGGAAAGAATTTCCTGAAATTCACATGGGATGATTAGTAATATTTATTTGGGTGGAAATAAACTCCTAGGTTTCCGATATCTCATCTCCGTCCATCCTGCCACAGAAAAAGTCCAACCTTGTCTTCAGCAGGGCCAGAGTAAAGACGACTTCCCACAGTTTCTGCTCCATATTGATTGGCTTAGATAACTCCTTCCAGAAATCTGCATTCTAAAAGATGGCTCTGCCTGCCTTCCCTCTGAGGTTCAACAGGGGAGGGTGTGGGGAAGAGATTAAACAGTAAACTTGTATGCCCATATGCATAATTCATGGACACAGACCATGGGGTGGTGAGGGCTGGGGCAAACAGGAGCAGCCTGGAAGAGGTTAATGGGGGAAGAAAGGAGGACCTATGTAATACTTTCAACAATAAAGATAAAAAAGTAAAAATTAAATAAAAGAGGACTCTGACAAGAGTCCTCAGAGATCAGATATTTGCATTTCAGAGACAGAGTCAGACAGCCCTTTCTCTGAAAAACCCAGAGTTACATTTTTGCCAGTTGACTAGTATGCACCCTGAAAGAGTCTCTCTATTTTAAAACCAATCTTTAATTTTTATTAACAATTTATATCTGTCTTTAGAAAGATGAACTTTTATTCATGAAATTATATCATTCACAAGGGGAGATGAAAGTTTATAATTGTTTTTTGTTTTGTTTAAATTTGAAACTGGAGTCATATAAATATTAATTTCCAGACCATTTTCTTATTATTAATGTTTTTCAGTTTGAGTAATTTTAAATATCTGAGGCTTTTGAATTATTTTTAAATGATATATTGACTTAGGAGTGTTTGTTTTATGTTTGAAAAAATCTTTGGCAAAATAAAGATAAAAAATAGAATATACAAATGAACTATAATAGAAATAAAAATGTAAATAAAAGTACATTAAAATTTAAATGTTAAATGATAAAATTGAACATTTTTATTCTAATAGTTTTGAAAATTTATTACGTTAATACATTTCCTAAATAAATTACTTTGACTAAGTTGTAAAAAACTAGAAAATGTACATAGACAGTTAACTACAGATAACCTAAATCAATAACTTCTAATTTTTCCAAACAATAATCAAATAGATTAAAATAAACTTTTTTCTAAACATTTATGCCGAAATGAGTCTAATCTTCTCCATATCCTTGCAGAGAATTGAAGAAAAAAAGAATGTTAAGTTATTAAATATGAAAAATGATAAAAACAAAAAAGGCAAACACAATGCAAGAATATATTTATGTATTTTTAAAATATATTTTTATTGATTTCAGAGAGGAAAGGAGAGGGAGAGAGAGATAGAAACATCAATGATGAGAGAGAATCTTTGATTGGCTGCCTTCTGCATGACCTCATTGGGTATCCAGCTGGAAACATGGGCATATGTCCTGACTGGGGATCAAAGCTTGACCTCCTGGTTCAAAGGTCAACCCTCAACCACTGAACCACAATGTATCGGCAAAAATATATATTAAGGACTAGAGGCCCAGTGCACAAAATTCGTGCACGGGCGGGGGGGGGTGTCCCTCAGCCCAGCCTGCACCCTCTCCAATCTGGGACCCCTCAAGGGATGTCCGACTACCTGTTTAGTAGGACATGCCTCTCACAATCCAGGACTCCTGGCTCCCAACTGCTCGCCTGCCTGCCTTCCTGATTGCCCCTAACCGCTTCTGCCTGCCAGCCTGGTCAACCCCTAACCACTCCTCTGCCAGCCTGATTGATGTCTAACTGCTCCCCTGATAGCCTGTTTTCCCCTAACTGCCCTCCCCTGCAGGCCTGGTCACCCCTAACTGCCCTCCCCTGCAGACCTGGGTCCCTCCCAACTGCCTTTACCTGCAGGCCTGGTCACCCCCAACTTCCCTTCTCTGCTGGCCTGGTCACCCCTAACTGCCCTCCCCTGCAGGCCTGATCACCCACAACTGCCCTCCCTTGCAGGCCTGGTCCCTCCCAACTGCCCTCCCTTGCTGTCCATCTTGTGGTGGCCATCTTGTGTCCACATGGGGGCAGGATCTTTGACCACATGGGGCAGCCATCTTGTGTGTTGGAGTGATGGTCAATCTGCATATTACTCTTTTATTAGATAGGATAGAGGCCTGGTACATGGGTGGGGGCCAGCTGGTTTGCCCTGAGGGTGTCCCAGATCAGGGTGTGCGTTCCCTTGGGGCATGGGATAGCCTGGGGGAGGGGCCTGTGGTGGTTTGCAGGCTGGCCAAGCCCCTTGGCAACCCAAGGGGAGGCCCCGGTATCTGGGGTTTATTTATCTTCTACAATTGAAACTTTGTAGCCTGGAGCGGAGGCCTGGGCTGGCAAGGGCAGGGGGAAAGCTTGGCTTCCTCCATTGCCAGGGAAACCCAAGCCTCCCTCCGGCTCTCTGTGGCCATAGCCATCTTGGTTGGGTTTATTTGCATATTTGCTCCTGATTGGCCGGTAGGTGTGGCTGGTGGGCATGGCTTGTGGGTGTAGCGGAGTGATGGTTAATTTGCATATTACTCTTTTATTAGATAGGCTAATGTAATCAATATATATAAAAGCCTAAGCGACCGACTGACCCTTTGACCATCCGACTGGGAGCTATGGCACACAATGACCACCAGGGGCAGGTGCTCCAACTGGTAAGTATGACACGCACTAACCACCACGGGGCAGATCCTCATCACAAGAGCTGTTGAGCTGCAGTGACTTGGCAGCTGTGGTTCTCAGGTAACACACCTGGAACTAGAGAGGAGGCAGCTTGATTCTGGGGTGCGTTACCCGAGAACTGCCCTCTCACAATCCAGGATCCCTTGGGGGATGTCAGCCAGTTTCAGACTAATCCCCACAGGCCAAGCTGAGGGACCCCACTGGTGCATGAATCCGTGCACCAAACCTCTAGTATTATATAATGAACCATTGGATTTTTCCCTATAAACTCTAGATTAATTTAACAACAAATTATTGATCAATATTATTTTATGAATTAACAGATTAAAGAAAGGAACCTCCATGATTGTGACAGTACTTGCAGAAAAAGTGGTCAATACAAACATATATAATTTCATGATTAGAAAGTCATAGTAAATTAGGAAATCTTTTAGCCTAATATTGAGAATGTAGAGAAAATAATAAGATGCCTGATACTAGAAATAATACATCAATTATATATTTTAAATATAATAAATTTTTTATTAAAAATGTTATTTAAAATATTAAAGACCTATAAAATTGATAGAAATATTATTTTTATAAACACACTAAAGAGCAAATGTGACTGTATTTTCAAAACCAATCTATATGTTTAATATAATCAAAGATGCAATCTGAACAGAATTATATTCATGTGTGTGGTAATTAAATTAATGACAGTGCTTAGATATTCTTGGGGATAAGATGGACTCATAAATAAATGAGCATGTAAAAATAGTTATCATTATATGAAAAGGAGGTGGGTACTTAACTCACAACATTAACAACAATTGATCCCAGATTTATCTTGTTTTAAGTATGAAAATGAAACTTATCTATTTTTTAAAATAATATGAGAATGATATTATGGTCTTGGATAGGGGAGGATTTCTTTTTTTTTTTTTTTTTCAAATTTTTATTAAGGTATTATATGTGTACATATCTTACCATTGCCCCCCACCCCCACCCCACTCCCATATATGCCCTCACCCCCCAATGTTTTGCATCCGTTGGTTACTCTTATATACATGCATATAAGTCCTTCAGTTGATCTCTTATTTCCCCCACCTCTCCCTAACCTTACCACTGTAATTTGACAGTCTGTTTGATGCTTTACTGCCTCTGTAACTATCTTTTTGTTCATCAGTTTATAATGTTTTTCATTATCCCCAAATGAGTGGGATCATGTGGTATTTTTCTTTCATTGACTGGCTTATTTCACTTAGCATAATGTTCTCTAATTCCATCCAAGTGCCTACAAATGGTAGTAATTCCTTCTTTTTTACGGCAGCATAGTATTCCATTGTGTAGATGTACCATAGTTTTCTGATCCAGTCATCTGCTGATGGGCACCTAGGCTGTTTCCAAATCTTAGCTATTGTAAATTGTGCTGCTATGAACATAGGGGTGCATATATCCTTTCTGATTGGTGTTTCTGGTTTCTTAGGATATATTCCTAGGAGTGGGATTACTGGGTCAAATGGGAGTTCCATTTTCAGTTTTTTGAGGAAACTCCATACTGTTCTCCACAGTGGCTGCACCAGTCTGCATTCCCACCAGCAGTGCACGAGGGTTCCTTTTTCTCCGCATCCTCGCCAACACTTGTCGTTTGTTGATTTGTTGATGATAGCCATTCTGACAGGTGTGAGATGGTATCGCATTGTTGTTTTGATTTGCATCTCTCGGATAATTAGTGACTTTGAGCATGTTTTCATGTGTCTCTTGGCCTTCCTTCTGTCTTCTTTCGAAAAGCTTCTATTTAGGTCCGTTGCCCATTTTTTTATTGGATCATTTATCTTCCTTTTATTAAGTTGTATAAGCTGCCTGTAGATGTTGGAAATTAAACCTTTATCAGTGATACCATTTGCAAATATGTTCTCCCATACAGTGGGGTTTCTTGTTGTTTTGTTGATGGTTTCTTTTGCTGTGCAAAAGCTTTTTATTTTGATGTAGTCCCATTTGTTTATTTTCTGTTTGGCTTCCATTGCCCTAGGGGCAGTATCACTGAAAAAGTTCTTTTGGCATATGTCTGAGATTTTGCTGCCTGTGGATTCCTCTAGTATTTTTATGGTTTCCCGTCTTATATTTAAGTCCTGTACCCATTTTGAGTTTATTTTTGTGTATGGTGTAAGTTGGTGATCTAGTTTCATTTTTTTGCATGTATCTGTCCAATTTTCCCAACACCATTTATTAAAGAGACTGTCTTGACTCCATTGTATGTTCATGCCTCCTTTGTCAAATATTAAATGCGCATATTGGTTTGGGTCGATATCTGGATTCTCTATTCTGTTCCATTGATCTATATGTCTGTTCTTGTGCCAGTACCAGGCTGTTTTGATGACAGTGGCTTTGTAATACAGCTTGAAATCTGGTATTGAGATCCCTCCTACTTTATTCTTCTTTCTCAGGATTGCTGTGGCTATTCGGGGTCTTTTTTTATTCCAGATGAATTTTTGGAGAGTTCTTTCTAGGTCTGTGAAATACGCCGTTGGTATTTTAATGGGGAGTGCATTGAATCTATAGATTGCTTTGGGTAGTATGGACATTTTAATGATGTTGATTCTACCAATCCATGAACATGGTATGTTCTTCCATCTGTTTACATCTTCCTCTATCTCTTTTTTCAGTGTCCTGTAGTTTTCCGCATATAGGTCTTTTACCTCCTTGGTTAGGTTTATTCCTAAGTATCTTAATTTTTTTGGTGCGATGGAAAATGGGATTGCTTTTTTAGTCTCTCTTTCTGTAAGTTCATTGTTGGTGTATAGAAATGCCATAGATTTCTTGGTGTTAATTTTGTATCCTGCTACATTGCCGAATTCATTTATTAAATCTGTTAGTTTTTTGATGGAGTCTTTCGGGTTTTTTATGTACAATATCATGTCATCTGCAAATAAGGACAGCTTTACTTCTTCTTTTCCAATTTGGATGCCTTTTATTTCTTCTTCTTGTCTAATTGCAGTGGCTAATACTTCCAGTACTATGTCAAACAGGAGTGGTGAGAGTGGGCATCCCTGTCTTGTTCCTGTTCTTAGGGGAAATGGTTTTAGTTTTTGCCCATTGAGTATGATGTTAGCTGTGGGTTTATCATATATAGCTTTTATGATGTTGAGGTATGATCCTTCTATTCCCACCTTGTTGAGAGTTTTTATCAAGAAAGGGTGTTGGATTTTGTCAAATGCTTTTTCTGCATCAATTGATATGACTATGTGATTTTTATCTCTCAATTTGTTTATGTGATGTATCACATTTATTGATTTGCGGATATTGAACCATCCTTGCATTCCTGGGATAAACCCTACTTGGTCATGGTGTATGATCTTTCTGATGTACTGCTGGATCCGATTTGCTAGAATTTTGTTGAGGATTTTGGCATCTACATTCATGAGGGATATTGGCCTGTAATTCTCTTTCATTGTGTTGTCTTTATCTGGTTTTGGTATTAGGGTGATGCTGGCTTCATAGAAGGAGCTTGGAAGTGTTCCTTCCTCTTGAATTTTTTGGAATAGTCTGAGGAGGATAGGTTTTAGTTCTTCCTTGAATGTTTGGTAGAACTCTCCAGTGAAGCCGTCTGGCCCCGGGCTTTTGTTTGCTGGAAGCTCTTTGATGACTGCTTCAATTTCTTCCATAGTTACTGGCATGTTGAGCTGTTTAGATTCTTCCTGATTGAGTTTTGGAAGGTTATATTTTTCTAGGAATATGTCCATTTCCTCCAGGTTGTCCAGTTTGTTGGAATAGAGTTGTTCGTAGTATTTTTTAACAATCCTTTGTATTTCGGCGGGATCTGTTGTTATTTCACCTCTTTCATTTCTGATCTTGTTTATTTGGGTCCTCTCCCTTTGCTTCTTGGTGAGCCTGGCTAGAGGTTCATCAATCTTGTTTATCCTTTCAAAGAACCAGCTCTTGGTTTTGTTGATCTTTTGTATTGTTTCTTTGGTCTCTATGTCATTTATCTGTGCTCTGATCTTTATTATTTCCTTCCTTCTGCTTACACTGGGCTTTTCTTGTTGCTCTTTTTCTAACTCTTTGAGTTGTTGGGTTAGGTAATTTATTACCCCTGTTTCTTGTTTTTTGCAGTAGGCTTGTAGAGCTATGAACTTCCCTCTCAAGACTGCTTTCGCTGTGTCCCATAGATTTTGGATTGTAGTGTTTTCATTGTCATTTGTTGTCATGATGTTTTTTATTTCTTCTTTGATCTCTCTGGTAACCCAGTCATGGTTTAATAGCATGCTGTTTAGTCTCCATGTGTTTGATTTCTTTGGGTTGTTTTTATTGTAGTTGATTTCCAGTTTTGTGCCACTGTGGTCTGAGAAGATGCTTGATATGATTTCTATCTTCTTGAATTTGAAGAGACTTTGCCTATGTCCCAACATATGGTCTATCTTTGAAAATGACCCATGTGCGCTTGAGAAGAATGTATATTCTGTGGCTTTGGGGTGAAATGTTCTGAAGATGTCAATTAATTCCATCTGGTCTAGTGAGTCATTTAGGATTGATGTTTCTTTGCTGATGTTTTGTTTAGAGGATTTGTCCAATGGTGATAGTGGGGTATTAAAGTCTCCTACTATGATTGTATTGCTGTCAATGTCTCCCTTGATATCTTCCAGGAGTTTTTTTATGTATTTGGGTGCTCCTGTATTGGGTGCATATATGTTTACCAGAGTTATTTCTTCTTGTTGGATTGCTCCCTTTAGTATTATGAAATGGCCTTCCTTATCTCTTGTTATGTCCTTCAGTTTGAGATCTAATTTGTCAGAAATAAGTATTGCTACCCCAGCTTTTTTTTCAGTTCCATTTGCCTGGAAAACCTTTTTCCATCCCTTCACCCTCAGTCTGTGTGCGTCTTTTTTTCTGAGGTGGGTTTCTTGTAGACAGCAGATATATGGGTCGTGTTTTCTTATCCAATCTGTTACCCTATGTCTTTTGATTGGGGCATTTAATCCATTTACATTTAAAGTTATTATTGATAGGTACTTATTTGTCGCCATTCCTATTCTTTACCCCTGTGTTACTTCTTCGCTTCCTGTTTCTTTCTTTCTTTCTTTCTTTCTTTTTTTTTTTTTTTTTTTTTTTTTTTTACAGTAGACCCTTTAGCATTTCTTGCATTGCTGGTTTGGTGGTAATAAATTCCCTTAGTCCTTTTTTGTCTGTGAAGCTCCTGATTTCACCTTCAATTTTGATTGACAGCCTTGCTGGGTACAGTATTCTTGGATTCAGCCCCTTCCTTTGCATGACTTTGTATATTTCATTCCATTCCCTTCTGGCCTGATGAGTTTCTGTTGAGAAATCAGTTGCTAGTCTGATGGGGGTTCCTTTGTATGTAACTTTCTGTCTCTCTCTTGCTGCTTTTAAGATTCTTACTTTGTCGTTGGTGTTTGCCAATTTAATTATAATGTGCCTTGGCGTCGGTCTTTTGGGGTTCATTTTGCTTGGGACTCTGTGAGCTTCTTGGATTTGTGTGGGTTTTTTCTTCCCTATATCAGGGAAATTTTCTGTCATTATTTCTTCAAAGAGGTTTTCTATTCCTTGCTCAGCTTCCTTTCCTTCTGGAACCCCTATTATGCGGATGTTGTTTTGTTTCGTGTTGTCCCAAAGTTCCCTTAGACTCTCCTCCTGCCTTTTAATTTTTTTTTCTAGAAGTTGCTTTTCTTGGGTATTTTTTTCCATCTTGTCTTCTAGCTCACTGATGCGGTCCTCTGCTTCTTCTAGTCTACTCTTGATGCTTTCTATTGAGTTCTTTACAGCAGCGATGTCATTTTTCATTTCTTCTTGGTTCTTCTTCATTTCCTCTTGGTTCTTGCTCATATTGTCGAATTTGTCTTCCATTCTTTTCAGCCACCTTATGACCATTTCTCTGAATTCTTTTTCTGGAAGGTTACTTGCCTCCATTTCGTTTACTTCCTTTTCTGGTGATGCCTGCTTTTCTTTCATATGCGGGCTGCTTCTTTGTCTCCCCATGGTCTCTCTTCTCTGGGTGTCTGGTTATGTAGTTCTCTCTCTCCTGGGTTGATTTAAAGGCACAAAATACAGCACTACCAGGTACAACTCACAAGGCACTGAACAGGAATGTATTCACGATATTAATAACCTCCAATAAAGGTGACCACCAGAGAAAGGCAAATTAGGTGATAGAAGAGAAAGAAGAAGAGGAAAAAAGAAAGAAAGAAAAAAAAAAAAAGAAAAAAGGAGTGTGAAAATGAAATTGGGAAAAGGGAAAGTAAAGAGAAAAAAAAAAAGTAAGAGAGACAAGAAATTGACTAAGAGAGAAAGGGGAACAGACTATATATATTGGGGATAAAACTCTAATAGAACAAACACTAATCCCAGCAAATGCCAGCAACAAGTGCCTGGGGATTAGTACAAACTACAACACCAATTAATATGGAGTGAGGCAAGGGAAAGCTGAAGCACAAAACAAACAAAAAAATAAATAAAAGAAGAATAAGCAAAACAATCTCACAAAAAAAGCATAAAAATTGGATATAATCTACATTCAAGCAAACAACAACAAAAGGACAGAGATAAGGACAAGTTTATGGATAACTCAGACAGCGAAGGGAAAGGTGTATGTGGACTTGGAGCAGGGGATTGGAGATTAGATATGTAAGTAGGGTGAAATTTTAACAAGGGGTAAACAGAAAGAATAGGGAAAATCTAAAGCAGTAAAAGGGTAAGACAAACAGGACACTGAAAAGGGGGAGGTTAGGAAGAGAGTGATGGCCTAAAGGTAGAGTTGAGATAGAGTAAAACGATGCTAAAGGAAAGATAAAAAATAGAATGTAGAACCCTAATCCCAAAATAAAATGAAGAGAAAATAAAATGACACTTTAAAAAAAAAAAAAAAAAAAAAAGATAAAATAGCAGTAGTAATAATACGGATTGAAAATAAAAATGTAATCATTAAAAAGGTAAAATCAAGTGATTAAAAAAGAAAAAAAAGTTTCTTGATTAAAAGATGCAAAAAATGAAAATTTAAAAAAAATAAAAAAATAAAAAAAATAAAAGGTAAAAATAAAATGTGGAGTAGTGAAGGTCATTCACTTCCTCTGTTTTTCTGTTTGGCATGCCTGTTTCTCAGTCCAGGCAGTATTGCAGTTCCCTGCGATCCACTGCTCTTCGGTGTTGTAAGCCAGTCCTGATTTTAAGCAGGCGGTGTGTCTTAATTTCTCGTATTCCTTTATTTTTGATTACACAAGAGTCAATTTGTGATTCAGCCCCTGGGTGGCAGTGTTTCTGGATTGACTTCCGGGTCTATCTATGGCCTCTCTAGGCAGTGTTAGAGCCTTCTTTCCCTGTGGCACTCGCCACGGGCCTGTGGGAGTGGGCTGCCTCAGAGCTGGCTCTCTGATGGTCACTCCCCGCTCCGATCCCCAGGTTCCAGAAAAACAACCTTCCCCTGCCGTCTCCCAGGGTGTCCCCAACTGGGTGATCCTATGTATTGGGTTTAGTAATCAGATGCAAGGATTTGAAGAGGAAAAAGCCCAAGTGTGCGAATTCCGGGACTGCGAGTAAGCCCAGGCACCCAGGGAGCGCACGGGCTGCGCGTAAGTCTGGACTGCCTGAAATTCTTAGGGTGTCCCTGCACTTCAGATCAAAATGGGTTGCTTTTTAGAGTGCCCTTCTCTTAGCAGCTCTGAGGACCCCTTTCCACAGTCACAGATCACGCCAGCCCCTACAGCCACGGATTTTTCTAGGCACAGACTTCCCTGGTCCTCCAGCTCCCGCAAAACGCGCGTTCCTCTCTCCCGCCGGGACCAGAGACCTCACCTTATCCCAGGCGAAATCTGACCTTTCCGTAGTGGAGTGTAGAGCTTCTCTGAACCCGTGTGCTTGCGCCAGTTGGGGAGCGTTGTTCTGGGGCTCGCAGCTGTTCCTGGGGTGCCGCCGTTGTGGATTCTCAGGCTTCAGATAAGCTCCACTTTCCGGATCAAGATGGCGCAGACTCCGCGTCCAAGCCCGCAGCTCCGGGAAGGGACCCAGCCACAGTTCGTGCTGCCAGGTCAGGGGAACCCCGTTCAGCAGTCCCCCACCTCCTTCTGGAATTCAGCTGTCTCCCAACCAGCCAACAAACACTCCTTGCGCGACCCTCAGCTGTTCTTTCTTTCTGCTCCGGGACAAGGCTCGGAACACGTCTGTCTATTCCGCCGCCATTCAGGGGAGGATTTCTTAAACAAGATTTATAAATGATAGAAAAGAAAAAATATATAGATAAAGTGAACAAATATAAGAACTTCTGTTCATCAGTAGACACCATGAATGGTAATTCAAAGTGGAAGATATTTTCCACTAATATATAACTCTCAGAAATAATTAGCATTCAGTCGGAATGTTCATGGCAACTGAGTGATTAAGTGAATGTGTGTATGTGCATGTGTGTGTTCATGTATGTGTGTCAATAAAGTAAAAAGACCACTAACAAGATTTTAAATTGGTAAAATATATATGAACAGGGATTTTACAAACGATGGCATATGAATAATAAAGGGATGTTAGAGAGCAGAGAACTGTGAATCAAAACTAAAGTGACCATTTTGGTAAACTTTCTGAGGTTAGACAACACCAGTGATTGGGAAAGATATAGAGCAAGGAACACCTTCATTAATTGCATAGCAACTGCTTGTCTTATTGCAAATAGATGCAGCTACTTTGGAAAATAATTTGGCTTTACTTAATACAGTTGACATATGCATATTTTATGACCCAGCAATCCCACTACTTGGTACAAACTCTAGAGACACTCTTGTACACGTGCTTCTGCAGACATGAAATCAGAATTCTCCTAGGCAGCCCTATTCGTAATAGTAAAATACTGGAAACCACCCAAATGCCTATCAGCAGCGGAATAGACTGCAGCTGCATGCATCACATTGGATGAATCTCAAAAGCATCAAGTCGACTGAGGAAAGCAACCTCTCCAAAAACACACATTAACTTTATTTATATAAATTGAAAATGCAGACAAAAGTAACTATACATATATATACAAACATATGCTCTAGATTTCAAAATAACAATTTAATAATACATAATTCAGGATAAGTGGTTACTACTGCGTGAATGAAGTCAACAGGGAACAAACAGAGGCTTTTAAAGTATTAAGCTGACTTGTGAATACATTGTTTTATAATGATGATTGAATTGTACATCTAAGTTATATATAGCAGTGACATGTATATTTCACAATTAAAATTTAAAAAAAAAATGCTGTGCTAATATGCTATATGCTCAAACACCAGTGACACTGTAGCTCATTAAAAGGGCAGAGAGTTGGGAATTGGGGAAAATCAGGGTCGAATAGTTACTAGGTATACTTACTTACTAGGTTCGTGACCTGAACATTTTTAAAAAGGAGATAATGATATCCATCCTTCAGGGCTGCTGGAGAATAAATAAAATCATGAATGCCAAATGCGGGCAGAATGCCTGGCACATAGATGCTCAAATTCAGGATCAGCAGGAAGGAAATGAATGCTCCTTTACTGACAGCAGTTTCAACAGAAGACAAGTGTTTTGTTCACTGTGGCAACTACATTGCAAGAGGAATTGTCAAATTGTGAGTGAAAACTGCAGAGGAATAACAGCTCCCCATAAATAACATTGTAAGAAAGCAGAGCTTCATGCTACTCAGGCATGCATCTACACAGGCAGGGGTGGGGGCGGGATAGAAGTTGCTCTCTTCTCACTGAGACTGTTCACCCTGAGACGATCTGTCATTGTATGCAGAACATGGTGGCAGATTTATCCCTACGATTCAGGTTGCTCAGTAATGGTTCAGGTAAAAGCATTTCATAGCGCGCCATAAAGTGGGAACTCATAAATGACAGAGTCTATTATTGGGTGACAAGCTCCAGCTTGGTGACTTTGTTTGTGACTTTGTATAGACTCTGCAGAAATAATTCCATTGTCATGAGCTTCAGGAGGAAAAAAGCAAGAAATAACACTGGTCAGCACTTTTAAACACCCGATCTTATTAAAACACACACACATACACACACACACACACACACACACACACACACACACACACACACACACTCATTTGGACTGAAGGCTAAACAGATTAAAATAACTGGCATGATACACAACAAATACATACACTCTGGTGCAACCCCTAAATTGGTGAGAGTAGGATTGTGTTTATAGTTACCTTGAAATTACAAATTAACTGTTGTTTCCATATTCTGAATAAAGCCTTTGAATTTTCACTCTGCTTTCATTTTGCATTATAATCTGAATGATGATTAATGCTGTGCTTCTCTACAATTAAGTGATTGGCCAAAAGAAAAATATGTGTCAATAGCAAATACCTATGACTACTATTCTTGGTAGGAATTGTTTTTTGTGGGGGGTGGGGGGTGGGAGGATATAAGGCAGTACTTTGGATCATATAATAGTGCCTCATACAATAAACCTTCAGTGGCCAATCATAATGGGACATGACTACTTCATATGTTACTATATATTTTTAAATCCTCACCCGAGGACATGCTTAGAGAGAGGAAGGGAGTGGGGGGGGGGGGAGAGAGAGAGAGAGAGAGAGAGAGAGAGAGAGAGAGAGAGAGATATTTATTGGTTGCCCTCCATATGCTTTTTGACCAGGGATCAAACCAGCAACCTTTTGGTGCATGGGACAATACTCAACCAACGGAGCCACTCCAGCTGGGCACTATATTTAAATTTTGAATTAATATTTTTTTTCTTTTTTAGTGTTGGAGAAATGATGATGCTGTTCCTAACCACTTGTTGGTATTACAGGAAATACTATAATCTTTAGAACCAATCTACACATACTTTAACTCAGTGTCTGTGAATATTTCTGTTCCTATTTCATAGGATTTCTCTTTAATGTAAATTTCAGATGATATATATGACATCCTTCATCTCGTGTTTTCTGATATGCAAACAAAGACCTGCACCATCATTTGAAGTAATAATCCTATATAATAAAACCCTAATATGCAAATCGAGCTAACGGTGGAATGACCGGTCACTATGACGTGCACTGACCACCAGAGGGCAGACGCTCAATGCAGGAGCTGCTCCTGGTGGTCAGTGTGCTCCCACAGGGGGAGCACTGCTCAGCCAGAAGCTGGGCTCACAGCCGGCGAGAGCAGTGGCAGTGTTGGGAGCCTCTTCCGCCTCCACTACAGGTGGGTGGTAAGGAGCGAGGGGTCCCAGACTTGAGAGGGTGCAGGTCAGGCTGAAGGACCGCCCTCCCCCCACCACAGTGCACACAATTTTGTGCACTGGGCCTCTAGTATTTCATATTTTCCCCTTAAAGACATAATTATTTTACTTTTTCTGTCAGTTATTAATCAATTTAGGTAAAATCAGGAGTAAAAAAACTTGAGTTCAAATACCTTTAGATTGTTAGTGCTGCCTTGATAACCTAGAAATAATGCTCAGTGTGTAACAGGGCTTATGTATACATTTTTATATGCATTGAATATTTTTTAAAAGATGAGACAGAAATAAACACACTGGCACAGAAATAAGCTAATTATGGGGAATTTTGAAGGAATTGGATAAAGGAGGATTGCCTAGATTTAAATTGGATATAACTTTACATTATTGCTATTTCAATTTGTCACATTCAAATATAAACCAATATTTAATGACATTAGCAGAATTTGAGTTAGGTATCTCATTGAGAAAAACATTTTTTAAAAAGCTACACATACAACCTATTAAAAGTGATAAAAATAGAGATCTTATGCAATCCTATATCCATTGAAAAAAATGAATATCTGATTAAATAAACTCCTATAAGAAGATCAATTTTTTTCTCTGGTGAATTCTTTGAAACTTTTAGGGAAAAAAGTACACAAATCAAACACAAATTCTGCCAAGATCAGAAAAAAAAAAGAAAAAATAGTTGCTAACCTCAGGTCAATCTCTGTTATAAATGGGTATGCCTAATCCTAAATATAATATTTTGAACAATATATATGAATGATAATTCATCATGAACACATTGGATTTAGTCCATGAATGAAGGAGTCTTGTGAAATTTAAAACTTTACCAATATAATTTTACTGTGATGACTGCATCAGTAGAAAACATGTGATCATAAAATTAAAGACTAGCAAAAGATTATATAAATTTATTTAGCAATCTTAATAAAAATAAACTAGTAACAGAAGAGAATTGATCAAAGATATTTACAAATCTAAGAAAAAATCCTACTAATGTAAAAAAAATTTTCTCGCCAAAACCGGTTTGGCTCAGTGGATAGAGCGTCAGCCTGCGGACTGAAAGGTCCCAGGTTCGATTCCGGTCGGGGGCATGTACCTTGGTTGCGGGCACATCCCCAGTAGGAGGTGTGCAGGAGGCAGCTGATCGATGTTTCTCTCTCATCGATGTTTCTGACTATCTATCCCTCTTCCTTCCTCTCTGTAAAAAATCAATAAAATATATTTTAAAAAAAAAATTTTTCTCTTTAAACAAAGAAAGTAGACAAGAAAGCCTATTACTATTTTCTCTAGTACACTTGTGTTTAGAACACCAGTAGAATAAATTAAAAATTAGAAGTAAGCAATAAAAATAGTATAATGCAGATATATAAGATTAATGAAAATTAAGATAAGCTACTGATATACAATTAGATTTATAAAGTCAACTTATCAATGTTCCTGAACATAAAGCTGTTGGGTAAAAATCAATTGAATATCTATACACTGTATATTACTAGAAACAAATAATAAGGAAAGATGATATCATTGACAGTGAAATAAAAATGCATGAAATATATTCATATTAATGTACAAGTCCTCTTCCCTAAAGACTATAAAGCTTATTGATGTATATTTGAAAATATCTAAATAAATGGAGAGCAAAATCATATTTCTGCAATTAGTGATTCAATACTGTTAGGTGTAAATTTGCTCAGATTATTCTAAACATTCAGTTCAGTTACAAACAAAATGACAACTGGGTTCTTTTTGTGGATGTTGTAAAATTTATATTAAAATATAAAGGGCAGATAATGTAAAGGCAATAATTTAAAAGAATTAAAATGTTGGATTATTCTAATAACCTATCACATTCATTGGAAAATAAATCAAGAAGATATGTTTTAGACTGTGGATAAGCATATAAATCAGCAGAGTAGGGTGTCCAGATAAAGATTCACACATATATGGAAATTTAATAAATAACACTAGGGAAAGGGTGGTCTGTTCAATAAGTAGTATTGTGTCAATTAGATATAAACTTGCACATAATATATCAATAGATATCTATCTACCTGTGACTATATTTGCAAAATATATAATTGACAAAGGTTCATATCAAGAAAAAGATATAAAACCCTATAAATCAATAAGCAAATACAGAGAATCCCATAGGCAATGGGCAAGATGTTTGATGAAGCCCTTAAATGAAAAGGAAATACAAATCGCCAATGTATGAAAAGGTTCCCATTATTCATGAGTGAAATACAAGACATAGTCACCATGAGAAAAACAACTGAAGAAGATAACACTACATACCCACCAGGTTGCTACAATTATAGCACTGACAAGTCATGTATTGCTGATGGAGTTGAAAGGCAGTAGTAAGAATGTAAAGTTGGCATTATCTGTTGTTGATACACATGACCCAACAATTTCATTCAATTGTATGTGAATGTTACACTGTAAGTTAATTTCCCAACATAAAGAAAAGTAGAAGTGCTTTGAAAGTGATTAATATATAATTATAGTGTAATGTAGATTAAATTATTAGAATGAAAAAAATGTAAAGTTTTTCTTAGTTCTACTTCCATTGTTTTTGTCACATTATCTATTTTAGACTGTTTCTAGTCTATCTGATCTTGCTTTTATTCAAGACAAAATGAGCTTTAGATAACACCATGGAGATACCACGTATTTTTCTTCTTAAAGATATAAGAAAGAATATTCATTTAAAATTCCACTTAAAAAATAGAAAAGATTTGTAACTGAGTCTAAGATTTTTGCTTGAACTTTGTTTTTGTTTAAAGACCTGCTATAATTCTTTGAGAGAACTATAAAAGTCTGCTTAGAAACATTATAATGCAAAATGGACATAGAAGGACAATGAGATATTTTATTTACCATGGCAGAGCTATTGCTGTGAAGAATGGATAATATATCGCAATAGTAATATATAGAGAAGTAACACAGGTGACTAGTAGAGATAGAGACAATAAATCTGCTTTTGCCATAAGACTTGTCTTAGGCATTCCTCTTATGCTATATTAGTGGCCTGATGCACGAATGCAGATTTGTGCAAGAATGGGCCTTGGTTCCCCTGGCTGCCAGCACTGCCTTCGCTCTGCCTGGAGCCGCCTTTCTGCTCTGGCCCAGAGCCACCTTTCTGCCTTCCCATGCTACCTAGAGGCCCGGAGCGGCTGGGGTGGTGCTGAATGCCTGTGTCACTGCCATGGCAACGATGCAAGTGTCCCACCCCGGCCGCTCGGCACCTGCTAACCTGCCATCTTTGTTGTGTTAATTTGCATAATCACTCCTGATTGGCTGGTGGGCATTGTGAAGGTATGGTCAATTAGCATGTTACTCTTTTATTAGGTAGAGATAATAAAAGGCTAATATGCAAATTGTTCCCACAACTGGCAGTTCAACTGAGAGTTTGATCAGGGGGTGGGGCCAGCCAGCCAACTGCCCACGGCCCCTCATCCCAGCCAGCCCAGCCTGATTGGCCCCAATCAGGGTGGGCCAGCCGTACCCCACCTGTGCACAAATTCATGCACCGGGCCTCTAGTAATACATAAAATAATTTTAGCCATATGAAACTGGCTTGAAAATCCCTTGTTTATGGCAATATACATCTGTTAAGATTTTAAAAATATAGCCCACTTCCAAAAACTTGCAACAGGTGATAAATCCTTAGGTAAATACTTTAGATCATTATTCATCACCAAGGGTTTTTATTGATTCTCTGCATTTGATCTCCTGTTCTACTTTATAAAACAATATCGTAGAGATTACCATGTGTCCCCCTACTCAGATCAATCTGCTGATTTACTTTGTCAGCTTGAATTTTCCCTCATATTACAAAATAAAAAAACAAACAAAAATGACACAATCTATTTTTTGGTCTGGTTTCATTCTTCAGTAATAGAAGTAAAATAGAAGTGAGGAAGAAGGAACTTTTTCTGCACTTTTCTGTTTCACATGTACACACACACACACACACACACACACACTTTACAATCTCTCTTTCTTCCCACCCCCTCAGTCTTCCCTGAACCTTGTGATAAACTGCTCTGGACATTCTGAACCAGGAAATGCACTTTGCACTGCTGGAAGCTTATTGGAGGTACACATTTCCACCAAATGGGGAGTGAGCACTTGGAACTCATATTCCTGGGAAGCACAGTAATTCTATATCCAGTGCTTTTCCTTATTATTTTATTTTTCATCTTCTTTAGTTATATTCCTGACATCTATAGCCCAAATGCCTTTTCATTTTATTTTTATTTTCAACTTATTTATTTACCTTAGTAACAGGTATTAAGAGAGTCTGGTAATTTTCTGTCATGTGTAAGTTCCTCTTGCCCAAAAATAAGATATACAATGTTATTATTATTTTTCCTTTTATTTTATTTTTTCCCATCACCATTTATCACCCCTATACTCCCTTCCACCTCTACCCACGTCCTTCTGCCCCTACAATCACCACACTTTGTTCCTGTCCATGAGTTCTTTTTCTTTTTTTTTTCTTTGCTCACTCCCTCCACTCCCTGCCCAACACCCCACCCCACCTTCAACAAAAAAATTCCTGCATATACAACAATGCTATTCTGTTTGGTCTTTGTCAAAGTGTAGCTCCAATACAGGTACACAAACCTACTAACATAAACAAGAAAGAACTCTGTTCTGATGAATCATACATCTAGTAGGAAGAAAGAAAAAATAAATTATTTTAAAAACAAGATGACAATTTCAGGTGGCAAAGTACAACTCAAAAGAATAAAGTATATTAGAGGTAATTTTTATTTTTTTGACAAATAACTACTGATATATACATATATACATGTCAATTTATATATGCATCTTCTTATATATGTACTAGAGGCCCAATGCGTGAAATTCGTACAAGAGAAGGCCTTCCTTCCCCCTCCCCCCAGCAGCCAGCACTGGCTTCCCTCTGGCACCCAGACTCTGGGCTTCCCTTGCAGTCTTGGCTTCGTTCAGAAGTTCGTCCAGTCTAATTAGCATATTACGCTTTTATTATCTACACTAATAAAAGAGAAAGATGCAAATTGACCATCACTCCACTATGCTACCAGCCAATAGGAGTGAGTATGCAGATGACCCAACAAAGATGGCCATGCCCATAGCGGCCAGGCGGCTGGCACCTGGAAGCCCCAAGCCCCACCATGGCAGCGCTGGGGCTGTGGACGGGTCGGATCAGGCACACAAACCCACAGGGAGGCCGGCACCCCGCAGCCCCGAGCCCTACCATGCTGGCTCTGGGGCTGCGGGGGAGCCGGATCAGGGACACAAACCTGCAGAGAGGCCAGCATGCAGCAGCTAGGGCTGCAGGGGGCTGGATTGGAGACACAAACCCGCAGGGAGGCCCGCAGCCCCAAGCTCTGTCATGGCAGCGCTTGGGGCCGCAGTGGGTGTCGGATTGGGGATACAAACCTGCAGGGAGGCCAGCACCCCCAGCCCCAAGCCCCACCATTGCGGTGCTGGGGCTGCGGGGGTGCTGGATCGAGGACACAAACCCACAGGGAGTCCCGCAGCCCCAAGCTCTGCCATGGCAGCACTGGGGCTGCAGGGGGCCGGATTGGGACACAAACCCTCCAGCAGCCCCAAAGCCCACCACCATGGTGCTGGGGCTGCTGGGGGACAGGGGTCAGCAGGGACACAAACCCGCAAGAAACCTGTGGAAAGGGAGATAAACTATCATAACTTTATCTCCCTTTCCACAAGATGAGAAAACTGCCCCTGGTTTATTTAGTGATGTGGCCCACACCTTTCTACAAGCACAGGGTATGTTATGACCACTCCCAGGAAGGTCTGGTCAGAATACTGACTCCAGGGAATAACTTACTGTGGCAAATCATCTAAGAAAAGAAACAAGCTTTTGTTGGGTTTATTCAGAGAACATGCCACCCCAACATACGCTGTATTGTTATATTGATGATCTTGAGCTGCAGATGCTTGAAAAACAGCAAATGCATGCAGAGGCTTTCACTGAAGTCTCCTGATCTGCCTAAAATCAGACTCCCCTAAAGGAGCTTAAATGTCATAGGTCCCCCTGACGGGAGAAGTGTCATCAGGCAGAGAAGACCGACTCCTGTCACAGGACAGGAGAGTATAAGTTGACATCACACCCAAACTTTGTTACAAAGTATTTTCCCCCACCCCCATTCATCTTTCCTAATATCATTTACTCTCCTCAAGAGGTCTACATCTCCCGTCCCCTTTCCCTAGGAAGAAGGTATTTAAATCTGCATTCTAAGCCACCTTGAGGAGTTACGCATTTTTCCCTGGGATATCCCACATATACACGAGGTACATGTTAATGAACTTTTGTTTTTCTCTTGGTGATCTGTCTTTCATTACAAGGGCCTCCACTAAGAACTCAGAAAGGTAGAGGAAAACTATTTTTCCTCCTCCATAATTCTATCTCAGGAAATCAAGTCCCCGGCTGAACAATGAGGTTGGCTCAAGTACCAAGCAGTCCTGGCTGATGGGAGGGAAGCTTTTAGGGAGATATCAATGATATTGGCATCAGAGTGGAATGGAGGGCACACGCATGGTTGCTGGTGGAAGTTTAAAGTGGTTCAACATTTTTTTGTGGATGATTTGGCAAATTCAATAGAAATGTTCAAGGTACATCCAAGAGTCTTCTACTAGGAATCGCATCTGCTGAGATAAAGCACAAGTGCATAAGCCCTGATCAGAACCCAGATGCTACTGCAGGCTCCCCTTCCACGACAGGAAAACCTGGGAACAACCTGCATTTTTAGGACAAGGTGGCATCTATACTAATAAAAGGGTAATATGCTAATTAGACTGAACATCTTCCAGACGACCTTCCAGATGTCCTTCCCGACAAAGCCATCTTGGCAGGGCCAAGGCAGAGGAGGTTAGAGGCGATCAGGCAAGCAGGGGAGAGCAGTTAGGGGGATCAGGCCAGCAGGGGAGAGCAGTTAGAGGGATCAGGCTGGCAGACAGGTGAGTGGTTAGGAGCCAGAGGTCCTGAGGGCTCCCAGATTGGAGAGAGTGCAGGCTAAACTTAGGGGACCCCCTACCTGTGCATGAATTTTGTGCACCGGGCCTCTAGTTATAGATAAGTTTGTACTTTTATCCAGCTTACTGAACTTAAAGACTTAGTGGATGCACGCGTAATTGGCTCTCCATATGTAATTCATACTCTCAGAACATTCCCCAACACAGGTGATTTTTATATGCAAATAAAATATTTTAGTGAACGATGATTATTCTTTTGTATATTCATATTCCTAGAACACATTCAGATCCATGATTTAATTAAATTTTACCAAAAAACTTGGAACACATTACTGAGGGAGTAGTATTACTGTGTGATTATGTATAAATCTACTCTATATCTGACATTTATTTTCTACTATGGACAATGGTAATTTTCTTTTGTTTAGAAAAAAGTCAAAATTTGACTAATCCTGAAGCTTTAAAAATTGTTGTGTTTTTTTTTTGGGGGGGGGGGATACAATGGTTGTATGTGGTTTAGAATGAATATATGCATATATGTTTATATATATTTCCATTTATTAATGACTTTGCTAAATATTTCATATTAACATTCAATTTTATTTTACTATATTTAGAATATTTGTACTGATTTTTAGAGAATGCAGAAGGGAGAGGGATAAAAACATTCATGTGAGAGCGAAGCATTGATTCTTTGACTCCTGCATCCCCCCGCTTGCCCCCAGGGATCGAGCCCCCAATCCAGCCATGTGCCCTGACCAGGAATGGAAACATGGGATGACACCTAACCAACTGAGCTACACTGCTAGGGCTTGACATTCTATTTTCATGAACTTCCACAAAGCCTTTTCTTGGATGAGTTATACACTGGATTTCAATCTCATCTGCAATTATTATAATTTATTTCCCCTTTTAAGACTTCAACACAATTTTAATAGGCATTTACGATTCTGTATTTTAATTTTGAAAGTTATTTGATGTTCTCACCTATTAAAAATTTAAGGCATATTTTAACAGTGCATTTTAACTGAATTAAGGCTACTTCTTTCCCCATGAGCTCTTGCTGGAATTATGGACTCAACAAAAGGGATGGTCATGTTCAGCAATGGAACTAAAAATAAATGAAAATTACATATACACAGAAAAATGAGCAAAAGATGTATTACGTAATAATCAACATGTATTATTCCATGCCCTTATAAACAAGTAGTAAATGTAATAGAAATATGAGGGGTAAAGAAATTTCAGTCACTCAACCGACTTTATTTTTTAGTGATACAAAATTTGAATTATTCAAGCTGAAGCTATTAAATATTCATAGAGCTTCATATTATAAAGTTATTGATTAATGTCTTTAGTAAAGAACACTATTATCTCTGATTACATGAAGGTCATCCTGAGGAACAGGACCAAGGCACAAAGGGTTATATATGGAAATATGAGAAGCTAATACATCATTCATATTTAACATATAACGTAAAGGTTAACCCCTTGGAGAATCTGAAGATAATACTCGTCTTCTTCTGACAATTCTTCATATTGGCAATTTGGAAAATGCCAGTGTTTTATTACCACCTATTCTTGTACTATGACATGAATTAGTGCATACCTGCCTCACTATTCCTTTGGGCAAAAAGTGAATATGAATTATGTACAGGAGAGAGATTTTACAAAATTAAATGAGCCAAACTACTTTCCCTCTGTATACTCATTAGAACTACTCTGAGAGTAGCCATCTCTTTTGCTTTTAGAGAAAATTGGTACTTTGTTCTAATATTATACCTGATATTTGTTAAACTTCCTATACCCACTGAAAGAATAAAGATATTTGGGATCAATTCACATACATACGAAGGGTAAGTGAAATATTTCAACTC
Source organism: Plecotus auritus (assembly GCF_963455305.1). NCBI lineage: Eukaryota > Metazoa > Chordata > Mammalia > Chiroptera > Vespertilionidae > Plecotus > Plecotus auritus. Next base: position 154,027,929 of record NC_137774.1, on the reverse strand, counting down.
TAACTTGACCTAGCTATGTACTCTCAATATAAATAAAAACAGAAAACTTAATTCCATTATGTTTAAATAGCTTGTCCTAGGGTTCCACAGCACACATATTGGCTATCTTGTGAACAATTTTAAACTCTCAGTGCCATAATTTTTCTCATATATACAAATGAAAACAATGTTGACTTTCTAAGATTCGGCAGGAGAATGAGATAATGCAAGTAAAAGCATCTGGCACATTTATCACTTTATAAATATTATCTATCCTTTTTGTGGAAGGAATAAATCTAAGATTTTGACTTCCAGAATTTTTCTTTTTCTCTTTACACTTCACTGCCCTATCACATTTAGTCGGTAAATCTGTCAATGAGATTAGACTGTGGATAATTATGTCCCCAACCCATATGTTGTTTTCTCTGTTCAAATACGATTTTAAAATAATGGAAAGGAGCTCTGGTCACAGAATGGGGACTATTTTTTTTTCCTTTAGCCACATTTTCACTATGTTTCACTACATTCCTATATTACTTAAAATTATGACTTAATTTTAAATATTGAACCAATGAGATTGCTCAATCTCCAAAACATGCAGTCCTTTCCTCTCACTCGCCAGAACCTATTCATCATACTTCCCATTGATTATAGCTCTAAAATCCAGTGAGATTCTGACCACATTTTGCTACTTCTTCTACTAGCATTGTGATACTAGCTGCCATTGTTTATCATCCTGGTTAATACAATGGCCTGCAAGCAGGTGTCTATGATACGGCATCAAGCACCCTTTGGCACATTCTGAAAACCGCACTTTAAAGCAAATCAGGTTATGACTGTCTTTTTGCATAAAACTCTCCATTTTGTTCTCATTTCAGTTATTGTAAAAGCCAGAGCTTGTACAAATGCTTATAGACTCTACATCATATGGACCTTCTAACGTTTCCTTAAACTTTTCTCCTCCTCTTGTGTCATTTCCTCATTCAGTTTCAGTTGCAACAGACTCTTTATTATTACTGAACATGCAATATATTTGGTTTGTCCTGTATCTTCTTTATATCTTTTGTCGGATGCCGTCTTCTCCCTAAGACTCTCCATGGACATTTTATTAAAATGTTCAAACGCTGTGTGCTCTGTGGACACTTGCCATGTTTGACTTTGTACCATAGCACTTATTACTACCTAACACACTGTGCATTTTACATCTTTGTTTATTACATTTTGTCTTCACTAGGATATAGTTTCATGAGGATAGATGTTTCTATTGATTTTTCGGTGCTGCACCCAAAAGCCTAGAACACTGCCTGGCAATAGTTATTTCAGAAATGAATTAGGAGTTGGTGAATTCACAGATTAGAGAGACAGAATAGAATAGTGATTTTTAAAAAAAGGATGAGCTTTGGCCAAGGTGATGTGGCTCAGCATTTGAGCATTGACCCAGGAACCAAGAGGTCCTTGGTTTGATTCCAGCCCCAGCTGCTGCCTCGATCCTCCATAGAGGGTGTGCAGGAGGCAGCTTGTCAATGATTCTCTCTCATCATTGATGTTTCTGTCCCTCACTCTCTCCTTTCCTCTCTCTCTCTAGACCAATAAAAACATATATATTTTTAAAGCATGAACTTTAGAGTCACAGATATTAGGATTTGTATCCCATTTTCATTATTTACATTATGCTACATTAAACCAGTTGTTCATACTGTCTATTCCTCAGTTTTCTCATTACTCATATATTAGAAATAATATCTATCTCACAGTCATGACAAAAGTAATATCAAGATAATGTATAAACAATGTTTAGCACATTGTCAGATAATCAATAAATGTTTTCTATTAAATGTAAAAAAACTTCACAGACATTTTGCAAGAAATAGGGAGGATGGAATTTTAATGAAGATCATAAAATATGCTGGTAATAGATGGAGGTTGATCTGGAAGATAAACTCACAATACTCTCTAACCCAAGAAATACAATCTATGTGTGATGGAGAGTTCATCTATTTTCTTCATCTTGTTTCTGAGGACCAATAGCAATTAGTAATGAACTTTTCTTAATCAAAGGATTTGCATTTATCATAAAATTGTTCTTTAAACTTGAGTTTCTGCAATGACTTCTTACCATGTGTTTTTATTTCTGCCATTACCAGTCCAATATACTATGGGCTAAAGCCAGAATGTGTTAAAACAAAACAAACAAACAACAAAAAAAAAACAAAAAAAAGTAAACATTATCTTATTTTAGCCCAAAGGCAAAATGCACAATTTTTACTTTGATAATTACAGCTACATAAATTTGACCCCTGCTTATCTGTCTACCTTATCACAAGCCATGTCACCATGGTTCACTTCTGTCTAGCAACACAGGTTGAATTCATAATTTTCTAGGGTCTTCCCTACCTAAGATCTTAGCACTGCTATTTTCTTGGCCTGAAACACTTTTCATCTATTCCATCAAGATGGCTGACTCCTTATTCTTTATTTCTCTATTAAAATATTGCTTCTCAGAGAAACCCTTATTTGAATTAGTTATTCACCCTTCAATCCATTGTTTTCTATTATAGTTTCCTGTTTCTATGTTTATAGTCCTTGTCACAATCTGAATATTTATTTATCTTCTTGGGTTACTTCAATGACCACATCTCTGCTAGATTCTATGAAAGCATGGCCCATGTCTATAATCTGTAATGTCCCTCTATTGGTTTGCTGCAAAGAACATTCTCAGTAAACGTGAACTGATAGGTGAGATATTCACATACCCTCTTGCAGTGCCCATTTTAGGTAACCTCCCACCACAATGCACAATGACCTATATGGGTCCTTCTGGTGAGGGGGGATCTTTTAATACTGTGTATATGTAGAGATCCACCACTCATAGATACGGTCTCCTTTCTAGGAGGTGATTCTCTTGAAACCAAACTATAAGGTGTGATTTGAAAAAGAAAACAAAACTATTTTCTTGATTTCTGCCATATATTTGTTCTCCGTCATTTTTATTTTGTCTAAATAATCTCTCCTTTATCAAAACTAAAATGAACAAACAAAAACAGTTTGCAAGTCTTACTTTTAAGCACCAAGGCAAAATAGTCCAGGAATTACTGCGTGACATCAGAGTAATATCCCAAACATCACAGCTAAGGCTTAATACCCAAACAGCCTTTATTTGTCAGTATTCTACATACTAGTATAAGACCTACATAGATTCTAGACTCAAGGCTAGTTATTTATTTTGTTATTTTTACAAACATATAAAAGTCATAAAGAAACTCAACTAAGCATCTCAAATTTAACAAATAAAACAGAATTATTGATCTGTATCTATTCCAGTGACTTTGTAATTTGTGCCATTATTAACTCATTTTCTTAGGCTCCAATACACTGAGTCATCACCAGCTCTTTTATATACTTCACTCCAATCTATTAAAAATCTATTCCACTTCACCTTCAAACAAATTGCAAAACTATCATCTCTTTCATGAACTACTAAAATACCTTCTTAATGTATTAGCTACCATTACTCATCCTTCTTCCAATTTTCTCCACAGAGAAGCCAAAGTCATCTTTTACCAAAGAATTCAGGTCATGGGAATTGCTTATGTCTTTTCCATCACACGTTTATGAGTGTCGTTGATCTAATCCAGCCCCAAGCTCCCTCCCTGCCTCTTACCACCCTCTGCTTGATGAGCCTGCCCTGTAGCACATCCCATTTCCTTTGTCCTGGATGCCCTGTTTGTGGGAAACACAGGCCAACAGAAATTTTCTTCTCTCCAGTGCCTTTTTGAGCAACCAATCAACATTTCAGTGTCATTTCAACCTGATTTGACTGTGCAACAGTTATCACTATGCTGATATCATATAATACACATTTAACTTATTTTTTCAAATTATTTATTGTCTAACTACAAACCTTCAGGTAGAATAAAGGTCAAGAGAATAGTCCTAGAACTAGCACAAGGTCAGGAATATAGTTATTTTTATTCAATCCTCAAACAATAATTAATTGGATATTGATTTAATAATTGGTTGAGAATAGAATTAATGATTGTTGAGGATTGAATAAAAATAACAATAAACTTGGGGGTCGGTTCTTGTTATGACAATGAATGGTGCTGGGAATGCCAAGACAACTGCTCCGACGAGTCAGCCACGTTGTCCAGTATGGGGTGGAGGTGGGAGGGGGTGTCTCAGTTACTTAAACTTGTATATTAGGGAGAATGATTGGTAAAGGTTGCCATCTTGCTTAAAATGAATGGAAAAGAAGCATGTTGATAAAATGGTCTGCAGTTTTATCATTATAATAAAACTTTCACTTGCTTCTGACTAATGCTCAGAAATTAGGCAGAAGCCAAGTGGAAGCTTTGTCACTCAGACAGCACCAGTGACTCCTTTAGCTTTTCCTATGCTCCTAAAGGTGACCAAGCACCACTGTTGTCTATGTGGAAGGACTTCCACATAGCACCTCGGGGCAGGGTCCAGGGATTGGGAGAGCAGGGTCAGAGTGTGGAAGACAGCCTGTTGAATCCTGCAGAGAAGGGGAAGGCTGAAGAATGAGGATGCTCTTAGAATATGAGTCTATTCACTAAGCATGTCTACAATAGCTGTTTTCTCTACTATAGATGCAAATTAATGTGGCTTGTTTTATGCATAAAGGAAAGAATCTATGTGGATAATGCCAAGGAAACTTTTTACATTTTTTAATAAAAAGTAAATCCATTTTAAAATCATCAGGCACATACACATATTCTCATACCTCCAGACACATGGTATAAAAGTGAGGAGTATTATAGTTATGGAGAAATAATAATAACAACAAATAATAGGCCCTTGATGCACTCAAAATATTTGGATTACATATTGTAAAATTTTCAGCTATTGTATGTAATACAGTATATTCTAAAGAATATATATATATGTATATATAATTTAGATGAGTGCTTCAGATTTTTGCTATTAAAAATGGACATTTATCAATTTAATCCCTTTTCAATTGCTTTTTTTCTTTTCATTTCACATGTATGAGTTTTTTATATCTTTCTGTATAAAGCAAAAAAAGATTCCCTTATTTAATTTACATTTGAATCACATCTGAGTTAGACCTATTGGTGGATATTTAAACATAAGTCTCAGTAAATCTTTTTAAAGACACAGAACTATATTGAGCCAAAAAAGCAAGTATTACCATATTTCAACTATATGGCAAACATTAACATACTGATGATGATGTGAAATATCATCCATATGGATCAATACAACCATTTTATTTAACAATCATACAACTAAAGGTGCACATGCTCTCTAAGTGAGCAATTTCACTCCTAACTACACATCCAATTCAGTATATGTATAATAACACCCAGAACAGAACTTTTAATAATGGCAAAAAAATTTTAGGGGGGAAAACACACAGCTCTTAGCCATAAAGTTTGTAACTGAAGACTTCTCACAAAAAAGGAATATGTGAGCAAAAAATTGTTTAAGTATGAAGTCCAATACCAAACAAAACTAATCCACATTTTTGTATGAAAATATAGATAATAAAATTATAAACAATTTCAAGAAAAGGATTATTTCTGTCATCCTGAAAAAGTTAGTATAATTTTAAATAGCTATTGGGAAATCCAGTCGAGGTCCAAGGCCCAGTTGATATGTCACTTCATGAATATCATTCCATCTCCCATCTCATAAATGTTGCTCTTTCCTCGGTGAACTCTTAATATTAGGTGCAATTTTCCCAGTTATCCTCTTTCCAATTATTTTTGAGTTGTGGCATATTTACTAAGGTGTGGTAAGAGAGAGAAAACAGAATCACCTTAGATCATGAGGGGAATTTAATGAATAGAGTCTGTGCAGAGTTGTGGGCAAGAGTAAGGGGCCAGAAAAGGATGATAAGGTACCAAGAGAGAGCAATATAAAGAAGGCTTCCTCCACCAGAGAGGGCAAGGAGAGAAAATTATGTGAGGAAAGTCAAGTTTAAGAGGAAAAGCATTGAGGAGGATAGCAGTAAGAAAAGGTTATTTGTGGAAGAATACAGAAAATAACAAATTGGTGGTCTTTAAATGGGAAAGATATGAATGAAATGCCTCAATCTGTCTCTCTCATTTCCCCCACTAGTTAAACCCAACCAGAAGAGGGATGGCAAGAGAAACCGGTGATGGAGTCCAGTCAGACAGAATGGAAAAGCTGGGCACACATCTCCTGGGTCTTCATCTTTTATTGAATACATAATACATCAGTTATAAGACTTAATATAGTGTTCCACAAATGGTAGGTGTTAAATAATATTCTCAGAAGGAAGATGGAGGTGGGTGGATGGGTGGGAAGAGATAAACCAAAGAACTTGTTTGCATATATATGCATAACCCATGGACACAGACAATAATGTGGTGAAGGCCTGGGGCAGGGGTAGGGGTGGGCTAGAATGGGTCAATGGGAGGGAAAAGAGAACAAATGTAATAATTTCAACAATAAATATTTTTTCTTTAAAAAAGTATGTATTTCATACACAGCCATTTTATTTTCTAAGCCATTTTTCATTCTGATTAAATTGCTTGTATTAAATAAGAGCTAGAAAATTGCTGATATATTATGAAACTTGAAAGTACCATCTAAAATGCATTTAACCTGCAGAAAATTAATGAGGCAATAACAATAAGATGGGATAATTTGGTATTTACATAGTTGTGAATGGGCAGGTTCCAGACATTAAATTAGGGAAATTAGAACACTAAGTGCTATTTTTAAAACAACTTATTTTAACATGAGAAATATAAATTTATATAAATATAAAGACATTCGGACTGAATGTTTTCTGAGAAACAATAGGAGGATATGGTTGTTGATACTGTGTTCCCCGAAATTTAAATTGTTCATTGTATGCTTATCTGTTTATTATGTTGACTTGGCAGGATATCCAGGTGTCTCACTCACATTGTTGAGGTGACTGTGTGTTGGCTGGGAGCTCAGCTAGAGTAGCAAAATGTATTTTCCCCATGTGGCCTCCTCATGAATCCTTGCCAGTGTGAGTGGAGAGACAATCTGGAGCAGGGAGCCATGCCCTGGCAGCAGAATGGATGGCCCTGGACAGTGAGGAGATAACCAGAGAATCAGGTTACTTGTGAGAATGGATGGAAGAGGCACATTTGAGTTGGTTTATTTGTTTAGATTTGTCTCCACCTCCAATATTTGACCCCTACATTACCTATCAGTTTGGAGCAAATACAATATTGTGTAAAAGGTTAATGATGTATGTGGGCTGTACATGGTTTCCAATGGCCTGGGATAATTCCCAGACCCCCCTTTTTGTACTAATTTGTACAAAAGATTATATTTCTTTAAGCCTGTTTTTCCATCTGTAAGTAATATCTAACTATATTTGCATGTTATGGTAGGTTCTATTCTCTCTTATTCCATATTTAAAATCAAACTCTCTGTAAATAAATTGACAGGCAAATATATTTCCCCCAAAGTTTCACACTCGGAATTCATATTGTCACCTTTAATTTGCTAATCCACCTGCAAAATCTGTGGCTTAAAAACATTGTCTCCAGTCAACTTCTGTTAGTGATCAGTATCAAGACTCTCAAGTTAAAGCCTTGTACTTGACCTTCCCTGACACTCTCTGGCCAGCACCACTGAAATTTATTGGTAGACGCTGTGCCTTTGGCAGCAATTCTGTATGTATTTGGGTGTCAAGCAGCATGTTTACTACTTCAAAGCAGTGTAAGCTGGTTACCATGGAGCTGGAAGAGGACAGTTAGCATTAAGCCACTAGAAGATTTCAAACTGACAGCTCTATAATTCTAGGTATGGTGTATAGCCATCTTGGACATATGGCTAAATAATATTGTGTAATGGTTCTCATTTACAACAGAAAGATTAAGTAAAGATTATTACTGTTTATATTTTTTAAGAAATATTTTTTTTTATTTCGCTTTCCTCAATTATAAAGTTAAAGATGGTTTAATATTTTTTCATATTTGGTGGATGAATAGTATATTATTAGGGGCCAAGTAATCTTGAAATAAAGGAGTAAATATATTAAGCATACAAAAATGGGCCTATTAATCACATGCATTAGGTAAGAAGATAATGCAACTAGCTAAAAGTAAGATTATTTATATTTTTCCAGCCATTTCTTAATCCATATATTCTTGTGTAACCAAGAAAAGATGCTGCATTGGTTATAGCTGTAGGGGGTTCAGAAACAGTCACCCCAAGATGTGCCTCTGTGGTATGCAGATTATTTGTTTTGTTTTGTTTTGTTTTGTTAATCCTCACCTGAGAATGTTTTTATATTGATTTTTTAGAGAGAGTGATAGGGAGGAGGAGAGACACAGAGAGAGAGAAACAGGATGTGAGAGAGACACCTCCATTGGTGGCCTCCCGCACACACCCAGCCAGGGCCAGGGATCAAGCCTGCAACCAAAGTATGTACCCTTGGCCGCAATCAAACCGGTACCCTTCAGTTTCGGGCAAACACTGTATCCACTGAGCCAAACCAGCTAGGGTGTATGCAAATTATATGGAACTAAAGGCAACCTAGACCCTGTGGGCTCAAGAGAAACTTCTGCCCAACCTCACCGCCCACCCCCGCCTCTTTAACTGCCTAGAAGAATTTGAATTAAAGGTTTTTCCCATAATAAGAGATTATCAGAGGTAACCTTTTCCACCTATTCTGGAGTGGTTTATCTCCCATTTGAATCCCCAAGGTGATCCTTAGCTCAGAATGTCAAATTTACCTCATTTTCCATTTCTGTCTTTGAGATGATTATGTACAGAGTCTCCAAAAACATGTATGCACACTCTAACAGCTGATGGCTCAGTTGATGTTTCTTTCTCTTTCACCCAGACTAAGCTTTAACGAAGGGAATTTATCCTCAAGGGCTACTGGATGTTTGAAAATGCAGTGGAAGTTCAAATATTGCCTTTATAATTATTCACAGGGTTTCCCAAAAAGTGTACACACGTTTTAACAGCTGTTAACGCACTTAGTTTTCACTCATTTTCAGGTTTAACTCATTTGAAATAACGGGTAAAGCCAGACTAAGCTTTGAACAAAGAAAATGTATCCATTAGATTTATTTATGGGTCTACATAAAAGATAAAGCTTAAGGTACAAACCTGGAAACGGTTGAGGAATAGAGGGCACACGAATACCAAATGGAATGATTGTTCATGTTTGCGATAGTATTGCTTCACGTTACCAGCAGTGCCTGGGCAAGAAAGGTGATCAGTTTGAAAACAGGCCCTGACCGAAAAATATGATTCATTCTGGAGATTCTTTTACATTTTGAAAATGAATTGTATGTTAATAAACACTGACTTTATAATCATTCAAAGTGTGTATACATTTTTTGGATCACCCTATGTGTGGGTATCTGACTTTATCATATATGTGTGGTTTCCATGTGTATATATGTATTAAATTTGGTTATTTTCTCTGATTAATCTGTCTCATGTAGATTTTACAGCTGAACGAACCTTGCAGGTGGAGGAAAGGTTTTTCATTCCCCTTGTGCTATGTTTTCCACTCAAGAGCTGTCAGGTTAGGAAATCTACTGACCTCCCACTAGGATGCATGTATAAAAGCATGTCATCAAAGCGTGTATAAAACTTGCCATGGAATCACCTGCCAGTACTCTCTTCTGGCCTGTCAAATGCACAAGTAGGTGATGACCTCCCCTGCAATCTCGCTTACCTTTCTTGAAGTTGGCCTTTATTCACAATTACTTTTTGTTCAGTATTCCACTGGGTTTGTCTTTGATCCTTCTCCAGATGGAAGCACAAATGTACACTTTCAATTTCAAGGCATATAGTAAAACTATCAAGAAATCAGCTATATAATGTTCAATACTTTATGCAGATCCTAAATTCTCAAGTCTCATATGCTTGTGAAATGAATTAATTAAATGTGAAATGAATTAACTAAAAAATGTAACATATTTATCAGATTGGGAGATTCCAATATGCACAAGGACCTTCACTTTTACTTCTGCAATTTTAAGAGTTCTCTACTATAATATAGTCCATAGCAAAAGAGGGAGGGGAAAAAAGAAAAAAAAAAGAGAGTGAATAAATGTGCTTTAAAAAAATTAAAATTATATACTTCCATTCAACCAGAGATCATAGAAACTGCCTTAGTTAGGAAAATATCAAGGTTATTTTACACTAGCAGCCCGGTGCATGAATCTGTGTGCCAGTAGCTCTCTGCAGAGCCTGGCCACTCTGCGCCCGCTGCCCAGAGGCTCCCCACAGCCCAGAGGCTCATCCATGGCCAGGCGTGAAATGCTTGGGTCTCCATGACGATGAAGCAAGCATTCCACCAGGCTGCTTATGCTGCCCACTCTCAGCAGCCGCCCACCCTGGGACTGGGGACTCCAGAGGGGCTGAGAGGACTGGGCACCACCATCTTGTGGCTATGGGTGCTTCCATCTTTGTGACGGAGTGACGGTTAATTTGCATATTACTCTTTTATTAGATAGGGTGGTAAGGCACTGATTACTAAAATATTACCTTTGACCTCTTTAAATAGATTCTACCTTTAAATATCCAGATAATGAATTTTCAAAGGCAAAATAACTACTGTAAAACTATTCCATTTCACTTGGGATCTTAGTTGCTGCTTTGTCACGCCCATAGAGTGTTATTAGTAACTTAAAAATTTAAGCTTTGGAAGATTGGTATGTTAATTTGATTAAAACTTCTCTTCCATTTGTTCTTGTTATTTTGCCATGTTTCATTGCTAATACTTTCATAAACTGTGGAAGCTGTTGAGTAAAGAGCTTACAAATTACAATGAATTTCTCTTGTTAAAAATAAGAACCATTACACAATATTATTTAGCCATTTGTCCAAGATGGCTATACACCATACCTAGAATTATAGGACTGTCAGTTTGAAATCTTCTAGTGGCTTAATGCAAACTGTCCTCTTCCAGCTCCATGGTAACCAGGTTACACTGCTTTGAAGTAGTAAACATGCTGCTTGACACCCAAATACATAGAGAATTGCTGCCAAAGGCACAGCATCTACCAATGAATTTCAGTGGTGCTGACCAGAGAGTGTCAGGGAAGGTCAAGTACAAGGCTTTAACTTGAGAGTCTTGATACTGATCACTAACAGAAGTTGACTGGAGAGAATGTTTTTAAGCCACAGATTTTGCAGGTGGATTAGCAAATTAAAGGTGACAATATGGCCCTGGCCGGCTTGGCTGAGTGAATAGAGCGTCAGCCTGTGGACTGAAGGGTCGCAGGTTCAATTCCAGTCAAGGGCATATTCCTGGTTTGCAGGCTCAGTTCCCAGTAGGGGGCGTGCAGGAGGCAGCTGATTGATGATTCTCTCTCATCATTGATGTTTCTATCTATCTCTCCTTCTCCCTTCCTCTCTGCAATCAATAAAAATATATTTTTAAAAAAGGTAACAATATGAATTTTCTAAAAATCTAAATAAAGGCAATTTACAAGCAGTAAAGTAATCCAGCAATCAGAAGACCTAGATCTAGGTTGAGATTCCCAGTGTGAAACTTTGGGGAAAATACATTTTCCTGTCAATTTATTTACAGAGAGTTTTATTTTAAATATGGAATAAGAGAGAATAGAACCTACCATCACATGCAAATATAGTTAGATATTACTTACAGATGTAAAAACAGGCTTAACGAAATCCAGTTCTTCGTACAAATTGGTACAAAAAGGGGAAGTCTGGGAATTAACCCAGGCCCTTGAAAGCCATATACAGCCCACAAGCCTTATTAAGCTTTGACACAACGTTATATTGGCTCCAAACTGAGTTAGGTAATGTAAGGGTCTAGTAGTGGAGGTGGAGACAAATCTAAACAAATAAGCCATCTCCACTGTGCCTCTTTCTTCCATTCTCACAAGTAACCTAATTCTCTGGTTATCTCCTCACTGTCCAGGGCCATCCATTCTGCTGCCAGGGCATGGCTCCCTGCTCCAGACGGTCTCTCCACTCCCACTGGTCAATGCCATCTCACTTTCTTCTCCCCCATAGTAAATAGTAATAGCTCACAGTGAATCTTTCAACAATGTTTTGTAATCACTTTTATTTCAGAGTTGTACAATGAATGAAGGTTTATCATGAAATCTTTGACACTCTTCCACTGAAAAGACCTCTCCCTTAAATACAGGCAAACTCTGTGACTGGGTTTATCCAGAGACTGTGGAGGAAATGATGTCGCTCCATCTTCTGGGGTTGGGCTGCTTTCACTTTCTGTCTTTGAAAACATACATCCTGAGACCCCAGCTATGGTGCAATGAGAAGGCCAGGATGCATGAGGAGGCCACATGGGGGAAATGCATTTTGCCACTCTAGCTGAGCTTCCAGCCAACACAGTCACCTCAACAATGTGAGTGAGACACCTGGATATCCTGCCAGGTAACATAATAAATAGATAAGCATACAATTAACAAGTTAAGTTTCAGGGAATATAGTATCAACAACCATATCCTCATGTTGTTTCTAAGAAAACATTGAATCTAATTTTTTTTTATTTCTACTGTTTATATTTCTCATGTTAAAATAATTTATTTTAAAAATAGCACTTAGTTTTCTAATTTCCTTAATTTAAGATCTGGAAGCTGCCCACTTGCAACTATGTAAATACCAAATTATTCCATCTTATTGTCATTGCCTCATTAATTTTCTGCAGGTTAATGCATTTTAGATGATACTTTCAAGTTTCATAATATATCAGAAATATTCTAGCTCTTATTTAATACAAACAATTTAATCAAAATGTTGCAACTGAAATTACAGAAAAGGATTTTTTTCTTATTAAATATCTTGCACCTCCCACAGGTTATAACATATAAAATATTCAAGGGTTTCTTTAATAGTACTACTGTGTTTTCACATTAATGTATGTAATTTTTGGATATTATGGCAGGGAAGATAAACAACACCTCAACTTGTCATCAAAGATGTAGAATCTTCACAATCTAAACCTTATAGTGAATATTTATTTATTTAAATAACACCAGCCCTTCTCTCAATAGGAATAATGCATTAACCTTCAAATGGGTTTTCTCTCATGTTCTACAACTCTCCCTTCAGATCCCAAAACTCATCTCCATGTAGGATTCTGAGTACAACTTCTCAGATGCAAATGGAATCATGTCATTCCATCTCTCAAAATTTTCCAGTCACTTCCCATTTATGAAAAAAATGTCAAAATCTATTCAAGCCTTGCAAGAATGAATGTTATCTACATCTCCCTATAATTTTGATATTATTATCTACACACTGTTCTTAGATATACTATAACCTTTACTTTTTTTTGCCACATTTAGCCCATTGCCACTTGAGAATTAGCTTTTCTTGATATCTACCTGGTGTTCTACACTGTCTCACTCAGTAGCAGAGAGACCATCCCACTCATAAGAAGTTTTTATCTCTTAGCTTGATTTTTTTCTTTTCTTTGTGCTCATTGTTCTCCAAAAGTTTCTCCCCTTAGTCACAGGTGCTGCACAAATTTCAAATGTGATGTCACTTTAGCCTCATGTACAGTAAGGTGGCTAAGTAGGTGTCTTGAGCCTGGCTTTCTCTTATAATAATGACTAGAGGCCCGGTACACGAAATTCGTGCATGGGAGGGGTGTCCCTCAGCCCAGCCTGCACCCGCTCCAATCTGGGACCCCTTGAGGGATGTCTGACCACCTGTTTAGGCCCGATCCCACCTCATACAATCCAGGACTGCTGGCTCCCAACCGCTCACCTGCCTCTGCCTTATTGCCCCTAACCACTTCTGCCAGCCAACTTGATCACCCCTTATCCACTCCACTGCCAGCCTGATCAATGCCTAACTGCTCGCTGGCCGGCCCGATTGTCCCTAACTGCACCCCCATGCCAGCCTGGTCACCCTAACTGCCCTCCCCTGCCAGTTTGGTCGCCCCTAACTGTCTTCCCCTGCAGGCCCAGTCACCCCTAATTGCCCTTCCCTGCTGGCCTGGGTCCCCCACCCCCCCAACAGTCTTCCCATGCAGGCCTGGTCCTCCCACAACTGCCCTCCCTTGCTGGCCTGGTCTCCCCCATCTGACCTCCTCTGCTGACCCAAACACCCCTAATTGCCCTCCCTGCTGGCCTGATTGCCCACAATTACCCTCCCCTGCAGGCCTGGTGCCCCCCAACTGTGCTCCCCTGCAGGCCTGGTCCTCCCCAACTGCCCTCCCCTGCAGCCCTGGATCCCACCCCAAGTACCCTCCCCTGCTGGCCTAGTCACCCCTAACTGCCCTCCCTGCTGGCCTGATCACGCACAACTGCCCTCCCCTGCAGGCCTGGTCCCCCCAACTGCCCTCCCCTGCAGGCCTGGTCCCCCCCTAACTGTCCTCCCCTGCATACCTGGGTCCCCCCCCCAAGTGCCCTTCCCTGGTGGCCTGGTCTCCCCCAACTGCCCTCCTCTGCTGACCCAGTCACCCCCAACTGTCCTCCCTGCAGGCCTGGGTCCCCCCCAACTGTCCTCCCCTGCAGGCCTGGTTTCCCCCAACTGCCCTCCCCTGCTGGCCTGGTCACCCCTAACTGCCCTTCCCTGCAGGCCTGCCCCCCAAACTGCCCTCCCCTGCAGACCTGGTCCCTCCCAACTGCCCTCCCCTGCAGCCTGGTCACCCCTAACTGCCCTCCCTGCTGGCCTGATTGTGCACAACTGCCCTCCCCTGCAGGCCTGGTTCCCTCCAACTGACCTCCCCTGCTGGCCTGGTCACCCTTAACTGCCCTCCCCTGCTGGCCTGCCCCCTGAACTGCCCTCCCCTGCAGGCCTGCCCTCCCCCCCCAACTGCCCTCTCCTGCAGGCCTGGTTCCCCCCAACTGCCCTCCTCTGCTGGCCTGATCACCCCTAACTGCCCTTCCCTGCAGGCCTGGTCCCCCCCAACTGCCCTCCCCTGCAGGCCTGGTTCCCCCCAACTGCCCTCCTCTGCTGGCCTGATCACCCCTAACTGCCCTTCCCTGCAGGCCTGCCCCCCCCAAACTGCCCTCCCCTGCAGGCCTGGTTCCCCCCAACTGCCCTCCCCTGCAGGCCTGGTTCCCCCCAACTGCCCTCCTCTGCTGGCCTGATCACCCCCAACTGCCCTCCCCTGCAGGCCTGGTCACTCCTAACTGCCCTCCCTGCTGGCCTGATCGCCCACAACTACCCTCCCCTGCAGACCTGGTCACCCCTAACTGCCCTCCCTGCTGGCCTGGTCACCCCTAACCGCCCTCCCCTGCAGGCCTGGTCACCCCTAACTGCCCTCCTTTGCTTTCCTGGCCACCCCTAACTGCCCTGCCCTGCAGGCCTGGCCCCCCCAACTGCCCTCCCCTGCAGGCCTCGTCTCCCCCAACTGCCCTCCTCTGCCAGCCTGGTCACCCCCAACTTCCCACAACCACCCTCCCCTACCAGCCATCTGTGATGGCCATCTTGTGTCCACATGGGGGCAGCCATCTTTGATACATGAGGGTGGCCATCTTATGTCTTGGAGTGATGGTCAATTTGCATATTACTCTTTTATTAGAGAGAATGACAAGGGGATAGGATGAGTTTATTCCTTTATTGCTTACTTGTGAAGTTGAGAATGAGGTAAGTCTATTCAAACTGAGTGAGCTAAAAATGAGGAGTAGGTAGTTTGATCTTCTATGAGATTATTTTTCTTTTCTTTTTTTGGAAAATGTTCAATCCCAGGTCTTTGTTCATTATTTAATAGGGCTGTGTCAAGAGTTCAGCTAAGCTACTCCATGGCATTATTCCCTTGGCATCCATTTTGTTTGACTAGGCAGCCTGCAGTGACCTTTAACTGACCTTGTAGTCCCTTCTTGCAAGTGCATGCCCTAGACAGCAGCCTGCAGACTCACAAACAAAAGAAAGTTCCTGAGATGACTTCCCCAACAGCCTCCCCTGCCTCCCAGTGTTTTCCTCCTATGTACCCCTTAGATAAAGTCCCATGTAATTTACCAAAACCCTGCTCTTTTGGATTGAATTGACCAATCCAGCCTACATTCTAGTAGGGACAGAAACAAGAAAAAACAAGCAATTTAATATATTTTACAGTTTGTCATAAATACTATGAAGAAATCAGATAAAATTATGTATAATAAAGGAAATATTACTTAACTGAGACAACAATGACCTCTCCATTTTAGGTAACATCTGAATGATGAGATGGAGCTGAGCCTGTGAAGACTGAGTCTTGCAGGGAGGAGTAGTGAGTCTCCTAATTAGAAAGGAGACAAAATACTGAATGCAGGAACATCACCAAAAGGATACTAACAAGGGAGAATGTAGCATAAGATGAGGCTGAAGAAATAGGTAGAAACAGTTTTGCAGAGCTGCATGGATTATGGAAAAGAGTTTATGGTATAGTATGCATAAACTAGAATGGAAAACACTTGAAGGTTTTATCAAGGGAGACCCATCGCCTTATATAATAGGCAGTTGATATTGTAGTACCTATAGAAAACCCAAACGACTCCATCAAAACACTGTTAGAACTAATAAACAAATTCAGTAAAGTTGCATAATGCGAAATCAATATGCAAAAATCTGTTGTGTTTCTATACACTACTAACAAGTTAACAAAAAGAGAAATTAAGAAAACAATACCACCTACAGTGCATCAAAATAATAAAATAGCTAGAAATAAATTCAACTAAGGAAGCAAAGACCTGACCATTGAAAACTGTGACATTAAAAAAAGAAATTGAAGAACAGACCAAAAAAAAAAAAAAAGAAAAGAAAAGAAAATATATTCCATGCTCATGGATTAAAATAATCAATATAGTTAAAAGTCTATACTATGCAAAGCAATCTATAGCCAAACTGTCAATGGCATTTTCACATAGAACAAATAATCCTAAACCGTGTCTAAAACAACAAAAGTCCCAGTAGAGCCAAAACAATTTTGAGAAAGAACAAAGCTGGATGCATTGTACTCCCTGATTTCAAACGAGATTTCAAAGCTATAATAATTAAAACAGGATGGTATAGGCATAAAAAACAGACACAGACACATAGATTAATGTAAAAGAATAGAGAGTCCAGAAATAAACCTACCCTTTTATGGTAAATTAGTTTATGACAGAGGAGCCAAAAGTATAAAATGGAGAAAGAACAGTCTCTTCAATAAATGATGTTGGAAAAACTAGACAACCATATATTAAAAATGACCTAAGGTGAACTCACACACACAAATATACATACATACAGTCAATATCAATTAGAAGTTATATTTTAAAAATGATTGCATGCAGTTTGGCTGAAATATAGGCTGGTAACTAGTTAAGTCCTTATAGCTGAACAATATTTATATCTATATATTTTATCTAAAAAAATATGATATAGTTTATACTGGTTCAAAAACTATAAAAATATGCCTAATAATCTGAGATTTCAGAGTAAATCAAATTAATTCTCAGGACATTAGTTTTTTGATTAAAAATATTTTATATCTATAGGAAATGGAATTTTCCTACTAAAAGTTCAAGTGATAAATAATTTTTAATATCTGGTATCTTAGTGGTTTTGACCCTTGCTGTCTCTAATAGTTTTCATTTTCCCTGAAGGAAGCATCTTATTGTTGCTATTTCACCCCCTCAAAATACAGTACTGTATTCTTTTTTCCATATAACTGTCTGGAGAGGTTTATGAGCTATTTTAGAAACTGCTAATGAGTACATATTTACTTCCATAGTTATTTTTTTCCTCAATAAGGGATACATAATTATAATATACCTTGGGTGTCTTTTCAAGTGACAGGTCAAAAACAATGTTATCATTTATTCAATAAATTGAATTAAGCACATAACATGCCAAGGAGATAGACTCTTTTCCTCTGCCCTTTTTCTCTTCCTTCTCAATACTCTTTTTATATAGTACACCTTGGTTCAAGAAGAGTGAGTCTTCTTTTTAGTAAATTTGGGGTTAGAAACTTCAAACTTCTCCTCTGCCTCCCTTTAGAGTAAGTCTTGATGCAGAGAAAAAGTACACTGTGCTACCAGGGTAGGCACATGTCTGTCCTAAGTTTGATGGCAAAGGCAATTCCTTTATCCAGCGAGTGAAGTGTGCGGTGCTCCCGTGTGACCTGCCATTGGGAATGTGTGTATAATGTGGGCGTTCCACAGTAGAGACCTCATTCTTGTCATGCTCCTAAGCCATATTCTTCCACAACTCTTTCATAAATAAGCCTGATATTTTAGCTCCTATTGACTCTCTTTTGGCTTTCCTTCAATGATTCAGAACTGGGTGTGGGAAGAGAGCTACATTTTACTGGTTATACTTTCATACCATCAGCTGCTAAATCAACTGGGAATCTTGAGAAATCGTGAGCTGAAGATGCAAACATAATGAACAGAACAAGTTCCTGGCCCAGCCAAGGTAGGTAATTAAACTTTGGTGCCATAGTACTGAAACCAGAGATGGTGGGGTCTTCTTGTGTGTTTATTGGTTTGGCTTGGTTGTTGGCTTGTTTGTGTTTACGTCCACAGTTTAAACTGGCTGATACCCTATCCTGTGTGGTTTAGTAGAGTCTTAGTGTGTGAAATTAGTCTTTGACCCTGTGGGAGTTTAATCTTGGCCATAATTGTAGTATATTGTGTGATTGTATGATTGGCTTTTATTTTAAACTCCGACAGAGTAGCATGTGCCAGCATTAGCTGGTCTATAACGTCTTCAATAAATTTCCACATTGTGTGTTTCATGGTTGTTACAGCTTGATGTTGTACTCCATGGGGTCAGCTTAGTTTAGTCTTGCAGACAGACTGAGATATGATTGGACCATGTTTAGCATTCATAGGCAGAAAAATATCTAATTGCTTTCTCTATTTTCTCTCCTTATAAGATGTGATTTTTTTTTAGCCATGATTTTGGTTAAACCAAAAAGATGAAAACAAAGCCAGTAACTGTATATTTAACCCAGGAATTCCTTCCCTCTGCTCTCCAGATGCACACACTCTGATATTTTCTCCTATTGGGAGAGAAATGTGGCTGTTCAGTGCTGCCTTGGCAAAATGAATCCAATATAAGGGTTCTCTATTAGGTATAGCATTGTTTCCCCAACTCGTAGCCTCCCTGGAATCTATTCTGCCAATGATAAATCTGCTAAGTTTACATTTATTTCCGACTCTTGCTTTTTCTCATTAATAAGATCGGAAAAAAGAGAATGATTTTTATGAAACAAATACAGAATAAGAAATAAAAATGTGTGTGTGTGTGTGTGTGTGTGTGTGTGTGTGTGTGTGTGTTTCCCATTAGTAGCTTTCAATTGTTGGAGGCTTCCATTTTAAACTATTTGCAACTTTTTGCAAAGAAATGCTGATTTAAAATAATACCAATAGAAATGTGTTTAGAATTGACAGCTTGTATGTAATGTAACACTTAAAAGTTTGGTGAGTAAATTTATTTGGACTCAGTTTGCTCATGCTCTTAAATTAATGCATTTAGGTGATTTAATGAAAAATTTTTTTTCCACTCTGCTGCCAGAGACACTTTACGGCTATATCATGCATCATTATGTGCCAAGCAGCACTATTTTGTAGAGCTGCTGTCAGTATTTTAGATAATGTAAAGCAATTCACATATTTTCAGGTCCATAAGCAGTTATTATTTGTGTTTTATTCTTGTCGTTGCTTTCATATTGCCTTTAAATAAAGTGAATAAGTAATAATAATATAGATAAATGAATAAATAAAAGAATAAACCTAGGCTCTTTGACACTGAGCTCCCATTTTCATTTACAAAATCTTTAACAAAAAAAGCACAAAATATATTCACTGAAGAGAAGGTAGCAACAATACAGGGATCTGACTATTACCTACTGTGATTCTGTGTACACCTGAAAGCAAGAATAAGAAACAAAAAAGATTATACATGCTCTTAGAGATTTAGCCCATTAATTTAGATTCAATTTACTTTTAAATGTTGTAAGCATATAATTTTCTTTTTTCTATTCAAAATGTATTATAAGAATAATAGATATAAAGTGAATAAAGAAGAATGATGTAGAAGAAAGTTAATTTTGTGTATCTAAGTGTATCTTCTGGCTCATTTATTGCCCATCTTTCATAGCAAACTATATAAAATATCATATATATAATCTATACCTGAATATATCTGAATATTTAATATATATATTTACATTCTGAAGATAATACTTATTCTGATAGCTGTTGTGTCTTTCACAAAAGGAAGAGTATCAATTACTTGTTTGCAAAGGGTATTAATTACTTGTTGGCTAATAAATCCTTTTTTTTTTTAAATATATTTTATTGATATTTTACAGAGAGGAAGGGAGAGGGATAGAGAGCTAGAAACATCGATGAGAGAGAAACATCGATCAGCTGCCTCCTGCACACCTCCCACTGGGGATGTGCCCGCAACCAAGGTACATGCCCTTGACCGGAATCGAACCTGGGACCCTTCAGTCCGCAGGCCGACGCTCTATCCACTGAGCCAAACCGGTTTCGGCAACAAATCCTTTTTAATGTAGCAAATTCTTCTAAAGCTATATTAAAATTTTCATATAATCTTTATCTTATATAATAAAAGCCTAATATGCTAAGTGTCTGACAGTTTGTTCGACCTTTCAACTGGTCACTATGACATGCACTGACCACCAGGTGGCAGACTCTACGACCAGTAGGTTAGCTTGCTGCTGGGTCCGGCTGATCGGCAGGGATGGGCTGTACATGCCCTGGAGCCCTCCTGCCATCTCTTCCCGGCCTGCCGGCCCCTATCAGCCCGGATCGGCACTGGGCAAGATTCCCTGATTGGCCCTGATTGGCCCGATTGGGACTGGGCAAGACAGGCCAGACACTCCTTGGAGCCCTCCCTCAGTCCCACCCCATCCCTCATCGTGCACTGTTGGGGTCCCTCGGCCTGTCCTGTGTCCTCTCACAATCCAGGACTTCTCAGGGGATGTTGGAGAGCTGGTTTCAGCCCTATCCCCGCAGGCTAGGCCGAGGGACCCCACCGGTGCATGAATCCATGCACCGGGCCTCTAGTACATACAGTATATATATAAATACTGATATAATTTGATTTATTGTGTACAGATTTATTGTATTGATCAGAATCCATTTTAAAATGTTTAGTCTGTTTATATTTTCATGCATATTGCACTCATCAATGTTTAGATGTATGCTATTATTATTTATGCTGTTGAAATTCAGTTTTAAATCTATATAGTCCTAGTACAGTTCCAGTCCAGAAACTTAATATTTACTTTGTGAATGATAATATTCATTTTGTTACTCATCCATAATGAGAAAATAATAGTGAACTCAGACAAAGAAAGTAAAATCTTTCCAGGCATTTATCTGGCTATAATAACAGACACATAAAGCCAGCTGCAATCTTAATAGGAAATATTTCTCACAGGGATGCTGCAGCTCAAAATGTTGTAGTATTTTCTATTTCCATATTTGTCTTTGAGAAAAAACTGATTTCTAATTTACTGAGAATTTTTGCTATCTAAAATAATAGAATATCATGTAACACTTTTTATTTAAAAAGTATATCTGTAAGAATGAAACATCCCATTCTTGACTGAGGGCCAAAGTCACTTTGAAAACAAAATGCTGTCTTGATTAGAAACTCAGGATCAGAACTTAGCATAAGTGGTTTCTGGGCTTAGAATCCCAAATCAATCTTCACATTGTAGTTTCCAAGAAAACAGGATTTTGAGTTGAATTTCCATTAGAGACCTGATGTTGTTCTCCCCTTTTATTTGAACCATATAAAAGTACTGCTTTATTAAGTTATTAGAGGCCCAGTGCATGAAATTTGTGCATGGGGGAGTGTGTCCCTCAGCCCAGCCTGCACCCTCTCCAATCTGGGACCCCTCGAGGGATGTCCGACTGCCTGTTTAGGCCCGACCCTATCAGGATCAGGCCTAAACAGGCAGTCGGACATCCCTCTCACAATCCAGGACTGCTGGCTCCCAACTGCTCACCTGCTTGCCTTCCTGATTGTCCCTAACTGCTTCTGCCTGCCAGCCTGATCACCCCCTAACCACTCCCCTGCCAGCCTTATTGATGCTTAACTGCTCCCCTTCCAGCCTGTTTGCCCCTAACTGCCCTCCCCTGCAGGCCTGGTCACCCCTAACTGCCCTCCCCTGCAGGCCTGGGTTCCCCCAACTGCCCTTCCCTGCAAGCCTGGTCGCCCCCAACTCCCCTCCTCTGCCAGCCTGGTCACCCCTAACTGCCCTCCCCTGCAGACTTGATCGCCCCCAACTGCCCTCCCTTGCAGGCCAGGTCCCTCCCAACTTCCCTCCCCTGCTGGCCATCTTGTGGTGGCCATCTTGTGTCCACATGGGGCAGGATCTTTGACCACATGGGGGCAGCCATCTTGTGTGTTGGAGTGATGGTCAATCTGCATATTACTCTTTTATTAGATAGGATAGAGGCCTGATGCATGGGTGGGGGCCGGCTGGTTTTCCCTGAAGGGTGTCCCGGATCAGGGTGGGGGTTCCCTTGGGGCATGGGGCAGCCTGGGTGGGGGGCCTGTGGTGGTTTGCAGGCTGGCCACACCCCTGGCAACCCAAGCAGAGGCCCTGGAATCTGGGATTTATTTATCTTCTATAATTGAAACTTTGTAGCCTTGAGCTGAGCGAAGCTTCCTGCTTGCTCTGTGGCTGCCACCATTTTTGTTGGAATTTATTTATCTTCTATAATTGAAACTTTGTAGCCTAGAGTGGAGGCCTGGGCCCGCCAGGGTGTGTGGAAAGCTTGGCTTCCTCTATTGCCGGGGAAACCAAAGCCTCCTGTTCGCTCTGTGGCCACAGCCATCTTGGTTGGGTTAATTTGCATACTCGCTCCTGATTGGTGGGCATGGCTTGTGGGTGTAGTGGAATAATGGTTAATTGCATATTACTCTTTTATTAGATAGGATACTCTAAATCCTCTCTTCCCTAAAATACTATAATCTATTTTTATTTGTTTGGTGAGATGTCCAATGGCTGTTTTGGCAGGCCTTCTCCCTCAATGCATTGAGACAGTAAAGTTTTTTCTATAACTGATTTGTCTCAGGCAATTTATTGTCAAAATTTTAAGATAAATGTGGATGACCCAGCTACTGTCCTATGTACTTGGGATACAAGAATGAATATGATAGATATGCCACTTTCCTCATAGAGATTACTTTGTACTATGGAATGCAGACAATAATAAGGAAAATAATAATATAATTAGAATAAAAATATACAGTAAGATAAATTACAGAAAGTGATGGCTGAAAGGGTATGAACTTTGATAAGTTGTTTGGAGGAATGTCTCTTTGAGGAGGTGGTATTTGAAATTAATGCTAAATGGATACAAGTACATCAAGGGCAGACGCATATTATGGAATAAGGACATAGATTGGCAAATATGGGTTAGAAAAGCTAGATTAGGGCTAAATCATATAGTTTTTGTAGAGGTAATTTTTGTTTCATTATAGTTATAATGAGAAGTTTTCAGGAGAATGGAAAGTGAACTTTAGGAAAACAAAAGTGGAAGAAAAGGCCATGTTGGAAGTTGTTGAGGGTTATAGGCAAAAGATAAAACTGGAGGTGTGTTGAAAGAAGGGATTCAAAACTATCACCAACGTCTTATCAGTTGGGAGAATGTTTGTAATAGTCCTTGAAAATCTAAGAAAAAAGGAGGACTTGAACTTTATTTCCTCCTATGGTAAACAACTTCAAGGACTAAGTATATTCAGTAATAATTTTCACATTTTGGACAAAAGGCAATACAAGATTGTGATTGCTAAGAGGCAGCTCATAGATTTGTTTTCTCTCTCTCTAAAATAAATAAAAACTTATTCAAAAAACATTCAATGGAAAGAATGCAACCTCTTCAACAAACAGTGATTGGAAAATTGCATATTCACACTTAAAAGAATGAAACTAGACGCCTATCTTATACCACTTAAAATGGATTAATGACCTAAATGTAAGAACTGAAACTATTGAACTCCTAGGAGAAAGATCTCCTTGACATGGGTCTTGGCAGTGATTTTTTTTTTTTTTTTAGTATGACAATAAAGCTCAAAAATAATAAAGTAAAAAACAAAAAAGTGTGACTACAAAAGCTTCTGCCAGCAAAATAAATGATCCACAAAATGTAAAGGCCATCTATGCTATGAGAGAAAATATTTCCAAATCACATATCTGATGACAAATTGCAGGGGTGGGGAACATCTGGCCCGCAAGCTGTATAAGACCCTCAAAATCATTTGGTCTGGCCTTGAAATTCAATAAATCCAGGAGCTTTTTTTTCATAGCAACATAAATTTATATTAAGTAAATTATATTAAACAAATGATGTTATAAATACCCAATGGCCCTTGGAAGGAAAAAGGTCCCCACCTCTGTGATAAAGGGTTAATATCCAAAATATATAAGAACTCATACAACTTACTAGAAAAAAACAACAAATACACAAATAATTTAAAGAGTCTTCCTTTCAGTGGTGAATAACCAGCACAACAGAATCACAAGGTCTTGAGAACCCACCACAGCTAGTAAAATTAAACCCGATTCTGTCAGACTTTCTGTCCGCTTTCATGATTCTGTCTCTTAAGCTGTAGAACATTCTTGGAGAAACTGGAGTTAATAAATCAAATACTTCATCTCTTTTTGTTTCATCGATACCCTCCTCTTTAATTTATCTCTTGTAAAAATCATATTGCATTCCACAGGTGTCTGAATCCTCACTCTTCTCCTTCATTCTCAATCAGTGGTCTAACCTAATCTTTAAAAAAAAAAAAAGAAAAAAGAACTGATGCTTTCATCAGTCCCTTTTATGTCAAATGCTTTGAAAACACACTATCTTTTTTGAAAAAAAATCAATATTTAGAATTAACATCAAATACATTGGCTCTCAAAATTAAGGATAAAACAGAAACACCTGGAGAGCTTGTAAAACCACATTGTCAGGTATTGACTCTCCCACTTCCAGAGTTAATTAGGAAAGGAGCCCTCTGTAAACCAGGAAACAGGGCCTCACCCAAAACTAGATCGTGTTGGCACACTGATCCTGAATTTCTAGCTCCCAGATCTGTGAGATACAAATATTTGTCATCTAAGCCATCCAGTCTTTGGAAATGAGTTACAGTATACTACTCAGCTATACTAGTAAATGAGAATGAAATCCTGCCATTTGCAATAACGTGGATAGTATTATGCTAAGTGAAATATGTGAGATGGAGAATGGCAAATACATTATATTACTGGTATGTGGAATGTAAAAACACAAAATAAATTAGCAAACAAAACAAAGAAAATCTATAAATTTGCTATAAATGCAAAGAACAGATTAGTGGTTACCAAAGGGGACAGGGTTTGGGGTAGTGCAAATGAGTGAAGGAATTCAGTGTGCATTGATTGGTGGTAAATAGACTTACAGTTGCCATAACTATGTAGGGTATAGAAATATTTAATTATGTTGAACAACTGGAATATATATATATATATATATATATATATATATCCTATCTAATAAAAGAGTAATATGCAAATTAACCATCATTCCACTACACCCACAAGCCACGCCCTCAAGCCACACCACCAGCCAATCAGGAGCAAATATGCAAATAAACCCAACCAAGATGGCTATGGCCACAGAGAGCAGGAGGGAGGCTTGGGTTTCCCCGGCAATGGAGGAAGCCAAGCTTTCCACACACCCTGGCTGGCCCAGGCCTCCACTCAGTGCTACAAAGTTTCAATTATAGAACATACATAAATCCAAACAGAAATGGCTTCCGCCACAGAGCAAGCAGAAGGCTTGGCTCCGCTCCAGGCTACAAAGTTTCAATTGTAGAAGATAAATAAACCCCAGATACCAGGGCCTCTGCTTGGGTTGCCAGGGGGTGTGGCTGGCCTGCAAATCACCATAGGCCCCTCGCCCAGGCTGCCCCACACCCCAAGGGAACCCCCACCCTGATCCGGGACACCCTTCAGGGAAAACCAGCTGGCCCCCACCCATGCACCAGGCTTCTATCCTATCTAATAAAAGAGTAATATGCAGATTGACCATCATTCCAACACACAAGATGGCTGCCCCCATGTGGTCAAAGATCCTGCCCCCATGTGGACACAAGATGGCCACCACAAGATGGCCAGAAAGGGAGGGCAGTTGGGTGGGACCACACCTGCAAGGGAGGGCAGTTGTGGGTAATCAGGCCAGCAGAGGAGGGCAGTTGGGAGGGACCAGGCCTGCAAGGGAGGGCAGTTGGGGGCGATCAATCCTGCAGGGGAGGGCAGTTAGGGGTGACCAAGCTGGCAGAGGAGGGAAGTTGGGGGCTACCAGGTCTGCAGGGAAAGGCAGTTGGGAGGGACCCAGGCCTGCAGGGCAGGGGAGAGCAGTTGGGGGGGACCAGGCCTGCAGGGGAGGGCAGTTAGGGGCAAACAGGCTGGCAGGGGAGCAGTTAAGCATCAATTAGGCTGGCAGGGGAGTGGTTAGGGGGTGATCAGGCTGGCAGGCAGAAGCAGTTAGGGGCAATCAGGAATGCAGGCAGGCAAGCAGTTGGGAGCCAGCAGTCCTGGATTGTGAGTGGGATCCCAGATTGGAGAGGGTGCAGGCTGGGCTGAGGGACACTCCCCCCCATGCACGAATTTCGTGCACCGGGCCTCTAGTATATACGTAAGGTTGAACACCAATTTTACCACGATTAAAAATAAATGAAAAGCATGACATGAATGCTGGTGTGTTCACTGATACTGGTGTGTTATTGCTTCTAGGTGTTCTCAGAAAACAGCACTAAAAACATGCATACATACATATATACATTTATGTATAAATCTTATGTTCATAAATATATACATATACAAATATATAAAACCATATGTGTGGATTTATACCTAAATCTATCCTTATAATCCTGAGTTTATACAGTTACCTATAATTTCAATTCAGATCTATACTGGGTAGGTTTGGTTCTCGTCCTGATTTATCTGTGATAAAAGACAACCAAAACAATTACTACTAATGTTTTCAGTCTGAAATTCACAAAAAAATATTTTAGAAATGCTAACTGATACTACTATTTATTATTTTTATTTCTATATTTAAATTTGATAGTTCAGACAAAGGTAATTCATCCCTGTATCCTACAATACTATCAATATATTGAACATTTCTCTTATGTCAGAAAGTTTCTTTGTGATTCTTTTCTCAATTTCCTCATCTGGAGGCAATAACATTTCTGTAGCATTTTTCCCCATGAATCATTATTTTTGTCTTACACACACACACACTCACATACACACACACCTCACACACCTTCATTTGTATGGATTTTGTCCTGCTTCTTATAGTCTGTATAGCATCTTGAGATTCATACATGCTTTTGAGTAAGAATCACTATTTTTTTTTAATCACTCGCTTTACCCTCTTTTCTTTCTTCTTGTGGATTAACCAAGCATTTTTCAATTTATTTTCCTATTAGGATTATAGCCCTATCTTCTTATCAGGTTTCATTGCCTTGAATTTATATATGATTGTTTAATTTTCAGTCTACCAAGTGTTAATAATTTATTGCTCACATAAAATATAAGAATCCTGCACTGTTATAGATATATTACATAATATACATATAATACTTACCTTACACACAGCTAGACTGAACGTCTTATGAGCTCTCCTGAATCTTTCATGAGAAGTATGATGAATGTTAGTATATTAAATAAAACAACTGATATTTTGTTGCTGACATGATTATTAACTTTAAAATATTATCAATATTGAATGAATATGGACACCTTAATAAAACAAAAGTAGCTTATAATCTTTAAATGTTTTGGCAGAATATATACTAAAAACAAAAGTCTGTTGCTCCAGGCAAAAATTTCACCTTTAAGGACAATCACCTACTTTTGCTTACTTTATGAAAAGTGTGGTTTTGTGAATGGTGCTGTAGAAAGTCAATTAATTTTATGTGAGTTTTTTTGAAATCAAAGGAACTTTGAAAAATTTTAAAGCAGAGAAATGAACAAAGATTCCAAATCACGAGTAAGGTCTTTGTTCTGCTTCTATTTAGATAAGTTTAAAGTATTATTCATTTCAGGAGTTATTTTTAAATATGCTCCAAAAATACATTTAAGAAAAACTTAAGGTAATATGTTTCTATATTTATCTTTTCCTCTTTTTTATCTTCATTTAAGATTTTAAAACTATCATCCCTGAAATGTGTTTGAGCTTGTAGATAAAAAGGGGCCACATGCTAACCTGACAAACTCAGGGGAGGCCTGTGTGGTGGCCTTACAAACTCAGAGACATAAAGCAACCACAAAGGATGTTTTGAAATTAAAACTTCTTAACTAAAAGCAGTTAATGGCATGTAGTCATGTCCTAGGCTAGAATCTTCCCTGACAAACATCCATCTTTACCTTAATTAATCCTGTCAATTGTCTTTTTGCATCTGTGATAACATGCCTTTGGAATGTCAAAGTAATTTCCTTTTGCTGGGCCCCTCAATGCACAGGTATACAACAGAGCAGAGACCACAAATCCCAATATTGTTATTGAGTTAATTGTTGACTGTTAAGTATCCTGCGCCCAATATGTAAAAGATGTATCTGTCTATCATTTTACTTTTTTGTTGCTAATCCTCACCCAAGGATATTTTTCACTGATTTTTAGAGAGAGTGGAAGGGTGGGGGAAAAACAGACAGAGAGAAACATCAATGTGAGAGAGATACATTGACAGGTTTCCTCTCGTACCTGCCTGACCAGGGCCAGGAATCAAGCCTGCAACTGAGGTATGTGCCCTTGACTGGAAACAAACCCTGACCCTTCAGTCTGCAGGCCAATACTCTATCCACTAAGCCAAACTGGGTAGGGCCATCATTTTACTTTTTATCTAATCCTAGAGATTTTCTCACTTTGCTCTCTCCTGCCTCCCTAATCTATCACCAATGGTTTTCATGTAACCTACTCAAGTCTTCTCTTTTGATTATAATGTATAAAATAAGGTGTAAAACTGGCATTCTCTGGAGTATTATCTCAATTTGCTGAGATTTTGCTTCCTAGCAATTGTGGACAGTTTGGCTCAAATAAACTCACAAAAATTATTTACAGGTTTGAATCTTCTTATGTTGACAAGCTAATAATCTGACCACACACATTACAGTATTTTGTCCAATTATATAGTAAAATAAGCAGTTTTTCAAAATGAGATAATTAATTCATTTCTTCACACAATAAAACCTGGAATTATATTTTCTTGCCAAAAGTCCAAATTCTACAGCAGTCCTTGGTCCTAACATGGATTTTGGAGCAAAATGTCTGTGCTGTAAGAACTTCAAAGTGGATGAATAGGGGTCTAAGACATCCTTGTTCCATTTCCTGTAAATTTCTTTAAGCTGTAAGGTAATGGTCTGTAGAAATTGCAATGTATGTGATCATCAATATCTAAAATAACTATCTCTCATTTTAAGATTAAACTAGAGGCCTGGAGGTCCCTCAGCCCGGCCTGCACCCTCTCGCAGTCCGGGAACCCTCAGGGGATGTTCACCTGTCGGCTTAGGCCCTATCCCCCCGGGGGTCAGGCCTAAGCTGGCAGTCGGACATCCCTCTCTCAATCCTGGATCCCTCACTCCTGACTGCCTGCCTGCTCACTCCTTACCACTCAGCTTGCTGTTCCTTAGCGCTGCCAAGGAGGAGAGGTGGGAGAGGATCCCACTGCCACTGCTGCGCTTGCCAGCCGTGAGCCTGGCTTCTGGCTGAACGGCCGCTCCCGCTGTGGGAGCACACTGACCACCAGGGGGCAGCTCCTGCATTGAGCATTTGCCCTTGGTGGTCAGTGCACATCATAGCAACCGGTCATTCCGGTCATTCTGCCTAAGGGTCACTTAGGCTTTTATTATATAGATAATCCTTCATGACTTTCTGGAAAGACCTTATTCAAATTTAACTTGCTCTTATGCTGATTTTATTATCTTTACTCACTACACTCATAATTATGTACTCATTTTTTTGTTTTTGTTTTGTTTTGTTTTTATTTTTTTCTTTATTGATAAAGGTATTACATGTGTTCTTATCCCCCCATTGCCCCCCCACCCCCCGCTCATGCCCTCACCCCTCTGGTGTCTGTGTCCATTGGTTATGCTTATAATTATGTACTCATTTTTAAAGAGAAATTTTCTACTCTATTACTAATATTTTTAAACTGTGAAGGGAGATACATTACTAATGCTGAGCCTCTGACTTTTGCTCACTCCACTAATGAGGTGCATTTTCTTGTCTGATTGCTAAATTTAGGCAGAATAACTAGGCTGTGTGTGGGTGGGAGTATTATCTCCAGTTTTCCACTCTCTCCCTGTACTGATATTCTATATTCACATTCTTTGCCACGTGAGCTTTCAATGCCTCACGTGATTTGTTTTATATAGTCCGCCGTCCCCCTGATTTGTGTATATCCACATGTCTTGCTTTGGGGAAGAAAACATGGGCAGAAAAGCAGGCCGGTTTTTGAGCCAAGGCTTTACGAGGTGTTGCTTGTTTCCATTCCGTGCTTCACAGATCTGTCATAAGAAAGGCATGCTCAGCTAGGTGCTGGCACAGAGCGCACGTGAAGCCCTTCCGCAGACCTGGACTCCGCTGCAGCCTGAAGCCAAGCCCAGATGCCCAGTAGCCTGAAGCAGAGGCACCTTACTGACACACAGATCTGTGAAAGAAAAGTAAAGCCGTGCTGTTTGAGACGATTGGGTTTGGGGGCAGCTCATTACGAAGCATTGTTGTGGCATGGGTGAAACAATACAATAGGATCTGTGCTATTTCTACGTGGGATTCTCAGCTCTTGTCTGCACTGCACCCCTTCCTGCAAAGCACTGTCCCTCACTGGGAGGCTGAGAGTGCCAAATGCTGAAGTTCATTGGCTCTCAGGTTAAGTCAAATCCTCCAGCTTATGTTCTAAGAAGAATAAAACAAGTCTTCTATATTTATTCTTTAATTTATTGCCATATTATCAGAATAAATGAGGGTGGGTGCTATATGTTGGAAACTCATTGGAAGACCCAGAAAAATGTGCATAATTATGAAAACTCTGTTTCTCATAGACATATCAACTGATCTCAGAGGGATGTTTGTTTGTTTGTTTTACAGTTAGAAAGTGTCCTTATTTGCATTTACGGCTGGGAAACATATTCAAATGATTGAAAAGCAGCAAGAAAAACAGCAAACATTAGAATATGTTCATTCCTCGGCACTTAGTGAGTTTCATAGGAATCCATTTATAGGCTAGCTCATCATTTGTTTAGCTCTATAAATTTGTTAGCATAGATTTCTTCTCTCTAAATAGTTGATTCATGCATTTAAGAACCAAGAACAATATATTTTTAAATGTCCTTTTTCCATGGCAGCATTGGATAATTAGTTTTTAATTTTTGTTCACAACTCAGTAATTTACGTCTGCTCAACTGTCAAATATGTGAATCACTACCAAACATAACCTAAATGTTGGCTATTCAACTACTATCTGAAGAAATCCAAGGGCACAATGACAGTAAAGGTGGTTCATTCTCCTTTGTAGAAATCTAAAATCACCTAGATAATTGTTAAGTAAGGTCTTTTTGTAACACTACATCCAACATCCATAGTACGATTCACAATCTTTTCAAGAGTACGTGGACTGTTTACCAAAACAGACAATATACTTTATCTAACAATCCATAGGACAAGTCTTTTTCTTTGTAAATATGTTTTTATCAATTTCAGAGAGAGGAAGGGAGAGAAAAAGAGAGCGATAGAAACATCAATGATGAGAGAGATCATTGATTGGCTGCCTCCTGCATGCCCCCTACTGGGGATCTGCCTGCATCCCTGGCATGTGCCCTGACCAGGAATTGAAATGTGCCCTCCAGAGCCACACCAGCCAGATTTTTTTTCTTTTGTTTTTCTTTTCTTTTCTTTTTCTTTTTTCTTTATTTTTTTTTTCATAAAACAAGTCTTACCAAATCCCCAGGGTTTTAAATCATACATGGTATATATGCTTTGACCATAATATAATTATCCTGGAAACTAAAGATATAACTAGGAAATTCACAAATGTGTGAAATTAAGCAATGCAAAACTTAAAAATAAATTGCAATGGAAATTATAATATATTTTGGAATGATAGATAATGAAAACAGCTATCATTTTTTGGGGGGAGGAGGATTACAGCTACAGCAGGTTTAGAGGAAACTGTAATTTAAATAAAATATTAAAAAGAAAAAATGTAAAACAAATCCTCCAGCTTATATTATGGGCTTTTAAGATTATAGTTGCAAAACACACCTATATAAGAATAAGAAAATACACATTCCCTAAAGAAAATAGTGTGTATAGAAAAATGATAGGAATGGGGCAGATATTAAAGACCTCCAAACTATGCCTTGTTGCTTCTCTGCTCGATTGTTTTAACTTCCCTTCCAAATATACCCATTCTCTCTCAGTCTTTCATATCTCTGAGAACCATGAACACACAAATATAGCACTATGCTTCCTAGGTTGGTAAGAATACATTTCTTGAAAATGTCCCTAAAGATAAGAAATTTCAGTTTCACTTCCTAATTTGGGTGAGTTTGCTGAAACCCATAAATCTGCTTGATTAATGCACAGTTAATAATTTAAGGACAGTTAATGTACTTAGAATATCATAGAAAAGTAATCCAGTACTTTAGTCACTTAGCTACCTCATCAATATTTAGTGCTATGGACTGAATCATGCCCCACATCCACCCACCAATGTGACTATATTTGGAGATGGCGTTTACAAGGAGCTAATTAAGGTTAAAAGATGTCCTAAGCCTGGGGTCATGATATGATAGAATTATTGTTCTTACCAGAAAAGACAATAGAAAGCTTGTCCTCCCCACCTTTCCCCCTCTCTTTCTCTTTCTCTCTGCCTTGTGAAGTCACAGCCAGAAGATGGACATCTGCAAACCAAGAAGCGGGCTCTTCCCTGAAATAGAGCTCTGACAGACATTAATCTTCATTGCTATGAGAAAACGCGTTTCTGTTGCTTAAGCCACCTATTCTGCAGTATGTTGTTATGGCAGTGGAGCCAACTATGATACTTAAGTGTACCCAGAAATGCATTTGGGAACAATTTTAAATTCATGGTTACTTCAGTGGGAGTAAGTAAAAAAAACAAAACTTCAATGAGAGAAAGAGAGAGAGGATACATAGACACAGAAACTAAGGTAAATATCCTTCCCACTTTCACTATGTATAGTGTGTACATGTCCATCATGTCCTGCCAAAATATCTGTCACTATGCAATGTAAGCCGAGGAAGACTCCTGCATACTCTGGAAACTCATATAAATAAAAGCGAAGAGCAGGTAGAGTAAAGACTCTCAGAGGATGTTTAAACTGAGGTGTAAAGAGTAGCATTCTTTTATGCAAGCAGTCAAAGCGATGGGAAAGTCTGTCACACACAGTGAAAATCATGTGAAGGTCTAATGAGGGAGGCATACTTATCCTGAGTAATTAAGGCAAGGGCAACAATACCGGAGTTAGAGAGGATGGGTGGAGAGTTATGACAGGGGTTACATTTTTTTTCCATGCCATAGATTGTGGGTTTTATGCCACTATCAATGCCAAAACAAAAGATGATTGTATGCATAGAGCAGTATAATACCCATCTTTCAGGCTCTATGATTTTCTTTATATAACCCCACAGCTGGAGAAGGCAGTTTTATGAATATGGCCAGAAGTAAGTGTAACTGGGCTGAGATAGTAAACAAACAAACCAACACCAAACAATTTGTCAAGCACTAGGAGGTGAGAGGTTGGAATCAGAAGAGAAAGAATTTAAAAGAGAGAAACCTAGTGAGGAGAAGGAAAGCCCTGTTGATGGGAGGAAGTATAAATGTCACGAGACTGGAATTCCCAATAAAGAAGAGCAGGGACAATGGACTATAGAGGTGGAAGAATGGTAAATGATCCTAAACTTCCTTTCCAGACTAGTTTTAAAATTTTGAAGTTAGTATAAAAATATTCATTGCGATTTTTATTAAATTTTATTAAATACTAGAAGCTTTGTGCATGAAATTCATACACGGGGGGCGGGGGGTGATATGTGTCCCTCAGCCCAGCCTGCACCCTCTCCAATCTGGGACCCCTCAAGGGATCAGGCCTAAACGGGCAGTCAGACATCCCTCTCACAATCCAGGACTGCTGGCTCCAAACCACTCAACTGCCTGCCTGCCTGATTGCCCCTAACCGCTTCTGCCTGCCAGCCTGATCACCCCCTAACCACTCCCTTGCCAGCCTGATCAACACTTAATTGGTCCCCTGCTGGCCCAGTTGCCCCTAAAACTGCCCTCCCCTGTAGACCTGTTCCCCCCCAACTGCCCTCCCCTGCAGGCCTGATTGCCCCCAACTGCCCTCCCTTGCAGGCCTGGTCCCTTTGAACTGCCCTTCCCTGCTGGCCTGGTCGCCCCTAACTGCCCTCCCCTGCTGGCCTTATCACCCACAACTGCCCTCCCCTGCTGGCCATCTTGTGGTGGCTATCTTTGACCAAATGGGGGCGGCCATCTTGTGTGTTGGAGTGATGGTCAATTTGCATATTACCTCTTTATTATACAGGATGTACACCCACAAAGGAAAAATGATATATTTACAGTGTTGAACATTCTCAATCAAGAGCATGTTAAATGTCTGAGTTCATGCAAACCCTATTTTATGTCACTTTGTAGTGTTTGGTTTTTGTTTGCAATACAAATTGCGTGCAAAATTCTCATGCCACTCAGTGTTCACTCTGATGTCTCTAGAAAATTAAATGTTTAAGTCACCAAATTAATGACCATTTCCTTAACTATTGAAATAATTCAATAACAAGGACTCTGTGGCCTGTCAGGAAAAATGTTTTCCACTGTTTGTAGGGATCTTCTACCTATTTCAACTTATAATTAAATCCTTTGCAGGCTTATCCTGACATATTTATGTTGACAACTTCAGAAGTCAGTATCATCCATTGTTATGTATACATTATTGATTCTTTTGAATTTTAGTTTCAATTCCACACCATGAATTAAAATAAACAACTTCATTTTAATAGAAAAGTTGTCTTCTTTATTTCCTTTTGGCCAGCTATTGTAAGGCTAAGAAATATATAGTCAAAATAAAAGTAGATATTACACAATGTAAATTATTATGAAATATAATCGATTATCACCAATAGCTATTAATCTTGAACAACTACTCATGTAAGTCATTATTTCCTTACATATAAATTGCATATAGTAATATAGGCCTCAGAGAATAGTTGCACATATTTCTTTGTCAGTAATTAGTCTAAACTGATTATTACTGATATAAAACTTCTTGGACACTATATTCTACAAGAAACATTGATATGTAACATCTTTATAAATATTACATGATTGAACTAAGAAGTCTGAAGATAAAATCTATTATACACCTGAGATTGCATTTTTATGTGACAAAGTACATTACTTTTATGAATAATTTTTTTCCATATTAAACTGAGAACTTCAAACTGTGCCTAAGGAAAACCACACTATGAGCACAATTATGGATTTCTTAAAGTGTTTTGTTCCCCATCAGAAGCAGAAACAAAGTGACCCAAGGAGATATAAGAAATAAACTAATCAGCTTTGTTAGATAGTAATGTACTAGAAAATGGATATGAAATGATACAGAATCTACATGTGTATAAAGGAAAAAGAAGTAGAAGTGCCATAATGGAAGAGAGGATTATCCAAAACGTAGTTCAGAAAGCATGTTTCTATGTTATTTTCCTATTTTCCTTTCCTCTTTTAGAAGTAATGCCTCCCTATGCTTTTGTGGTGATAATCCAAATTAATTTTCATCCATGCACATATTCATTGTATATTCTTTAAAAGGGAATCAGTTCCACAGATTAAGAGATGAGATATTAAGAAAAAAAAGATGCAATTTATAATACAATAAGATGCAAGAGAGAGCTAAGGAAAAATAATGAAATAAGATTGGATAAAGAGAAATAAAGAAACCACGTGACTATATTGTTAAACAAACAATATTGCTGCGGGGGGCGGAGGGGACACACACACACACACAAAAACAAAACCGTCTAGGCCAAATTTAAATAAAGTACCACTTTATGTGAAATGTTTTACAGCCAGTACAAGTTTATGAAATTCTGAGATTGTTCAGAAGAATAGAAGTAATATATCTGTTAATCACTAACAATCTCTTTGTACTATGTAATTTTATGAATATTTAAAAAATCAAATTCACCTGTTTGAAACACAAATAGCTTATTTTCTTCCATTTACTTAATAAAACTGACAAAGAAATATACCCATAGAGAAAAATAATGATACTATGTAAAGTGTGTTCATTGAATGGCCCAGTCATGCACATCATTAAATTACCTTCTGTACACCCTTGTGCTTTCCTGGAGATAATAACTATTTCAGTGCTTCCAATGCATTGTTTTCCGTAACTATTTTTATGTTTTTCCCAAACTATCCAGTAGATCTATTCTACTCCCAGGATTAGGCTTTTTCCCAGCCCTAATTCTTCTTGTAGATGTTTCTTATATTCCTACGTGGACGGGCTGCTCTCTAGTCTTGCTGCACAGTCTCCTTCCTTGGACTCTCATTCATCTTCAACCTAGGACTTCCTCCACTATGATGCATCCTTTGTTTCTTGATCTTTATGCTTTCCTGTTTTTGATTAATTTTTCTAGAGTCCATCCATTGGTAATTATGTCGGGTCTCAGTGTTGAATCTTTCTCAAATTATGTATCAAATTGACTTGGGAATGGCCAGGATGCCCCTAAGCAGTCTCTTTGGGCGGTAGCTTCCCTGACCAGCTGAAACAATTATTATTCTTTCATTACACTTCTATTTCCTAAACAAGTATTCAAATATATCATCTGCCATTTTCTTCTCTTTCAAAGAGCTGGAGGGCTGGACTTGAGCATGTCCCCTCTGTCAGGTAGGTTAGGCTTACATCAATTCAAAACAGTTGGGCTTTGATGAAACAGTTTTCCTTGAGGACAGGCCTTGTTAAGGAGAACAGAGGTACACGAGTATATTTCAAAAAACTGCTTTTCCCAACCCTCCTCCTCCAGAAGTAGAAGAAGATGTTTCTCTAATTCTCACAGTGAGAACCTGGTGGGGCTCCTGGAAGTAAACTCATGGCAGACTGGGGCCAAATGGATATTTTAATTCTCAAGTTAGTACACACTGAACCTCCAGCAATTTGTCAATTATAGTTTGTGCTCCTACTTGACCATTGATGGGTTTCAGTTCCACTCTGGGCGTATGCTTCCAATAAAAATGTGATCCTCTGTATTCACCCATCTCTCCAGTTTTAGGGGCCATAGTTTGCCTTGTGGCTTCAATTCTCTGTTAACTCTGAAAAGAGTTATTCATTTTCAGTTTATTCATCTTTTTTTTCTTATAAGAAAGGGAGTGAGCCCTAACCGGTTTGGCTCAGTGGATAGAGCATCGGCCTGTGGACTGAAGGGTCCCAGGTTTGATTCCAGTCAAGGGCATGTACGTTGGTTGCGGGCACATCCCCAGTGGGCAGTGTGCAGGAGGCAGCTGAATTGATGTTTCTCATTGATGTTTCTAACTATCTATCCCTCTCCCTTCCTCTCTGTAAAAAATCAATAAAATATATTTAAAAAAGAAAGAAAGAAAAAGAAAGGGAGTGACAACTTACAAGCTCCTTACTATTTGAACTGGAAACCAGAAGTACAGGCAACATAATATACAAAAATCCTGTTAGTATCCCTGTCAGAGTGTCAATTCACCTTGTGGATATGCCAATCGCAGTTATTTACTATGTCACTTTTTAAAATTTTCAGTGCAAAAATGCATGTTTCATTTTACCCTTTCCCCCAAAATGTTATCTTTAGATAATTTGTCACTCTTGCTGATTTTTCACTAAAGTATTCTAAACCATTGTATTTAGGGGTTTTGTCCAGAATAATTCTCTCGCTGGTAGTGGTATTCATTAATCCACTTGGGAATTTTCTTCTAGTCCCTGCTATGTGTAAGGAATCATACTAGGTACTAATTCCAACACAAAGAGAAGATGTGGTTTCTACTATCAACATCCTAACAGTCTTCTGAAAAGATTGCCAAAATACAAATTGAATGCTCAAAGTGATAAAATGGCAATGTACTAGCTTTCTGTAGTTGCTAAAAAAGTGATCACAAACCAGGTGACTTAAATCTATAGAGATGTATTATCTCACAGTTATAGAGACCAAAAGTCCTAAGTCAAGGTGTTGGCAGGGATGCTGCACTCCCTCCAAAAGCGATAGCGGGGTGTCCGTTTCTGCCACGTCCAGCTTCTGGTGACTCCAAGTGTTCCCTGTTTTGTGGATGTGTTGCCCCAATCTCTCTGCGTCCTCAGCCTACTCTTCTCTTGTCTGCTTGTGTCTCTCCACTTGTCTGCCTGAAGACAGTTTCTCTGTCATAAAGATAAACATGATTGCATTTAAGACCCACCTGGATAATCCAGGGTGAGTTTTTCCTTTTGAATGTAAACTTAATCACATATTTTGCTGTACAAGATCATATTTCAAGGTTCTGGATATTAGGGCATAGACATATTTTTTTTGGGGGGGGGCATGATTTAATTCATTATGGCCAATAAAAGACACCAAAAGCTATAGGGATAAAGTTAGAAGTCAGGGAACCCCCTGCTCTCAAGATAGATGTATTTAACTTGGCAGAGAGAAGAGTTTTAAGTTTTGTTAAAAGACAAAAACAATCCATGCTGAGTTGTTTTATTACTTTAGTGTCTACCATAATGCCAAACATGAACATATATTATGTTATTTCAGCATCACAAAAACTTAACCAGCATATGATTATCTCAAATGACTAATAGCTGAGTTCAAACTAATAAACAGACAAGATACATTTCAAGGAGGTTATAGGGTTATTCTAATCTTCCCAGACATAATGCTCTGTTAACGGAAAAAAACCATTGAAACCTGTAAAGAATTTTTGTGAGTTTATTTGAGCCAAACTGTGGACATATGCTGGGAAGCAGAACCTCAATGAATTGAGATAATGCTCCGGAGAATGGAGGGTTACATTGGTATTTGTACATACCAATCAAAGGAAAGGGACATAGGTGAGTTATATGAAATTCATTGGTGATAGATTAGGGAGGTGTGATAAAGCAAAGCGGGGAAACCTCTGGGATAGGGTAAAAAGTGAAATGATGGGCATGTGCTTCTTTTACAGAGATGGATACAGGATAACTTAACGTAATTAACAGTTGACAATTAAGTTGGTAACAATAACAATGAGGGAATGTCCCGGTGCCACCCTGAGGAGTCCGGGGGTAAAAAGGAAGTTACAAGTTACCCAGACATCTGACAGACATGTTATCTTAGAGGCAAAAAGGCAAATGGGCTCAGTAAAGATCTAAGTTGATCTTTGTCAGGGAAAATATTGGCCTAGGACATGTCTACCTACTATAACCTGTTTGTAGTTAAATATTTAATTTTCAGACCATCTTTTGTGGTTATTTTATGTCTCTGAGTTTGCAAGACTGCCATGCAGGCCTGCCCTGAGCTTGTCAGGTTAGCATGTGGCTCCTTTCGTCCACAGCTCATAAGTGATAAAATCAGGTTTTTTCACCAACATTTTTCTGACTCAAAACTCGTAAGCTTTTAAGAAAAAAGAATACAATAATAGTAGTAGAAGTAGTAGTAGTAGTAGTAATAGTAATATAAAGATAATTAGTGTTAACCAGAAGAATATGACAGTTTCTTTTATCTTCAGAGTAAGATATACTCTTAATAAGTTTGTTTTCTTTTAACTCAGGACAGTGCTATTTGAAATCTTTTACCAGCTCCCCAGTTATCATTAGAGCTGCTACTGTGCTGAACTGGTGAGCCAGTAAAAGCAGGCTTAAAAAGCAAGAAACTCTGCCTTTTGCCTTTGGGGCTAGCTGTCAAAGCAATCCCCATGCATTCCATTGAGAACGAAAATGGAACTGCTGAGCCAGGAGTAACAGCAGCTGAGCTGCTGAAATGAGAGGTTGTGCTCACAGGCCTCAGTAGCGTCATCATCTCTCCCTATTTATTGATATATTCTCACTGAGGATGAGAAGAGAAAAAACTTTTGGACGCAGGCTTGCCATCAATCAGTTCCAAAACACTTGAAGGTGAGGGAAGCTTGGCTTGTACAGGAAGGGCAAAGAATTTACATTTCATAAAGCTGAGCATCGCACAGGCTGCTCTGCCTTCAAGCATAAATGAAGATTAAACTTGTGAAGAGCTTTAGTGGCACAAATCTGATAGATCCTTGTTTTTGAAAAATAAATCATATGATAAACTAATAAGAAGAAGACAAGAGACTTGAAAACTCAAAAGGAACTGGGCTGTTTATCTCCAGTAATAACATTGTTTGATAAATTATTTGGGGGTTTTGAGTAAGCTTTAGGCTTTGAGAGATCAGCTATAATCCTGACAGACTGACCCTTTCTAATTTGTAGTTTTGTTTGCTTGTTATTCATTTTAGGATGGCATCAGTACTTCTAAAGGCATCAGTTGATAAGAAAAAAAAAATTATTAAAGTAAAACTTGATCTAAATGTTGTACACTTATTAAAAACTAGAGGCCCAATGCACGAAATTCGTGCAAGCATAGGCCTTCCTTCCCCCGGCTGCTGGCACTGGCTTCCCTCTGGCACCCAGGACCCGGGGCTCCCTCACAGCCCCGGCTTCGTCCAGAGGTTGTCCAGAAGGACATCCAGAAGGAAGTCCGGTCTAATTAGCATATTACACTTTTATTATTATAGATAAAGAGTTTAATCCATCGCCCAACAGTTATCAAAAACGGTCATTTTTTTACAGCATTGTTTATCCTCATTTCACAGCCTTAGGATCTGGAATACAATCACTTACAGTAAAAAAGAGATGGTGAGTTTAAAGACTTTGCATTTACTGAATCTCCAATTTTAAACTCCAGGTCCTCTATGCATTACTGGCCTCTTCTCTTCCCCACATATCAGCCTAAGCAGAGGCATAGCTTCCTAAAAAAGATTTATTTCCTTTTGGTCACCCCTGCTCACAGCTGATTCTCATTAGGGAAAACAAACCTCACTTTAAAAGAAACTGTAGGGAGGTAAGGAAGAGATCAATGTAAATTAGTTCAGAAAGTGAGACTGCAGTCGTTATCTGGTAGAGAAGCAGGAAGCTGTATAAATAGAGACATCATTTTGAAAGAAAAGGCCTAAGGCCTGTTTTGTTCAAAGCTAAGCCTTTAAGTGATTTTTTGCCTCTCATGCTTTCTTCTCTCTCTCACAGATGTTTACCTGTCTATGAATGAGCATTGTGCATCCTTTTTGAAGTTTATTTCCATGCAACATCTGTGAGGATTTTGGCTTGAGGTCTTACTTCAAAGGTTTTGCACCTAATGATAGCACAAACAGATAATTCAACAGAAACAGCACACCCTCCCAGAAAGGCACTTCCACGAGACACAATTTTTGATGTTTAATAGCAGCATAAATTTTCAAAAGGCAAACAAGGTATGTTAGGTGCACATTAGGAAAGAATTAACTTTCCTGGGCCAAAGAAACAATGCCAAATAGGAAGACAAGAGATTGTAATAGTATCTCTTCAGCTAATCTCAATGTTTTTTAGAGCTCTAAAA
Source organism: Plecotus auritus (assembly GCF_963455305.1). NCBI lineage: Eukaryota > Metazoa > Chordata > Mammalia > Chiroptera > Vespertilionidae > Plecotus > Plecotus auritus. The sequence goes on along the minus strand of NC_137774.1, from coordinate 153,986,377 downwards.
AGTAACAGAGCTGCCCAGCCAGCATGGTTCAGTGATTAAGCATCGGCCTATGAACAGGGAGGTCACAGTTTGATTCCCAGTTAGGGCACATGCTCTGGTTGTGGGCTCAATCCCCAGTATGGGGCATGCAGGAGACAGCCAATCAATGATTCTCATCATTCATGTTTCTATCTCTCGTTCTCTCCCTTCCTCTCTGAAGTCAATAAAAATATATATTTTTTAAAAGTAACAGAGCTTTTAGTGCTGTTTGGTGATTGCCTTGATCCTAGAAGGATAGATAAGTGCCTGGAACTAGCTCACAAATTGACTACCACTTATTATGTGTTTTCTATGCACCTAAGATTTGTTCTAATAATCTGTGAATTCCGTCATATGTAACCTTCACGATAATCTGGGAATTAAGTGCTAGGTAGATTTACCTATTGTATAGATGAAGAAGTTAATATTTTAAGAAGTCATGTAACTTTTCCAAGATGACATACCTCATAAAGGCCGAAACCAAAATTAAATCCCGCAGACTGACTCATGTACTGGAGCGACTGCGCTACATTGCTCTAAGAATATTCCTGGAGTATTGGATACTTTTATTTGTCTTATGTGTAGCTGCTTTCAATAATTTTAAGAAGCACCCTATATAATAAAAACCTAATATGCAAATTGTCCCCTAGACCGGGAGTTCCACCGCTTGCTATGATGTGTGCTGACCACCAGGAGACAGCGCAGAACATGGCAGGCATTGGCAATGCGGTGCTGGCAGTGGGCGGCAGTGGAAGCCTGCAGGCCCCAATGGATCCCGATGAGAACAGGACCAGGGTGGGATGGTGGAGCAGGTGAGTGGGCGATGCCAGGCCAAGGCAGGTACGAGCCACTGGTTGCCAGAGGGGCGCCCATTGCCCCGCCGATTTAATCACCCGGCCGCTGCTGGGGTCCTAGGCACTAAGGGAGCCACGCAGGGGCCCAATGCCCTGCCGATCTGATCACAGGATGACCAGCGGCGGTGGGGAGGGGGGGCACCCGGGGCTGCTGGCTGCTGGCCTGCTCTCTCAGCACCTGGGAACCAGGCGGTGCAGGGGCAATCACCCCACAGGCGGCAACCAGCAGCGGCGGTGGGGGCGGGGGGCAGGCAGCCAGGGGGAAGGGAGGAAGTACCTGGCTGGTGGCCGGCAGCTGCTAGGGACCCTACCAGTGCATACACTGGGCCTCTAGTAGAATATAAATACAAAATGCCTATCAAGGATGTATAGATTTATACTGTGGCAGTGGGACTCAGGTTTATGGTAATAAGTATGTTCAATGAGGGAATGGTTAGAATTTAAACTACAGATAGATTGTTAATTTCTCCCAAATGTAGATTCATGTAACATAAACATATGTGTAAGTTACTTTCTCTACTGGGGTCAAATGATGAGATTATTATTAGACCTCATTTTAAAACATAACAATAAGATTCTTGGATCAAAAGGCAGTCAATATAGATTTCCTCCCCAGTAACACAATGTTACTTGAAATATAAATTTATGAATATAGATTCTGGGTGACTTTTATTATTCTGCTTTTTTAATGAAGTTATGACTAAAAAATCATATAAGTAAACTTCTGAATCCATCAAATGAATACCACACAAGTGATTTACAATAGGAATAATGAATATGGAATTTTGTAAGGGCATTTTATCATATTTGTTGGCTAATCGATAGTGGTATTTATTAACATAAGAGTTGATTACACTGAATTTGCAAATATAAACTTTATCAAGTTGTTTATCATTTTCAAGAGCATCTATAATAATAAAAGGGTAATACTAGTATGCTAATTAGACTGGACATCTTCTGGATGTCATTCTGGACGTTCTTCCTGATGAAGCTGGGGCCAGAGGGAAGCCAGCCCAGGTCCCAGGTGCCTGCTGGTGGCCAGAGGAGGGAAGCAGCCCAGGTCCTGGGTGCCTGCTGGCAGCCGAATGAGGGAAGCCCGGATCTCAGGTGCTGGAGGGAAGCCGGTGCCGGAAGCCTGGGACCCAGGTGCTGGAGGGAAGCTAGTGCAGGCAGCCGGGGGAAGGAAGGCCTACTCTTGCACGAATTTTTGTGCATCGGGCCTCTAGTCCTATATAATAAAAGCATAGTATTCAAATTGTCCCCTCAACCAGGAGTTGTCCGGGAGTTCGACCAGGGGGCAGGACTGGCCGGGGCAAGGGAGGGAGTACCAGGCCTGTGACTGGTGGCCACTAGGGACCTTACCAGTGCATAAATTTCATGCACTGGGCCTCTAGTTTATAATATAAACATTGTTTTGTCAATTACCATCAGCTCTTAATGGCAAACAAGAAATCCACATTTGCCTCACAGCATTTTATAATTTCTTAAAGCTCAACAAAGCAAAACAAACTCTATAAGTCCAAATAATCCATTGCCTAATATATAACATATTTATGTTATGATAGTGTTAGGTACAGGAAAAGAGGACACATTATCAGAAGACTACATTGCAGATGCTCTATTTACATACATGAAGCATAAAGTGATCCCCTTAAATCACCTGCATTTTTAATACTATCAATGGAAAATTGATCAGAATTAATCTGAAGCAAGGGTATAATTCCTAGACACAAATATAATACGTATCGTGTGTATATTGAGGTATAAAAGTAAGACACTTGTGTGAAACACAAACCATGGGGCCTCAACCAAAAAGACCACCTCAACAACAATGCCGAGTAGCAAGAACCTCTGACATTTCTATTACCAAGGCTATCCTACTAACAGACTTTTTCTAGGTGTAACTGTTTGGAGAACTAATGCCCAACTGCCCCATTTGTAAATTCACCCTTCTTAATGTCTTAAGTAGGAATATATCTTATTGAGCACTTATAATGACATACTAAATAAAAATCTACCAGGAGAGGAAGCACTGTGCTCATTCATAGAAAGATAAACCTGTGTGTGAGAAAGAAATGAAAATAAGAGAGACAGAGGGAAACTCCCTTAAAGGCAAGCTTTGAACAAAATAGGCCCTAGGCCTTTTCTTTCAAGTTGATGTCTCTATTTGGCTTGCTGGCTCTTTTATAGGTAATGTTGCTCTTCTTTTATTAGGATTTGTTTTGATATTATTTGGACATTTCGGCATAACATACAGAAGACAATGGCTATTATTTTGGCTCTCGTAAAGTTCTTTCTTTTTCAATAATTTTTGTGCATATTGGAATGGTTGTGTGGTCAGACAAAGCACAAGTCCTATTAGGAAGAACGAAGTCAAATGGAGGTTTGCATGTGGATATGTATTCTGTTCTTTCTACCTGGATGGCACTATTTTTCAGAAAGTGTTTTCTTTACCAGGGCTTAGAGTCATTCCTCTCTGGTGACAGCACAGGAAAAAAGAGCAAAAGGGCAGCTAACCAGGGAAATCCGTGCTACCTGTCAATTGGCAATGCAGTCCTGTTCACAGACTGCACAGAGAAAGATAAATTGATTGTTTATGTGAAATGGGCAGTGAAAGTCAAGTAAATGGTTGAACAAGTGCTAGGGTTTGTCTCCAAGAATGGGAAAGACTTGTCTACAGATCTTTTAGTCTATAAATTTCAAAAATACTTGAACATTTTTGAACACTTTCTAGATACTTCTTGAAAAATTTCTAGCAAACACTCGATATTAGAATAATATGGGTGATACTGGGGAAAAGGTAGCTAGAGAATGGTGAGGAACTATAAAACTGAAAAGTCAAATCTGATATACCCTTTCAAAGAAGTGAAGAAACATACAAAAATTGTTGATGTAAGTATAGTTTTCCACAGGGAAATAATTTAATATAGATTGTAGGATTTAAGAGACCGATTTACTATACATTTATTTCTACATTAAAAAAGAGAACATTAGTAATAGATAAGAAGAAAGAAAAAAATGTATAAGATACAAGATGTTCTTTCTACCAAAATATCATCTTCCAAACCTATACTTCATTAAGGAAGGTTCTGGTAATATTTTATAATAATTTTATTGGGTGTAGGATGATATGCAGGAAAGAAATATTTCAATAACTAAATAAAATATGCATTTTCCACCACCTTAAGAATGTATTTAAAGTGAAATTTTGTAGAGAACACTGAGTGTCAAAGTTGCTCTGCTACTGTATCTTAGCAAGCAAGTGTGCAAAAATTACTTCATAAAAGGTTAGATATTTTGATCTCATACACTATATTATTTTTTTAAATATGTTTTTATTGATTCCAGAGAGAAGAATGGAAAGAGAGATAGAAACATTAATGATGAGAGAGCATCATTGATAGGCTGCCTCCTGAACACACCCCCACTGGAGATAGAGTCCACAAACCAAGAATTTCCTTGACCAGAAATTGAACCCTGACCTCCTGCTTCATGGATCCATATTCAATTACTGAACAACACCTGCTAGCCTCATATACTATTTTAGAATTTCTTTAGAAAACTTAGTCTTATATATAGCAATAATTATGATATTACAAACACATATGCAATATTGTTATAACTATGGAACTTTATGTTTGAAATTTACTAGTAAATATTTTTCTGCAATATGATTTCAATGGCATGTCCTATAATTTCTTTTTACTGCTTATTTTTCCAGAAAGTGATTTTTTGATTTTTGTGGATATATTCTTGGGTGTTAAATTGGAAGTTTAAAATATCAATGTTTAAGTAGTAAAATGCTTCAAGTTTGAACTATAACACTTTTTAAATTATATTTTAATTGCTAATACATATCTAGTATTTTTTAGTCATGTCTTATAAAGAGTAATAAGATGTAATTTCAATTCTCAAGTGGCTTATGTTCTAATGAAGGAGAGAGTAAATAAATTAAATATATTTTATTATCATAAAGTCAACAAGGAATTATATAAAATGTTACTGGAAATTATTAATAATACTTAAACGATTTAATATAGGTTGTGTGAAATATATTGTATAGTGAACAATGCATATCATATAATACATAATATAGAATTCATAACTAAAATGTTATATGATTTATTAATATATGATATATACCCAGTAGTTTATCTAGGTTCCATATAAAGACATAATAAATTTAATTTTCTAGAAGAATAAATATCACTCCGCTACACCCACAAGCCACACCCAAAAGCCACGTCCACCAGGCAATCAGCAGTGAATATGCAAATAAACCCAACCAAGATGGCTATGGCCATGGAGAGCAGGAGGGAGGCTTGGGTTTCCCCGGCAATGGAGGAAGCCAAGCTTTCCGCTTGCCCGTGCTGGCCTAGGCCTCCACTCAAGGCTACAAAGTGTCAATGATAGAAGATACATAAACCCCAACAGAAATGGCGGCAGCCACGGAGCTGGAAAGATCAGGAGGCTAGGGTTGCCCGCGGTGATGGAGGAAGCCAAGCTTTCCGCACACCCTGGCCGGCCCAGGCCTCCACTCAGTGCTACAAAGTTTCAATTATAGAACATACATAAATCCGAACAGAAATGGCTGCTGCCTCAGAGCAAGCAGAAGGCTTGGCTCCGCTCCAGGCTACAAAGTTTCAATTGTAGAAGATAAATAAACCCCAGATACCAGGGCCTCCACTTGGGTCGCCACGGGACGTGGCTGGCCTGCAAACCACCACAGGCTCCTCCCCCAGGCTGCCTCACGCCCCAAGGGAATCCCCACTCTGATCTGGGACACCCTTTAGGGCAAACAAGCTGGCCCCTACCCGTGCACCAGCCTATATCCTATCTAATAAAAGAGTAATATGCAGATTGACCATCACTCCAACACACAAGATGGCTGCCCCCATGTGGTCAAAGATCCTGCCCCCATGTAGACACAAGATAGCCACCACAAGATGGCCAGCAAGGGAGGGCAGTTTGGAGGGACCAGGCCTGCAAGGGAGGGCAGTTGTGGGCGATCAGGCCAGCAGGAGAGGGCAGTTGGGAGGGACCAGGCCTGCAAGGGAGGGCAGTTGGGGGTGATCAATCCTGCAGGGGAGGGCAGTTAGGGGTGACCAAGCCAGCAGAGGAGGGAAGTTGGGGGTAACCAAGCCTTCAGGGAAAGGCAGTTGGGAGAGATCCAGGCCTGCAGGGGAGAGCAGTTGGGGGGACCAGGCCTGCAGGGGAGGGCAGTTAGGGGTGACCAGGCCTGTAAGGGAGGGCAGTTTAGGGCAAACAGGCTGGCAGGGGAGCAGTTGGGCATCAATCAGGCTGGCAGGGGAGTGATTAGGGGGTGATCAGGCTGTCAGGCAGAAGTTGTTAGGGGCAATCAGGAAGGCAGGCAGGTGAGCAGTTGGGAGCCAGCAGTCCTGGATTGTGAGAGGGATATCCGACTGCCCGTTTAGGCCCAATCCCAGTGGGATCGGGCCTAAACGGGCAGTCAGACATCCCTCGAGGGGTCCCAGATTGGAGAGGGTGCAGGCCGGGCTGAGGGACACCCCCTCCCCAGTGCACGAATTTCGTGCACCGGGCCTCTAGTTATAAATAAAGATCAACAATTTTTTCTGAGTGACTAACAACAGGATCAAGTCTACAGCAATTTCTTTAAAATTACCAATCCTTCTTATAAAAAACAGATAGACCAAAAGAGATAGCAAAATAAATAATTCCCCGTTGACATATTCACTAACTCTACATGGCAGGAAATCCTGCAAGAACCTGTGAGGGTGAGTGGTGTGGCCAAACCACTCCACACTGTCAGATCCATGCTGGTCCCACTTCTGCCCAGTGATACATGAGAAGAGATATGTGAACAGTAAAGGACTGTACAGGTCATGGGACCCAGAAATAACAAATGCTTGCTCTCAAAAGTATCCAGAACCTATAGCTCCAGGTTTCAGATCCATGTAGAGAAGACCCAGGGAAACACACAGGGAAAGGAGAAGATCAAACCATTACAGTTTAAATCCCCAGGCATCACTAAACATACCACAAATATGCTTTTTCAGAAAGACAAAAACCTACATTAAAGGAAAACTGTTGGTAGCAATCCATGCTAAGAAGATAAAAACATGGGGAACCCCACAGAAAGACTGTTTAGATTTGGGGTAAAAAAAATTATCAGAAATAGCCCTAACTGGTTTAGCTGAGTGGATAGAGCGTCGGCCTGCGGACTGAAGGGTCCCAGGTTTGATTCCGGTCAAGGGCATGTACCTTGGTTGCAGGCACATACCCAGTAGGGAGTGTGCAGGAGGTAGCTGATCGATGTTTCTCTCTCATCGATGTTTCTAACTTTCTATCTCTCTCCCTTCCTCTCTGTAAAAAAATCAATAAAATATATAAAATATTTATCAGAAATAAAGAGGTTTAGTACATAATGAAAAAGAGGTCAATTTTTCAAGAAGACTTAACGATCCTTAATATGGACATGCCTAACAGCGAAGCACCAAAATATGTGTGGCAAAAACTGATAGGATGACAAGATGAAATAAACAACTCTATTATTATAGTTGGAGACTTCAACAGACCTCTATCAGCAACTGACAGGTCTTGCTGACAGAAAATCCGTAAGGAAGTAGTTGAACTGAAGCACCATCAATCAACTGGATCTAATTGACTCTTATAGAATACTTATCCAACAAAAGAAGAACATACTTTCTTCTCAATTTCACATGGAACATGCACCAAGAAAGATCACATTCAGGGGCATGAAACACACATCAATATATTTAAGATAACTGAAATCATCCAAAGTATGTCTCAGAACAAAATGGAACTAGAGACCAATAACAGAAAGCAGATGCAAAACACCCAAGTATTCTGAGATTACACAACATGCTTGTAAATAACTAATGGTTCAAAGAGGAAATGCCAAGAGTTATTTAAAAATAATATAAACTTAATGAAAATAAAAATACAAATTATCAAAATTTGTGGGATGCCATGAAAGCAGTGTTTAGAAGGAAATTTATAGCATTCAATGCACATATTATAGAGGAATAAAGATCTAAAACCAAAAACGTAAACTTTCACCTAGGATAGCAGGTAAAAAAAAAAAAGAGCAATATAAACCTAAATAAAGAAGAAGGAAAGAAATAACTTAAAGCAGAAATCAATAAAATGTAAAATAAGAAATAGAGAAAAATCAATAGAGAAAATGAGAAAGTCAGTAAAATCCAATTGGTGGTTCTTTGAAATAATAAAATAATTGATAAACTTCTAGCCAGGTTAATAAGAAAAATAGAAAGAAGACATAAGTTACCAATATTGCAAGTGAAGGAAGGACCATCATTTAAGAAGGTAACAGAATATTATATAAAAATACATGATCACAAACTTGAAAATTTGAAAGAATTGGACTAGTACCTGAAAGACGCAACCTGCCAAAACTCACATAAGGAAAAACAGATCATCTGAATAGGCCCATATCTATTACAGAAATTCCTTTCAGATTTTTTTTACTGGTGAACTCTAGCAAATATTTAAGAAAGCTGATCCCAAAACTCTTTAATCTCCAGGAAATAGAAGCAGAGGGAACACTTCTTACATATTCTATGAGACCAGAATTACCCCAATACCAAAACCAGATAAGGACACAAGAAAGCTACAGATCAGTATCTCTTATAAATAGGTGCAAAATTCCAAATCAAAATTATAACATAGGGAATCCAAAAATGTATAGAAAGAATTATACACGACAACCAAATATTCAAAGCTGACTAAACATTCAATAATCAATGGTCTGGTGTGTGTCATCCTGCTGTTACAGTTGAAGGTCAGCAAATCTCCCAGAGCTGAGATGACTGAAGGTCAGAGTCTATATCTCCTGAAGTCAGATCCTAGGATTCTTACACAAGCATGCTGTTTATCTACAAGCTACATATTAGTCAGAGTCAGCATTTACAGAGACAACGCCAAAAGAACTGTGGGTTGGGTTAGGAAGTCACAGATCCAGGGAGCTCAAAAAACACTAGGAAGAATAAATGCCAAAAGACTACATGTAAGCATATCCTTTTGAAACTACAGTAAATCAAAGATGATGAAAAAAACCTGAAAAAAAGCCCCCATGCAAATGTTTGTAGCAGCTTTACTTATAATTGTCAAAAACAGAAGCAAGCAGTATCTCCTTCAATCGGTGTGGATAAACAGCAGTGGCACACCCCAGCAATGGGATGTTATTCAGTGATAAAAAGAAATGAGACTTCAAGTCAAGAAAAGATAGGGATGAATTATAAATACACATTGCCAAGGGGGAAAAGCCAGTCTGAAAAGAATAAATAATGAAAAGTTGTATGGCATTCTGAAAGGGCAAAAGCGGAGAGATAATGCTAAGCAAAATAAGCCAGTCAGAGAAAGACAAGTATCTCACTCATATGTGGAATCTAATGAACAAAATAAACGGATGAACAAAATAGATCCGGAGACATAGAAGCCTGGAACAGACTGAGGAACCTCACAAGGAAGACAGAGGTAGGTGGGTGAGTGGGTAAGAAAAGATCAACCAAAGAACTTGTACACATATATGCATAACCCATTGACACAGACAATAGGGTGGTGAGGGCCTGGGGATGGAGGGGGGGGCAGACTAGAAGGGGTCAGTGGAGGGAAAAGGGGACATATGTAATACTTTCAATAATAAAGAAAAATAACTACCGAGATAATTTTTAAAAATCAGTGGTTACCAGGTATTTGGGGACAGAAGAAATGTTACATATGTGAAGAACAGGGAATTTTTTAGGGCAGTGAAGCTATACTGATACTGTTGTGGTGAATACATGATACTATGCATTTGTTAAAACCCATAGTGATTTATAGCACAAAGAGTGAACCTTAATATATGCAAAATTTTAAAAGATCGTTTAGAAGGTCAAGAGAATCCCACAATGTAAAAAGTTGGGGAGGAAAGGCATTGACCTAAGTAACTTTGGAAATAAATGGAGGCTGAAAAATAAAACCAAAAATAAACTACACATAGGCACTGTAAAAAATTAATAAATGCATACTTTGTTAAGAGGAAAAACTCAGGTAATATATTTACTTGAATTAAAGCATAACATCATTGATATTCCCAGCCTCTGACTAAACCACACTGAATGACTCACCCTGGATTATCACATCTGTTATCCTTGGAGTCAGTAAAACATATCAGTGTCTCAAGCAGATGTTTAAGACTTTAAGACTTCACATACATAGATCTCAGGAACAAATATTGCTACAATGGGATTTGAAAAATGTATTAAAACTGTGTTGGGTATTTGCTTTGGTGCTGCCTGCACTCAACTTGCAGATCTCCTTAAGAATAAAAATGTACACTTATTACAGCTGACATTTCAAGCAGACGTGTTAGCAGCAGAAATGCAGAGCAGAGCAAAGTGGAAGGACCCTGTGGAGATTTGTGGGAACCCAGACTCTGCTCACTAAAACCAATGGCAAATGTAAAGCCAATAGGAGTTGACAAAGGTTGCAAAGATATTCACTGTTTGTTTTCCCTGGTGTGTATTGATTGTCAGGAGTCCCTCCCTCTATCATTCATTCCCCAACACAACATGAGTCAGAATTTTTTTATCAATAAATGTTTCACTCCCAATGTTCAAACTAATATACAAATCTAAAAACTTAACATAAATTCTTAAAAAATTAGGATCGACCATTAAATATAGGTTTTGGATTTACAGCTTATCATTATTATTCATCTATACTTGTAGAAAAGAATATGTAATAAGATACTCTCATCATTTTTTTTTGCCCATAATCTAAGATGACAAATACTGTGTTTCACAGACTGATCAGATACATAAAATTCAGAGACTCAGCTAGTATGCTGTGGATATTCAATACTAGATTTGGATATTATATATTTTTAATGTTAATGATAATGGTTTATAAGTTAAATACTATAAAGTCAAGTATACATAATAATGAAACGAACTGCATAAATCAGCAATATACACAACACAACTTACGCTTTGATCCTAATTTTTTAAGAATTTATGTTAAGTTTTTAGATTTGTATATTAGTTTGGAGTTGTTATATCTGAATAAAGTTAAATAGAGATATAATAAAAAAAACTATGGTTTTTAATTGGGATGATCTTTCTCAATAGGCAGAGGGAAGGAAAATGATTCATCTTTCATTTTCTTACATGTATTTAAGAAAATAACTTTATTTTCATGTGCCTCAGTATTAAAGTCAGTAGTATAATACATGCATTGTAATACATAATTTTCATGCTATATGGTCAGAATTTAAATAGAAATTACAGGAATTGCATAAATATAGTTTATGGGACTCCCAGTAAACATCCAGTTTGGGCTCTCTGAGCCAAGAAAGTCAGTGTCATATTGCTCATGTCTGCTTCAGAAAGACAGATTTCCAAAATGCTTTGTCACTAAACCTACGCAGATGCAAGCTTATCCATGCCCTGTAATAAAGAACTCGTTTAATTATTGCTTCAGATATTGGCAAATTATGATTTATAACTAACTCAAATTTTTAAATTACACAATTATTAATATAATATCAAGCAGGCTGTATTAAATTATGCTATTACAATTTACAATCACAGGATCTACTTGGAATAATACAACCTAAATTTATTTCTAACCAATGAAACATTTTTATTATTGTATTACAGGCACTTCCTGTTTATAACTCAGGAATCTAGGGTGATAGAGGCTCAGTATTAACATAATTCCACAACCATTACAGTAGGGAGAAGGAAAAGTTGCATCTGAATTTCAAAATCTCCAGCTCAAAATCCATATATTTCTGTCCACATTGCATTAGCTATAACAAGTCACATGACAATGCTTAACTTAAAAATAATGGAAAAGAAATAGAACTCGATGATTTTCAACACTAATCATAACTGCTACCATTATTGAGATGTTCTTGCCAGTACAATTCATAGGCATGCCTGTGTTAAATGTAGTCTATCCATTCGCCTCCACTGAGTGCCCAAAGAAAGCTGGAGCTCTTAAAAATCAAACGCACTACATGGTAAAGATTACAGTCAGCTAACTGCACAAGGCTGGCCAGTGATTGTTTCTATAAATAAAGTTTTATTGGAATCAGCCATGCCCATTCATTTATGTATTTTTCATGGCTGCTTTTATACTAAAACAGAAGAGTTATGTAGTTGCAACAAATTCCATATAGCCTATAAAGTCTAAAATATTTACTTGATTATTGCCTACATAAGTTATTTCAACATAGATTGCAAAAAATAAGTTATTTAAATTTGATCATTTATTCATCATTTATGATGTAAAATCCATTTTTAAGAATAGTGACCCTCAAAGTTATTTATCCTAAAATGCAGTTTCTACCAGAAAGATAGTAATCTGTATATTTATTTATCATTATCTATTTTCAGAGTAATGAGTTGATGCATTACCAAACTCTAATGATTTTATCATTTTGATGCTACTTTTTTCTTCTTTCTATGAGTGTCCTCATGAACTCATTGTCTACATTTAAAGAGTTTTAATCAACAATATAGGGTGTTTTTATTTGTTTTAATTTTCAACTATCTTATCATTGGCCTATATGCTTCTATTTAAACTGATTCTTGGGTCTTTTTGACATGACCTTGTTAGTTTTGAGCAGCCATTTTTTTTTTCCTGTATGTGTTAGATTCACCTTGTACATTTCCTGCCCAAAACACAACCAGTCTTTTCCCCAAGGAAATCCCAGGCCCCTTAATTGGCTGAACTGTATTAATGACAACACTCTTGGCATTACGACAGCTATTATATCATTGTAAAAAGTGGCATCTTCAGCCTTCTTTACAAAAATACATCAGAAATTATATCACACCAGGACAAGTAAAATGGTTGCTCACATTCTACTCTGATATGATTATGTTGTTCACTATAATCAGGATATATTTTTGTTTTGAATCTCACTGTTTTCATTTTTAAGAGCTATAGATGAATACCTTGGTTTAATAATCTTACCTAATAATAGACACACATGTAAATTGACCATACCTCTGCTACACCCATAGCCAATCAGGAGTGAGTATGCAAATTAACCCAACAAAGATGGAGGGTTAATTTGCATATGCAGGCACAGAGCGGAGCGGCCAGGAGGGGTGGGATGCCTGCTATGAGGAGGTGGGGGCATGGCAGAGGGAGGTACAGGAGCAGTGCTCTGGCCAGGAGTGAGGACTTGCAGGCTCCCGGGCAGCCAGGAGTGAAGCCAGGGGAAGGAAGGCTTATTCTTGCACGAATATCGTGCAACGGGCCTCTAGTCTTCTATAACAGTTACAAAGAGAAAAAAATACCTTCTGAGCTTTCTAAATATATATATATATATAAATCATATGTGGTGATACATACAAATTATATGGACATGCCTGTCTAATATTTTATACACAATTCACTTATTGCCTATGGCTGAATAAATAGATATTATCATGGCTCAGCTGCAAGGTATTGTTTCTTTATTTCTAATGTCAAGTCCTATAACAAGACAAAATCAAGGATATTTGTGCACATAAGTCCTGTAGCATTTTCTCAAAAAATCCCCCTCTAGGGCTGCAGTGTTCAGAGTGTACCAGTGTCTGTTATTAAACGATATCCTCAATTATAAATTCAGAGAAACACACATTTACTTTCAGCAGTATAAATAAAAAGGATTCTCTCAAATAATCATTTCTCAGATTGCTTTCAGTATTCCCCACTCTTCACTTCATCCCCAAACCTATTACTTGATTATTTTCGCAGGGACCCGTGGCGGTAGCATTGGCGCAGTGCTTCAGTTTCACACACAGTAATTACTTCTACTTAGAATCTGTGGCATTGGACAGTGAGTGCCTGTCATGTCTGTCATGTAGCTTGCCCTTAATTGGAAAAAATGATGGATCGATGGAAAGACAGGAGTCAGGAAGATGGACAGAAAGATGGAAGGCAGCAAATAAAAATAGCAGTGCACAGATTAAAATATATGTTAAGCTTTGCAAACACTGCAAGAGGCCAGACAGCTTGAAAGATGCTTATGTTTAGTTTACAGATTTATGACTTGCTCTCTCCAATATTCATGAACACGGAGAGTATTTGCCTAAGGCATGATACAGTGGCAAAGCACTAAAACTGACAATGATTGCCTACTAACTAAACAACGTAATTATATACTTTTGGCCATTTTATCCATTGATTTCAAGATACATTAACCACTCTTAACTATATCTGCATGTACATACATGCATTCATCTGAAACAAAGGTCAGTTATCTACAAGATTTTTAATATTTTTTTATCTCTTAACTAGTGGTATTTCCTCCCCTTTTCATTTTGTTTACAACATGTAAATTGTAGTTTTTCTTAATCCAACAGATCATTGACTAATTGCCTGTCAGTCCCAATGTGAATGCTATTATTAATAAGCTACAATTATAAGTCCTTAAGAGTCCTCTTATTATTGAAAGAAGGATGAGCATAAACAAATAAAATAACATTATATTTTACATTTAACCAAGATTATTGGTTCTTTGCAGCAAGGTTTTCAGATGATCAAGACAACTGACGTCATTTTATGTATCTCCATATATGTTTTATAGAGCAGGGGAAATAATACTCCATTGTTCTGCAGACCAGTTTCCTTGAAGATTTGGAAACATATTTAGCTTTCAAAAGAAAACATGAAATAATGCAAACTGTCAGTATATCCCTTTCCAAGTAGACCGTATGCTTCTCTTCTACTCCAACCCAAGCTTCATGAATGAGCTACATACATATAAATTTTTTTTCAAACTATCACTCATACAACTATTCAACTAACTACAGTCTGGCATTTCTCAGCTTACTCTACTAAAAGGTCATTTTTCAGGACCCCAACAAGCTCTGTTTTGCCATACACAAGGACCATTTCACTGTCAATAACTTACCAAAAATTTTAGTACTTGACATTTCTCAAAACATAATCTTCTTTGGTTTCTATTTCATTGCAGGCTCTGGGCTTCCCTCTTCCAGTCTGCATAATTTATCTATCCTATCTAACAAAAGAGTAATATGCAAATTGACCATACCTCCAATACACCCACAAGCCACACCCACCAGCCAATCAGGAGCGAGTATGCAAATTAACCCAACCAAGATGGCTATGGCCACAGAGTGAGCAGGAGACTTGGGTTTCCCCGGCAATGGAGGAAGCCAAGCGTCCCGCATACCCTGGCCAGCTCAGGCCTGTACTCAAGGCTACAAAGTTTCAATCATGGAAGATAAATCAGTCCCAACAAAAATGGTGGCAGCCATGGAGTTGGAGAGAGCAGGAGTCTTGAATTGCCCTCAGCAATGGAGGAAGCCAAGCTCCCGCAGCCCTGGCCTTCACTCAAGGCTACAAAGTTTCAATTATAGAAGATAAATAAATCTCAACAAAAATGGCAGCAACCACAGAGCTGGAAAGAACAGGAGGCTTGAGTTGCCCCTGATGATAGAGGAAGCCAAGCTCCTGCAGCTCTGGCCTTCGCTCAAGGCTACAAAGTTTAAATTATAGAAGATAAATAAATCCCAGATTCCAGGGCCTCCACTTGGGTTGCCGGGGAGCATGGCCGGCCTGTAAACCATCACAGGCCCCTCGCCCAGGCCATCCCATGCCCCAAGGGAACCCCCACCCTGATCCTTCAGGGCAAACCAGCTGGCCCCCACGCGTGCACCAGGCCTCTATCCTATCTAATCCTACATAACAAAAGAATAATATGCAAATTGACCATCACTCCAACACACAAGATGGCTGCCCCCATGTGGTCAAAGAAGACTGCCCCCATGTGGACACAAGATGGGCAGCACAAGATGGCCAGCAGGGGAGGGCAGTTGGGAGAGACCAGGTCTTCAAGAGAGGGCAGTTGGGGGTGACCGGGCCTGCAGGGAAGGGCAGTTGGGGGGGACCCAGGCCTGTGGCGGAGAGCAGTTGGGGGACCAGGCCTGCAGGGGAGGGCAGTTAGGGGCAAACAGGCTGGCAGGGGAGTGGTTAGGGGGTGATCAGGCTGTCAGGCAGAAGCAGTTAGGGGCAATCAGGAAGGCAGGCAGGAAGGCAGTCAGGTGAGCAGTTGGGAGCCAGCAGTCCTGGATTGTGAGAGGGATGTCCGAGTAGGATCGGGCCTAAACGGGCAGTCGGACATCCCTCGAGGGGTCCAAGATTGGAGAGGGTGCAGGCTGGGCTGAGGGACACCCCCCTCCCCCATGCACGAATTTCATGCACCGGGCCTCTAGTATATATATATAAAAGCCTAATATGCAAAGTGTCCCCTTGGGAGTTCGAGCAGGAGTTCAATGGCTCATTATGATGTGTGCTGACCACTAGGGAGCAGCGCAGAACAAGGAAGGCCCCGGCTGGTAGCTGGCAGCTGCTAGGAACCCTACCCATGCACGAATTTTGTGCACTGGGCCTCTAGTTATACTAAGAGATACTTTTATTTCCTAGTATTGCTCTTTCACACACTCTCTCTCTCTTTCTCTTGCAGCTTTTCCTCTCCCTCCCTTTTCTTAAACATTTATGTTAGGAGTCTATTGGTCTTGTCAATTTTTCCACAAAAAACAACTTTGTCTGTTAATTATATTTATATTGAATTTTTTTATTTCCTTGATCTCTACTCATTATACATTTTTATTATGTTTTATTGCTTTGGGACAGTCATATCATATATTTTGGCTGTACATAAACAGTTGTTTTTAAAATAAATTTAGAGCAGAAAAATGCTGTTGTTTTTTTTTTAATTAATTACAATTTCTGTGTTTTTATCCTTTCCTGTGCATGTGCATTCCAATAGTTGGTGTTTTCCTTCAGCCTGAATAAGTTCCTTAAGAATTCCCTTCATTATAGTTCTACTGGCAAGAAGGTCTCAGCTTGTTTTTATCTGAATGTGTCTTTCGTATATCTTCATTATGATTGGATACTTTCTCCAGTGTTGTTTGTTAGAAGTTTTAAACTAGATCACATGTTAGAATATAGAAGATTCCCACATTGTTCTTTTAAAATAATTTTTTGTGATTAGTGCAGTTGGTCAGAGTGCCAGACAAGAGACTGGAGGCCTCTTACAAGATCACAGAGGGAACAACACTTGAATGTATATCACAAAGTTATGTCTCCACCACATCTGACCAGACTCCACTGGACTAACTAAATATAGATGACCCTGGAGGCAAAGAGCTTGGCCTTTAGAGACAACCCCGTCCGCACCTTCCACATGGCCTGTCCACAGCACATAGTAGAAGTTGAGCCAATTTTCAGAAAACTTTTCCTGCCTCTTGGGGTTTTGTCAGGTCCACTCTCCATCACTTACCAACCTTGTCAGCACCAGACAGTTCTTTCCCTCTACTCATGCCTTGCTTGTGCATGAGCTTCTCATGACAAGTAAACAAAAAGAACAAGCAAAGGAAAATGTTCACATGGGCATTAAGGTCACAGCATAACTCCACAATTGATTTCAAATTGGAATCACATTGAATTTTTAAGATTATTTTGGGGAAAATGACATTGTTGTAAAGGTATATATTTCTATCAAATAATATGGTATGTTCCTTTTCTTCATTCAGGTTTTGTTTTATGCCCTTCAATAAAACCATATTGCTTTCTTTATAAAAGTCAGGTACTTGTCTTTTAAGTTCATTCCAGTTTTACACTGTGTTAAATGGAATTTTCTATTGTGTTAAATAGAGTTTTTAAAATCCTATTACTACTTCTATTAGAAAAGACCTAGTTATAAATTATTTTTGTATCCATTAAATTTCCCTAGACCTTTTACTATATTTTTAAAAGAATTTGAGTCTTTTAGTTTTTATGAGTAAAAAACTCACATCAAAAGTATTGAACTCATCATTTTTTATATTTATAAAGACAATTTTTATATATTTTTTATTGATTTCAGAGAGGAAGGAAGAGGGAGAGAGAGAGAAACATCAATGATGAGAGGGAATCATGGATTGGCTATCTCCTGCATGTCCCACACTGGGGATAGAGCCCACAATCCTGGCATTTTCCCTGACCAGGAATCAAACTGTGACCTCCTGGTTAATAGGTCAACTCTCAACCACTGAGCCACACCAGCCAGGCTCTTTCATGTTCTCTTGTTGATTGTAACAGAAAATATGCACAATGGTCTTACAATTGAGTCTTCCTTGGTGAAGACTTTAGAGTTCCATTATCTAAATGGTGCTTACTAATAAAATTTAAAATGATTTGTATTACAATTTCTAATTTGCTTAGACATTTTATGGCAAATGATTTTTACAGGCTACCAAGAAATCTACCTGCATATTAGGGAAAGGAATTTAGGTTTTATTTTATGGCTTAATGGGATGTATTGATAGTATACTTGCTATTGAGTTAATTTTACCATCTTGCAATAAATTCTACTCTGCCATAACATATTGTATATTATATTATGTTTTATTAAACTAGAGACCCAGTGCATAAATTCGTGCATGGGTGAGTTCCGGCCAGCCCACCCCGATTGGTTGTGTGAGGGGGTGGTCAGGGGTGGGGCAGGCCAGGGGAAGGGCCGTGGCAGTTGGCAGGCCGGCCCTACCCCCTGGTCAAACTCCTGGTTGAATTCCTGGTCAAACTCCTGTTCAAGGGGACAATTTGCATATTGGCCTTTTATTATATAGGATTACATTTTGTTGTATTACATTACATTATATTATAGTACTAGTGACCTGGTGCACGAAATTTGTGCACAGTGGGGGGTTTCCTCAGCCCAGCCTGCCCCCTCTCACAGATTGGGAGCCCTCAGGAGATGTCCTACTGATGGCTTAGGCCCGCTCCCCATGGGTATGTGGTAGGTGACCGGGCTGATCAAGGGAAGGTGCCAGCCCCATTACCCCACTGCTGCAGTCACTGCCAGCCACTGCAGCCGCCAAGGTGTTTTCATCAACATGGACTCTAGTCCCTTCACTGTGAAAAAATGAAAACTTTCTTTAGGCATTTTCAAGATGTGTCTTTCATAGGATATGACATTTCTTTCTTTCTTTTTTTTTTTTATCCTCACCTGAGGATATGTTTCCATTGATTTTTAGAGAGTATGGAAGAGAGAGGGAGAGACAGAGAGAGAAACATCAATGTGAGAGAGACACTTTGATTGGTTGGCTCCTGCATGAGCCCTGACCTGGGCCCCGGCCAGGTAGGAGCCTGTAACCTAGGTACATGCCTTTGATCAGAATCAAACCCAGACCCTGCAGTCAGCAGGCCAAGGCTCTATCCACTGAGCCAAACTGGCTAGGGCAGGATATGACATTTCTTAGCCCCTCCAGCAGTGGACCTTCATTTTTACCTCCAGGAGTGTGGTGGAAAAACCCTAGATCACCTTCTTGGATTCTTATAATCCAAGTTACCAAGAACACTGCAAGTGGTGGCATACAGAGAGCTTAGCCAATGAGTGGTCAGAAAAGGCATTTACTCTCAAACCGGTTTGGTGCAGTGGATAGAGCGTCAGCCTACAGACTGAAGGGTCCCAGGTTTGATTGCTGTTAAGGGCATGTATCTTGGTTGGAGGCACATCCCCAGTGGGGAGTGTGCAGGAGGCAGCTAATTGATGTTTCTCTCTCATTGATGTTTCCAACTGTCTATCCCTCTCCCCTCTTCTCTGTAAAAAAATCAATAAAATATATATATTTTTAAAAATGGTGTTTCCTCTGCAGCTCATGCGGCCCCTGCATTGTATCCACTGGGCTAGGGGGTTGACCCTGCCACCTGGTGGTGACTGCTGGGGTCTCTGCACACCCCAGAGATTGGCAGCCAGCCCCCCAGTCATGGGCGCTGGGCTGGGCGGCATGTGGAGACCCCCAGGCCATGCGCAGCAGTGGCCACTGGGGTCTCTCCACAGCCCAGAGGCCAGCAGCCAGCACCCCTATTGTGGGTGCCGGGCTGGGGTGTGGAATGGACCCGAACCACTGCTTGGCGCCGGAGCATGTGCAAGCGGCTGGGGGAGGGTCAGGAACATCCCTGCATTGCCATTGCTGCACCCATAGTCCCAGAGTGGCCAGAGGGTGTTCTGGGACCCCTGCCGCTCAGGGCCTAAGTGCGAGCCTACAGGCTAGAAGCAGCCTGGGTCCTGAGGATGTTCCCGGGACCCAGGCCGCTTGGCGCCTGCATATGCAAATTAACCACCATCTTTGTTGGGTTAATTTGCATACCCGCTCCTGATTGGCTGGTGGGTGTGGCTTGTGGGCATAGTGGAGGTACGGTCAATTTGCATGTTTCTCTTTTATTAGATAGGATAGTATATATAAACATATAAATTACATTTGATATAGGACTAGGGTTTAATCATAATTTTTTCATGTTGCTATATTCTCATTTTATGAGATGAACCAAATAATTTTATATTTTATTTCATGGCTGGAATGGGTTAAATATCATTAGAATTAACTGTTATTTAATGTTTATGGAAAAAATAATTATACAAATATCTTTACCTAACTTTTTTTATTCTTATTTTTTACAGTTTATTTAGGTATACTTGACAAATAAAAATTATATATATTTAAGGTATAAAACTTGATATTTTGATATATGTAAAAATTATAAAATAATCATCACGATCAAGATAATTAAAATACATACCGCTTCACATAGTTACCATTTGTTTGTGTGTATGCAGTAAGAACACTTAAGACTTACCCTCTCAGCAAGTTTCAAGTTTAAAAGTTGTACTGCTAAACATTAGATCTCCCGAGATTATTCACCTTGCATAACTGAAACCTTTACCGGGAGCCAATTCCAGCATTTCATAATTACAAGAGTTTTATCTAAAGGTTGATGAAACTTGGGGACTCAACAAGGGCTGAATCACATATGTAATTACCAGTTGGAGTGGCTAAAGGGCACTTCCCCCGAACCTGAATAGGATGATTGTCTGCTGCCAGACAGCTCAGGGCATCTTAATCTGCATGTTATTGCCTCCTGTTGGCCAAACACATGAACAGCTGTAGGCTATTCCCCAATCTGACAATGCTTCTGTACCCTACCCTTCAAAGTGTATTATCTCAACCTTGCCTTAGGACAAATTGTGTTAATAAAAAGCAAGGGGTCCTGAGACAAGGAGAGACTTTAGCTCCTTTAGCTAAAGCTCGTTTGACCCCCAATGCCTTTCAAAACTATCTTTTTTATTTGGACTCCTACTTAATCTATACACAGCCTTTCTTCAGATTGCAGAACCCTTCTTAATGCTGGGACAAGAACCCCAGCACCTTTTAATCAATATTTCCCCATTTCAACCTCTCACCCTCATCTTGGAAAATACCATTCTATTCTCTGCTTCAGTGAGTAGAACTATTTTAGATTGCACACGTGAATGAGATCATACAGAACAGTATGGCTACTGTAAATAATACTGCAATAAACATAGGAGTGTATATCTCTTTGAAATATTTATTTCATTTCTTTTGGATATATACTCAGAATTGAAATTGCTGGATCATAAGAAACTTCTATTTTTTAAAAATGTTGTGAGGAACCTCCATACTGTTTTCCATAATGAATGTGTGAATTTACATTCTTACCAACAGGGTACATGGGTTCTTTTTTCTCCATATCCTCATTTCCATTCTCTTATATAATAGTATACATTTGTTGGATAGTATTTATCACAAAAAATATGACATTGTGAGATATTATTTTATGTTTCCCTCCTCACTACTGTGTAAAGCTCCATGACAGGAACCAAATTCCGTAATAAATATTCAGTAGTAAACCTGAAATGCATAAGTATATTGCTCAAGATAGATATTCAAATAATATTTTTACTGAATGATACTGACTTTGTATAAAAATATTCATAGAATAACTACTTCCAAAAGCAAAAGACATAATAAAATCTAAGTATAAAAATTGCATAAGGATAAATAAATTAAAATTTATACATAAGTTTCAATTCCAATCATTTGTTATGTAAAGAATTTTAGAAGAAATATTTAATATTCTCAATCATGGGAAAATGTTATATTATTTTGGTTATCATTTTCCTCTGAGCACTCAACTCTCCTGTTGACAAAACCAAATGAAATAGAATATTCTGTCATGAGCTATTCAGTCATTAAAATAAGTACCCAGTACAAATTTTTTCTCATTAAGGAAACCTAAAGTCACATGGCCAAGTCCTTAAATAGTCCAGAAATGGGGTCAGATATGTACAGCCCATTCTGTTCACCAGAAAGATGACACAGAATGAAGTAAAAAGCACTTAGTTTTCTGTTGGAATGGATGACAGAGATGCTTGCTATATGGGATATGTGTGGATACTCTTAGAAAACTGTCCTTTATAGAATGATCACAAGCACGCTCTAGGTTTCCCAGAGGAAATAAATGAGGAATAAAATTATATTATTTAGAATGAATTGGCTTAATTAACAGGAAGCCTTATATAAACATGCTAAAACAATAAGAACATTTATTATTTCAAAGAACTGGAAGTTAGAGCAGATTTCGAAGCTCATTGTATACAAGACATAATGAAATCATCAGAGTCATTAAATTTATCTGTTTTTAACTCTACTGTCCTCAGGGTAGGTTTTATGCTAAGACTCTTTGCCCTCGTGGTTACAAGTGACTGCCAGTATCAATCAGTGTTGGAAGCTTATTCCTATTGTTAGGTTCTCTGCTGAAGAGCAAGGAGAAGCTTCCCCAGAAACCCTCAGAGGACTCTCAGCTCTGTTGTGAATAAATCCCATCTATTATCCAACCTATTACTGACAGGTAGAAAAATACATATTGTGACTTATAAACAGAACCCACTTAGTTCAAACTGAGGAATCTCAGAGGGAAGGAAGAGGATGGTGGGTGGGTGGGTGGGAAGAGATCAACCAAAGAATTTGTATGCATATATGCATAACCCTTGGGCACAGACAATAGGGTGGTGAAGGCCTTGGGGCGGGGGGCGGGGGGAGGGGAGCTAGAAGGGATCAATGGGGGAGGAAGGGGGGCATATGTAATACTTTCAACAATAAATATTTTAAAACATTTTTTAAAAAGGAAAAAGTAAGTCTCTACTAAGTTATATAAGTTTCAGAGAGTGGGTGGATATTTGGGGGAAATGGGTTCAGTTTCCAGTAGGGAATTGAAATGAGGACTAGGGAATATGGATAGGTAAGCTGCTATAAAGATCCAATATTACAAGCTCTTTGGCTATTCAAATACTTATTCCATATATGTATCTTCATTCTATACGTTCTACAAAAATATTTTTGAAATATTCATACCCACATGTAACATGTCTCTCAATTCCTCCCCAAAAGGAAAAAATCCAAATTATTGCAATTAACCAGAAGTACGAGATTTCTGGGTAGCACGCAGCCCTTTGCATCATGTCTAGATGTAGCTCCTAATAATGACCCAGGGACATCTATCTTCTTTAAATGTGCACAAATACAAAGTGGTGAAAAGCATTATAATAAATAACACTCCATTTCGTAAAGGAAAACAATGGGCAACTTTGCCTTTGTCTATAATATCCAGTACTTGTTGAACAGGTCTACAACACCTTCCTGCTCTGTCAGGGGAGTGATTTTCTTTGCCTGTGGATCAAACAGCTTTTGTTCTCCCTTCTCAGAGTACAGTCATGTCTGTTGTCTCTGTGATACATTAGAGTGGACATTATAGAAATAGTTCTTTTTTGGATGCTGCACTACTTTATCAATGTACTTTCAGTAGGTGAAAATTCTTGAGACTGGTGTTTAATTTAGAAGAATTAATACTCATATACTCTAGCTTGGGGTCACTTTAATAAGATTGTTGTTTCAAAAGTAGTTGTCTATTCTACTTGTTTTCAATCAATTCAGTAACCAAAACTACATCATCAGAAATTGTTTGTGGCTATGAATCTAGAAGTTTCTGGTTTATCATAACAAGCTCTGTGCTTTGTTTGAACCTTAGTATAATACTTTCCTTCCCCCTTAGTCTCACCTGCTGGGTGATTTAACCAATTGCCTCTGGAAGGTGCATCCTTGCTTTAGACAGCTAAATCACTACAATAATCAAGTCCTCCCCTTTATTCATATCAATTGTAGAACCAGAATGTTTCTAGAAATAATTACTGATTACAGAAGGAAAACTTTTCCAAAAGCAAACTTTATGATTCTCTGTGGTCTGAATTTCATTACATTTCTATTCCCAAAAAAATTACCAGGATGTGAAATGACTTAGCATAAGTGAAATCTCTAATGAAGGACATATTATTCGTTTCCATAGTGATATCTATAAATCTATAGGGTATCCATGCTACCTATGGAAAGGTTGGATATCTAATCAAAATCAGATTTATTTTAAGTAAAAGGAAGAAATGCTATGGTCTAAGCATACCACTATATCTATTATAGGGTTGTTAGGGAAATACTGGATTTCTTGATAAAAAAATTTATAAAAATTCTGGACATGAAGATTGTTTGCACTGCTTGAAATATAACATATCAGTAGGAGTGGGTAGGTGAGGCAAGGAAGCATAGGGTACTCCATAGTATAGTTTTAAATGATTATAAGACTGCAAGGAAATTCAACTAAATTTAGCCATATTTTTCTTTGGGGGAACTATGTTGATTTCCTCCTTCATTGTTTTACTATGTCTTATATTAAAATTAAAATATTAATATGAATGATATAAACATACATACAATAAAATTTGTATTTCATTTTTATTAATATTTATGTATAGGCTTCTAAAAGAATGTCAGTCTACAATAAAACTATACAGCATAAGATACAATAAACATAAGAGTTAATCCATTGCCAAGATTACAAGAAAATAAGGCAAGCAACCAATGCCCCTGCCAAAGAAATAAAACAAACAAACAAATACACAAAAGGTGTACAAACAGAAATGATCAAACCGTAAAACACAGACTGTTTTACAGGCAAATCCAATATTAAATTTAGGGAAACATGACTAAACTGTGGACTTTTATTAATTTAGGGTGAATTTGAGTCCTCCAAGTCAAGTGCAGATTCTCAATGTGGGGCTAAAACTTAGTAAAACAGGAGACTACAAAACTGTGGCCAGCATCAATGAAAGTCTTTCCCTGCTATTGCTGTGGGTTAATTATAATATTCCCTGAGCATTTGCAATTATAAATTTGGGTCTAAAGCTCAATTAGCAGTATATCTCTAATCATTAAAATCATATATTGGCCGAAACCGGTTTGGCTCAGTGGATAGAGCGTCGGCCTGCGGACTGAAGGGTCCTGGGTTTGATTCCGGTCAAGGGCATGTACCTTGGTTGCGGGCACATCCCCAGTGGGAGGTGTGCAGGAGGCAGCTGATCGATGTTTCTCTCTCATCAATGTTTCTAGCTCTCTATCCCTCTTCCTTCCTCTCTGTAAAATATCAATAAAATATATTTAAAAAATCATATATTGATAAATAAAATTAAAGTTCAAAATATTTTCCCAGGTGAATATATAAATGGAATAATCATATTTAATGATAGAATGCCTCTTGTCTTGGTTTCCAGACTTGTGTGGGAGAGCCAAATGAAACTGAACTGAACCTGTCTCT
The DNA here is from genome assembly GCF_963455305.1 of Plecotus auritus. Lineage (NCBI taxonomy): Eukaryota > Metazoa > Chordata > Mammalia > Chiroptera > Vespertilionidae > Plecotus > Plecotus auritus. The sequence continues at coordinate 153,960,992 of NC_137774.1, read as the reverse complement.
CTTCCAACAAGCTTGAAATAAAAAGCAATACTGCATTCCTAGAATTATTAAACAGATTAGTTTTACTATCGAATATATGAAAGATGTAGTAGTGTGATCCCTAAATATCCTCATTTAATTTGCTTATATGGCTTTAGCATAACCATTATGAATCTTGCCTGATGAATGTGGACTCCTGCATACTTAACCACTTAGTAGCCTGGTACTGAATTGAAGCTATTTCTATATGTGATATGCTGACTAAAAAAGTTTATCATAGTCACTATCACTGGGATTTGGAGACGCATCTATTGGTTTAGAAAATATGCAAATTTTCTATATTTTCTATATCCATCAAAAGAGTATATATTTGTTTTTATATGTCAAGGACCATGGAGAGTGGATCACCTTTATGTTTTTATATATGATTATGAAAACATACACATAGACCAACAGAGCAGCACAGAAAGTCCAGAAACAAACCCACATATACATGATGAACTAATATTTGACAAAGTAGTCCAGAATACTCATTAGTAAAAGACAGTCTCTTCAATAAGTAGTGTTAGGAACACCGGATGTTCACATGCAAAAGAATGAAATTAGATCCCTATCTTACACCACTTACAAGAATTAACTTGAAATAGACCAAAACTTAAATGCAAGAACTGAAACTCTAAAACTCCTGGAAGAAAAAAGGAATAAACTCCTTGACACTGGTCTTGCGTATAATTTTTTGGATATGACACCAGCAGCACAAGCAACAAAAGCAAAAATCAACAAGTAGAACTAAATCAAACTAAAAAGCTACTGCACAGCAAAGGAAATAATCAACAAAATGAAAAGGAAACCAAATAGAATATGAGAAGTATTTGCAAATCAAAATATCTTATAAAGGATTAATATCTAAAATACATAAGGAGCTCATATAGCTCAGGAGCAAAAACCAAACAATTCAATTAAAAAATGGGAAGAGTGCCTGATTAGACTTTTTTTCCAAAGATATACAAAGGCCAATAAGTACATGAATAGGTGCTCAACTTCACTAATCATCAGGGAAATGAAAATCAAAACCACAGTGACATATCACCTCACAACTGCTAGAATCTATATACATAAAAGCCTAAGCGACCGTTACAACCGACCGACCAGAACAACCAGTGGACCAGTTGACCAATTGCTATGACATGCACTGACCACCAGGGGACAGATGCCCAATTCAGGAGCTGCTCCCTGGTGGTCAGTGCGCTCCCATAGCCACCCTCCCACAACCTCCCCAAGCGGGCCAACCTCCCGTGCCCCTTCCCACCAGCTAACCTCCTACGGCCCCTTCCCCATCCCTTGCTGACCAATCTCCCATGGCCCCTCCCTGCTCACCAGCCAGCCAACCTCTTGCAATCGCTACCCCTGGCTGGCCAACCTCCCACGGTCCTTCCCCCACAGGCCCCCGGCCGGCCAGCCAACCTCCCGTGGTCTTTCCCTCCTGCCAGCCGCCCCTCCCCCAATAGGCCTTGATCGCAGGCCAGACGGAGGGACCCCACCCATGCATAAATTTGTGCACCAGGCCTCTAGGCTATATATATAAAGGGCTAACATGCTAAGTGTCCAACCGTCCAACTGGTCACTATGATACACACTGACCACCAGGGGGCAGACACTCAACACAGGAGCTGCGGTTCTCAGGTGAAGCACCCTGGAACCAGAGAGGAGGGAGTCCGATTCCTCATGTGGCCATGTGATTCCACCTTCGTCCTTGGGTTATATTGTTGCTGGAGCACTGCCGGGCCCAAATCTGGTTTACTGCACACTTGTGTTTGCATTCCATACCCAGCATGACAGTAACTTTGCAGAGTGCCCTCTTGCACTCTGAGACCCCTCGGGGATGGAGGAGAGCCAGTTTTGGCCCAATCCCACAGGCAAAGCTGAGGGACCAACCTGCCTGAGGGACCCCACTCAATCTGCAGATGTCCTTCAAGCCACGGCGCCACCCCAGGTGTGGCCGGCTGGGGTGGGACCATGGGAGGTTGACTCCAGGGCATGTCCAGCCTATCTCGCCCAGTCCCGCCTCACTGGCCACCTTCTAATTAGTTTCCTTTCAATGTGCATGAATCTGTGCACCAGGTCACCACTAGTGGTATTATAAAAAAAAAACAAGAGCCCAACTGGCATGGCTCAGTGGTTGAGAGTCAACCTATGAATTAGGAGGTCACGGTTGGATTCCTGGTCACAGCATATGCCTGGGCTGGGGGCTTGATCCCCAGTGTGGGGCACACAGGAGGCAGCCAATCAATGATTCTCTCTCATCATTGATGTATCTATCTCTCTCTCTCCCTGTCCCTTCCTCTCTGAAATCAATAACAATCTATTACAAATACAATAAAATAAAAAGACAAAAAATGGCAAATGTGGGTTCATTGTTGTTAGTAATGTAAATTGGTACAAGCCCTATGGAAAACAGTATGAAGGCTTCTTGAAAAATTAAAAATAGATTTACCAATTACTTAACTAAAATCACTCTCTTAAAGAGATATATTCAATCCCATGTTCACTGTAGCATTATTCACAATAGCTTAAACATGGAAACAACCTAAGAGTCCACTGATGGATGAGTGAATAAATTAAAAAGATGTGGTATAGGCAGGTAGGTAGAGAGGTAGATAGTATGTATATTTACAGAATGATTATTAATTCAGCCAGAAATAAAATAAATCCCGTCATTGGTAAAAATATGGATGAACCTTGAGGACATTATCCTAAGTGAAATAAGTCAGACAGTAAAGAAAGACAAATACTGTATGATCTCACTTATATGCCACATCTAAAAAAAGCTGAACTCATAGAAAGAGAGAGTATAAGTGGTTGCCAGAAGCTGGTGGGTGGGGGAAGTGGGGAGATGTTGGTCAGAGTATACAAACTTCCAGGTGCGAGATGAAGAAGTTCTGGGAGTGTAATGTTTAGCTTGATGACTTGAAAATGACTATGAGAGTAGAGCTTTAATGTTTCGACAAAACAAAAACTACAAATTGGTAATTGTGTGGGAAAATGATGTTAGCTAACATTGTAGTAAGCATTTCTCAATATATATGTGTATCAAGTCACATTGTACATCTTAAACTTATATAATGTTAATGTCAATTGTATCTCAAAGCTAGGAAAAATGTAATCAACCCATAATCAAGCCACATGTCAAAGTAATATTTATATTTAAGTATTAATAATTGTGCTGTGTTATCTTATTTTTAACGAGTATATTTTGAATCAGCTTGTAGTTGGATAGATAGGTAGTGAGTATAGATGATAGAGAGAGGTAATAAGAAAGAGATGGAGGGGGAGAAAGAGAAAGTAAAGAAGGAATATAGAGAAGGAAGGATCAGGGTGGGAGAGAAGGAGGGAAGAGAGAGAGGGAAGGAAGAAAGCCAGAAAGGAAGGAAGCTAGGGAGGGGGAAAGAAAAGGTAAGGCAAGGTAGCTTGGGGAATGAAGGGCAGGGGATGGAAGAAGACAAGAAGTCATTATTGATCATCTCCCGAGAGTGTCCTAATCATGGAAAGTCACAATCTACAATACTTCATTTCATATTTATTTAACAGAATACTCTCTGCTTCAAAGTCTCATGCCAGTGAATTCCAAAACACTGCAAAGGAATGTGGGAGTTAAATGTAATATAACACTCATATTTTTAATAAAATGGACATATTAATGATATAGAAATTTTGTTCCCAGGAGCACTATTAACATTAAGTAAATAGAACATCGGTCCAGTTGATTTGTTGAATGTCCAGTACAATAGGTCCTCAGGTTACATCGGAGATCCATTCTTACTGTGCGATGTAATGCGATTTTTGCCGTAAGTCGGAACCCACCTACATAAGCACCTACGTCACTCACATGGAGCACATACACAGCAGTAATGAAGTGACACAGTAAAAAAAAATAAAGATAACAATTCCCGACCTTTACTTGTGGTAAATAAATAGTAAAAAACATAAAGCACATATGTACATATGTACAAATGACAGAACATTTTTTTTTATAAATGAGAGATGGTGACGCAACCACAAAACAACATACGTCGAGTCTGGTGTAACCCGAGGACTGCCTGTGTTTCTGAAACTCCAATCATTCATGCCTCCCACCCCACAACTGCCTATTTAGTGCTTATTTAACAGTTCTGGATGGTTCTTAAGAATGAACTGTGAATAAAATACTTGGAAATCTTGTAGATGTGCGCTTGCAGATACTGACTTGTAAAACTTTACTCCTGACTAAGATGAGACTGAAGAGAGTCAGCTGTAAACTCCCCAGTGAGCTCAAGTGACTGGACAGAGTTTGTCCCTCTTGCACATGTACACTTACCCAGTCGCAGTACAGTTTATGATAACCATGGTAAACTCTCTGAGGCCCGCAGACGTACAAACAGGAAAGAAAGTGAAGGAACACATGCTCTGGAATAGACCAAAAGTATATTCCCTGAAAATCTATGTCCAACAAGCTCAGTTTTCTCATATTTAAAAGGGAGGAGCATAGTCTTTCCTTAAAGGTTTGGGGTTTTTGGGGGGAGGATTGAGAGTATCTCTGTAAAGCCTTAGGATAGTGCCCGTCACAGAACATGCATTCAATGAAAGTAGGCTATTATATTAATATTACATTAATAGCTGTTGATGATGTGGAGTTTATATTTCTGATGTGTTTTATAGCACAAAATTTGAACTATGAGTATATTTCAAAAGAAACTCTGTTATTTTTTTTCAATTGTTCTGAGCTGGAAACAACAGGAACTCTCAAGTAATCCTGTTTTTCCTGCAAGGGTAGAGAGGCAGTCTCCAAGGTAACTAAATCCCAAACCATATCAGAGTTTAGAAATAGAAATCTATACTCTCAATTTCATTAAGAAGCAGAAGGGTATCGGTAATACTTTACAGCTAAGTAGCAATATGTTCTGTGTAGTCAAACCTCCATTCACTCAATCTCAAGGTTAATGACCAATTATTACTGATTTCATATTAACTGCAATGCTACTCATTTTAAGTAAAATTCAAGGGCTTCTGCATTGTTCTGTTTATATTTAGAAGTTTTGGGGTCTTAAATTAAATACCCAACTCATTTCATTTTGCTTTCATCATTGAATGAATAACCCTAAATTGACAATTATAAAAGTACTAGAGGCCCGGTGCATGAAATACGTGCACGGGGGGTAGGGGGTGCCTCAGCCCAGCCTGCACCCTCTCCAATCTGGGACCCCTCGGAGCATGTCTGACTGCCCTGCAGGATGGGGCCTAAACTGGCAGCCGGACATCCCTCTCACAGTCCCGTACCACTGGCTCCTAACCGCTTGCCTGCCTGCCTGATCACCCCTAACTGGTCCCCTGCTGGCCTGGTTGCCCCCTAACTGCCCCCCCTGCTGGCCTGGTCATCTCCTAACTGTCTGGAAGGAAGTCATATATCAGGAAGATGTCAGGTAGACCAGCTCTAATTAGCATATTACCCTTTTATTAGTATAGATAGTTTACTGTTCTGTAATATTTGTTAATATTTACCACTACATTAAGACATAGGTTAGTTAGAAAAATGTTTGAACTATTCAGAACACAATTTACCATTGGATGAAACAGTTGTATTTGTTGTTTCTCCTTAGTTATTTTATAGCATTCAGCTGAGACAATAAGCAGCTTTACACATATAATTTAATCACCACAACAAGTCTATGACCTAGCATTATTAGCCTCATTTTACATGAAACGGCTAAATCACAAATACACAAAGTACCTAGCCCAAAGAATCTCTCGCCTTTTTCAGTTCCTGCGGATAGCAGCTCTGTCCATATACAGTCCCATTCCACTAGCAGAAAGTTCATTTGAGGCTGCCCTTTGCCTTTACTCAGGAAAGCCAATGATGAACTTTGAAAGAGTGTGTTCCAACCAAATTCACACCAATCTAAGGAAGGACATCAAAAAAGTAATTTAAGTGTTCAAAGACTTTTACAGTCTATTATACAAATTTGAGGTAATTGTATATGACAAATGACAAAACACATTTAGCCAGTTCTTGTTCATACTTCCTAATGCACAACTTTAGGGACCTTGATAAAGCTGTTGTTTTAGGTATGCCTGGGAATTCTCACAAACTTCTCACAAAAGTTCAAACATAATTTTATTCCACCAGGCTGCAAGAACTAGTGATAAAGAGGCCAAATGTATGGGGGCATTCCCCCAGGCACTGGGATTTTCAAAATGAAGAAATAGATCAGGATGCTTCAGAAAATAATAATAACAACAACAATTACAAGTGCCAATAATACAACAGTAATAGTGAGGAAGGGAAGAAGGAGTAGCAAGAGGGACAGAAATTCTCTCTCTGTGTTTGGCATTCTGCAATGCTTTTTACATTCTTCATTGCCTCACTGTACTTTATAATAACACTAGAGGACCAGTGCACAAAATTCGTGCATGGGGGGGGGGCGTGTCCCTCAGCCCAGCCTGCATCCTATCCAATCTGGGACCCCTAGAGGGATGTCCGACTACCCGTTTAGGCCCGATTCCCAGTGGGGATCGGGCCTAAACGGGTAGTCGGACATCCCTCTCACAATCCAGGACTGCTGGCTCCCAACTGCTTGCCTGCCTGCCTGCCTGATTGCCCCTAACTGCTTCTGCCTGCCAGCCTTATCACCTCCTAACCACTCCCCTGCCAGCCTGATTGACGTCTAACTGCTTCCCTGCTGGCCCAATTGCCCCTAACTGCCCTCCCCTGCTGCCTGGTCACCCCTAACTGCCCTCCCTTGCAAGCCTGGTCACCCCTAACTGCCCTCCCCTGCTGGCCCAGTCACCCCCTAACTGCCCTCCCTTGGTAACCTGGTCCCCCCTAACTGCCCTCTCTTGCTAACCTGGTCCCCCCCAACTGCCCTCCCCTGCTGGCCTGATCACACCCAACTGTCCTCCCCTGCAGGCCTGGGTCCCCTCAACTGTCCTCCCCTGCAGGCCTGATCACCCCCAACTCCCTTGCTGGCCTGGTCCCCCCCAACTGCCATCCTCTGCAGGCCTCGTTCCCCCCAACTGTCCTCCCCTAAAGGCCATGTCCCTCCCAACTGCCCTCCCCTGCTGCCTGGTCACCCCTAACTGCCCTCCCTTGCCAGCCTGGTTGCCCCTAACTGCCCTCCCCTGCTGGCCCAGTCACCCCCTAACTGCCCTCCCTTGCTAACCTGGTCCCCCCCAACTGCCTCCCCTGCTGGCCTTATCACACCCAAGTGTCCTCCCCTGCAGGCCTGGGTCCCCTCAACTGTCCTCCCCTGCAGGCCTGATCACCCCCAACTCCCTTGCAGGACTGGTCCCTTCCAACTGCCCTCCCCTGCCGGCCATTTGTGGTGGCCATTATGTGTCCACATGGGGGCTGCCTTCTTTGACCACATGGGGGTGGCCATCTTCTGTCTTGGAATGACATATTACTCTTTTATTAGATAGGATTACTGGAGGAGAATTATTCATGCCCACTTTTAATGGTTCCAGAGCAAGAGGTTTAGGGAAATTTACTGAAAATAACTTTTTTCTTGCATATGAATTATTGCTCCAATAACCAGTATTCATCTAAAGCTAATCTCTTAATAATTTTATTGCAGGTTCTAGGAAACTATTGAGAACTTGTTATTTTTAGTAGAGATAGCTGATGGCTCCCCAGTATTGGTCTCCCCTTCATTATAATAATGTTAAAACTCCACATTTAAGTTGGGCTATTGCTGGCCTATTTCAGTTCTCTTAAGCGGTTGACAACATATGTCCATGCAGACCTGTAAATGGATGTTTATAACAGATATTCATAATGTTCCAAAGGTAAAATAACCCCCATGTCTATCCATTGGTAAAAGCATAAATAAGTCATGAATGTTTTAAAATAAGTTAGGTCTAGCCAAGCCATGGTGTCTCAGTGGTTGAGTGTGGACCCATGAACCAGGAGGTCATGGTTTGATTCCCCATTTGGACACATGCCCAGGTTGCAGGCTCTACCCCTGGTGGTGGGCATGAAAGAGGCAGTCAATCCATGATTCTCTCTCATCATTGATGCTTCTATCTCTCTCTCCTCCTCCCTTCCTCTCTGAAAAGCGACAAAAATATATTTAGAAAAATAAAGAAGTTAGGTCTATAAAAAAACACTATGACAACACAAACATGTTGGCCTTGGTATTGCTGTTTTGAAAGGAAAATAAAGTTAAATTATTTGTCAAGAGAAAACAAAACATTTGCTGACATGATGAGAGAAGAAAAATTAATAAAGAGTTCAAGATCTTGAAATCGTTGATTGGGTGAGTGATGATACATTAAACAAAACAGGAAGCACGAAGATGGATCAGGACTACTGGGAGGACAATGATGAGTTTAGTTTTTGTTGAATTAGATTGAATTGCTGATGGAACATTTAAACTTGGTTGCCCCATGTAAGGAGAAGATTGAGTCTGTTCAGCAACTGAAACAGATTCTTTATGAGCATAATATCTTTTCTCTAAAATTTTCTGCAACCATTAGAGATAGTTATGCATGTGAAATAAAGTCATAATGCAGTATTTAGGGTTCCCATTTGTAATGGATGATTTTTTTGTTTGTTTTCTTTGGTTTTTCCTTTACCACATATGGAAAATATATCTGGGTAATGAAATGATACTTCTTTGTTTTTTTGTACATTTTCAAGTTTAACCATTATAAGCCAAATATCATAGTGACTCATGAACTCTTTCATATAGTATCTATATCCAGAGAAAACTAAATCCTTTACACCTAACTATCTCCAGATTAATTTGAATCAAAAATTATAAAAATGTTTGATTCAAGTTAATTTGTATTTTAAGTTATAAAAAGAGCATCCAAATATTTTTACATTCTGATTTTATACCATAGGGTTATTATAAAGTAAACATCACAATGCCTTTTTGTTTATATTTATGGATATGAACATTTCACTGGTTAAAAGCCAAAAACTGAGCATCTGTATTCATTATTCAACCTCCTTATTTTTGTTGTTGTTGTTGTTATTTTTTAAATCTCTTGTTCTCATTGCTGTTGGGATTTTTACCCCAGGTATAAATAAATAGGTGTGAATCCAGCCAATTCTGGGTGATTGATCTCTGCATTTCCAGACAGCTCACGCCATATCTAGTAATTATACCATTCAGACACAGAGATTGTATTATCTCAAATTGCCTGGAAGGATAACAATTTATCAAACTTGCTGAAAGAAGTGCATCTTTGCCTTAAAGTGGTCACTTTTCCCTCTGTTTAGTTGCTTTATCTAATAGAATGAGTCCAGAAGGCTTTCATCTACTGTCTTTTCCTACTCCTTTCATTTTTATTCTCTTTGGTCATTAAGCAGCTGAAAGAAGATAGACAATGTTTCCTGTTCGTATTTTTTATCTTACTCTCTGTCAGCACAACAGGGATTCTGATTCTATAATTTGATAACAAAGCACAAGACAAGGTAAGCAATAGGATTTCAGAGTGCCTCAACCAAACTCATAGCTGTTCTATACCACTGAGTTTTCCAAGACACTTTAAATATGAAAATAATGCTATAAAAATAAAAATACTATAAATTAGAGAGGTTAGTTTCTAATCTAATCCTGCTGAATTTTTAATAACAAGATCATTATATATTTTCGAGATCTAGGAAAAGGAGTAAAACCAAAATTACAAATCACTACCATGATTTGTCAGTATGAACACACTCTTGCTTCTCAAGGATAGTTATTCACTCTTCTTTTAGTGCCAGTATAATTGGCAGTGATGTTATGCACAGATATTTCACATTGAATATTGGGACATGGAGAGATGGGAAAGAAATGGCCAAAACTTTGGAAAACCATGACCTAAAAAGAAAGGTTACAGATTATTATGAACCTCCTTTTCCAAACAAAGGAATCATTGTCATAAGATAAAAGCAGAATGTGACTGGTTAATGTATGTTTCAGCTCCACTGAGCTAAAGCCATGCCCAAGCAGCTAGTAAAACATTGTTTCTGAGTGCTTCTTTGAGGGTGATTCTGGAGGAGATTAGCATTTAAAGGAGCAGACTGATTAAAAAAGATCACCTTGAGGAATGCAGGTGGACATCACCCAACCTGTTGAGAAACTAAAGAGAACAAAAAGGTAGAGAAAGGAAGAATTTGCAGTTTTGTTGGAACTGGGACACCCATCTTCTCCTGCCCTCAGACAAAGGCACTCTGGTTCTTGGGCCTTCAGACTTGGATGGGGACCTACACCATCAGTCTTCCCCACAATACTCCAGCCTTTGGACTCAGACCCAGACTTATGCCACTGGCTCCTCTGGTTCTCAGGCCGTTGGACTGGGACTAAATTATATCCCTGGCTTTCCTGGATCTCTGGCTGCAGAGAGCAGATCATTGGACTTGGCCTCCACGATAACCACATGAGCCAGTTCCTGTAATAAATCCCTTCTTCTATATCTACGTGTATTGGTTCTGTTTCTCTGGAGAACCCTGACTAATCCTGAGGGCTTTTCAAGTGTATCTTAAAACAGATGGGTTAAGGTAACTCAAGAGCTTTCTGACATTGAAAAGCTCTGAAGAGAGATAAAGGCAGCAAAGGAAATTGAGAAGGAACATATACTATTAGAATGAAGGTTGCCCAACTCTGTAAATGTGCCATAAACCATTGAATTGTACTTTTTAAGTGGGTGAGCTGTGGGATACATATAAATTATTTCTCAGTAAAGGTGTTTTTAAAAATATGTGAATTTATTACTTTCATTTAAAAATAAATGCTACAAATTCACTTTTCAAATATATGTTACCTCTTCTTGCTAAGATCGTCTTAGGCTCTACTGCAGCAGTTATCCTGTGGTCGCGACCCACAGGTTGAGAACCGCTAGCAGGGTCGCCTAAGACCATCGGAAAACACAGATTTTTACATTACGATTCATAACAATAGCAAAATTACAGTTATGAAGTAGCAATGAAAATAATTTTATGGTTGGGGGTCACCACAACATGAGGAACTGTATTAAAGGGTCACGGCAATAGAAAGGTTGAGAACCTCTGCCATATATATATATATATATATATATATATATATATATATATATATATGTATTTCCTTGGTGTCAGACTTTTTAGTCTTGCTTCCCACTTCTGTCCTTACATGATACTATCTTATTTTCACTCTTATATTCCCTATGAGATGTCAATAATTAACAAATGATGTGGTCCTACAAACTAAACTCCAGAAAAAAACACACAAAATAACCAGCTGTTGTCCTCACATATCTGTTGTGTCCATTGTCTTATTTGTTACTGAAAAACAAAGTTATTTCTAAATTCCCCCAATTGCTCTACAGTATGACAAGAAATATTTTTTTTTATAATAAAGAAATAGTGGAGTTTCACACAGCACAAAATGTTGCTAGAGTCCATATCACCACAGTCAATAATTAAGGTGCATCCCTAAATTATAAAATATATTATAGTAATCTCCATAGCACCAAGAAGATCAAATTGATTACACTGAAAGTGAAATGCCTGGAGTTCTATTTGTCTTCCTAAAGAGGGTTTAAAGCCAGACCTCCTCAAGGGCTCTAGGAGCATTTCCAGGAGGAAGGGCCCCCTTGGTGCATTCAATGCCCCTATTTATTTTTATTTTTTTTGACTCTGGCAGTTGCACTTGGGAGCATGCTGTTCCACAGCAGGTGGGAGTTTTAATGCTCCGTCATCTCGTGACAGTGGATGGATTCAGCAAAAGCAGTCCCTCTGAGGTATATTTAATGTGAGAAAAAATCCTGGCTTAAGGCCTATAATTGTTGTAGGTGAGGGAGATAAAAGTCAATTTACAGAGTTAAATAAAAATGAGTTAAATAGCAGGCTGAAGCACTCACACTGAAATATATTTACATCCTTCCAATTTTGTTTGTGTTTCTAAACTTCACTTACAATCTTACTCTGTTATACATGCACTTTTATCTATCACTTTTCTTCCAAGGAATACAGAATGCCATATCATCAGTCATCAAAATAGGCTTGGAAGACACAAAAAGTTATTGCCATTCTCCTTTTGCAGATAAAAAAGAAAATTGAAGGGAAGGCTAAGTGATTTTTCCTCCTAGATCTCACCAAGAAGTCGCTGGTAAAATCAAGAAGGGTTTTATGGTCTCTTGAGACCCACATCCACAAGAGTGAGATGAAACTGGGATAACAATATAAACAGAATTCACATGAGCTGTCAATGATGTCCAAATCTCTCTGGCTCCTCTGTCAGGCACAAAGAAAAAAAACAGACACTATTTATCAAAATGTGCCCTTTTGTGTTTATACTAATACATTTTTGAAACTGCAAGAGCTAGAAATGAGTACATTTATCTATGGTTTCTACAAAATCATATTTTTAATTACTTATTCTCAAATGTACTGTTTTCCCCCATAAATTTCCATTCGATTCCTCTTGTTGAATATTCACGATTCTGAGTTCATAATTCTATCATTTTTAATATTTTTCTGATTATGTTAAAATTACAGGGGAATTTTACTCTTTTCAGAAATATGGAAAGGCTCAATATGTGAAACTACAAACATATATAGTTACCTTTGAAGTGAATTGACTATTTTTGACTATCTTTTTTTTTTTTTTTACAAAATAAAATGATTGGACTTCTGGTTTCAGATGAGAGATGTGGAGATGTGGAGTTGGAATGAGTGTTGCTCCTACCTTTATAAAAGGGGAAGTACTGGGCAAACTGCAAATTATCTTTCCTTAAAGCCATTAGAAAAAAAAAATGACATCACAGGACAAACAACTAACCTAAATCTGAAGGGAGACAGGCATTTGCTGGGAGAAACAAAATCCCAACGTTTGCTTACTAGGGGCAAATGCTGTGAAATGCCATACAAGCCAGCAAAATGGCTAAGCTAGAATGTTTAATAAATTGCTAAAGGCCAAGTGTTGAATCCTGTAATATTGTGGCAACCCTGAAGTCTGCAGACATGTGTAGATGGCAACCTCCTGCAGGTTGCTCCCTTTGATGACCACCTGGTGCTCACAGAGAAGATGAAGAGAGGTTATTAAGCCAGAAAGGAGTAAAATTAAGTCAAAACTTGGGTCTCTGCATAGAAATGATGAGCTTCAGAAATGAAATCAGTGATGATAAAATATAAATCTTTTCATTTTAACTGCTCTAAAATAAAACCTTTGCAGCAAAAGTTATAACATGTATTATGTTTATAGCATTTGAAAAGTGAAAGGTTTCACTATCATGGCACAAAAATTGTGAGGGAATAATTTGGAATATAATATTATAAATCTCTTACAAATACTACTATTTAAGTTTGAATTTAGAATATTTAAAAATGTATGCTACAAACCAAGATAACCATTTAAAAAACTTGAGGAAAAAAATGGATATATTGTCAGGGTAAATAAAGATATTGCATGATGGTCAATTCTCAGAACATTCCAATCCTAATTATATATGTAATATATAATAGAACTTAAAGTACATGGGATAAAAACAGATAGGTATGAAAGGAGGAACAGATAAGTCCACAGTTATAGTTGAAGACTTCAACACTCCTCTCTCAGTAATTAATAGACCAGTTAGGCAAAAGATCAGTTCAGATATAGGTGATCTGAACAACACTATTGGCCAACTTGATTTATTTGACATCTGTTGAAACTCCACCCAAGATCAGAATATACATTCCTTTCCAGTGCACAGGGAGCATTCCTCAAGAAGGACCATATTCTGGTCACAACTCAGACTTTAACAAATTTAAAATAATTGAATCATGCAATTTGCATTCTTAAAACATAACATAATTAAACCTGAGACATTAATAAAAAAGTCCCAAATATTTGAAAATTTAAAAAAAAATATGTGTAATTAACCTAAAGGGAAAATGGAAGTTTAAAGGAAAATTTAAAATATTTTGAAATAAAAGAATTAATACAACACATTAAAACTTGTGGGGTACAGGTAAACCAGTGATCAGAAGAAAACTTACAGCATTAAGTTCTTATATTAGAAAAGAAGATGTAAAATCTGTAACAAGTCTCTTATGTTACTATAAACTTGAGAAAGAAAACCACTTTAAACACAAAGCAAGCAAAAATAAAGGAATAATGAAGACCAGAACAGAAATCAATAAAATTAAAAACAGAAAAATAGAAAAAATTCAATGAAAACAAAGGCTATCTCTTTGAAAAGACAATGCTATTGATACACTTCTAGCCAGGATGGCACTGAGTAAATATACAGTTGACATTATACTTATGGTGAGAGACTTCCCAAAGAGAGAGAAGAGACCAAGAATGTTCCCACTTAGGACTTCTATACAATGTGATAAAGGTAGAGCTAGTCAGTGCAAAAGGAAAGAAAATACAGGCATATGGATTGGAAAGAAATAAATAAAATATAATCTATATATATAAAAGCCTAAGTGACTCTTTGACCACTTGACTGTTTGACCGGTAGCTACGATGTGCACTGACTACAAGGGGGCAGATGCTCAATGCACAGACATGGAAACATGGAACAGACTGATGAATCTCAGAGGGAAGTGGGGGGAGGGCAGGAAGAGATTAATCAAAATCTTATATGCATACTAGAGGCCCTGTGCACAGATTCTTGCACCAGTGGGGTCCCTTGGCCTGGCCAGCAGGGATCAGGCTGATACCAGCAGTCTGACATCCCCCAAGGATTGCGATAGGGAGCAGGCCAGGCCAAGGGACCCCACCAGTGCACAAATCCGTTTACTGGGCCTCTAGTCTATACTAATAAAAGGGTAATATGCTAATTAGACCAGATAGACCAGACGTCATTCCAGACGTCCTTCCTGACAAAGCCGGGGCCTAGGCAGCACTGCCCAGGGTCCTGGATGCCTGCAGCCAGCCGCCAGCCTGGGTCCTGAGTGTCTGCGGCCGGCCAGAGGGAGGGAAGCCCAGGTCCCAGTTGCCTGCGACTGGCCAGAGGAGGGAAGCCTGGGTCCCAGGTGTGGGGGCTGAGGCAGAGGCAGTTAGGGGCGATCAGGCAGGCAGGCAAGCGGTTAGGAGCCAGTGGTCCCACATTGCGAAGGGGATGTCCGACTGCCGGTTTAGGCCCGATCCCGCCTGCCGGATCGGGCCTAAACTGGCAGTCGGGCCTAAACTGGCAGGGATCAGGCCTAAACTGGCAGTTGGACATTCCCTGAGGGGTCCTGGATTGAGAGAGGGTGCAGGCTGGGCTGAGGGACTACCCGCCCCTTGCACGATTTTGTGCACCAGGCCTCTAGTCTATATATAAAATATAATCTATAAAGACATTGCTAGAATTAATGAATGAATTGAACAACATAACAGCATTCAAGATCAACATACAAATTTCAGTCATATTTCTACATGTCAGCAGTATACATTAAGAGTACACTTTTATTGCCAGGTAGGGAAACACAGAACTGTGCAACTAGTTGCAAAATAAGTTTAGATGAAGATTTTGAAAACGGTTAGTTGGAATAAAATTTATGCAGAGTAAACACTGTGAAAAAAAATCAATACTTATTTCCAGAGAAGGAAATGTCTCTTGTCATAACTGTTTACATTTCATTGCACTACATTATGTAGTTTGAAATGACTTAACATACAAAAAAAAATAAGGCATTTTAGAAAACAAACACAAGCCATAATATTCAAGAAACACTTGTCACAGTGCTCTTATTTGAGAAATAAATGGATCAACACAGATTTTTATCACTGCAATGATCAAAAAATATAAACTTAGCAAAGTCCTTTTAAGAATAATTATAAAACTTGGACAGACTTACAATGACTAACAAAATTGATAATATTATCTGAAAACAGCATTTCATCCCTATGGACCTATTCAGGTTCCCCAGGATAATCAACTTTCTAAAAGTCAACTGTGCCCTATAATATATCCTAAACATGAGAGTGACATCTATCATAGTTGCTGCCATGAGGAAATGGGTGTGGATGCCAAGGGATGGTAAGTCTTGGGAGTCAGTTTATAATTCTGACTACCATTATGCAAGGGAGAGAGTAACCTGGTTTCAGGTTCAGCTTAGTATTTGATGATGCTCTCTTCATATTCCTGATACTATTAATTTTAACACAAGATGCAAATAGTATATTCTTAAGTTGATTTAAAACTATCTCATTTAAACAGACCTAATTTTTTTAATATATTTTATTGATATTTTACAGAGAGGAAGGAAGAGGGATAGAGAGTTAGAAACATCGATGACAGAGAAACATCGATCAGCTGCCTCTTGCACACCTCCTACTGGGGATGCGCCCGCAACCAAGTTACGTGCCCTTGACCGGAATCGAACCCGGGACCCTTCAGTCCGCAGGCTGACGTTCTATCCACTGAGCCAAACTGGTTTCGGCCAGACCTAATTTTAATGAAACAATTAAAATAGTTTTATTAAAAATTCAGTAATAAAGATGATACTTCATCTTTCACTGTCATTTTTGGTGATTATTTGAGAAGCTCTGGTCAACATAAAGTACATTAGAAAAAGAATATCAATATAAGAAGAAAGGAGAAAATAAAGTAACATGTAATAAGTACCTGTTTATCTGGAAAAAATGAGAAAATTAACTGAAAATTATTAAAATAAAATAATTTAGTAATGTTATTACTTGCAAAATTGTTATGCAAAATCAATAAGTTATTTATATATAGACAATGAGCAATTTATGAATATAAAGAAAGAAAATACCTTATTCATTGATGCAGCAATACAAATAAAAAAATTAATGAGGAACATGCTTTTATGAAAAGTGTTACTACATTCCTAAAATTTTTAAATTAACTTCCATCACTTAAAAATGTGTGGCATATTTTTAGCATTTGGTGGCATATTTGCAGTGTCCTAATGTCTTTTCAAAGAAGGTAAAGGAAATTAATATGTTAATCCCTTTGCATGTGTACGGTACAATATCATATTCAGTTTTACCTTCCATAAAGTTTTCAGTAGTGGTCATCTCAGATCTTAATAAACCTAACAAAATTTAAAGAAAAAGCCCAGTGCAGGAAAATGAAAAGTATTGTAATCATGAGTAAGTAATATTATAGGAGAGGACTCTAAATAAGAGGGATATGAAAAGATCTAGGATGAATTGCTCTGAGAAGAACAAGGGGAAAAGGTGATAAAATAGAAGCATATTAAGTAAAGAACAGACTAAAATAGATACACATAAATTCTTCTCTTTTACCCTTCCTTACAATTCAAGGACAGTGGATAAAACCATAGTGCTTGGAATAAATTGTCAAGAAATGATTTCAGTATTTCTGTCTGCTCCATTCCTAATTGAAATACCAAATGAACATTGCTATACTTTCACTTTCCAATATTTATATAATGAAAATTAGCTATTAAAAGCTCCCAAGTTATACTAAACAAGAATCTAGCAATTTCAATTTTAAAAGAAAGGAAATTAAGGCCCAGGCAATCTGGTACTCAGGTAATCTGGTACTCAGGTAATCTGGTACACATATTCATTCATAAACTTGATTAGTCAGCTGTTTCCAGGACTCCTACGTCAGGGATCTTTTTAGCACTGCATGGTTACCACCAGAGTCACTGTATGTGCATCTCATAGCTCATTTGATCTGTGTATGTAAATACGCAAACATATACACTATTTATGTGACTGTATATGGGATATACATGCAAATATATTCCATGCATCAGAAATTTATTTTAATACTTTTTACTATTTATCTCTTTATTTCAAGGTATTAAGTAAATGTACCATCTAATTGTACCATAATTGCAAAAATTATTTATATCAATTCACATATAAATTGATATATATATATATATATATATATATATATATATATATCCTGAGTACATTTTTGTTATTGTTATTTGTTTGTTTTTTAATCTTTATTGTTGAAAGTATTGCAGATGTCCCCTTTTCCCCCCATTGACACCTTCTAGCCTGCACCTACCCCCTGCCCCAGGCATTCACCACACTATTGTCTGTTTCCATGGGTTATGCATATATGCATACAAGTTCTTTGGTTAATCTCTTCCCACCCACCCCTACCTTCCCTCTGAGATCTGAAAGTCTGTTCCATGCTTCTATGTCTTTGATCTATTTTGTTCATCCATTTATTTTGTTCTTTAGATTCCACATATGAGTGACATCATGTGATACTTGTATTTGTCTGACTGGCTTATTTCACTTAGCATAACACTTTCCAGGTCCCTCCAGCATATCTCTTAAAGGGTAAGAGATGCTTCTTTTTACAGTTGCATAGCATTCCATGTTGTAAATGTACCACAGCTTTTTTATCCACTCATCTACTGATGGCACTTAGGCTGTTTCCAGATCTTTACCTATGGTAAATTGTGTTGCTGTGAACATAGGGGTGCATTTATTCTATTTTTTATAATGTTTTTTCTTTATTGATTAAGGTATTACATGTGTCCTTATCGCCCCATTGCCCCCATCCCCCCCACTCATGCCCTCACCCCCTTGTTGTCTGTGTCCATTGGTTAGGCCCATATGCATGCATACAAGTCCTTTGGTTGATCTCGCCCCCTTACCCCCACCTTCCCCTACCTTCCCTCTGAGGTTTGACAGTCTGATTGATGCTTCTCAGTCTCTTGATTTGTTTTTGTTCATCATTTTATGTTGTTCATTATATTCCATAAATGAGTGACAGCATGGATGGAACTGGAGAGCATTATGCTAAGCAAAATAAGCCAGTCAAAGAAAGATAAATATCACATGATCTCACTCATTTATGGCATATATTCTTTCTTATTGGTGTTTTGGGCTTCTTTTGATAAATTCCTAGAAGTGGGATCATTGTACTTTTAATAGAGTATCAGTGAAAAATATGTTGATATAAAAAAACACCCACAATTTTTTTAAAATCTGGGATCAGTTGAACAACTAATAAACATCACTTGGTACTTATTAAAAATTATCAAATCCATTAATTTTTTCACATTTTCCCTCATTTTCTTAGTACAATATGAAATTTCAATTGCTGCCATCTCTTAGCTTATACCAGGAACCTGATTTTCCTAAGTTAGTGGTTGACATCAAACATTTCCATTATTTTGAAATTACAAATAAGGAATACATTTATAATAAAATCTGAATTAAAGAAAATTACAAACTGGCCTATATTGAAATATCACACATAGCTTCTGAGACAATATTAAAATTCAGTGAAGATGCTCCTGTCAGTTGATCCTCCAAAATGCTTCTTACAAGATTTTTGCCTTTTAGACTCATGTACTTTTGATCTACTCCAGCTACATGCCATCACCTACCCAAGTGCAGGTCAGGGTTTTGCTACATATCTGGGTCTAGGCACCTTCCATAAGCTTTTAGACCAGCATATACGTAGCTTTTCATAATAGGCATCACACTATACATATATCTATCTATATCTATATCTATATCTATATCTATATCTATATCTATATCTATATCTATATCTATATATATGTAATATGGTAATTAGACCGGACAGCCAAACGACCTTCTGGATGTCCAGATGCCCTTCCTGACAAAGCCGCTGGGGCCGGAGGGAAGCCAGCTGGGGTCCTGGGTGCCTGCCAGCGGCCGGAGGAGGGTAGCTTGGGTCCCAGGTGCCGGAGGGAAGCTAGTGCTGGCAGCCAGGGTAAGGAAGGCCTACTCTTGCACGAACTTACAAAGTGTCTAATATGCCTAATATACAAAGTGTCCCCTCAGGAGTTCGACCAACTAGGAGTTCGATCACTCACTATGCTGTGTGCTGACCACTAGAGGGTGGTGCAAAATGAAGGAAGGCCACAGCTGGCAGCTGGGGAAGGGAGGCCCTGGCCAGCAGCCGGCAACTGCTAGGGACCCTACCCATGCAAGGATTTTGTGCACTGGACCTCTAGTCTACACTAATAAAAGAGAAACATGCAAATTACTGTCACTCTGCTATGCCCAACAGCCAATCAGAGTGAGTATGCAAATTAACCTGAAAAGATGGCAGCAGCCCCGCCCCCAGCTGCTCTGGGCCTGTGGGCATCAGAGAAGTTGGGCGCCAGCATCTGAGGCTGGCTGCAGCCAGGGAGACCAAGAAGCCACCTGCCCCGTGATCCCAGGCCGCAGCCAGCCTCAGAAGCTGCCTGCCTCATGTCCGCCTGCCCCACGTCCTGGGGGAGACAGAGAAACCGGGCCCCAGTGCCTGAGGCTGGGTGCGGCCTGGGAGAAGAAGAAGCCGCCTGCCCCATGATCCCAGGCTGCAGCCAGCTGGAGAAGCCGCCCGCCCCATGTCTGCCCACCCCATGTCTGCCCGCACCATGTCCTAGAGGAGACGAAGAAACCAGGCCCTAGCACCTGAGGGTGGATGCAGCCTGGGAGACGAAGAATCCGCCTGCCCCATGATCCCAGGCTGCAGCCAGCTGGAGAAGTCACCCACACTGCATCCCAGGGAAGACGGAGAAGCCGCCCGCCTGCGGTCCATGCACTAGCACCTGCAGCTGGCTACAGCCTGGTAGACGGAGAAGCCAGCCACCCCACAGTCCTGGGCACCAGTACCTGTGGCTGTCTGTAGCTTGGGAGATGGAGAAGCCGCCCACCCCGCGGTCCCAGGCACCAGCACTTGCGGCTGCAGCCCAGGCGAAGCCAGCTGCCCACCATCCCCCGTGGCTGCATTTGAACTGGGCGCCTATGGCTGACCAGAGGGAGGGAAGCCCGTATCCTGGGTGCCTGTGGTCAGCTATAGGAGGGAATCCTGGGTCCCGGAAGTGGGGCTGAGGCAGAGGTGGTTAGGGGCCATCAAGCCAGCAGGGGAGAAGTTAGGGGCAATCAGGCAGGCAGGTGAGTGGTTAGGAGGCAGCAGTTCTGAATTGTGAGAGGAATGTCCAATTGCTGGTTATCCCCTGAGGGGTCCCAGATTGGAGAGGGTGCAGGCAGGGCTGAGGGACACCCTTCCCACCCCACCCCCATGCATGAATTTCGTGTACCGGGCCACTAGTGTGTGTGTGTGTGTGTGTGTGTGTGTGTGTGTTTTATATATATATATATATATATATAATATATATATATATATATATATATATAAAATATATATATTATATATATATTATATATATATTATATATATATATTATATATATATATTATATATATATATTATATATATATATGCATATATAATTGCTAAGTGTCCTTCCACCTTCCAACTGGTTGCTATGACTCACACTGACCACCAGGGGACAGACACTCAATGCAGGAGCTTCTGGGACACACAGAAAAACCACACACTTGGCACCCAGAAAGCAACACTCGGCTTCCCCCAAGTGGGAAACAGTCCCTGCCACCACCCTGGAGTGACACTCCACCAAATTGCAGCCGACACTGCTGAGATCCATGGTGCAAAATGCAGCCCATAGCCCAGCCCAGCTGGGAAACGGTCACTGTGGGTGCCGGGTAATGATGTCACGTAACAACGCCTGGCTTCCTCTCCCTAGCGACTAGCCTCCTTAGAGTTCCAGGAACACAGGTGAAAACATTTTACACTTTAACCAAAAGTCTGTGAAGCATTTTTTCATGCCTCATCTCATTTGATCCTCACAGAAGTCCTGGAGTAAGTAGATAGGAGACTTGGTGGAGTCCTATTTTCTTTTTATTAGCTGGAAAACGAATATTTAGAAAGTTTAGAAATTTCACCCAACTGAAAAGAAGTAAGAAATGGTGGACCTTGAAAATGACTTCAGGTTTTCTCACTGCACAGAATATAGTCAAACACTGCTACAGTTACATATTTTACTCTTTGTTCTCCTTGTGTGATCTACAATAATTGTGTTGATATTTACTGCTGTGTTGCTGACAATTACCTGAAAGAGAAGTTGGGGTACTTCACTGGGCTGGGAAAAGTTTAGCTACATCAGAAAGCAGGTCTAATTAAGCAAATTTACTCTGTATCTATAAAAGGCTAAGTTGACTCGCACATGTGCGATACATATAAAGCGCTCGCTGGCGCCAATCACACGCATGTGTTTTCATCTGTCATTGTGGATCATGAATTTGGTTGACACTTCTATTATAGAGAAAGGGCAAATAGCGATATTAAACTATTTCTTCTAATTAATTTCCTTTCAATGTGCATGAATTCATGCACCAGGCCACTAGCATATATATATAGTCATTGTCCTGTTATTCACTGCTCCTTATGTGGGAGGAGTTACATCCTCAACTCCTGGCCATAAGCTTGGTCAAATTATTTGATTAAAGTAAAGGAATGTGAGCCAAAGGGATACTATCGCAGGTATGAGTTGAAACTTTAAAGTTTGTGTTTTTCTATCAGCCATCTTTCTCTGGCATGAGAGAAACCTGTTCCAAGTAGAAGCTGCTTTGTAAGTCTAGGTTCTAGACTGGGAAACTGCAGGCAGCAGAGTGATCGCAGGCTGACAGGCTCAGCAGAGCTGCAGCAGGCCAAGCAGACTTACAGCCACGGAAAAAATGGTGAGGCTGAGCAATAAATTCTGCTGTTGTAAGCTATTAAGATTTGTGTGTTCCTTTGTTACTGCAGCAAATTTGACTGATATGCAAGGCAACCAAATTTTTGGTGAAATTGATATGCTCTTCTCTGTGAATTCAAATAATATTTACTTAGCCTCAGTGTTGCAAGCACAAGTATAACTCTGTGGATATAAAGATTTTTTAAAGAGACATTCTTTTTTATTGCTTATAATAAAATGGATATTGCTGCAGTAGAGAAACATTTACAATAGAATGTGATAAATGCCACAGTATAATTATACTCTGGTTTACATTTATGTGGAGTCAGAGGCTCACCTAACTCTACCTAAGACAGAAATTCGGAATTTGGAGAAAGATTTACAGAACAGGCAATAACTAACCTGAATTTTGAAGGTAAACAAGGGTTCATTGAAAGGACAAATCAAGGAAATATATTAGAGACATATGGCAACATAGGAATAAGAGTGAAGAATGAGACATATATGGCGATTGTAAATGAGTCCTAGAAGCCTGGGTTGTTGGTAGTTACTGTGCAAAAAAGTCGGTCAGTGCCAAATTAAAATGGGCCTTTCTCATTGCACTAATGAGCTTGCAATTTACCCAGTAGGATGAATAGTAGTAAGATGAAAAATGGATTATAGATCCAGGGAGAAAGAGATAAGAGAATTCTAAAAGCGCATGCAAGAATGTGAACTAAAACACTGTCATTGAGCAATTAGAGAAATAAGTTTCCTGCTTGCTTTGGAGAACAAAGACCAGTGGGAATTTAGTTTCACTCAGATGCACAAATGTTAGTGTTAGCCAAGGAGCAAAGATGACATTGATGTTATTGCATCCAATCTGTGAGGCTAACCGGAGGCCCCACCATACATTGTTCTTGCTAAGACACAAAATTTAGAAATCTGCACAGCTGAGCCAAGGTCAAAGTTCAGGAAAAGAGCAACACTGTAGCTTCTCTAAGTCACATTGTCCCAAGGGTAACACTGACTCTAAGCCTACATCCTGTGATCAAGATAAAGGGAAGGTGACAGATACTTGCCAGGGGTGAGGGTGAATGGACGGAGGTTAGGGGAAAGAAAAAGACAGGAAGGAACTTTGGATAGGGACATTTTTTTCATCTTTGCATTATTTTTTCTACATATTCAACACATTTCCCTCATAGATTTTTAACTCCACAAGGTTCATTCTAAATTTGTTTGAACCAAACAGGCAATATGAGAAACACTAATTGTATCTTTTTCTGGAAATATGGAATAAGCCAGAAGGCTTGCACAATATTAATCATGAGGAAATAAAACATTTTATCTCAAGTTTTCTCTAAATAAGATGGAGGAAAGGAGACAGGATATCTACGAGAATTGAGATCTGCCAACGGTTGCAGTGCTGAAGTGGGTAATTTATCATATAAAGAGGAAGCCTTAAACCTTTCTTAAGCAGATACACATATTCTAAAGTGTATATATATTTTATTTCCTATTTCACAGAACAAGAGGAAGATAACATCATGAAGCTATAACAATCAGAGTAACAGTAAAGTGACTTTGTCATCTCAAGAAGACTTGGAGAACATGGAAAACAGCCCAGAGACTTTCTTGAACGACAGAAATCCTGTGAATCCAGCCTTTCATGTATAACCAGACTTCCCATGACACCAGGGTTGCTTACAAAAAGATGCACAAAATATTTCCTTTTTTTTGCCACCATCAAGGAAAAAAAAATGATTTTTATAGAGACTGCTAGATCCAAGTTTATCAATAATGGGAGTAATAACAGCCTAACAATGTTGAAAATTTTATAATAGGAATTTATTACTTCTCCAACTTTCAAGAAAAAATAAAAGAAATAAGTATCACATTTCCTATTTCCAAAGGAGGACAAATTAATCCTGTTTCTGTCAGTGAAAATAAAGAAATGATTTAACTTTTCTGATATTCACTTGTTTAAAATGTCAGGAAAGAGAACTCAAGGAGGTGAAGGTCTTGAAATCAGGAAGACAGAAAGGGTTGAAGGGGAAAGACTTGCAAATTCACAAAGCATACAGCTGTCTTAGGAGGAAAACTGACAGAAGAATTAGAAAATAATAAAAAAGAACCAAAAAAGTAAGCAGAGCTTTGATGAAGAGACGTCTAATTCCAGTTGTGAGCAGGGGCTCTGAGCTCCCCGAAAGGAATGGCGATAAAAACCGAGGCAGAGCGATCAAAGATAGGAGACCTGGGGAATGGCTAGCACACTGATTTGAGAGACAACCTTAACTCAGAAAGTTTGTGAGATAAGTACAGTATTATCTGCATAAAGCATTGTGCGTGCGAGAGGGCATGGCCCCATGGCTGAGCCCGGTACCAAAAACGTGAAGGTTTCTGAGAATAAAATTTCAGGCTGTTCAGAGGTAACAACCAGACCTTCAAAACAAGAACCAAAGGAGGTGTTTAATTATAACACATTTTATAGAGATGTCTGTGTGTATGTGGGGGTAACATCTGTGTAGTTGACCCACACATATAGTGGCCTGTATAAACAGAGTGTAAAATTTTAAAAATAACATTTTATGCTCATAAATCAAATGAGATTAGAGAAATGCCAAAAATAAAATAAATGGATGAGAGGATATGATAAAAAGGCGAGCATGTCCGTTATAACTAGTTTTCTTTTTTTCCTGTGCATGTCTTGTTTGCTGCTACACATCCGGTGCTCCAGGATAAAGAACACCTTCCAAACGCAGTCCTTTCTTTGGTTTTGCCTGTCAGTTACTTTCTATAGCAGCTACTTGTTCTCTTCCCTTCCACTGTAATATTTACGGCTCATGAGTCTGGAGGTTAAGGAAGCAAGTGCTTGTCTGCATGCCATAAATTAATGCTGTCTGTAGAAAATTCATTACCCTGTCTTCACACCCTGGAGAGAAATAATAATAACACAATCGCTGTCATTTTCTGTGTCCTTTGCCGGCTGAGCTGATGGGTAACAGCAGGTGCTTTAGAAAGAAGCAATGTCGGCACTCGGAAAGTCTGGCCAGCAGAGCTCTGTCCTTTTTGCTCAAGGAAACAGCGTCGTTTCCTTTAATGTTGGACTGTCAAAAGGAATTTTTACGGCGTAGCTCAGGCAAACAAAGTGGCACAACATGAAAACAATTTCAGAACCAGGAACTGAAGAATTTGAGAACATCGCTGGTCAACGATCACAGGAGAAGCGTGTTTAATGATCTGTCTTTGAATAAACTTGGCAATCATAAAATTCCCTGGCCTTATATTATTTCTACTTGTTAGGGTTAAGGTTATGTATTAAAGGCTGAGTTTATAGGATTTCTGTTGCTCAGAAAGTCTTCTGGGCTGTTTTTCAATTTCTTCGAGTTCTTTTTGAAATGACAATCACTTTACTGTTGCTCTGATTATTATAGCTTAACTAGAGGCCCGGTGCATGAAATTCATGCACGGGGGGTGGGGGGGGTGGATGTCCCTCAGTCCAGCCAGGACCCTTTCCAATCTGGGACCCCTCAAGGGATGTCCAACTGCCCATTTAGGCCCAATCCCAGTAGGATCGGGCCTAAACGGGCAGTCGGACATCCCTCTCACAATCCAGGACTGCTGGCTCCCAACAGCTCACCTGCCTGCCTTCCTGATTGCCCCTAATTGCTTCTGCCTTCCAGCCTAATCACCCCCTAACCACTCCCCTGCCAGCCTGATCACCCCCTAACCACTCCCCTGCCAGCCTGTTTGCCCCTAACTGCCCTCCCCTGCAGGCCTGGTCACCCCTAACTGCCCTCCCCTGCAGGCCTGGTCCCTCCCAACTGCCCTACCCTGCTGGCTATCTTGTGGCAGCCATCTTGTGTCCACATGGGGGCAGCCATCTTGTGTGTTGGAGTGATGGTCAATTTGCATATTACAATATTATTAGATAGGATAGAGGCCTGGTGCACAGGTGGGGGCCAGATGGTTTGCCCTGAAGGGTGTCCCGGATCAGGGTGGGGATTCCCTTGGGGTGTGGGGTGGCCTGAGCGAGGGGACTGTGGTGGTTTGCAGGCCAACAATGCTCCCCGGCAACCCAGGCGGAGGCTCTGGTATCTGGGATTTATTTATCTCCTATAATTGAAACTTTGTAGCCTTGAGTGAAGCCAAGCCTCCTGCTTGCTCCGTGGCCGAAGCCATTTTTGTTGGGATTTATGTATCTTCTATCATTGAAACTTTGTAGACTTGAGTGGAGGCCTGGACCTGCCAGGGTGTGCGGAAAGCTTGACTTCCTTCATTGCCAGGGAAACCCAAGCCTCCTGCTCTCTCTGTGGCTACAGCCATCTTGGTTGGGTTAATTTGCATACTTTCTTCTGATTGGCTGGTGGATGTGGCTTGTGGGTATAGCAGAATGATGGTTAATTTGCATATTACTCTTTTATTAGATAGGATGATGTTATCTTCCTTTTGACTTTTCTGTGAAATAGGAAATCAAATATGGATACATAACTTTTGAATGTATCTACTTAAGAAGGGTTTAAGGCTTTCTCTTTATAGGATAAATAACCCACTTCACCACCACAACTATTGGCAGAGTATTTACTCTCAATTTTCGTAGATGTCCTGTCTCCTTTCCTCAATCTTATTTAGAGAAAACTTAACATATACTATTTTATTTCCTTATGTTTAATACTGTGCAAGTCTTCAGAAACAAGGCATGGAGTTGTGAAATATACACAGTTGTACCATTAATAAATGTAAGACTGGAAGTTAAAAAGAGGAGATTTGATTCTAGACATTCTTTTCTTGATAACTTTTTATAACCACACTAGAGGCTCAATGCATGAAAATTCATGCACTGGAGGTGGGTCCCTCCGCCCGGCCTGCCCCCTCTCACAGTCTGGGAGCCCTCAGGGGTGGGAGGTGACCCGGCGATCAGGGCAAAGTGACGCCCCCATCACACCTCTGCTGCTGCCACTGCCGGCAGTGCAAGCCTTGACCGACCTTGGTTATCTGCACCTCGGGCGGCCCTGGGCAGCTGGGCAGCTGCCATCCAAGGCTTGCCTGCTCCAGAGGCTGGCCCTGGGTGGCTGGGGGGCTGAGGGGACTGGGGGACTCTGGAGGCAGGAGCATGGAATGGCCTCAGCCCGGTGGGGCTGAGGGGACTGAGAGCCACTATCTTGTGGCTGTGGGTGCTGCCATCTTTGTGAAGGTGTGATGGTCAATTAGCATATTCCCTCTTTATTAAACAGGATAATTGTAGTGTGCTTCTTTGTTTGAAATTGTATATCTGTTGCATTGGGAATGATTCTTTTTTTCATTTAGCTTAAAGCTTGCCAGGTAACAAGAAAAAGCACCTGGTCTGTCTTGAGGACCAGCGGAGGAGAAGCAGGGGCTATAGACAGCTAGCATTATTCATTTATCCACCCTCAATACTAGACATTTGGGTCATTTCCAGTTTGAGATTATAATGATTAATGTTGTCATTAAAAACATGTGTGTACATGTATGTGTGTGTAAGTGAATGCACACACACATGCCTTTAGGTTGAGTATATGCCTAGAAGGCTATACTTCAAAGTATACCTTGAAAAGTGTATAGGTTAGGCTTTAAAAGATAATGACAATTTTCAAAATAGTTGTTCCAGTTGACACTTCTACTGGCTATATTTGGCAGTTTTGGTTGGTCCATATCCTCACCAATATTCCCAATCGTCTTTTTCATTGGGGCCCTTTCAGCTCTACTCTACTGCTGATTTCTCTAGTTTCAATCTGCTCCAAACAGTTACTTTATGAGACTAAGACCCCATGGAGCAAGGAGAACTAATTATCTTTCTTATTATGCCTGAATGTCTGTCTGTCTCTCTGTTGGCTCTATCAAAGCAAACAATCTTTCCAAATCTTTAAAAATCACAATGTAAAGGAAATAAAGGAAACGTTATACATCTGACACCTCTTAGCATGGCTGCTTTTGTACTTTGAATATAAGAACTGCTTTGACAGAACACATTCTTACTCTTAGTTCTGAGACAAAGTATTTTTTCATGTGATGAATTATAGATTTAGAGTTTCTGACCTACCTGTTCTTGAAATATTTTTAGGCATTGTGTTTATATCCCCAGCTTTCCTCACTCTTGTGGAGTAGCTTTTGTGCTAGTTAAGGAAGGGATCCCTCACACCAACACTTTAATTGATTTACTCAAATATAACAGGTTTATTTTTATGGAGAATTGCATTATTTCATTTCAGTAAATATTTATTTACAAGAACTCTGCCACTTACAAAAAATAACAGATTATAATTTAAAATCTAAGCTGTTTCTCTTTCATATTTATGCATGTTATACATCTGATGAGAATTTTGATGCCCTCAACGACAAAATATAATCTATACTAATAAAAGGGTAATATGCTAATTAGACCAGACATCTTCCAGACAAAGCCACGGTGGCAGGGGCCGAGGCAGAGGCAGTTTGGGATGATCAGGTCAGCAGGGGAGGGCATTTAGGAGTGATCAGACCAGTAGGGGACAGCAGTTAGGGGAATCAGGCCGGCAGGCATGTGAGCCATTAGGAGCCAGAGGTCCTGGATTGTAAGAGGGATGTACGACTGCCAGTTTAAACCAGCAATGGGACATCCCCTGGGGTGTCCCGGATTGGAGAGGGTGCATGATGGGCTGAGGGCAATCCCCCCATGCATGAACTTTGTGCATGAGGCCTCTAGTAACTTATAAAATCTCTATCATTGCTTTTTGAAGTTACTCCTCATTCTGATTATTATCTAGGAGTCACACCCTTAGGGACTTGAGTACCATAAACACAGAAATGCACAAAAAGGAGCTTGTGAGCGGTGATAAAAAGCACTCCTATCATTCAGGAAATTCCTAGGGTGTTAGGAGTTTTGTGCCAGGGACCCAAAACAAAGACCACATATGTTTTCATTATACCTCAATTATATAAAATATTCTTATTACTTTACTACTAGAGGTCCGATGCACGAAATTCGTGCGAGGGGCTCAGCCCTCGCAGCCTTGGCAGCTGCCTCGGCTCTCACAGCCCTGGCTTCATCCATAAGGTCATCTGAAAGGACATCCAGAAGGTCGTTTGGTTGTCCAGTCTAATTAGCATATTATGCTTTTATTATTATAGAAGATATTGCACTCAACACTCAATCATCAGCCATTGTTATTAATTTTGACAAAAATGAAAGCTAGAATTCTAAAGTGACTTCATATTTCTCTAGCAAAATGAGTTTTCTATTTCCTAATGTATCTGTAAATTCACACTAAGACCCCAATGCCAACTAACTTTCTAATTGTCTCCTATGATTTTTTAATTTGCTTTGATATTTTCTATTCCTTTCCAATAGGAATAGTGCCCAAGTAGTTGTCTTATGTGTGAGATATCCTTACCTCAATGATCTTTCTTAAAGTCAGCCTCTCTAAGCAATACTAGACTGGTCTGCCTAATACAGGCACCTAGCATTTTTTAACTGAAAAAAATTATAACAAATAAACAAAACTATTTTAACTTATGGAACAGTATAAGATTGCAAATGTATGTACTTAGCAACCAGTGGGCAATTTATCACATATCTTAGAAACACTCTATGCTTTTCTTATTACCACCATCTTTTCTTTCCCATGGAAATTACCACTCTTCTGCTTTTTTGTTGATAATCCTTCTGTTCTTTATAATTTTTATCACTTATGCATTTTTACCACACATCATTTGTGTGTGTTTGTGTGTCTGTGTGTATCAGTGTGTATAGGATTATAAGGATGGGTAATGAAAGAGTTGTTGGGTGAAAATCTATGTTACAGGGTAGTAAAATATTAGATTAAAATTATTTAGAAGGCAGATGATGTACATATGAATATCTAGCATTAGCAGCAGGGTTGAAAAGCAGGTGTTAGTGGCATGGTATACAGTGATTTCACTTGGCTGCATGTGACAACATGTTACCTGAAAGGGATGAATTAAAAAAAATAACTCACTGGTTTGAATAAAAAAATAAAAGGGAATAAAGAAGGTCCAGTGATTCAAGAATGTTTGTGTTTGGAATCAGCAACTAAGAAAAGACACAAGTCAGGAGGCCTGTGAACTATAAATGGGATTAGAACTCAGCCTTGAAATACAGATCAAATCTGATGTCTCTCATACCCCTTGGTCAAACCTCTGGGTGGAATCAAATGGTGCCTAGTAATTCCTTTCATTTGAAACAAAAACTTAAGGAAAAATGGACTTCACTGTGTGTGTGTGTATGGCTTTTCTCATTCAATATCATGAGGATAAAGATGAATGTCATTATAGTTTTGATTTCCATTTCCATGGTTGCCATTGAGGTTGACCATCCTTTTATACACATATTTATAGGCCATTTGCTCTTCATTTTTAGAAATTCCTATTAACTTCCTTTGATAATTTTTGTATTGTTTTGTAATTATTTATAGTAATTCTGTTTACATTAGAGTTACTCATCTTTTACTAGGTCATATGAGTTACAAACAGATTCCATCTTCATTTGGAAATATGAATATATACTTTCTTGGAATGTAGCCACCCACCATAATGTCAGGACAGCCAAGTATCTGTGTGGAGAGGCTTATAAGAAGATAAACCAGGCTCTCTGCTGATTGCCTCAGCTCAGATAGCAGCTACCAGGCAGCACAGACTTTCAGCCATGTGAGTGAGGATATTTTGGATTTCCCAGTTATTCTTGGACCTCCATCCATACCTTATGAACCTGAAGAATGAGATCAACCTACAGATTTATGAACAAATAAAGTGAAGATTGGTTTAAACCACTAAACATTGGAGTACATTTTCATGCAGTAATAAATTATTGAAACAGACTCTAATCAAATGTAAGTATGTGCCAGTTTCTTCCTGGCCTCTTGATTATGTACCATTACTCACATTTTCAATATCTGTTTCACTATATATTTCAATATTCATCTTGATATATTTTTAGACACCCCTATGCTTTTTCTTCTGGAATGGGTATTTTTTAATATGACCTTGTATTGCAATGATCTGTGTACTTTATTATATTTCTGCCTCTAAAATGATATCATTTCAGGGTATTTCTGGGTCTTGTTCATCTAAGAAAACTCTCCCTGTCCCCAGTAATGTCCTGCTCCCACACATCCCAGGACATTGCCCTCTATGCGACAGAAGCCAATAGATAGTTGAGTTGAATTGGATTAAAAGCTGATTCTGTTGCAGTACAGTACGTAGACATCTTATAGATAATAGTTTTTACTTTATGTTACCACTACTTCTGATAGTCTCCTAGAAATAAAACCAGATTGCTATGTTCTTTGGATAATCTGACCCGGGGAAATATGTCAACTCAACAGCTGCTCTAATATTAAAGCTTAATGTCCTTTACATCTTCTTTTTTATTGAATTAATTCAGGTGACATTGGTTAATAAAATTATATAGGTTTCAGGGGTACAATTCTATAATACATCATCTTTATATTGTATTGTAGGTTCATCATCTGGAACAGGTATTTTTGACCTTTGTTCCTTGATATAAATCTAGTCAGAGTATCAAGTCACTTTAAAAATAAGGAATTTGTAGTTCAGGAAATTTAGAAAAGTGTTTAAAGTCATTCAATTACTAATAGAATAAATTAACTGGAACCTAGAATGTTCTAACTCAATTCCTATATAGTTACACTGAAATTCCATGATAAACCACCTCCAAAATGCATTAAAAAAACAAACAAAAAACAAACCTAAAATGTTTGGAGGAGAGGAGATCCAGATATTATGTTTTTAACTAAATATGGTACACAGATTCCTTCCAACCCTGAATTGCTGTTGTCCTCAAAGTAATTCCTCTCAATGCAATAGTCACAGATTTTCCATTTATTTTCTCAGAACCCTTTTCCTGGTTGCAGACAGCTCACTTCTCCTTTTATCCTCATATGGTGGAAAGAGGGAACAGGCTCTCTGTGGTCTCCTAGATAAGGACACAAATCCCTTTCCTGAGAGCTCCACACTCAGGCTAATACCCTCCCAAGAGCCCCAGGTCCAAATAACATCACCTTAGGGGGTTAGGATTTCAACACAGAAGTTTTGGTGGGATACGAACAATCTGCCAGTAACATGAATAACTGTGTACATAAACTGAAGCAACATTTCTCATGCTCTGTGATATGTGCTATGATACCCAGAGAGACCTTGCAAACTGTTTCTTGGTTTTTCAATAGATATTGAAGATGATGACTATAACTTAAACAGTTGAAAAAAGACCACAACTTTAGTATAGCCATCCTTATTTGAAGAAAAGGTGTTGTCAAGCCTATGAGAGCATTGCTATCATGTTTGAAAATTTTAATGAAATTGCAGAAATGTTTAATGATAAAATGACAAGAACTTTATAAACATATTTAAAAGAATGTATTTGACTTTAGAGTAGATGAAATGTAAAAAAAAATAAATAAATGATTCCCATAATCTTCCCTCCAATATTCACTTCTTCATGTGATCCTCTCCCCTTGCATGGATCTGTGACTTTCTGCTGACTAACAGAAAATGGTAAAGATGATGAGATATCAGGTCCAGGTTCCTGTTACTTTATATAAAGAGCGTCTCTTTTTTAAATATATTTTTATTGATTTCAGCGAGGAAGGGAGGGGGGAGAGAGAGATAGAAACATCAATGATAAAAGAGAATCATTGATCGGCTGCCTTCTGCACGCCCCCTACTGGGGATTGAGCTGGCATGTGCCCTTGGCTGGAATCAAACCTGAGACCCTTCAGTCCACAGGCTGACACTCTACCCACTGAGCCAAACCAACTAGGGCAAGAGTGTCTTGCTAGCTTGATGAACTCAATGGCCATTATGGGGAAGCTTAAATGGCAAAAAAAATCTGCAGTCTGTAAGAAATTTTAGTAGCCTCTATGAATCAAAGGCAGCTAGTAGTTGTTGAGAGTGGCCTTCAGGGAACAGCCAAGAAGCCCAGGCCTCAGTCCCATGGCAGCAAGACGATTAATTAATTCTGCCAATAACCTGAGTGAGAGAGAATCAGATGTGTCACCATTCAAGTCTCTGATGAGAGCCCCTGTCCTCACAAAACCTTGAGCGGAGCCTAGCCGAGGATCGAGCTAATCCATGCAATGCTCTTGAACTACAGAGCTGTTAGATAATTATTGTGTTGTTTTAAGCCAATAAATTTGTGGTAATTTGTTACACAGCAAAACATTACTAATACATGTGATTTTTTTTTGCCCATGCATGCATTATTGAACTAACCTAAATTATTTTTTAAAGGTCTGTATAAAATATTTTATCATAACATTTTGAAGACAGATTAACCTTTCCTCCATAGGCTATTCTAGTTAGGTATTATTTCCGTTATTTTTTGGAGCTATTCATTGACTTCAAAAATTATTGAAAATATCAGTAGTAAATATACTTTCTTGAATTCAAAGACAGCTAGTGGCATTAACAATTGTAATAAAACTGATTTAAGCAAGATTTGAGAGATTCTCAAAAGCCTCTAAAATTATATTAATAGTTTTAAATTTCTTCACTTTTATAATTAAGCTTGACATTTAGTAAGATTTCTCAAAAGTAGTACCTTTGAGTATATAGGAATTTAAATATATGTTATCTTTTAACTTACATTATGTATGTCCTAGCATTTTTTGCCTTCTTCTTACTCCATTATTTTCCTAAATAAGAAACCTGAATATTTAAATTGTAACACATGTTTTAACTTTATTTGATAATGCTTTATATTGCTTTATAATCTATTTTTCAAGCTAAAGTGTTTTAAGAACCTTATGTTTTGCTATTTTTATTAATAAATCTTCAATTTAGCAATATTTTATGAATGGATACTGGTATTAATATGATATACACAGCCAACTTTCTGAATTAATTTATAATAAACATAAAATTATTTGATACATGAATTTTTGCCCATTATATAACTGAGCATATAATTATATTATAGTAACTTATATTTCAAAACTAGATTTTATAAAACACTTTTAAGTCACTAAAATTCTGCACAAAAGGTCTCTATAAGATACAAATATTTATCACAATCTTTACTTCAATTAATGTGGGACTCAGATGATATATGGGGGGAAAATATGATAGACATCTGCTAGAGGCTTGGTATAGTGCTGTACACCATACACCCTGAATAAAGAAAAAAAGTCACATGGATAATGAATATTTGATTAATTCTGTAAGTCTCAAATCTGTGTTTTTCCTATCCCTGCTGCTCTAACTGACCATCTTGCCTGTGCCGTGATTTATTGACCCATAGAACTTGTCAACATTGTAATTATCTGAAACTTATTATAAGGGAGGAAAACTTTTCCCTTTTTCCCTTCTATGTTCTATGGTTGGCCTAATAATTAAGTAGACATAAAAGAGATTAATAGGAGAAAAGCAAATTTCATTTCATACATATTGGAACTAATAGAAATATGTGATCAAGAAGTGAACAAAGCAGGAAACTTTTATACCCGTTAGACAAAGGAAGAAAATATTTGTGAAGAATTGACAAGACAACTGGATTTAGGCTTGGGGTCATAAATTATTGTAGAAGTAACAAGGTTTGTTTATATAGCCTTCTCAGATCTTTTTTATTTTTTAAATTTTTATTTATATATATTTTTATTGATTTCAGAGAGGAAAGGAGAGAGAGAGAGAGAGAGAGAGAGAGAGAGAGAGAGAGAGAGAGAGAGAGACATCAGTGATGAGAGAGAATCATTGATTGGCTGCCTCCTGCATGCCCCCTAATGGGGATTGAGCCCAAGCCCAAGGTATGTGCCCTTGACCAGAATCAAACCTGGGACCCTTCAGTCTGCCGGCCAACACTCTATCCACTGAGCCAAACCAGCTAGGGTGCCTTCTCAGCTCTTAATCCCTTATTTGTGGAATCATTGAGGAATAGGGGCTTAAAAACAATTGTTTTCTTTTTCTTTTTGTATTAGAGATAGAAAACCTACTGACTTTTCCTTTTTTAGGAAAATTCTCTACTTACTCCTTAAATGGTATCATCTCCTACTTAAGAAAGGTACATTAAATAAAAGAGAAATGTAAGTTATGCCGATTAGTATCACCAAGAAACACTACTAGTAGCTGTCTAGTCAAGTAAGTTATCCTTGCTTTGTACCCTGTGCCACTCACACTCACACCCTCGGAAGATGAACACCTAAAGACTTTAATAAAACAAAATGCTATCATGAAGGATTTCCAAGGCAAGAGAGAGGATAAGGACAAGACCCTTAGGATTCAATGTTTCACACACAGTAATATTAGTTTTTCTTTTTACAAAGCCAAGTAGTTCTAAAAGAGTTACAAATAGTGCCTCATAGCAGTTGTAGCTTGCATATGAAAAAACAGCTTTGAAAATATGTGTGTACTTTACAAAGGCCCCTTGGTTATAAATCAGAAACACCCATGTATCACAGACGGAAGAATCCTGTT
The DNA here is from genome assembly GCF_963455305.1 of Plecotus auritus. Lineage (NCBI taxonomy): Eukaryota > Metazoa > Chordata > Mammalia > Chiroptera > Vespertilionidae > Plecotus > Plecotus auritus. The sequence continues at coordinate 153,925,150 of NC_137774.1, read as the reverse complement.
GATGTCTGTGCTCATTTATCACCACACACAGAGCGGTCTACTAGGTACAGAGAAATTGGAATCTTAAGTTCTATGACCTGCACTCAAGAATCCTTTCTTCCATTTACCCAGTTTAAGAATTTAGAAAATTTATTTAATTAACTTAATTAGTTGGAGGGGCATAACTGCAATAACCAATAGAAACAAAATCAAACAAAATATAGGATCCCAGCCCAGAAGGACTTCAATTATTACCTGAGCTGAGTGAGTAAATTGTCATTTTCAAAAAAGGGCTTTCTGATTTCCTTGGAAGTTTCTATTCCAACTAGAACAACAACAACAACAACAAAATCATGGACAAAGGCTTATGGGATGCTTATATAAACCAGGACTGGAAATAACACACAACACCTCTACACCTATATGAAAATTCTACTGGTCCAATTTAGTCATGTGGATACAATGAACTTTAGAGGAAAGATAGTCCCAAGACCAAATCAAAAAAAGCAAACAACAAACAAAACATAAATTTGAGTAAATTACTATTATACTGCCACACCACCCAGACTCATTTTTCTCACAAGTAAATTTAGAAAATTAATTCCCAATGAGCATGTTGTGAGCATTAAACTCAGTTAATCTACCTAGGAGTTTGGTACCTTGTCGGTGTCAAATATAGTTATTTTTTTCCTCTAGTGTGTCCTTAAATATACAAATGAGGAAGACCCAGCTTTTGAGGGCTACCCAATTTTCTTCCCACCCTGTATTATAACAGCTATAAATCCAGATTTTTCAATCACTACAAACATTTACATTAGCAAAAATGACACAATTGTTTGCAAAAGTGTGGTTCTAATTATACAGTCTTCAGACTATATTCTGAGCATATTCCTAATTCTCTTTCAATTGAAGTGCTTTTGGAAAAGATACATAAATTGGGCCTCTGTTTAGTTTATACACTATTGTATTTTACTTAGGGTAACATGGAAAGAACAATTTGCAGGCAGCATGAATTCATTCTTCCAAATTTCAGGAGAAGTAGGTTCTATGTTTCACATTAAGTTTAACTTTATGAGGATATAAAGTTCTCAGACTCATTGCCTTTGGTCCCAGAGTATCACATCATACCTGGATATTTTAAACTTACAAGGAAGCTTTTCCACAAAGATAACCGAAAACTAGTCATATATGATACAGCCCAAGCCAGTGAAAAGTCGGCATGCTATTCCATGGTTTTGATAGACTAGTCCAAAATATACTCTGTAAATCACAACAGTTAGGGTCATTGCCTATGGATATCCTAAATTATGGTTTCATTCAATGCAATCATTTTAATCATGAAAAGTGATCATTAATAAAAATTCATATTATAATTAAATATGGCAAAAACATTTCTAGAGTTAAAAATTACAGGACTTAGCAGCTAAAACACCAAATTCCTCTATGAAATTCATAGAACTCCAAAAAAATAAACATTCATTTTGAGTAAATAGAAGTTCTGTAATCATTAGGTAATATATTTTGGGAAGGAACACACTAGGGCCATATTGCTTTCTATATTTTATCATCAGATTTATGTTTCTGAGAGAGTAGTATTAAAGTCTGAAGAGGACATTAAATTAGGTGGGTCAATTTTGACAGGATAATCCAAGTTTTTATATAGTGAGATATACTCAATGCGCATTTGAAATTGCTTTTGTTCGTACTTTGTCCTGGCTGTCCTATAACTGAACCCTTTTAGGTATCTAATATCCAAAATTAAATTAGAGACCATTGAGCAAGTAGACATCCCAGAAATTGATGAAAATCAAGTGAATAAATCATGTTTCATAAAATAAACACTTAGGCCTCAAATGAAATAAAAATATCCTATATAATAATCTTACGTAATAAAAGGATAATATGCAAATTGACCCTGTGCATACTGACCACCAGGGGGCAGATGCTTAAGGCAGCAGGCTGAAGGCTGCAAGCACAGTAGAGGTAACGGGAGCCTCTCCCGCCTCCACGGCAGCGCTAAGGATATCCTACTGACAGGGAGTGGGCCTAAGCGGGCAGGTGACATCCCCCAGGGAGTGGGCCTAAGCTGGCAGGTGGATATCCCCTGAGGGCTCCCAGGCTGCCAGAGGGATGTCTGACTGCCAGCTTAGCCTGATCCCCCTGGAAGTGAGCCTAAGCCAGATGGTGGACATCCCCCAAGGGGTTCTGGACTGCGAGAGAGTGCAGACTGGGACCCCCCGAGTGCATGATATTTTGTGCACCAGGCCTCTATTATTTTTATAATTTCCTTAGAAATTACATTTCATTTCAAACTGTTGAATACACTTCCTTACTTCAATTTAAACCTTATATACAACTAATGATCATTGTATTATCAATGTCAGTATCAGTTAAGCAAATAGAAACAGACTGTCAAATTACAGTGGGAAGGCTGGGGAGTGTTGGGGAGGTGGGGGGAAGAGATCAACCAAAGGACTTGTATGCATGCATATAAGCACAACCAATGGACACAAGACACTGGGGGTGGGGTGGGATGAGGGCATGTGACAGGGGGTAGGGGAGGCGGGGGAAGGTCAATGGGGGGGGGAGGAGATATATGTACTACTATATGTAATACTTTAAACAATAAAAAAATAAATAAAAAAAGAAACCAATCTAGATATACCAAGTAGGAAAATTTTAATATGTAGACTTAGATGCAAATAACATTGTTGGAAGGACTGGAGGAATAAGATAAGGAAAGGTTTCATTGGGTCTCCAGGAGTCAGGAAACAGTATAAAACCAAACCTCCTCCTTGGGATGATCCCAGCTCCTGCTACACTGAGGAAGAGTTTTAGGTAAGATACCCAGGGGCCCTGGACATTTTCACGCCTGCTGAATGCCAACATTGCCAGGAGTGCAATTACAGTTATTGCTTTCCTCACACCTTTTAAATATCAAGCTGGCATAATATAACTCAGAAATCCTCCGTAGTATTAGATAAGTATGCAACAATACTTTCATTCTTCTTAAAGGAAAAGTTTAACCCACCTATGAATTTGTCAATAAATACTTAGCTATGTGGCTCCACTTCGATACTTACTTTTCCAAAAATTACTCAATTTTCTACACATCGTTTATTTAATAGTAAGTTTCCTCCTAAGTATTTATGATGCATTTGTTTTGACATATTACGTTGTTTTAAAAATGTTTGGACATGTTTTTGAGCTGTTTGTTTGAATCTATTATTAAGTAAGCTGTCAACTGATACACAAATAACACACCATTAAAATTATTGTAGGCCATAAGAAAACCTAAGGAATTGATATTGTTTAATTCAATTTTTCCTGTTTCATTTTTATGCAGACACTTTTAAGCTTTTATTTAAACTATAATAAATATTTACTAATTTAATAGCTTCTCAGTTGTTTTTCTTTCTGTAACTAGAAAATTATGCATCTTCTTTTATAATGGTAATATTTAAGTTTAACACCTTATTGCCTTTTTTAGGACTTAACAAGTTCTATATTTAATATAAAAGTAAAAATGTTCAAAAAAGCATAATTTATATTAGAACCATAAATGCCTGGTTTAAAAACACTTAAATATCAAAATATTTCATTTTATTTCTGTCAATATAGAAAATATTATGTGTACTACAATGCAATAGAAATGTTGTTTCTATATTTTCTCGAATATTTTATAATTTATAGTTAAATATACATTTCAATTTAAATTATTAAAAGTCTCAATAGAGAAATTAATGTTACAATATAAAAATGTTCCATATTTAAATGCAATGTTAATTACCAAAGTTCCTCTTTTATAAAAACATTTTTAACTTCACATGTTGGGATAACCCTCAAGAATACTGTCGCCATGCTGATTTAAAAGCAAACAAACAAAACATAAACAGGAGAAAAAAATCTAAACAGTTCTAATAACCATCCCCATATTTAAAAAAATAAATAAATTTAATGTTCTGTAACATGATATTTAACTATTAAATAAATTCTTGAATATTGACAGAGGGTTTGAACACCTTTGGTTCAGATGATATAATAAAAGAAAAAATACAATAACATTAAAATTGTATAAACTTGAAAAATAATAGCTTTTATTCATTTATATAAAACTGATAATGTAATTTGAAATTTAAAGACAGACTTTCTCCATTTCATTAAAGTAATATAAAGTGTCATAAATAAGTTAATGCTATTAAATTCAGTGTTCTCACTTTTATCAAATTCAAAGTGTAATTGCCAGTGTTTTAAATATATTTATTAAATTACAAATTTGTAATTTACTTAAATTATTTTGTTAGTTTAATTTTTCCTGAATTTTGATAAATAGGGGCCCTATATATTCCTATAAAAGAATATAAAATATGGTATTAAAAATGTCTACTCTGCAATTTATTTAATAATTCATTTGTTTACCTTTTCACTTAATATCTTGAAATAATTACAGACTCACAGGAATTGGAAACATAGTCCAGAGCAGCCCTGTGTACTCTTGACCCAACTTCGCCCAAAGATAACGTATTACATTACTGTAGGCACTGTATCAAAACCTGGAAATTACATTGGTCAATCTAAATTGGAGTTCACCAATTATTACATACATTGATATTTGCCTCTGTGTGTGTGTGTATGTAGTTCTATGCCATTTTACCACAGTTATAGACTAACATAACCACCACCGCAATCAACTTATAAAATTATTCCATCAGTACAAAGAAATTCCTTAGTGCTAACATTTTCAAACCTACTCTGCCTACCACCATAGTCCGTGGCAACCATTAATCTGTTCTTCATCTATATAGTTTGTAATTTTGAGAATGTTCCATGAATGAAACAGAGCAGTATATAAAAACTTTTGAGGTTTTTAAAAAACTTTATTTACTTTTATTTAGCATAATTCCCAGGATATCATCCAGCCAAGTTTTGAGTATACCAATAGTTTGTTCCTTCTATGGGATTGGGGACATGAGATGCTAAAAGGAAGTTGGGAGCATGATGTAATTCAAATCCCAGGTAGATCTTGAATGGGAAGCTATTTTATGTTTAAATTTTACTATCATAGAATTTATAAAATAGCTTTTATTTAAAATATAATAACACTGACTATCTTCAGTGTTCTTAAACCAAAATATATCCACACCTATACACATAACATGATTTACGTCAATTTTCTTTTAAAGTGCTTATTATGTTGGAAAAGGAAATCAATTGCTCATAAAAATGGCAGCTGCTTTTAAAAAGCTATGCTTCATGAGCTCTAAAGCAAACCCTTGGGGACCATCTAAATGCATATGACCAGGAGGGAAATCAGCTTGTATCTAATATTTATATTGGATGCCAGTTTACATTATCATTGACTCGTGTGAAAACTATGCAGAAATTCTAACTCTAAAAAGGCTTGGCTTTTTTGATAGCTGCCATGCATTTTATCCTTAAAAAATAATAATGTTCTGAAAATAAACTATCGTTAATAAAAAGTAAAAAGATCTACCCATTAAATTCAGTGATCCTTGAAATGAATCACTGCCGCTCATTGGATGTCTTCAGTGCCAGACATTCTGCCACAAGAGAAATTTGAGTAAGTGTGAGAATGCCCTGCTTTGAAATTTACCAAAAAACTTTGGTGTTGCTGCTTAAGACCTAAAAGGATTTCAGTTTTACTCAGTGTGGTAAGAAGCCTACAAATCAACCCCCAATGAACTAGTTCTAATGCTCACATTTTCCCAAGTTCTACCAAGGTTGTTGGTCTCAGCCTGAGAGCATAAGGCAAAGTGATGGTGTATCACATGTGACTTTAAAGATTAGGTCACAAAAGACTGCAGCTTCTGCTTAGGCTTGCTCTCTCTTTCACTCCCGGTGACAGACATATCATGAGAACTGTCTGGGAGCCTATGACGAGGCTAATGTGGCAAGAAACTGAAGTCTCCTGCCCACAGCCAGGGAGGAATTAAAACCTGCCAACAACCATGTGACTGAGCTTGAAGAAGCTTTTGCAAGGCCTGAATGACCATGAATGCAGCATCACAAGGGATCTGGAGCCAAAACCATCCATCCAGCTGTCCCCAGATTAATGACACACAGGGATTATTATACGATAAATGTTTGTAGTCTTAAACTGCTAAATTGGGGAGTACTTTGATACATAACTAATACATAGTTAATATATATTGTTATACCAGTGGAATGTCCCCATAGCAAGCCCCAAGTTGTAGAGGTGACTGGAAATGGCAATGGGCAGAAATTAAAAGTCTATAAGGACTCTGAGGAAAGACATAGTGAAAAATTTAGCCTTGCATACACTATTCATAGAATTTGTACCAGTGAGGCTTTAAAAGAAAGTAAAAAATTTTTGTTAGAAACTACATAAATGAAAAAAGATCCATGTTAGCAATTAGCAGAACATTCAGCAATATATTTTCTGTAGTAATGTGAAAGGTGGAAAATGTACCTTAAAGACTAGAAGATATAGCTAAGATCACCAAGCAGAGTGTTAAAAAATGGCCTTTTAAATATATATATATACATATATATATATGTATATATATATATGTATGTATATATATGTATATATATATATTGATTTCAGAGAGGAAGGGAGATGGAGGGAGAGACAGAAACATCAATGGTGAGGGAGAATCATTGAACGGCTGCCTCCTGCTTGCCCCACACTGGGGATTGAGCTCACAACCGGGGCATATGACCTAACCAGAAATTGAACCACAACCTCCTGGTTCAGAGGTCGATGCTAAACCACTGAACCATGCCAGCTGGGCCGAAAGACTACCTTTTTTATTTCTTGCTGGTTATAGTAAAATTTAAGAGCAGAGTGATAAGATAAAGGAATGACTGCTAAACTTAAAGGACTTGGGACTTGCTGGTTTTGAAGTTCCCCAGTCTCTTCAAGTGGCTAACAAGGCCAAAATTAAGAAATGTTTTCCAATCAACGATATCCAGGACATTCACAGAAAATCATGATCTAAAGTGATCTATGTATTAAGTCTTTAAATTCAAAGGGTCAATCTAGTACTCAGCATAACTTTAAACAGTGACCTCCACCAAAGTATATCCTAATGAAATATCAAAACACCAGTGATAGTGAATAATCTTAAACTTGCATACCAAGAAATAGAAATCTGCAGAGCATCACACTGCTCAATAGGAACTCTAAAGAGTATAAGGACAAGAAAACAATGCCTTTAGAATTCTGAAGGAAAAATAAGTGCAACATAGAAGGACTCAAAATGTTAGCTCTATGGAATCATTCTTATGACCACTATTGGAGCATTAGCTTAAAGAAACGTGTAAAAGAAGAGTCATCTGAGAAATCATTACCTGGGGGATTCAGGAAATTTAAAATCTAAAGTAGGAGGGAAAGAAAGAAAGTCCTAGTGCAGCCGCTGTGGGGCAATCTGTGAGAGCATTGCAGATTGAAGAGGGAAGCTGGAGAGATGGGGCAGAGATATTTCTCAGAAAAATAATTTTTTTTTAAACCTGTCATTTATTTTCTTTGTTTGGAATATTGGATAGACTGAAGGTTGATAATTACTTGAAACATTGGGAAAGTAACTCTTTTTTTTCTCAAACTAAGTAAATGATAAATGAAGTTCCTTTTAATTGGAGAGAAACTTTAAACAAATTATCTAAACTTATTGATAGTGCTTTGATAATCTATGTAATAGATTATAAAACTTCGCAGCAACTCTCATCAAACCACAGAGTCTACATTCCTTCCCACATTGACTCTGGTCTTAAGCATGTGACCAGCTCTGCCCAATGAAATAACATAGCCAAGCTAATCAAGCAGTCCCAGAGGAACCATCAACCGATTCCAGACAAACTGCCAGTGGGTAAAATTATGAGCTAAGTAAATAATTGTTGTTTTAAGATTCTAAGTTTGTAGGTGGTCTCTTATGCAACAAAAGAACTAATACAAATGCTTTATTAAATGCAGATTCTTTAAAAATGAAGAATATCAGACACTTAGTGCCTTAATAGAACTTTCATTCCCTGGAGTTAACTATTTCCATGTTGGAACTAGACTGAATCTCCTCATATTACTTCAACTGCTTCCAGATGTTGAAAAAAATTTAAGGTTGAAAATTAGTAAATTGAGAAAATGGAGTGATGGGTAAAGGGAAACATGGTTCCTGATCTTTAAGAAATTTTGGTTATTGGATATATGAATTCACTTTGGCAGGAAAACTGATATTTCATATAATAATTCCTTTGGGCTTTATGTGTCTGGACATTAATTTATAAATATATTTAAATTTCAAACTTTAATTATCCTGGGAATTTGAACATGGCATGTATTTAATATTTAAAATCAAATGTTGGTAATAGTATATTATTATTGGACTATTAATTGGAGTATCAGAATGTCAATCTCCCTACAAGTTAATGGCTACCTTTCGCAATGAATGCTGATCTGAATAAGAGGCCTGATTAGGCCCAGCATTGCCTATGACTGGTGGTTCATCACCCTAGTTTGAGGGAAAGTTAAAAGGCCTATTATCACTTTCTTCCCAAAAATTTAATCTCTATCAGCAATAAATTTAATCTTTTGAGCTCTATCTCACATTTGCTATATTCAGAATATGGGTACTATATTAATCATAGTAATCTAAGGTCAACCACACACACACACACACACACACACACACACACACGCATCACTCATGCCACATATTCACTGCAAATTGGCAAATCATATCAGCACTTCATAGAAATTCAGGACCCATAATGACTAGGGTTTCATGATCTTGTAACTGTGTCATCAGAATAACAAAGTATCTTCAATCATCATCTGATAGCAAGAGACAGTGGAGAGCCAAGCACCAGTGGTATCCTGATTTGGTCTTTGAAGAGCCACAGGTCATTTATGCTCCTATTTTATCATCCAGAAGAGTCACATGGTTACACCCAATTTTAAAGTGGTGAGGAAAAATTCACAATCTCATTCTCAAGGGCTTCTTCCTTTAAATAACTTTATCCTCCTGCATCCTAAATTTTGCTACATCTTCAGGTATTTAGCATCCTGATTGCAGAGAGGTCAGTCAGTGCAACAATGCGAAGTAAGTAGTCTTCTTTGTCTTGTCCACTGTTGTTGACACCATAGCTTAGGCTGTAGTATTGCTGGGCCCAGGTGGTGGCATTCGGTTCCATGTGGCACACTGGTATACAAATCTGGGGGTGGGTTTGAGTAGTAAATAGTCTCCAGGACCCTTGAATCAGGAATTTGTTATGCTAGAAACTCACTTGGGGTGGCCAGCAAGTTGCTGCTTATACCCTTGTCAGTGACCTGGGAGAAGAGAACCTTAGGACTCCATGAAGCCTGCCTTCATGTCATTGTGGGAACTTGGGGAAATAATCATGGTAGTGACAATGGTGGTGAAGATGGTGGATCATCTTGATATTTGCTCCTGTAAACTTGATGTGCCCTTCACTAGCTTTTGTGTCTTCCCTTCTAAGTTCCAGCAGTTTTATGTGCCTTTGGACTCTAAGGCTCAGGGAACTCTGATAACGTGTGTTTGTCTCCTTGTTAACAATCACGCTGCTTGACACGCTCCCTCTTCACACAAGCCCCGCCCTCTCCCAGAACTGCTTTGTATGATGGTTATGACCACTTAGGTGAATCTTGAGGAACTGGGCATTTTTGTTTCCATCTTTGAGATCTCTCGCATAAATTCTTGTACTGTTCTGTTGAGCTGCCTGATGGAGTCACTAAACTCTGAGAGTAAGAGGAGTTTCTATTGCTGATAAGTATCTGAAAACTCAATATATCTTTCTAAGCACAGCCCTAGTGTAAAAATATTTTTTTAAAATTGGAAATGTTTTCATTAGGCTGTAAATCTACATCATTTAGTAGTTTAAAACAGTAATTGTGTGTCTCAGTGCATTGTCAGTATAAATAGCAGATACATTCATTTTTAGGAAATAACAAAAGCATATAAATTCTGCTGCTTATAGGGCTTTCCAAATGCATTTTTAATGTACAATATTTACATTTTAAAGCAACAAAGCATCTCTGTAAGAAGTATTGAAATGTATATCCATAATTTAACTGACATTAAGTTGATGAATATATTTCTAAGATAATAGAAAAAATGTTTGGCAACCTTTTCTCATTTTGTTACACAGGACCGACACACTATTTTGAGGACCAAAATTCTATCACATGTTAAAATGTTTCTAAAAATACATTAGAAAGCTTAAAGTAACAGAAGCAGAGAGGAAGAGAGGAAAAGAAGCCAGGAAAAAGTAGGATGGAGAAGTATATATGAAAGAAAAAAATATTTAGCTTTATTTTATTACAGTACCTTGATCAAGGGATTGGACCCATTATCATCATTTCACCGAAGAGGCTTATGAAAGTAATTCTGTTTGCTCTAGTTGGTGTTTATTAAAGAGGAAAGAAAGTGATCACACTCTACTGTCAGCAAAATTTAATTGTAGTGAAGCGCTGAAGCTTAGAAGCACTCATTTTCATTGTCTATGTTATCTTCCAACGTGTGAGGGAAATAATCTGAGTTTGTTGGAAGTCTTTGAATGTCTATAAAATAGGGACTATTTGATTTGTCACAGAGATAGTTCTCATCTGGAATATGATTGCATTTCTTTGTGTTTTGATCTGTAAATCTTGAAAACAGTCCATGTTACTAAAAAATGTAGAGCTGGGCTTTTGTTGGCTATAAATCAGTTATGCAGAGTATGATCCTCCTATTGGTATCATCAGTTTGATTTAAAAATATCCAACATGTACTGGTCTACCCTTCCCACATAAATAGAAGCTATAGAAAACTCTAATGGAGCTCCAACAGAAAAATAGAAAAAGACGCATGTTTTCTTATTTCTGACCCCCCATTCTGCTCCTTATCTTCACAGACACCCACACACAGATACAGGAGCACACGTAGACATAAATACAATTAAAATCTGGTCACCAATTCAATGGTTTACTTATGGGAGGAGAGTGACTCCTGATTAAGTGATTTTGTTGGTTAACAAACTTAGGTCATCTAAGCTCATTCTCTAAAAACCTGTATTAGCTTCCTATGGCTGTGATAATACAAACTGGGTGTGGCTTAAAACAAACAAAAAAAACAACAGTTTATTCTCTCATAGTTCTTGAGACTTTGGGAAAAATCCTTCTTTGTCTCCATAGCATCTGGAGTGATTGTCAGTCCTTGCCATTCCGAACCTTGCAGATGCATCACTCCACTCTCTACCTCTGTCAACACATGTTCTCCCCTTATATGTCTGTGTGCATGCTGTCTTCCATCTGTACATGTGGGTTTTCATATAAGAACAGTCGTCATATTGGATAAAGGGCTCAGCTCACTTCATCCGGTATGACCTCATCTCAACTTCAGTAATTACATCTACACCCACCCTATTTTCAGATAAGGTTATATTCTGGGCTTCTGGGAGTTTCAACATACATTTTTAGTGGATACAATTCTACCCATAACAGTATACCACAATTTTAGTAATTGGAACCAGCACCATTCATGACATGTAATCATCTTATAATATTATGTCCATCCTACTCTTCTGTAATGTTGAGGTTATTCTTTTGCTCAGGTTGAAAAACAGTCAATTTGGTAACTAAATACTCACTTAGCAGCTGAGAAACTTTAATCTGTGGAGTTGGGATGACAACTTTTTGCTAAATTGGCAACTTCTTTATAAAAACTGCTGTCATTTTCTCTCTCTCCCTCACTCCCTCTCTGGAGTTGATGCGTACAGATGCAGTAGGAAGTAAGGAAGTGGAACTTTCTTACTTTATGAGACCTGTTGGAAGGCAGCACTGTGTGCTCTGGGCCTGATGGAGATTAAAGGTGACCCTTTCCCCTGTGAGAGTTTTCCTGGTGTTCTACACAGGAGTCCCCACTGCGTGTGCCCTTCTGACAACTCCCAGGCACAAAAAGCATCCTCTGCCACATTACTGGTGAACCCAGAGCTTCTGACCAGTGAGGATGGACAGAAGAGTGGTTTGGAAGTTGTGACATGACTCCTCAGCATTCTTTTTAAGGAAAGCATCTCTGTCTGAAGCTTCATTTTGTAATCTTATTTTCTACTGAATTTGATGTGTCACTTATAATTTCCAATTTAACTCCATTTCACACAGACACACACACAACTAATTACACACACGTGAATAACTGAGTTTTCCTCTTGTGCTAGTATTTTAGTACTTCCTGGACATTTTAAGGTTTTGAATTACATCTTTTTATTGAAGAAATTTTATTTGTTCTGTATGCTAACTTTACTCTCATAACTCATGTGAACATTCTTCCTTTCCCCACACTCAGGCCTGCTCCATAGCCTAAAGATGACAGTGGGAAAATAGCTAACATTTCTGTTTTGCATGTTTCTCCTCCCATTCTAAATTCTGGCTCTCTACAGTCAGATCTGAGGAAGAAGGAACAAGAATAACAAGAGTAACGTGACTATACTTAGTTGGTCTTATTTGCAGTTCCCTTTTGCCAATAACTATCCACTATCAGGTACCCAAATGATATAAATTCTACTGATCACTTTAGTGAACCTGTGATCCCCACCATCTCCACACATCACTCCCTGGCAAAGGCTCTGAACCCATTAATGCCAACAGTTCTCTTCTAGGTCTCATCATCCCAACAGGCGGTTATCTTAGCCACGTCAAACTCTATAAAAGCAGGCTGCTCCTACTGCCAACCCTCTCTTCTGGCCCTACTATTTTAGGCTGTTTCAGATGACAACCCATGTTCTGGTTTCTCTTCAAAAGAAGCAAAGGCCCTATGTTAGCACTGTAGGTCAACTCCAGGAAACTCCTAGAACACATATCATGCTTTACTAAGAAACATGTTGACTCCTGATGCCAACATTTGGTGAGCCAATGATATCCTGCAGCTCAGCAAGCATCAGCAAAGGAGAGAGACCAGTTTTTCCAATTTGTGGAAAATAGTTCTTTGACATCTACCTTTGGGACCATAGAGCAAAAGAAATGCCTCAGAGAGGGGAGATTAAAAGTCAGGGTTCACTCTCCTTTCTTGGAATTCTCCCCAAAAGACATAGTATGTCTACTAAGGAATCTTCCGGAAGTATGTAATGAGATTGGCTGGTACAGGCCCAATTTTGTAATCTTTTGCATATTTTTTGAACAGCAAAAGAGCCAGTGAAACCTAAAAATTCAATTTTCTTCTGTTTACATATGGACAACTACTAAGAGAAAAAGTGAATGTTCAGACTTTCCTCTTTAAAATGCAATTGATCTAGGGAGATTATCTTCTAGGATTTAGTACTGTGGAGGATAACTGGAAGATCATTAAAGGATAATTCTGAGGCCAAGTTGGCTTTTATCTCTTTACATATGCATTTATTTAATTGTAGTCTTTGATTTTGCTGGATTTTGAATAAACATTTTATCTACATATTGAAATCTGATATGTTTTCATACTTTTTTTTCTGGAATATAATGAATCTTTAACAACAAGATAAATGTGGAAGTAATAAAGAAAAATAATAAGAAAAGGTCTAACATTACAAATAGATGAATATGAATGTCTGCCTTCTACCAGTATTCTTTCCCAACGATGCTAATATTGCTCTCTATACTAGGCTCTCTCTACAATGGCAGTACTGACATTTGGAGTAGACAACTCTTTTTGCAGAGAACTGTCCTGTGCATTTCAGGATGTTTTGCAGGATCCCCTGCCCAATAGTTGCTAGTAGCATCACTCTTCTTCAAGATGTGATGACTAAAATTATCTCCAGGCATTCTCAAACATCATTTGTCTCCTGGGGGCAAAATTTGTTCTCCAGCTAAGAATCATTGTTCTCGGAGGGAACAATTTTATGAGATTTATTTTCTAAGATCACAAAGTGATTCCTTTCATAACTAAAACATGCTTCTATCTTTATTTCATACATACCAACCCCGACTTTCCATTACTCTTCTTCCTGTATTTTGTTATGTTACTAGAAATTATTTTATTATGTTACTGGCCTGCGGGATCGGGCCCAAACTGGCTCTCTGACATCACCCGAGGGGTCTCAGATTGTGAGAGGGCACAGGCCATACAGAGGGACCCCTCAGGTGCACTATCCGGGTAGGGGAGGGACACGGGAGGTTGGCCAACAGGGGAGGGACCATGGGAGGGCTCCAGGGCATGTCTAGCCCATCTCGCTCAGTCCCGATTGGCTGGACCCCAGCAGCAAGCTAACCTACCAGTTGGAGCGTCTGCCCCCTGGTGGTCAGTGCACATCATAAAGAGCAGTTGAGTGGCTTTAGCATATCATTAGCATATTACACTTTGATTGGTTGAACAGCCAACTGGATGACTGGGCGCTTGGCATATTAGGCTTTTATTATATAGGATAATTTTAGTTATAGTCCTACATTTTAAAGCTTATATAAAATACCTGTCTTCCTTGATGCATTTTATGTAGCATCCACAATGCTTACATTATCTTCACCTTTCCTACATTTTACTTCCAAAATTATTTCTGCAGTATTACTCTTGCATTAGTTTATTTTAATAACATTTCAAGATTTTTTTGTACAAAGAATTATGAAGAACATATTTAGAATAATTTAGAAAGCACCATTCATGTAACTGCTATTGACATGAAGAAATGAATATTCATAGCTAGAAAATCAAAGAGTACAGATAAGTATATAAAAGGAAGTAAAAACCTTCATCTCTACAAAAGCTCAGTCTCTTCTCACAAGATAAACCAGTCACTCTGGATGACAAAGTTATCACAACAGAAGTAAACAGATAAAATAAAATACATACAGAAGAAAATACAATTGAATTTCTGTTTCTTGAAAGAGAAGTCCCAACACTGAGGCCAGGTGAATAATCTATTGAGTCCTCAAATCCTATTACATTATTGTTTGTTTCATTTTCTAGCTAAGAAATCTGCAACTACTTCTATGAGGTACAGCAGCCTACTTGCAATTGGCTCAGCAAAGGGATTTCTGAATGGGTTTAGGTAGCTTCCTTCTCACTTGGTCTTCACAGGGACAGCCTGTGAAAGCAGTAGCCTGAGCTTGCAGGTCTCTGTGGCAGGACCTGGTGTGCTCACAGTGGAAGGTCTCAGGTATTGTCCTCCCAGATTTTTGTGTTTCAATTGCTTTAGGGCATGTCTATATTTATAAAAGGCCTGAAGCTACAGATGTCTTCGGTATCCTCCAAAGCCTACTTACAAATAGGAACTATTTTCCTAAAAGAGAACAGTTATATCCTCAAAGCCTTTCATCTTTAATATGCAATGCTTTGTGAGTTTTTATTGGTTCTTTTATTTGAGTGAGGCATGGGATACAAAAAAATCATGGGATTTCACCCAATTCTACAATGAGTTTTGGATCTTTAGGCTCTCCATGATAGAATGATGAAGACAGCAGTACCTCACACTGGACCAGATGCTAGCAATAATGTGCTCTGGTCTTCACCCAGATCTGTAATTTGTTATACTTTTATTGCCCAGGCAGCAAAGCAGATGTATCAACTCAAATAAACATATCAAATATTATTCAGCTGTTTTTTTATTGATGGAGTATCCAGGTCAATCAATGTGTCTTTAACTAAGGAGAGAATACCTTGGCATGGTCTTTACTCTAACACAATACCTCACACCCCAAAACTTCCCTGAGGTGGAGGAATCTGCTTTTTTCATAGAATCAATCTTTTATTCTCTGGTACACATGTGAATTAGCATTGTGCTTAGGGCATCAGCTAGTGTTTGTTCTGCAAAAAATAAAAAAAGCAGGGAGAGGGGGGGGCTCTCTTTAATAAACAGTGGCAGCAGCCCAGTCTGCATGGCTCAGTGGTTGAGTATTGACCTATGAACCAGGAGGTCATGGTTCAATTCTCAGTCAGGGCACATGCCCAGATTATGGGCTTGATCCCCAGTGGGGAATGTGTGGAAAGCAGCCTATGGATGATTTTTCTCTTATCTTTGATGTGTCTATCTTTCTCTCCATCTTCTTTCCTCTCTGAGGAAAATCAATAAAAATATATTTTTAAAAAAAACAGTGGCATACCTGTGAACTGGCTAGATAATTAAGATCATGATCACTTAACTGAGGTGTAGAAATAGAGAGCTGACTTATTCCAGTGGTGGCAATGAGCCACTGAGGTTAATCCTGCTACTACCCTCTGCAACTTCTATTTTTCCATTCTCACTGAGATCAGGAAGCCCATATTAACTGAAGTTCTCCTGAGCCTCCCCAGTCAAGAGACAAAACAGTCAGTAAAGAGCATTTCAACATACATATGTATTGGTTAAACATGCTGAAAAAGAAACCAGAGTTTTTTAAAGAGATGTTCCTTGAGGGTGACACTAGAGTATACACATAACGGAATGTCAATTCCCTAGTTATTTAGATTATTTTCTCCATATTTATTCAAGACTATCTGGCCCCTCAATTTACTTAAAATAGAGTCAGTGATTAATTAGTCCATTTTTTTATGAGCGGCCAGACAAAATGGAAGCACATTATTCACTCTTCATTTAAGCATTTCAAATGCAGATATTCTCATATATGAAATCATATTACTAGATTCAGATTATTTTAAAACATTCCTTAGAATTTCAGTTGTCGGTTTTGATCACATATACTCAAACCCCTATATTTTTATGAATATAATGTAGCTTTTTAATATTTCATTCTTCCCTTCTTGAATTTTATTCTAGTTGGTATTTGACTTCAGGGACATGGTAGAATTTGATTACAGTTGTTGGTATGATGTCAGTAAGATATGAGAAATGAAGAGAATATTAGCTCCCTGTTTTGAGAAATTACCTTTATAAAAAGAATAGTTTAGCAAGATGAGGGTACCAGCTCTCCTCAATGGATAGAGAGTTATTTTGGTAGAGAAAACATGTTTCAGAAAGAATAACAGTATTTTTTTCAGAGCATTGAGTTAGAAAATCATGAAGCTGTTGTGGCAATGACTAACTTTGCTAGGGTGCGTTACA
The DNA here is from genome assembly GCF_963455305.1 of Plecotus auritus. Lineage (NCBI taxonomy): Eukaryota > Metazoa > Chordata > Mammalia > Chiroptera > Vespertilionidae > Plecotus > Plecotus auritus. The sequence continues at coordinate 153,908,197 of NC_137774.1, read as the reverse complement.
TCAATAGGAGTAGAGGGCCAATAAACGGAAAGTACTGATGTAAAATAAAGTTGGCCTTAACTTTTGAATAACACTTGTATTTTAGTTAGTAGGCAAGATATTGAACAGGACAGTGCCTGAAATAGAATTCTTATTTAGGGAAATTAATTTGACAAGAATGTGTAGGATGGATTAGAAAAGTAAGAAAATCCAGATAGGAACACCAATTAGGTAACTAAAACAATAGTACTAGTGAGTGATATTGAGGTTTTAACAAAAATAATTGCAGTAGGATTGGAGAAGGTTGGAAGTTTAACACTTGACTTTTTACAGATAGGTGTAATTGATAGGCAACTGAACACTATATGCTGGGAGTGTTACTTTATATTAACCCACTTAATATAGCATACTTACCAGAATGCTTTATTTAAATTTAGTATGGGAATCAGAATTAAATGTGTAGCTAAGATGCTCACCTAGGTCAAGACATGGCAGAAATGAACGTGGGAGAGGACATGTGTCAGAAAAGCATGGAGACTACGTGAAAAGGGACTTACTAAGGGCTTCTCAAATTTATAGGGACATCATGATCACATGGGGAATTTTTTTAAAATAAAAATGCAGATGATTGAATCTCATCTTAGACATTTAGATTCAGCGATTCTGAAGTGGTACCGTGGCATTCATATTTGTAAAAGGTCTACCTGTGATTAGGATGCACAGTCAAGGCTTCACTAATCTATGAAGAGCAGCAGCTAATGAGGAGGAATCCCAGTGGAGCACACAGATGAATCAGGCCCTGTGCCAACCTGCTTTCCAGATGAAGATCTGTCTCTACAGGTCTGCTCTGTTGCTGCACGCGGGTCTGTTCCATAATGTTTACTCGGCGGCGCCAGATGATTGCTCTAGATTGACAGCTTGAACTTCATGTTTCTGTGTGCATCTTGCTAACCCAATCCTGAGCCTCTGAACTGATAACATTAGCTTCATAGCAAAGTGCCTAATTAGCCCAAGAGTTTTCCCTCTGTTATCAGGAATCTCAGGTTTAGTAAACTTATGCTGACTAATTTAAAAATGTTCTCATAAGACTGACACAAGATTACTTCAACTATAGTTAACTCAGAAGATCCAAGTATCTTGAGCTTATTTACCAAGAGTTTCACCAGCTAAATTGAATTTTGGCAGCCTAATGTTTTTCTCAAAAGGCCATATATGTGTTCTTGATGTGATAGTATATATCCCCCCCTCTCACCACACCCCCCCCCCCACACACACATTTTTTAAATTTTATTCTGGAATAATTAATTTGCCTAGCATGGGCTGGCAATATATTTGCAGAGAATGGTTTATGCTTTTGGATTCACCATTAATCTTATCAGGTCAATTTATAGCAGAACTGTTTTACAGAAGAAATGCCAAAAGGTAAAATTTACCTTTTTCATTATAATAAATTAGCTAAATTCTCTATCTGATTTTTCCCCCTTTCAGCATGATCTTGGAAAAACTATTATTTTTATCTACTGTAGGAGTTTCCAATTAATGACCATAGACTGATTCTAACAAGGAGACATGTTTTTCTTTTGCTGGAGGAATCCTATATAATAAAAGGCATTAATATGCAAATTGTCCCCTCCACCGGGTGTTCAACCAGGGGGTGGGCCAGCCAGCCAACAGCCCACAGCCCCTCCCCTGATCAGCCCCTCCCCCCACTGGCCTGGTCCGATAGGCCCCCAATCAGGGCAGGTGGCCAGACCCCACCTGTGCATGAATTCATGCACCAGGCCTCTAGTATTTAATAATATTTAATTTTGAAAGTTTTTAGATACAGCATAAAATTTTCAATTTAACATAATTCTTAACATTTTATATTGCCTTTCACCTAATCTCCATACATGTATCTTATCTTTATGAAATTTGAGCTTGTTCTAAAACTAGGTTTAAACATGAACCATAAACAAAATCCATTTATAATTTACAAACAATAAAATGCATCCATTTTATGTGCATAGTTCCTTGAGTTTGATAAATAAATACATCTATGTAATTACCACCCAAATCAAGATAGAGAACATTTATATCACCCTGAAAATGTTCATTATGCCCCTTTGTATTAGAGTTTAATATAGACAAAATCACAGAACACACATTATTACTAGCTTCTTTATCACCATCATTTTTTTGAGATGCACCCATTTTGCATTTATCAATAGTTCATTCCTCTGTATTTCTGAGAAACATAGGGGTCATAGGGATATGTTACAAGTTTTTGGACATTTTTATTATTTCTTATTTTTTGTTATGAATAAAAACTGTTATGAACATTTGCATTGTCTTTATGTTGATATATGTATTTATTTTTCTTGGGTATCATAGGCAATTGCCTTGCTGTCCCTTTCATTTTTAAATGGTTCTATATGCTATCTCATATAATCTGAGTTCATTTCAATAATAATATATTGAATAACTATTGCATACCAGGCAATCTAGTAGACACTAGATATAGAAAGCATACAAATCAAAATTCTTGACATTAGAAAACAAATTCAGGAAAATGATCCAACTTTTAAAAATTACCAAATGTTGTGATATTTTCTAAAGAACACTTATTTTTTGAGGAAGGGAATAAACTTTTCAAAAGGAAATGTCAATGTAGCTAACACAAGAATGTAAGAAGTACCAATTGGCACTGATACCATTACGAATAAAAAGTAACCATCTTTGGGCAACTTAAACTGAATTAGTGGTGAGGATGCACACTCTAATAGGAGAAACAGTAAGGTTAGAGATGTAAGCAGAAGTTCTAAATCTTATTTAGAGGGAGAGATGATAGGAACAATTTTTCACAGTGGAGTAAAACAATCAGAGCATTGTCTCAGAAGTTTGCACTGCCAACAGTATAGATTTGAGGACATTGATTATAGGAACCAAAGTGCTCTAAGAATTAATGCAACATCAGGAAGGTTTGTTGACTGGTTACATGTACAGGAGAGTGAAACTCTTAAGTTTCTTCTGTAGAACTCATTAGATGGAGTTGTTTTTAATGAATATTTTAAAATATAAAGATAAAATTACCACCTTCTTATATTCACATGGAGTTTGAGGTTTCTGGGCTACACCTGGCTGGTTATGTCTAGTAGCAATTTGGTTGTGTAGACTTGAACCTCAGCAGAAGGCTGTAGGCTCCAAGGGTGGATTTTAGATTCACAAGAATGTAAGTGTCTGATAAACCTAAATGTAAATGATTTAATATACCTAGTGTGTGTGTGTGTGTATGTGTGTGTGTGTTTGTGTGTATGTGTGTATGTGTATGTGTATAAAGATGATAAAAATAATAATGAGAGAAGCAGAAAGGAGGAAAAGGAGCTTCAAAGGACTGAATGTTTATGTCCCTCCAAAATTCATATGTTAAAATCTTAATGCTCAATGTAATGGTATGAGGAGGTGCATAGGTCATTAGGATGGAGCCTTCATGAATGAGATTAGTTCACTTGTAACAGAGTCCCCAAAGAGTTCTCCCTTCTACAATGTGAGGACAGAGAGAGGAGATGGCCATTTGTGAACTAGAAAGCATGGTCCCACCCAACACCAAAGTATCTGGTGTCTTGATCTTGGACTTCCCAGACTCCAGAACTGGAAGAAAAATGTTGTTACTTCTAAGCCACCCAGTCCATTGTATTCTGTTATAGCCACTTGAACAGACTAAGATAGAAGTGGATTTCAGAAAAGAAATTAAAAGGAGAAGCAGGTGATCCATGACAGGAAGCACAGAACACAGTAAAGACTCAAAGCAAGGAGATGGGCAGAATGGCCAATATTTAAGAGCTTAATGAATTTTGAAAATATGATAATTAGGAAATCATTATTAAATCCATAAAGAAAAGATTTAGAATAGCATGGATTGAAGGCAAGAATGCACTCACCACACTGACATGTGAGTATTAGGTAATAAAGTTGACACATTAAACAAAGTGGTCATATTAAAAATTTGTGGTCACTTGCTCATTAACATAGGATCATCAGAAGATTTTAGGAAATATTTAAATATGATTATATTGTGAGAGACAAATTAAATAATGAGAGAGAACAACTGACTGAGATCAGATAAAATGGGTTATAATGCAGAACAGTCGGTGAAATTAAACTTGGATACCATAAATGTTACTTCTTTTTCATAGGCAAATGATTCTCAAAGTGTTCCCCAAACTAGTAACAGCAACACTGCCATCGAAATGTTCAGAAGTAAAACTTATCAAACTCCACCCCAGACCGACTGAATAAGGAAGTCTGGGCTTGGAGTCTGGCATACTGTGTTGTTTTGTTTTATTTTATTTTTTAATCCTCACTGGAGGATATTTTTCCATTGATTTTTAGAGAGAGGGAAAGACAGAGGGAAATATAGATGTGAGAGACACACATCCATTGGTTGCCTCCTGCAGGAACCCCAACCAGGGCCCAGGCCGGAGAGGAGCCTGTAACCGAGGTAAGTGCCCTTGACCAAAATCGAACCCAGGACATTCTATCCACTGAGCCAAACTGGCTAGGGCCATTCTGTGTCTTAAAAAACCCTTCTGGTGCTTCTGTTGAACAATAAAGTTTGAATAAAACAATGGATAAGAGAAAGAGGAAGACAACATTTGTGAAACTATAGAGATTACAGTAGAAACAGAGGGGGAAAGGTATAATAAGCTCCAATAAATTGTGCTTACTACCTTCAAGGACATCTGTGAATTTAAAGATGAGGCCAAGGATGCATAATATATAATCCCTTTGAGAGAAGGGATGGAATTCTTCAGCATCCACTCCCTGTTAATGTAAGAGGAATACGGCTGCTGATGGGACATAAGAAAGGATTGCTAAGAGCCCCTGAGTATTCTACTGTGACTTCAAAATGGCATCCTTCTTCACAGTTGATGATTTTTCTACAGAAGTTTTTTTATGACTTTTGGCAATGGAGCAAAGCAGGGCCCTTATCTTGGGGAAAGTGCCATAGAAATGCAGGCACTTTGACACTGCACTAATGACTGCTCCTTCTCTTCACAACCCTCTAAATTCTAGTATCTTAAAAGATATGACAGTCCCTGTTGTAACCTTCTGTTTCATGATATGGGCTAATTTGTATGAGTAGTGAGATCTTATGGGATTTAGATTCTAGTTGTAAGACAGATGGGTTGTAAAGCATGTGGTTCTCTTTAGTTAAATTGCTTGTTGCTGCAAGAACTCATGGCAATACTTGTTAATGGCACCATGCTATCTCACCACCTCAGAGCCATTATGTCTCCACTGAAATTGCATGCAAAGGAGTCTTATTTACTTTAGTATATACCATGTGGAGCTGGGTTTTTTGGGGGTATGTTTATCTCCTGCCTGACAGGCTATAAAGATAAAACTTTTGGAAGCCTTATACAATATTTTGGAGACTGTCTATTAGGAACACACAATACCTTCTTACCACTGAAATTATTTGTTTGTTTCCTTACTTAGTAAGCCACAAGACTTAATGTGCCTCCCCAAATCAAATGCTTTCTAGAGACTTAACAGAAGGGTTTCAAATAGCAAAAATCCATCATTTTCTACTGACATTTTGTTCACCTGTGTTAGAGACTTTTTCATCCTTTACGTTACTGGGCAAGAAAAAGTTATAAAGTTGAGTTTCATATAAGCAGAGTTCTAAAATAGCTAAACCTTACCACTCTGCATAACCAGACAGGAGGACCCATGAAAATGTGTATTTCCTTTAGTATTTTACTTCTTTCTGTGTTATTGTTGCAGGTTGCACAGCTGGTCTTACAAGTTGAGAAAAAAAGAGGAATAACTGAAATGCTTTAGTTGATAAATTGTGCATATTCCAGCCATTTTACTCAATCAAGAAAATAATTTGGCGACAAGATGATGGCTGGTTAGTAGAATGTCACTTTACCTAAAATAGGTGAATTAAGCTGGGTGTAGTTAGAGCTCATATTGGATTTCTATATTTTCCAAACTGACATTTAAATGACATTTTCAGCATGAACGGCAATGACTTTTTATAACAGTCATATTATGATGATGATTGCTTCCACATTCCATGTGTTTCCATTTACACATGAGCAATATGGGAGTGTCCACAGTACCTTATAGTCTCTCCATACCACATCTAAGGAAGTTCCTCGGTCTAAATTATTCATAAGGAACTTATCAGCTGCTAAGAAAATGGATGTATATTCAAAATCCGGTATTTAGATCACTTAAAGATAGTGAACATTTAAAAGAAAGGAAAATAACAAAGTTTCAATACATATGTAAACAACAAACAAATGCAATAGAGTATGATTAAGTAAATAACTGATCTTGAAGGGAGAGGAAAGATATCGGAAAACCAAACACATTAATAGGTAGTTTGCTAGTACAGTAAGCTGAATATAAAACAGACAGTGCTTCTGGCTGCTTTACTTCCCCATGAATCTTTTTAAAAAATATTTCCTTTACTTACTATCTATTTCAGTTTATTTTCCAGATGTTAGCTTGAATTTTAAAGTATAATGAAGAAAAAAGGAGTATAGTGCTAACAGTTTGAATTATTTCAGAAAAGAAATGCTATTTAAAACATCTTACTATGGATTCTCACTGTCACAAATCACTCAGATTTATAGGAAAAACATTATATTGCACAGCTACAGAAAGACTATTAATGTTCCTTTGTATTTTCTTAATTTGCTTGTGTTGACAGTTGCTGAGACAAAAATAATTTGTAAATCAATCTACTTTCTAAGCTTGTATGTGATTAGTTTTGTACTTTTCATTTTAGAAAATATACATATATATATGTATATACGTATAATTTACTTTTATTGTTGAAAGTATTACAGATGTCCCCTTTTTCCCCTATTGACCTTCTCCACCCCACTCCCACCCCCTCTGCAGGCCTTCACCACACTATTGTCTGTGTCCATGGGTTATGCATATCTATACTAATAAAAGGATAATATGCTAATTAGACCAAGAGAACTTCTGGGAGACCTTCCAGATGTCCTTCCGGACAAAGCCATGGTGGCGGAGCAAAGGGAGAGGAGGTTAGGGGCGATCAGGCCAGGAGGGGAGGGCAGTTGGGGGTGATCAGGCCAGTGGGGGGGGCAGTTAGGGGCAAGCAGGCCGGCGGGCGGGGCAGTTGAGGGCGAGCAGGCTGGCAGCACGGGGAGGTCAGTGGGGGTGATTAGGCCAGCAAGGGGGGGCAGTTGGGCGTGAGAAGGCCGACAGGGTGTATTTGGGGGTGAGCAGGCCAGCAGGCAGAGGCAGTTAGGGGGGATCAGGCAGGCAGGAAGCCGAGTGGTTAGGAGCCAGTGGTCCCGGATTGCGAGAGGGATGTCTGACTGCCAGTTGAGGCCCGATCCCTGTGGGATCCGGCCTCAACTGGCAGTCAGACATTCCCCGAGGGGTCCCGGATTGGAGAGGGTGCAGGCTGGACTGAGGGCACCCTCCCTCCCTGTGCACAAATTTCGTGCACTGGGCCTCTAGTATGCATATAAGTTCTTTGGTTAATCTCTCCCCCTCTACCTCCCTCTGAAATACACCAGTCTGTTGCTGCTTTAATGTCTCTGGTTCTATTTTGTTTGTCAATTTATTTTGTTCATTAGATTTCACATATGAATGAGATCATGTAATACTTATCTTTCTCTAACTGGCTTATTTCACTTAGCATAATACTCTCAGGGTCCCTCCATGATGTATAAAAGGGTAAGAGATCCTTCTTTTTTATAGCTTCATGGTATTCTATTATGTAAATGTACCACAGCTTTTTATCCATTAATCTACTGATGGGCACTAGGGCTGTTTCCAGATCTTAGCTATTGTAAATACAGCTGCTAAGAACAGAGAGGTGCATATATTCTTTCTGATTGGCGTGTCAGGCTTCTTAGAATATATTTCTAGAACTGAGATCACTGGATCAGAAGACAGTTCCATTTTTAATTTTTTGAGGAATCTCCATACTGTTTTCTACAATGGCTTCACCAGTCTGCATTCACACCATCAGTGCAATAGGGTTTCTTTTTCTCCATATCATCACCAGCACTTGTAGTTTGTTGATTTGTTGCTGGTAGCCATTCTGGCAGGTATGAGGTGGTACCTCATTGTCATTTTAATTTACTTATCTCTGATAACTAGTGACCTTGAGCATTTTTTATATGTCTCTTAACCATTTGTATGCCCTATTTGGAGAGGTGTCTATTCAGGTTCTCTGCCCATTGAATTTATTATTATTATTTATTTAAATCTTTACTGTTGAAAGTATTATATAGATCCTCCTTTTTCCCCCATTACCTCTTCCAGCCTGCTCCCAACCCTCTCCCCTAGGCCCTCACACCCCATTGATTTGTGAGGCTACACTATATTGCTTAATATATTTAAATCATTTATAACCAATATATGATTTGATATATATTGGTTATTAATTACATTTTACATGACATGTACCTTACCTTAGTGGTTTATTTTTTCACAATGTTTAATCAATCATACAGAATTATTTAATTTGTCAGGTAAAATGTAGTATCAGACTTTTCAGGATTTCTATTTTTGTCTGATTCAAAACATCCTTAACAATATAGAAGTTATAAAAACCTTCTGTTATACTTCCTTCTAGTGTTTTTAAATTTTCTTCTCCATATTTTGTTGTTTCATTTACCTGAAATACATTTTTATGGTGCATGGTAAATATCCAATTTGTGTATTCCCATATAAAACCACATTTGAGTACTTATCCCCAGGTTATGGCTACTATGGCCAATTGCTACTTTACCCCTAGTCTTGTAAATTCCTTAACGAGAGTAAGGTCATATGTCCTCAGATGATAAAAATAATGTCAGAGCTTTCTTTAATAGACCAGTGAATACCTTGGCTCAAGTGCTATTCTGTGGCCTCCTCCTCCTTCTTCCTACATTATTATTATTATTACTAGAGGCCTGGTGCCTGAAAATTCATGCACTGGAGGGGGGGTCCCTCAGCCTGCCCTGCCCCCTCTCACAGTCCGGGAACCCTCAGGGGTAGGAGGTGACCTGGCAATCAGGGGAAGGCGACGCCCCATCACACCTCTGCTGTTGCCACTGCCGGCAGTGCAAGCCTTAACCAGCCCTGGTTACCTGAGCCTCAGGGGGCCCTAGGCAGCTGGGCAGCTGCCATCTGAGGCTTGCCTGTGCCTCGGGCTGGCTCTGGGTGGCTGGGAGGCTGAGAGGACTGGGAGACTCTGGCGGGGCTGAGGGGACTAGGAGCCGCCATCTTGTGGCTGTGGGTGCCGCCATCTTTGAGGGTGGGGCAGCCAATTAGCATAGTCCCTCCTTATTGGCTGTGGGCGCTGCCATCTTTGCGATGGTGTGGGTCAATTAGCATATTCCCTCTTTATTAGATAGGATTATTATTATTAATGTATTTTTTTATTTTTAATATGTTTTATTGATTTTAGAGAGAAAGGAAGGAAGGGGAAATAGAGAGAGAGAGAGAGAGAAAGAGAAAGAAATATTGATCGGCTGCCTCTGGGATGCAATCTGACCATTTGTACATACTTTCATATTTACTTACCATTGCTACATGTTATTTAGAGCTCCAGAGAATTAAAGTAGGTGGTAGTAATGCCATCTTTATTAGAATGCAATATGTGTGTATATGCATACTTCCATTTTGGGTTATTTTCTTAGTGTGCATTTCCAGAGATGGACTTATTTAATTATGAGATTGTGTACATTCTTAATTTCACTGCCAAATATCTACCCTAAACGGTTAGCAATTCATTTTGTATTATTGTTTTCAAAGGCATTTTTTATTTTAAATTAAAATACTTTAAAGGACTAAAATATTAATACCATTTTTATCTGACATAATCATAAAGCCTGCTCTAATTCCTGAGGTTTTAAAATGTCCCAAGCACAATATATTTATGTTTTATTCCACACTGCAGAAGTGTGTGCTTATAAAACTCAAGAAATAATTCATGTTTTCTTCTGTCAGAATCAACATTATAAACTGAATTATCATTTAGTCAGAAAGTCTGCAGTAGAAGGAATAAACCCTAAATATCAGAGCTGAATGAGTCATGGGTGGAATGTAGATGAACTGAACCTTCTAGAAGATTTTTTGTGGAAACCCACTGATAAATGAAAAAAATACAGAATTCTCATACTGCTATCTGTAAAGGAACTTGATCTCAGGCACAGTTATAGGAAAATAATAGAAGATGAAGGGAAATTATTAAAACCAACACATTTTCACACTATAAAAGTACCTAGCCCAAAAACATGAAAAAAATGATCATTACATAGTAAAGTTAGAAAACCAAATATACCATATTAGGAAGTAATTTGCTCTTGGTAAAGGGTTACTTCTCATCAGATTATTTATTTTATTAAGAAGTAAGAATAAAATGTGTTTAGCGAGTTACTTTATAAATATGACAAACTAACTGGCCTTTATTCCCTATATTTACTAACTTTTTGGTGGCATGTTAATTTAGCAGAAGCCTTTCTGAAAGGGTGTTAAGATATTGATAATTTAAAATTAGAACCAAAACAATTCCACGTTCTTTTAGCATGTATTCCATGATGGCTGCTGAAACTTTTGAGACAAATATTGAGCCTGACCTCGTAGAAGCATGAGTGTTAATATGTGTCCTAGTTCTAAGTAAAGGAGTAGGGAGTATGCAGGGGACGTGAGAGGAGGGGAGGAACAAAAGGCGAGTCTCCTAGTTGACTCAGAAGGATTGGTGCCACTGATTGAGAGAAGCTGAAAGCTGAGATGTAGACAACAGCACCATTCAGCAGCAAGGACATTCTTTTGGGGGCATGCATGCTTTGGACCTTAAAACACAGATATTCCTTGACTACTCCACCTAGAATTGCAGAGAACAAATGACCAATTTTAGAGGCTTTTTTTTCTCCCTCCCCTTGTTTTGCACTAATCATCATGATGATGCAACTGACAGAAAGACACCAGCAGACAAAAGGTCTGGAAATGAGTTCCTTAGAGTAGGTAAAAAAAGATACTTTTGAGATCATGTAGAGGTAAAATATTTTCTGATAGAGAGCAGTCCTCCTGGCTGGGGATAAGCTGCACTAGTACAGAAATCCCAAGTAGACACCCAGCTGTAAGTAGTAATTTTGTGTCTTTCGAGGGGTAAACTATGATTCTCACTTGATGGCAGAGTTTTTAAACCATTTTGATTTCTTTTAACATGCTGAGGACTCTGGTTGCCTGTCTGCTTGTCCACAGTTCATTAAGTTGCAAATAATTTCAGACCATTTTTAAAGGACTACTATGAATTAGAGTGAATCAACTGCCTATTTTTTTCAGGTATATCATTGCTTGGGCTTCCAGACTGCCTAAATTCTATTCCTGAAGACAGTATTTATATCAGAGAGAAGCTATTGGGTTGTTGTTTTTAAATCAGACTAAGTCTAGTCTTATACACAAAGGTAAGACCAGGGTCCTCAGTATTGAAAGCTGAATTTTTGAGGACAGGTATCACTATGCAGGGATACATTATTTCTCCTCTGTTTATAGATCTCTTGGCTCTCTTGTTTTTTTCAGTCACTTTTTAATGACAAATTGAGATAGCTGGGTACCTTTGCTTTTGGATGTGGCCTTGCTCTTTAAGATCAGGTTTTCTTCTCATTTAAGTTTTATGCTAAAAGGTATAAAGGAGTCTCCAAGGTTATACACAGAGCAGATAAGAGTTTGAGAAAATTACCTAGCTATCAACAGAGGATACATTTTTTGCTATTTATTCCACAATATATATGACAGTAAGTGGCAGGTTTAAGATTTAGATTAAAGGTCCTTCTCCTCCACCCCCAAAAAAAGTACAATGCACTAAGTATACTATAGAACTTGAAAGAGTCCATGTACTTTGCAAGTGTCTATCTTACTGTGGTCTCTGCCTTCACTGAAATATCATCTGGGTTATACTCTCTCTATATAAAACCCTATGCAAATAGATCAAATGGCAGAACAACCCAACAACCAGTTGCTATGATGTCAGCTGACCACCAGGGGGCACACACAGAACATGGCGGGTGTCAGCAGGAGGCAGCAGAGTGCGGAACATGGTGGGCGTCTGCCGCAGTGGGATGGTGGAGCAGGTGAGCGGGGGTGCCAGACCAAGCCGGGGTGCTGGTCGCTGTCATTGGGACAAGCCTCTCTTGGTTACTGAAAATTCTTTGCTCCTGTGCGCCATGGTCCTGCCCTGTGCTCACACCTGCTGCTGGCGCCGGAGCCGCTGCTCGCACCTGTTGCCAGTGCCTGGAGTAGGTCCTGATTTGCTTGGCACCGTCAGTGGGTGCAAGTGGCGGCTGCCAGTCCCCATCACCCCTCAGGGCTTCTCCACCTCCCCCTACTCCTTGACGACTCCACCTAGACTACTCCAGTGCCAGCTATAGCCCCACTTGCACCCACTGCTGGCACTGGAGCCGCCACTCGCATTCACTGCCGGCACCCGGCGCTGGTCCTGATTGCTCGGTGACATGAGCGGGTGCGAGTGGCAGATTCTGGCCCCAAATGCCCCTGAGGGCTTTTCCAACTTCCCCTGCTCCTAAGGGGCGATCGGGGCAGCAGGTGCTGCTTGCACCACTGACAGCGGAGCGCCAGGGCCAGCAGCGGGTGCAAGCAGGGCCAGCATGTCAGCGTGTGGGAGTGGTGGCAGCAGGAGCAGGGCTGCTGGCAGACAGGGGACCGGGGCTGTGGTGGGAGGGGCTGGGCAGGGCCACGGAGGATGGGCTAAGACCTGCCCCTGTGCCCACCGCAGCCTCGCGGCCCACAGTTCCTTTCAAAGTGCACGAATTTGTGGACTTTTATATTAATACTGGGCCCCTAGTATTAATATAAACAAGGGACAATATAAGTATATAAGAAGCACAAAAGCCTTTAGGATTTAGTTTTGGATAACAGCTTTGCTTCCTTAATACTACCAATTCAATTTATTAAATAAACATTCACAGAGTTGTATATTAGATACATGCCAATAGAGATATTTTACTTGTAAGGTTTAATTTGTGTCAGGTAGTCTTCTATGAAATCTAAAAGTTAATATAAAAATCAAAGACAAATTCTATTACTATTTTCATTTTAAATATATTAAGAATGAGGAACAGAGGGATTAATTGACTCTCTCAATGTAACAGAACTAATAAAATGAGGAGCTGGGATTTGAACTTAGACAATTTGGCTCTAGGATACTTGTTTTGATCATTGGACAGTGGAAAATGAACATTACATAGTTTTTTTTCTGCCCTCAGGAAAATAATGTATTGATGACAAAGATTAGGTATGAGATGACTTCTCTAATGAGAAATGCCTTGGTTTACCATCATATTTTGCTTCATCACTATTCATCATCTCTGTCCATTGCAGAATAATGGGCTCTGGATCAGATGTTATCCCAGATGGATATGACCAATCCTATTTTTTCACGGCACGGTTTGGGAAGTGAATCTTCTGGGATTGAGGGCTGTCAGGGCACCAACAGCTGACTGACCAACAACGATTCTGCAAGGAATGGGGCTCCTGCCTCCCTGCTGTCAGGATCCGGGGTGCAGGTATCTGGCGCCCTCCTCCCTCCTGTCAGGGTCAGGGGTGCAGGTGAACAGGATTCAGGGCTGTCAGGGTGCCAACAGAAAGCTGACCAAGGCTGATTCTGGGAAGAATGGGGCTCCTACCTCCCTGCTGTCAGGGTTCAGGGTGTGGGTATCCGGCTCCTGCTTCCCTGCTGTCAGGGTCCAGGGTGCAGGTATCTGGCTCCCTCCTCCCTCCTGTCAGGGTCAGGGGTGTGGGTGTGTGGGATTCAGGGCTATTAGGGTGCCGACAGCAAGGTCTAGGTCAGTGTTCATCATAGTTACCGGCTGGTGGTCTGGTCATTGGTCGTTCTGGTCGTTATGCTGTAATGGTCGCTGGGCTTTTATTATATAGGATAAGTCAGCACCTTGCAGTACAAGGATTTTTCTAATATTTTGGAAATAATAATGATGGAATTCGCTGTGTAGCTTTATAAAACTTGCCTGACCTCTCTGAGTAAACTAAGATATTGGACTAGGTAACTACTATATAATGTTATTATATTTTACTAGAGGCCCAGTGCACGAAAATCATGCACTCGACGGGGGGCGGGGGGGTTCCCTCAGCCCAGCCTGTGCCCTCTCGCAGTCTGGGAGCCCTTGGGGGATGTCCGACTGACAGACATTCTTAGCGCTGGCTAGGAGGCGGGAGAGGCTCCCATCACTGCCGCTGTGCGCACCAGCCATCAGTCCAGCTTCTGGCTGAGTTGTGCTCTCCCTGTGGGAGTGCACTGACCACCAGGGAGCAGCTCCTGCATTGAGCATCTGCCCCCTGGTGATCAGTGCACATCATAGTGACTGGTTGTTCTGCTCGTTCTGCCGTAATGGTTGCTTAGGCTTTTATAATATAGATTTTATCAATACCAATCTATGCAAATAATGTCTATTTACATGTATAAAATATAACTTCCTAAACGATTGTTCTATTTAAAATATTCTTAGTAGTACCAGATTGTACATAAATTACATGGCTTGAGTGCATTATACTCTGGGGAGTTTTGTGAAGTAAGCCAAACCATGGAGTCACTCAGAAATTTTACAAGATGATCTCACCAGGTTCGGTGCCAGGAAACAGAAGTGGACTAAAGCAAAATCACAAAATTAAGCATTGTCTCTGAATTTATCTGACACTTACATTTTTTTTATTATCATTCTTCTGATTGTAATATGATCTTGTACCCAAGATGCCCTCTCAAGCTGACCCATACACTCCTGTTTCATATCCTCCCGGATAATGTATTTGAAACAAAGAATAGGACTTAAGAAGCTTTGCTCACTCTCTCTGTTTCAGTACCTCTCTTGCACTCTATTGACACATTCTGTTTTCTCTAAGTAAAATTCTTGTTTGTGTCCACGGGCTGTGCATATATGCATGCATATTCTTTGGTTAATATCTTCCCGTCCCTGCCCCTGTCAGTCTGTTCCATGTATCCATGACCCTGGACCTATTTTGTTCTTCCATAGAGGGAGAAAATGGGTAAAATCTGTAATACTGTCAACCATAAATAAATAAATAAATAAATAAATAAATAAATAAATAACTTTCCAACTAAGAAAGTAATACTTGTTTACCCTCTTTAACCTTGCCTTCTCAGACTGAGATGCATTATATTTACAGTTGTTGTGATGATTATATAAGTAAAGTGATTGAAACAGTGTCTAACATATATGGGATATATAACAGAGAAAAAGAAGGAAAGACTACATCTAAATAGTGGTATACCCTTCCCTTAGAGTTCGGTGAACATTATTAGAGGTCTTGTCACTATATAATAAGTGATGGATTTCTTTTCTATCTTCTCTGCTGGATAGTGCGCTAGTTGAGAGCAAGTACAATACCTCA
The DNA here is from genome assembly GCF_963455305.1 of Plecotus auritus. NCBI lineage: Eukaryota > Metazoa > Chordata > Mammalia > Chiroptera > Vespertilionidae > Plecotus > Plecotus auritus. The sequence continues at coordinate 153,892,807 of NC_137774.1, read as the reverse complement.
TTCATCTCCATAAAATCAATGCTTAACATAAGGGCTTCAGTGGAGTTCAGTGGCTTTCAAGTAACACATAAACCCAGTTGAACTATCTTAAATTTCATTTAGCCGAATTGTTCGTCAATACATTTTGTGTAAAAAACCACTTACATTGAGAGAAGAATAATTATTGCTTCCAAAACTTTTTTTGCCACTTAATTCAATTTCATACCAAACTGGTCTTCTTTTGTAAGTAGGCCTGTGATACGCTGGAGTACTTGAGATACCGATTCATATTTAGGTTCTATAATATTGTGCTGGAAGCTAATTCTAGCATGTCATGAATGCAAGAAGTTTCATCAAAAGGTTTATGGAACCTTGAGGCTTCAACAGGGCCTGTTGGATACATATTATTGCCTGTTGGAATAGCTAAGGGCATTTCCCCACACCTAAAGATCTGCATATATTATTGCCTGTTACCAGACTGTTGAGGGCATTTTAATCTACATGTTATTGCCTCCTGCTGGCCAAACACCTGAACAGCCCAAGGCAGTTATCCCCAAACTGACAATGCCTCTGCATACTAAACCTTAGCCTTTGATATGCATATCTACTTTGCTTTAGGGCAATCTGTGTTAATAAACAGGGAGGGGTCCAGTGACTCAGTGAACTTGTTTCCTACCTTTGAGCTCCTATGGCTCCCCCATGGATTACAAATTTATATTGTATTTCTGGTCTCTTTATTCATTTACATGCAGCCTTTCTCCAGATTCCTGAACCCTTCTAGATGCTGGAGAAAGACCCCAGCAATATTTCTGAATAGATTAAATCAGGAGTGGACAGTATTTCTATAAAGAGCCCAATAGTAACTATTTCAGGGTTTGTGGACCATACAGTTTCTGTTGCAACTGTTCAACTCGCTGTTGCAGTGAGAAGTGAGCCTTAGACAATATAGAAATGAATGAGTGTGACTGTGTTCCAATCACACTTTACTTATAAAAATAGGCAGCAGATCTGATTTGGTCCAGGAACCACAGTTTGCTGACCTCAGGATTAAATCAATACCATTGTCCATATAAAAGTTGAGAATTCACTGGATGCAGTGTTAGGTCATTTGACTTATTTAGCTCTCATATAACAAATGCTTGGTTCTCATTGGTCATATTCTTTTATAAAATAAGGAATTTGAATTCCATCAATTTTCTGAAAATGTTTTTCAAGATACATTACTAAGAATTTTGTGATTAATACATTTAGAATATGTATAGCAATATTCATTAATATGTTAATTTACCTTATAATTATCAAAATAGAGATACAGTAAACAATGTCTCCCAAACCTATTTGACAAGAAAAAAAGTTCTAACAACTATCTTATAGGACTAGTATATAAGGGAATATATTTTAGAGAACATGGAAAAATATGAACATTGCTATCTAAGTTCTGACTTTCCACTTATAATATGCAAACAATTTTGTGTTCAGGATATAGTGATTCAATTATAAGAAACTAGAGGCCCAGTGCACGACATTTGTGCACTGTGTGTATGTGTGTGTGGGGGGGGGTTCCTCAGCCCAGCCTGCACCCTCTTACAGTCTGGGACCCTTTGGGGGATGTCCGACTGCCAGCTAGGGAGAGTGGGTCTAAGACGGCAGTCGGACATCCCCCAAGGGGTCCTTTAGCATATTGCCGAGGAGTCAGGAGAGGCTCCTGCCACCACCGCTGTGCTTGCCAGCCGTAAACCCGGCTTCTGGCTGTGCGGCACTCCCACTGTGGGAGCACACTGCCCACCTGGGGGAAGCTCCTGCATTGAGCATCTGCCCCCTGGTGGTCAGTGCATGTCAGAGTGACTGGTCATTCCGCCATTTGGTTGATTTGCATATTAGCATTTTATTATATAGGATGATGATGGCTACTGTCTCAATAGGGAAGATGAGACCTTTTAAAATTCCTAGACTCTTTACACAGGGAGCTTCTTATAATGAATAGGTCTAATCTCATTTTCTTTCCTCAGAATCTGATCTGATTTCAACTATTTTGGCAGAGGATGGTGGGAGTCCTAGCTATTCATTATAATTTATTGTAATTTTTCTCCTTGTTATCTTTTCTGGAAGACACCATAATGATCTTCATATATTCACTTTTCTCTTCAGTCTTTTAAACTGCATTTCCAAGTTTTACTTGAGTAAATGAGTTTCAAATAGAAGATTATACTCACATTCTCCATTGTAGCCATCCTTGAACATGTGCTTAAGTTCTGGAAAAATTGATGCTGGCTCCTTATCTCTGGTCACTGAATGGAAACTGCTTGTCCTCCATCTCTTCTCTCTCCTGTGGGCTAAGAAGTAGACATGGTTGTGGTGAATTATCACTGGTCGTGTTATGAGGACACTGTGGAAGCAGATGATGGAATAACAAAACACAAGGCGCTTAGATGTCTACCTGACCTTATGGAGCAAAGACACTATCACCTTGGCAGTCCTAGCAGGTCATGCTTAACATGGAACAGAAATAAACTTCCTATCTTATTCACACCACTGGCATTCGGTTTCTTTTGAAGTAATTAAACAAACATCCTTAATACTATGTTTATTGCAAAAAATGTCCAAATTTAGTTATTTCTGTTTTATAGTCCACTGTGCTGACTCTTGTCTACTAAGTCAGATCTGCCAATTAAACTGATGTAAAACTTTAACCATACTTTCCCTTTAGACTGAAGTACTTCAGATAGCACTGAACTAGAGAAAAAGATTTGAATTATCTATATGGAAACTAAAAGCATTGATTAGGTAGAAACAGAGACATTCTTTTTTCTGTAGAAATAGAGACATTATTCTTTTTCTGTGTTTTCTCAGATGGTAGTGCATATATTTTAGTATTTGCACGTACTTTGGCAGAAACTGCTTCTCTTTTATTAACCTCTTCAAATCATTTACTTCTAGGACTAACAAAGGAGGAATATATTTGAATAAACATGTGTGACTGTGTTTCTGTGTATGTGCATTTGACTGCATAGCAATTTTCTGAATTACCTACTATTTTCAATTATCCACGCTTCTGTGCCCTTTCATCAGTGTAGATAATCAAGTGTTGAGTTTAGTTAACAAACGTGAATATCTGGGAGGCATTAATAACTCTTGCAAAATGCCTTACTAAGTATTATTTTTATGTTGCATGGAATTAAATAGAAATATTAGTGTACATGTTAAAGAAATATGAGGCAATTTGATTATGGCTCCCTGTAGATATAACTTTTTATATGAATAATAACAATAAAATCTTAGGTAAAACATTATAAATTTTATGGCAGTAAATAGTTTATCTGAAGGCTGTTACTTGAATTAATAAAATTCAAAAGCTGCATTTTATTGTAATGAAGATTCATTCACATAATTACTTATCTGCATAAAACTTTAGATTCAATTAGGGCATAGGCAATTCAAGCGCTATCAGGAATAAACGTTTTTTTTAAAAATTAAAATTCTGATTATGTTTTGATTTTATCTCTTTGCATCCAATTTTATAAACGAATACATTATATACATTTTGGAAATTGTACTGCTTTTCACTTTTAAAAAATACCCTAAATGCCACATTAAAATATTTAAAAATCAACTCAGTTATTAATACATACGTTCATTTTGGAATATAGATGTACATTATGGGTTGGCAAATGTCATCACATCCTTCATCACCACATTTTTTATGTCCTCCTGTGGTGAACACCTGTGGCTTGCTGGCAATGTTTGCTTCTCAGAACTATTAAGCACTCTATATTTTTAGAGTGGATCAACTCAGAGTTATTTAACACAGGTGTTTCTATAATTATGATATATTGGGACATCTACGGTGCTCAATAGCTTTCAGGTTCCCACTTCTGTCTGGGAAATGAAATCTGTCCCTTATGCAGTGCGGTTTTATTGAAGCATTGAGAGAAGGTTAAGCATAAGCCTGCTTAATTGACTCTTAATAAACCAAACAGATACTTCCTTTTAAATATTTGACATTTTGTAATATACAGAATGTTTGTAAGTTGATTATTTTCATGTGGCAAACCAAGTTATCTGAAAATTTTAAAAATATGTCATGTTATATTTAAAGACTACACCAATTGTATTCTTAACATTTATAGAAATTCTGAGTGCTTTTATTTTATGCACTATTGCATGTACACAGCTATTGAATACATTTATATATGAACCACACATATTTAATTTTTAAATTTTGAAATATAAAGGATACTTTTATATTACATAATTTAAAATATAATATGTACATGTGTGGGTTAGTTTTAAGGCACTGTGTGCATAGAAACCAGTTATCCTCAGAAAATGAAATGATCAATCACAGTAAAATTTCCTAATCTGATTTTAGCTATTTTGAAACTGTGTTTTAAAGCTATTAAATCTCTACCATGGTCCATACTGAATTTTAGATTCTTGCCAATAGAAATATTTAAATGTGCCACCATCAAAGGCAAATATCTTTCTCACTGAAACATGAATTTATAGGAAGCTTGTTTGTGTTTAATAGTACCTTTCATAACCAGCACTACCTCATCCCATTTACTCTGAAATGGAATTGAAGGAGTTTGCTCAAAGTCATTGCCAACACTAATAACAAGGGGGAGGGAGAACAGCAGCAGCCTGAGCCGCCTCACTTGTATGCCTGTATTTGCTCCACAGTGAAGCTGCTGCTGGGGCTTTGGTGAGTGTCTCTGCAACAGTGACTCTGGTTCACTCAGCTTTGCGTCCCCTTTGCCTAAAGAAGTCACCTGATATGTAGGAAGCACCTAATACATATTGCCAAATACTTGTCTGGGTAAGTGGTAACAAGAAAGAATCCTCAACCCCCTTCTCGAGACTTGCACAACACCTGTCTTTACAACCGTTCCCAGAACATCAGTCATCCCACTGCTCTTGTTGCTACTGACAATTGTACTGGCAGACACAGATGAGAACACTATCCAGAGAAAAAATAACAATGGACGTGACTGGGCAGATACGTACTGGGCAAGTAAGTAGGAAGCACCATAACTGCTTATACATTTGATGGACAAATAACATAAAACAGGGGATTTAACTATAAAATTAATAAGGTGGTCCTCTCATCCTCCTTTCACCCTCCTCCACTAAAAAATCCACAACTTTGATGAATAGTTAGTGTTTCTATAGCTCTAATAATGTAAAAGCAGGTTGGGATTTTCCCCTGTATTCATGGGCTAACATAAGCCTGAAAAAAGAACACCATTTATTTTGACAATAATTTTCTTCTTCTTCTTCTTCTTCTTCTTCTTCTTCTTCTTCTTCTTCTTATTATTATTATTATTATTATTATTATTACTAGAGGTCCGGTGCACGAAATTCATGCACTGGAGGGGTGGGGGTGCCTCAGCCCAGCCTGTGCCCTCCCACAGTCCAAGACCCCTCACTCCTTACTGCCCACCTGCTCGCTGCTCCTTAGTGCTGCTGCAGAGGCTGGAGAGGCTCCCACCACTGCCACTGCTGCACTCGCCAGCTGTGAGCCCAGCTTCTGGCTGAACGGCACTCCCCCTGTGGGAGCACGCTGACCACCAGGGGGCAGCTCCAGCATTGAGCATCTGCCCCGATGGTGGTCAGTGCGCATCATAGGGACCAGTCGTTCCGCAGTTTAGTCAATTTGCATATTAGGCTTTTATTATATAGGATTATTAATATGTATTTCTCTCTGCAATTTCTTTGGATGACATTTAACTTTATAAATGAAATTTAGCTTAAATTTCTCCCCCCACTTAAAATTGTGTGAATGAACTAAAATGAAAAAATAAAAGGCAGACTCTCCCCTTCGCTTTACGTGGAGCACAATGAGCCCAGAGACCACATGGGAGAAGTGAGGATTACTCTCCTTACTTAAAGTGTCTGTTTAATTCCCTTCTGAAAATCCTCATCCTAGAATCCTTTATACGTCTTTGTATATCAAAGTGTACTTCAGGGAAAAAGTATCTTTATAATTCTAAGTGATTGAAGGCAATAAATATGTCTCCCAAGGGATTACATTTTGAGTCGCATCTTTACAAAATGAAATAAGTTGTTTTCTATTAACGAGACTTCAGTTAAGCAACTTCAGAGGAGGGGTAGTTATTAAAGAGTTTCAAGGAAAGTCTTTTCAAGAGAAAGTCGGAAAACATTGCCTGAAAAAAAGTTTTAAGAATTGTACTAGGACAAAAAACAGCATGAAGAATCAATACTCCAGTACTAATGTCTCTTCCTAAGAAATGTTAAGTCCAGATACACTTATGCTTCCCTTTTCTCTCTACCTCATAGAGCATATCATTTATTCATTTCAGATTAATATAATTCTCAAGTATCACTGCAGACATTCAAATATTTTCCTGCCATTTTCTCTGCTTATAGTACATGGCTCCTGTGAGTCCTGAGGAACAACCGTGCATCTTCAAACTTCAAGTGTTCCTCATCTCTCCATTAAATTCTATTCCATATCAGACTCTTCCCTCTTCAATGTTCCTTTAGTCCTCCATGTATGTGCTTCCAACTTTACACTCATCAGTGTTCTTGCGACTCTTCATTTGCTTTCCGATGCACTGGAAGCAACTTGAGGCCAGGAGCCGTATCTTCTTTGCCTTTGTTTCTCAAGGACCACAAACATGGTATTAGTAAATTTTTGAACATAAGCTAAATGTTTTGCAATGTTCTTATCTTTTGGGGGGTTTCTTCATAGTTTGTCAACTTTAAAAAGTTGAACGATTTAGTGTGTTTTTTAAAAGAAAATCTACGGGTGCATATTTGTTAATGTCTAAATGTAGATTAAGAGATTGTTTTATGAATTTGAAAATGTCTGTAATTTCTTCCTTTTATCTGCTTTCTCTGATAATTTTAATGTTTTACAAAAACATATTTATTAACACTGAAGTTGAAGACAAGCAATTTGGGTACATTTGTTTGACTGGCTTGAGTGAAGGCAGAGGTGTTCTATTTTCTAAATAATCCCCATAATTTCTGTAATTTCCTCTGCTTCTCAAATGTATTTTTTTTTTACTTCTTAAATTCCACTTGAGGACTTTTAAAATATTAGAAAACTCACAGAAGGACATGAACTCAAGTCATGTATGCAAGTATATTTAAGAATCTATGTGCAGTCCACAAAACACACATATCTGGTCCTTAATCCAACAAAAACTGCCTGTTCTGCAGAAAGAAGAGATTAAGGTTCAGATGTGAACTTTTCCATTTTCAGAGAGAGAAACTTATTTAAGTATCACAGATCATTATACAATAAGAAAAACATTTCTCATAAGCACAATGTAGCATATACTTACATGTCCTGATTCATCTTGTTAAAATTTTGTTCCTCTTTTTTAAATCAAAGCATAAATACTTAGTACATCTCATCATCTAAATTATACCAACAATGCCAAATCTTTATCTGTAGACTACAGTGCACCAAGCATATTTCAAGTATTTTCAGTGCATGGCTTGTTTATTTACATCTCACAAGAAATGTGAGGTTAGCAATCCCTTTACAGGTCAGGGACTCAGGGTCTAGAAAAGGAAAATAAGGTGGGTGAGGTGATGCATCTGGTTAGTGATGGAGCTAACATTTAAACCCAGAGAGCTAGATTCAGATTCCCTGCTTTTCAATGAAATATTCCACTCCTCCAACACTATTCAGATCATGTTGTTTGATACTGGGCCCACAATTTTACTAATGTTAGTATGTGTTAATATTTGACATGAACATCAAAACAAATGCCTTTACACATATCATCAATGATAAACTCAATGGTGAACTGAGCAGATGGTTCAAAAAGGAAATTTGACTGAAAATCCTAGATTGGTATCATCTTCTAGACTAATTTAACTGCTGAAAACAAATAAAGCAGCTTTTCTTTTCCTCTTTTATAGAGACTATTGATTTATTGCTACACAAAATATTTTAGTGTGAAAAGTTTTCTAATACATTTGATGAATTGGGCCTAGGAACAAACATCTCCCCTATACTACCATTTTTTTTAATCAATTGGGTCTGATACAAAGTTCAGAGAGGAGTACCGTCTCCACTGGACCACACATTTCTTGATCTAAGATCTTTCTGGCTACCTTCGCCAGCTCACTCTCAGGATGGATTAAGGGGGTGATGAAACTTTATCAGGAGATACAAATGGACAGGGCGAGACTAAACAGAAATTCATTTTTAAGTCCAAATGATACCCATTGTTTTGCCTCAATGTTAGATTATGTATTTTCTTGAAATGAGAGAGGAAACTGTGTTACCTCAAAAATATAGTGTTAATTTTTTTGTTAATCCTAACCGAAGAATATTTTTCAATTGATTTTAGAGAGAGTAGAAGGGAGGGGGAGAGACAGAGAGAAACATCAATGTGGGAGATGTGAGAGAGACACATTGACTGGTTGCTTCCTGTAGAGGTGTTCTCTCTTTTCTGCATCAGCATGGAAAAGGAATGGGTGGATTCTGAGTGGGGAGCTGGGGATTAAGAAATAAAAGAAAGAAGGAGACCAGATAGAAAGATAGAAACAAAGCTGGGAGCCAGGTGGGACGCCATCCTCTCTGATGGAGAGGCAGGGACCCGGAGCCCAAGCAGAGCATTTATTTTATACCCCCAAATACCAGGAAGTAACACCAAAACTTAGGATCAAAGGAGCTTATTTGCATTCCTGGTGCTTGGCTGGATTTACATATCAAAGTCTGCTAGGCTGACACCTGGACAAAGGTAAAAAGTCAGCACTGATAACCGCACCCCCCCCCCCCCCCCCCCGCCTTCTTGGAAAGAGCATAACGGAGACGTGGCTCTGCCAGTCGCCTTGGGCTCAGCTGACAACAATTTAAAGAAATGCCCATGTGCCTTCCCAGGCGGCCCTCTACAGCTTCCCACACATGCCCCTACCAGGGCCAGGGATCAATCCTGCAACTGAGGCATGTACCCTTAACCGGAATTAAACCAGGGACCCTTCAGTTACCAGGCTGACACTTTATCTACTGAATTGAACCCAGGATCCTTCCATCTACTGGCCAAAGCTCTAGCCACTGAGCCAAACCAGCTAGGGCAATAGTGTTAATTTTAATGTGGGGTCATTCAGAGGTGGAATACAATTTTAGACTCACATTTCTAAATGTAGAGAATTAGCTGCCCACTTCACATAGTGGGTTAGAATATAAACAGTAACACAAATGTATGTAAATAAAATTATTTGATTTGATTGTGATTTTTGAAATGTCCATGCTCTAAAGCTTAATATTAAATCAACAGAATGCTCATTTTAAGATACAAATGTGATTATGTCACTTTTCTTGAAAAGACTATAATGGTTTCCCATTACACTTAGAATAAAACTAATATCTTTACCAAGATTCACGGGAGAATTTTGAAAAAATTTCAGAGTACTTTGGTTATCCCACCAAGTGTGACACAGTAGTATTTTGTGTGTCTGGACAGTGGGACATTCTGAATTTCAAAGACAAAGCACACAGCAAAGACTTGCCCTGCATTTTTCAGTATTTTTCATTGTCTGGCCTAGGCCCTCACACTGCTTTAAATTTAAATGTAAATTACTTTCCTATTTCTCAGAAGACAAACATTAGGCAAATCAGGTGACATTAGAACTGTATTTTCATCAGAACTTTGCCAAGCATCATTCACTTTTTGAGCAATCACATTCCCATAACCAAAAGTGTCTGAAGTGTTGCTCTGCCCATCCAGCTGCAGCTATAGCTGCCAGAGTCGCTTTAATTCAACATATGGGAGGTGAGCATCTGGAAGCTTTGGTGTGTCATAAAGTGCAGTTGTGCCTTTGAATTAAAATGTGGTAACTTTATAAATAACTTTATGTTTTCTTCATATTACTGTTCGGACATTATATTACCTTTAAAAAAAAACTATGCATACATTGGTTAAATAATCTATGATATTATAGAGGAGAAAAAAACAAACCACCTGTTTCTTCTATTCTCCTAATTTATCTGGCTGGGGGCCGATGAATGAGACCAACAAAAGACAGATTAACAAGAGAAAAAACAAGAACAAAGTTCATTCATTTGTGTGGTGTGCAAACATGCAGGAGAACCTCAGTGACTAGAAGCTAGGAGGGGTGGTTAGAAGTGTGGCCTGTATAGATAGCATCTTAACAAAGAGCAATACATGTGTAGAGAAGTGACAAGACAAAAGAAAGGTTTTAGGCTTCCACGGTGGCAAATTGTGAGAAGGTAAATACATGCCAGAAAAGAATAAAGTAAGATTTGTTTGTGAAGGTTCATCTTGGTGCTGCCTTTCTGTCTTCATTGTGGCCATAAAATCACCCCAGAGAGGGGATTTACAGCAGTCCTCATATATCAAAAGTTTCTGCTTTTAGTCAAGGAAGAAAAGCTCCTTTATAGAGCTGTTGAATCTGAAATGTCTTCAGCTCAAAGTAAATAGCATATTTAGGGGTGTCATGTTTTCATCCCCTGCAATATGTATGTATATAGCTACATACACACATGCATACATATCAATCATAAGCAAAGGTACTCAGTTCAACAAGATAACGAAGCACTGTACTACCCCTTCTATTCCTAGGTAATTCTGTGATTTAGCCTCCAATTGCTCTTATTAGTTACTCAGCTCCATATGTATTATCCTCCTTGTGCATCTTGAACACATCTTATTTAATAAAAGGGTAATATGCAAATTAACCGTCACTCTGTCACAAAATGGTGGCACCCATAGTGACAAGATGGCAGTGCCCAGTCCTCTCAGCCCCGCTGGAGTCCCCCAGTATTGGGGGTGCGGCCACTGAGAGCGGGCAGCGTGAGTGGCCTGGTGGAATGTTTGCTTCATCGCCACAGTGACGAGGCAAGCGTTTCACACCCAGCCTTGGTGGACCTCTGGGCTGCAGAGAGCCTCTGGGCAGCGGGCGCGGAGCGGCCAAGCCCTGCAGAGAGCTACTGGTGCACGGATTCATGTGCAAGGCTACTAGTTTGTATATATGCTCCTAACTCAGGACTTTGCACATACTGTTCCTTGTACTTGGAATGCTGGTCCCTCAAACATTCACATAGCTTATCCCTCCCTCTCATCAGGTCTTTGTTCAAAAGTCACTTTATCATAGAGGACTACTTTGTCAATTTGATCAAAAAATAGCAATTCAGTGGAACTATTTATTGTTCTTTCTGCTTCAAATATCCTCCAGTACCTATCACCAGTCTATTCCATGGGTACGTGTTGCTTTGAACTTATTTGATTTTTTTTGGTCTATTTATTCCCATGAAATATAAATTTCCTGAAAACCTAGATATTTAATTTATCTATACTCCTATGTTTCGTCATTGTTTTATATACTCAATCCTTTGCTTTTCTAGAGGCACAGTGTAATGGGAGTGGAAAAGGGAACAGAGACAATGAGAGTTTGGGGTGAACATTTTCCAAATGTTTTACTTTTAGGGGGGAAACAGATTTATATGTTGTATAAAAGTAGGTCAAAAATCTACTACAAATGTGACTCAAAATATCACCTGAGTGAATGCACAATCAGCAAAATGTTTTAAGCACAAATTACAAGGACAGGTAAAGATGCTGATGGAGACCTTTTAGTGGTTCTATAGAAAAACAAGGTGACTTTGGTTTTATTGAAAGGAAATGTATTAACTTCCAGTATTTTAAAAATACAGACAAATTACAGGATATGGAGGAAGAGTCTATTGCATTTCTTCATACTGAAAGACTTCTGAAAAATAAGTACTTTCTTGAAAGGATATTGAAAAGTAGTGTTAACTTTTGTAAAGAATATGTGAGAAAGATAATACAGAAAAGGATATAATTCTTGATCTAAAATGAAGAACTAGGAAGTCAGATATCAAAGATAGTACATACCTCAAAGCAAGAAATCTATGGATTATTTTAACAGGTTTAAACTATATGTGTTAATGAGCATACTCTATGTTCTCTTTGAGGGATTGTGCCTGCTATTCATTATACATGCCCGTATCATGAATTAATAACCTTATTTATTCATGGATATCTGGAAGACCTTTGGAAAACATAAACTAATGGTACAGTTTATTAAAAAAAAGAAATAGAAAAAGAAAATAAATGAAAGAAGGGAAGGAGGGAGAAAGAGCAGAGGTCAAACCATTTAAAGTGCTCTATAGCTTTTAGCCTGGAAAACTCTCACTCATTCTTTTGACAAAGTTAGAATATATCCACCTCAGAAATTTTCCATCACTAAAGCATTGTTCATCTTTGCTCCTCTGCTCTATCAAAATATTTTTTCAAATTACTGTAGTACACAAATTCTTTCACAAAAATGTTAGTTACACAGGGTTGGGTAAACATAGGTAAGAACTCTGTGCCAAAGTGTGCTTGAGTAGAGCAAGTAGACTACAAGAATTTGTAAATAAAAAGACCAGCAACTTGAGCACTTAATGAGATTGTAGTGAAGTACACTGTGCCATTGTGGCATTCTTTTAAGTTAATAAAGCTGAAATAATCAGAACCTGAATGTGTTTTTTTTTCTATATGAGTAAGTATAAACCTACTTGTGCCCAACCCTGTATGGATTTAGCCCACATCAGATATTAAGAAATGGAAAATGAAACTTTTTATGAACTGAAAGTATCATAGATTTATGATAAAATTAACTGAGTTTCTGCTTTACTTGCTTGATGAGACATTACAGAATGTTGCTCAAAAAACAACATAGCAATGTGATTGAAAAATATTTATAGAATGGAAAATCAGTTAGATGGCATAACAATGAGATAAATATGTTAAAAGTGAAATAAATCTAAGTATCAAAAGCATATGATATATTGTTTTGTTTATACAAATTGGTTATGTACTCATAAAACATTTATGTCACAAAATATAAAATAAAAATACTGTTTATAAGCCAACAGATAACTAATCTATTATTATTATTATTATTATTATTATTATTATTACTAGAGGCCCAATGCACAGCCCCAGCCTCATCCAGAGGTCGTTCGGCTGTCCGGTCTAATTAGCATATTAAGCTTTTATTATTATAGATTTTAGCCTTAAGTAACCCTCATAACATGGAAAAATTGTAACTATCTTAATATATTTACACAAAATGTTCAAGCAAGTTGTAATAGCTGCTATTACAATGTTAAAAGGTTGCTTAATCAGTAAATACCTTAAATATGTTCCTTTGCAAATAGCAGTATTAACATAGCCAAGTTCATTAACAAATGATTTCCACTTATACAAGAAGTTGTTCAATTGCAGTGTACTGCTGATAAAGTATGGTATTAATATGGCTTCAAAATATGTACATTTCTTACATGAGAACTATTATAAAAACCCTCTATATTTGGCTGGAAAGATTCTAAAATCATTGCAAGACATTTGGTCCTGTCCAAAATGTCCACAGAAACATTTGGTCAATGCCAAAAGGTCCTTATATTTGGTCCTGTCCAAAACATCCATACTTAACAACATCCCTGGGTTCAAATAGCCATAGCTTTTATTTATAGTTCTGGTTTACAGGATTAATACATAAAAATACTATCATTTGTTTATTGGCTGTTTTCCAATAATATCCCTTCTTGCTTGGTAGCCCAGCTGGTGATGGCACATGGGGATAGTAGATGGATCTTGGTTTGAATCTTGCAGAAGAGAGGGGATTCTGTAACTGTGGACCAAATGTCTCCATGGAAGTTTTTTAAAAAATATATTTTTATTGATTTCAGAGAGGAAGGGAGAGGGAGAGAGAGATAGAAACATCAATGAGGGGGATAGAAGATGGCGACAAGCAGGAAGGTAGGGAGGGAGGGTGTGTGAGAGAGTGAGGGAGCGATAGAGGTGTGTGTGGACATGTGTGTGTGTGTGAGAGAGTGAAATAGGGACAGTTAGATCCTGCAGTTCTTCCAGGGGACTGCCAATCCAGGCAGTCTTAGACGGCAAAACCCCGCGGCTACTGCAAACACTCTGGGGAGGACACCGGCGTCACAGAGACCACGCCATCTTGAAGAACAGAACTGCTTGAGACTAGGATCCTAGCCTCGCCACTACCCAGTCTGGTCTCAGAAGTAAACCAGGACCCTACAGCCGCTCTGGTAGAAGACCTGCCACCACAACTGCAGACCCAGGGACACCAGGACTCCAGGCACCCGGCCGCAGATTTCTGTGAGTCACAAAGCCAATCCCCCTCCCACGCCGCCCCGGTGGCAGCAACATAGAAACTACCAGACCCCAGCCGCACAATAAGGCTTTCTGCACACACAAAGCAGTGGCGACTCTGCCTGACTTTGAGCCTTGGTGTCAGGCATGGGAAGTTTGTTTCCCGCAACTAGTCTCTGCACCCAGGCAGGGAGACTAAGCAGAATTCGAGCCTAGCCGCTCACCCTGAGGGAGGTGGTCTTCTGCAACCAGATCCCGTGCCCATGCAGGGCAGGGAGACAGCGCTGAACTTGAGCCTGGACTTGTGAACTTGGGGAATTTGTTTCCTGTGACTCGTCTCCATGCCCAGGCAGGAAGGCAGTCCTGAATTTGAACATAGGTGCATGACCTTGGGGAGATTGTCTTTTGCAACCAGATCCTACGCCCATGCAGGGAGACAGCACTGAATTTGAGCCTGGGGGTGCAAACCTGGGGAGTTTGTTTCCCATGACCAGACCCTGCACCTTAGCAGAGAGGCTGTGGTGAATGTGAACCTGGATGTGCGGTCTCAGGGAGTTTGTTCCCCACGACCAGACCCTGTGCCCACATAGGAAGGCAGCGCTGAATTTGAGCCTGGGTACATGGACACAGGGAGTTCATTTTCCACAGTGCACATCCACGTGACCAGATCCCACAACCACACTAAGGGGCAGAGCCACCTGACTTTGATTCAGGGCAAGTGCACACAGAAGGCTGTTCACCGCAGGGCAGAAGTGGACCTCCTGCCAACACAGTGCGACTGAGCAACCCAGTCTCCCGGGCAGATCAGGGACCCTGAATCTCCACACAAGAGGCAGCATTGACCACCAGTGACTAGACTCCATTCCTCATTACGTGCGCCTGAGATCCCTGATTCCCAGTACATTCACACTAAGAGCCAGTGACTCCAATTCTTGGTGCATGTGCACACAGGGACCTGATTTTCAGTGTGAGGTAGCACCAAGAAACAAAGACTCTGATACTCAATTCTCGGCATGGACACAGGGAGCCTCTGACTCCTGACATGCAATAGGGGATTTAGATTTTTGGCACACACCAGTGGGTTCTCTGTTTCAACGTGGCTCAGGCAGGGTCCCTGATTCTAGGTGCACACATGAGGCCACACTAAGCGCCTGTGACTCTGACCCAGGGCGAGCGTGGTTCCCACCAACCCCAAAGAACTGCATGTCTTGGTATCAGAGCTCTTCAGTGACACTTGGGGGATGCAAAACTCCCACTGCACACGGTCCAGGCTCCCGCAACTTGACATCTGAACCTTCTGGTGATAGTCAGAATGGGGAGACAATGAAGCAATCCCCAGAGGAAAGAAAGGGAGGAATCTCCAAGTAAGGAAATAAGTGAAACAGAAGCATGCAACATGACAGAAAAAGAATTTAGAGTAATGGTCATACAGTTCATACGCCGGATGGACGAGAAAATCAACAACATATGCAAAACTCAGGAAGAAATGAAAAATGATATAGCTACAATCAAAAACACCATGGAAGGCATCAACAGTAGACTAGAAGAAGCAGAGGACCAAATCAGCGAGTTAGAAGATCAGGTACAGAAACAAGCCCAATCTGAACAGCAACTAGAGAAAAAAACTAAAAAGCAGGAGGAGAGCCTAAGGGAGCTTTGGGACAATGCAAAACGAAATAACATACGTATAATAGGGCTGCCAGAAGGACAAGAAGAGCAGCAAGGATTAGAAAATTTATTTTAAGAAATAATGACAGAAAACTTCCCTGGTATGCAGAAGAAAAAAGTTACTCAAGTACAAAGAGGCCCAAGCAAGATGAATCCCAAAAGACCCACACCAAGACACTCCATAATTACAATGGCAAATGTTATCGACAAAGAGAGAATCTTAAAGGCTGCAAGAGAGAGACAGAGAGTTACCTACAAAGGATCCCCCATCAGATTATCAAATGATTTCTCAACAGAAACACATCAATATAGAAGGGAATGGAAGGAGATATACAAAGTGATGCAAAGCAAGGGACTCAATCCAAGAATACTCTATCCAGCAAGACTATCAAAATTGAAGGGGAAATCAGGAGCTTCACAGACAAAAAAAGGCTAAGGGAGTTTATCACTACCAAACCAGCAATGCAAGAAATGCTAAAGGGAATTCTGTAAAAAGAAGAAACAAAAAGGTAAGAAGGAACACAGCCTCAAAAAATAAAAATGGCTACAAACAAGTACCTTTCAATAATAACTTTAAACGTAAATGGACTAAATGCTCCAATCAAAAGACATCAAGTGGCTGAATGAATAAAAAAGCATGACCCATATATATGCTGTCTACAAGAAATCCACCTCAGAACAAGGGATTCACACAGACTGAAAGTGAAGGGATGGAAAAATACCTTTCAGGCAAATGGAAATGAAAAAAAAAAAAAAAAAAAAAAACTGAGGTAGCAATACTTATATCTGACAAAATAGACCTCAAAGTGAAGGCCATAACAAGAGACAAGGAAGGCCACTTCATAATACTAAAGGGATCGATACAACAAGAGGATATAACCCTGGTTAACATATATGCACCCAATGCAGGAGCACACAAATACATAAAAAAATCTCCTGGAAGATATCAAGAGAGAGATAGAAAACAATACAATCATAGTAGGGGACTTTAATACACCACTGAAATCACTGGATAAATCCTCTAGACAAAAAAATCAGCAAAGAAACAACAATCCTAAATGACTCCTAGATCAGATGGACTTGATTGACATCTTCAGAACATTTCATCCCAAGCTGCGAAATATACGTTCTTCTCAAGTGCACATGAGACATTTTCAAAAGTAGACCACATACTGGGTCACAAGCAAAGTCTTCCCAAATTCAAGAAGATTGAAATCATACTAAGCATCTTTTCAGACCACAATGGCATAATATTAGAAATAAAGTACAATAAAAACAATCCAAAACACTCAAACACTTGGAAGCTGAATAGCATGCTATTAAATATTGATTGGGTTACCAATGAGATCAAAGAAGAAATTAAAAACATTCTGGAAACTAATGACAATAAAAAGACAACAATCCAAAATCTATGGAACACAATGAAAGCAGTCCTGAGAGGGAAGTTTATAGCTCTACAGGCTTACCTCAAAAAACAAGAAAAAATTGTAGTAAATCATCTAATGCTACAACTCAAAGAATTAGAAAGAGAGCAACAAGAAAAGCCCAGAGTGAGCAGAAGGAAGGAAATAATAAAGATCAGAACAGAGATAAATGACATAGAGACAAAAAAAAAAAAAAAAAAAAAAAACAATACAGAAGATCAAAGAAACCAAGAGCTGGTTCTTTGAAAGGATAAACAAGATTGATGAACCTCTAGCCAGGCTCACCAAGAAGCAAAGATAGAGGACTCAAATAAACAAAATCAGAAATGATAGAGGTGAAATAACAACAGACGCCACAGAAATACAAAGGATTATTAAAAAATATTACGAACAACTCTCTTCCAACAAACTAGACAACCTGGAGGAAATGGACATATTCCAAGAAAAATACAACCTTCCAAAACTCAATCGGGAAGATTCTAAAAATCTCAATAGGCCAATAACTATGGAAGAAATTGAAGCAGGCATCAAAAAGCTTCCAGCAAACAAAAGCCCAGGCCCAGAGGGCTTCACAGGAGAGTTATACCAAACATTCAAGGAAGAACTAAAACCTATCCTCCTCAGACTATTCCAAAAAATTCAAGAGGAAGGAACACTTCCAAACTCATTCTATGAAGCCGGCATCACCCTAATACCAAAACCAGATAAAGACAACATAATGAAAGAGAATTACAGGCCAATATCCCTCATGAACATAGATGCCAAAATCCTAGCAAATTGGATCCAGCAGTACATCAGAAGATCATACACCATGACCAAGCAGGATTTATACCAGGGATGCAAGGATGGTACAATATCCGCAAATCAATAAACATGATACATCACATAAACAAATTGAGGGGAAAAAATCACATAGTCATATCAATTGATGCAGAAAAAGCATTTGACAAAATCCAACACCCTCTCTTGATAAAAACTCTCAGCAAGGTGGGAATAGAAGGATCATTCCTCAACATCATAAAGGCCACATATGATAAACCCACAGCCAGCAACACACTCAATGGACAAAAACTAAAACCATTTCCCCTAAGAACAGGAACAAGACAGGAATGCCCTCTCTCACCACTCCTGTTTGACATAGTGCTGGAAGTGCTAGCCATTGCTATCAGACAAGAAGAAGGAATAAAAGGCATCCAACATGGAAAAGAAGTAAAACTGTCCTTATTCACAGATGACATGATACTGTACATAGAAAACCCTAATGACTCCATCAAAAAATTATTAGACTTAATAAATGAAGTTGGCAAGGTAGCAGGATACAAAATTAACGCCAAGAAATCTATGGCATTTCTATACACCAATAGTGAACTTACAGAAAGAGAGACTAAAAAAGCAATCACATTTAACATCATACCAAAAAAATTAAGATACCTAGGAATAAACTTAACTAAAGAGGTAAAAGACCTATATGCAAAAAACTACAGGACACTGAAAAAAGAGATTGAGGAAGATATAAACAGATGGAAGAACATACCGTGTTCATGGATTGGTAAAATCAACATCATCAAAATGTCCATTCTACCCAAAGCAATCTATAGATTCAATGCAATCCCCATTAAAATACCAATGGCATATTTCACAGACCTAGAAAGAACTCTCCTAAAATTCATCTGGAATAAAAAAAGACCCCGAATAGCTGCAGCTATCCTGAGAAAGAAGAACAAAGTACGTGGGATCTCAATACCAGATTTCAAGCTGTATTACTAAGCCACTGTTCTCAAAACAGCCTGGTACTGGCACAAGAACAGACATATAGATCAATGGAATAGAATAGAGAACCCAGAAATCGACCTAAACCACTATGCCCAATTAATATTTGACAAAGGAGGCATGAACATAAAATGGAGTCACGACAGTCTCTTCAATAAATGGTGTTGGGAAAATTGGACAGATACATGCAAAAAAATGAAACTAGACCACCAACTTACACCATACACACACACACAAAAAAAAAACTCAAAATGGATAAAGGACTTAAACATAAGATGGGAAACCATAAAAATACTAGAGGAATCCACAGGCAGAGAAATCTCAGACATATGCCGAAAAAACTTCTTCACTGATACTGCTCCTAGGGCAATGGAAAATAAAGAGAAAATAAACAAATGGGACTACATCAAAATAAAAAGCTTTTGCACAGCAAAAGAAACCATCAACAAAACAATAAGAAAGACCACTACATGGGAGAACATATTTGCCAATGTTATCACTGATAAGGGTTTAATCTCCAACATTTACAGGGAACTCATACAACTCCACAAAAAAAAGATAAACAATCCAATCAAGAAATGGGCAATGGACCTAAATAGAAACTTTTCGAAAGAAGACATAAGGAAGGCCAAGAGACATATGAAAACATGCTCAAAGTCACTAATTATCCGAGAGATGCAAATCAAAACGACAATGCGGTATCATCTCACACCTGTCAGAATGGCTATCATCAACAAATCAACAAATGACAAGTGCTGGTGAGGATGCGGAGAAAAAGGAAACTTGGTGCACTGCTGGTGGGAATGCAGATTGGTGCAGCTACTGTGCAGAACAGTATGGAGTTTCCTCAAAAAACTAAAAATGGAACTCCCATTTGACCCAGTGATCCTACTTCTAGAAATATATCCCAGGAAACTAGAAACACCAATCAGAAAGGATATATGCACCCCTATGTTCATAGCAGCATAATTTACCATAGCTAAGATTTGGAAACAGCCTAAGTGCCCATCAGCAGATGAGTGGATTAAAAAACTTTGGTACATCTACACAATGGAATACCATGCTGCGCTAAAAAAGAAGGAATTCCTACCATATGCAACAACATGGGTGGAACTGGAGAGCATTATGCTAAGTGAAATAAGCCAGTCAGAGAAAGATAAGTATCACATGATCTCACTCATTTGTGGAATATAATGAACAACATAAACTGATGAACAAAAACAGTTCCAGCGACAGAGAAACATCGATCAGACCATCAAACCTCAGAGGGAAGGTAGGGGAGAGTGGGGGTAAGGGGGGGAGATCAACCAAAGGACTTGTATGCATGCATATGGGCCTAACTAATGGACACAGACAACAGGGGGGTGAGGGCATGAGCAGGGGGGATGGGAGGGCAATGGGGGGATAAGGACACATATGTAATACCTTAATCAATAAGTTAAAAAAAAAGAAATATCAATGATAAGAGAGAAGCATTGATCAGCTGCCTCCTGTACATCCTCTACTGGGGGTTGAGCCCGCAACCTGGGCGTGTGCCCTTGACTGGAATCAAACCCAGGACCCTTCAGTCTGCAGGCCGACATGCTATCATGCTATCCACTGAGCCAAACCAGCTGGGTCTCTCCATGAACATTTTGAACAGGACCAAATATCAAGGTCTTCTTGGCATAGACCAAATGTTTCCCTGGATGTTTTTGGCAGGGTCAAATGTCTGCTAATCACTAAAATTGGTGGGTGTGTAATGAAAGCAAAAACATAGCTGAACATCCAGATAATTGTGTTTTCTTGAACACCATTTCAGTGTCACCATGGTTGAATTTATACACCTAAAGCTAAGTACTCAGGTGACTTTGTAAAGCAACAAGCGGAGGAAATAGAAAAGAAATGAAAAACAAAGTCAGCTGAAAGCAACAGCCTTAAATCTACTTGGGAACACACTCAGAAGGCCTCTTCTGCAAGCAGTGTATAAGCTTCAACTTCTCAGATTGCTTAAATAAAACTGCATACCACCATAGACGATATCTCCAAATTCATAAGTTAAAGAGAAGACTTAAGCTTAGACAATCATTATTAAAGAGGAAAAAATTTCTCCTCCCCAGATCTCAGCTGAAGGGGCACTTATATACTATTTCAAATGTGTACTATAGATCTCCTACAGAAATCTAGCAGGTGACAGTGTGGAAATTGCTGTTTTCCCTGTAACATTAAGCTTTTAACACTTAAATAGTAAAATGTTTCAATGTTAAGTAGTACTCATAAGAAAAGTTTGTTAAATTTTCTTATTTATCCTTAGAAACAGAATTTTTTTTGTGTGTGTTGGTTATGTTTGCCCTTACTCTCAGCTTTGGGCAAGACACAGCTTTTGGATCATAAATCCAAAAGAAACAGAGGAAATAAAAGTAAAGGCATACACACCTTGTCAAAGAACATAGCTCATTATTTTGACAATGTCGAGTAGAAAGCTAAATTAGCTCATCTAAGAAAAGTTTTACATGTTCTTATGTAACCTGGAGGTTGAACAACTCTTTTTGATGCATCCAAATGCAAATGAATTTATTTTTGTCACCCACTGCCCCTTTAAAATATACTTAGTGAGGGCTCTTCTGCTCACTCAGATAAAATTTGTTCTAGGGAGACTTTACATTTTTACTATTTTAGACACAATTCAGTAATTAGAATGTTTAGTTTCAGATATTAATTATGTCTCTTGAACTTTGATTTAATAGCATATTTTACCACTTACATCAATACCAGCTTGTTTAAGGCTGGAAGCTCTTAGGATTAAAATGATGGGTATAATTGGCTTTTCTATTTACTCATCTAAACTCTCATAAACCGTTTCTCCCACCCTCTTTTCTAGATGTTATTTTTAAGGTAAGGATGGTTCTTACTTTAACAATTATTCAAACCAGGAATCTGACATATTTGGGGAAGGTTTCTCCTGAGGTTCCCTGCTTGCAACTTCTCTCGTGCTTTTCTCTTAACTTCTATTCTAGGTGGTTTTTACTGTTGTTTTATCACATTCCTGAGCTTTGAATATGCACCTTCTGCTTCTTGCTGCTGCATTCCCTCCAGGACTCCAGGTGGCGCTATTGGACAAAAGTCAGAACAGCTTTCTCCACATAGTTCACATTGGCTAGGAGAGAACCCTACATATCCAGGGAGTAGATATATAGGTTGACCCCAACGTAGTATCATTCTCCAAAGAGTCATCATTCTCCAAAGAGTCATTTATTTTGCAAGGGTTCCAAGATAGGAGTCAGATCCTAGTCTGCTCTACCTCCCAAATGAAGGCATCACATATTAAGCTCTCCTTAGATCCATGTCAGAGTCTGCACCCCACAACAATGCTTAAGTAGTGGGAAGAAGAAGGGAAAGGAAAAGATATATCATTTTTATTAAAAATTGTCTTCCTGGCAATAGCTTCTCCCTGCAAATTTTCTCTCCTTCCTTTCTCTCATTTTTTATATACTTGAGGTGAGAGGATCCACAACATTAAGATATACTTACTTTTATAATTTTTTAAATTTGCAATGCATATTCTACAAATGCTGGTTCATCTTGGAATTTCAAATCTATTGTACATTAGAGTCATATACAAAATCTCAAACTTAACAAGGCTATTATACTTTTTTTTTTTTTAAATCCTCCATCGATATTTTTCCATTGATTTTTGAGAGAGTGGAAGGGAGAGGGAGGGACACAGAGAGAGAAACATCGATGTGAGAGAGATACTTTGATTGGTTGCCTCACACAAGGGTCCAACCAGGGCTGAGAATCGAGCATGCAACCAGCGTATGTGCCTTGACCATAACTGGGACCCTTCCGTCTGAGGGCTGACTCTCTATCCACTGAGCCAAACCAGCTAGGGAAACAAGCTGTTATACTTTAAAAATCTTAATTGTATAATAGTTAGATGACATGGCTTCAGAAGGCACCTTGGATATCCAGATGCACTTCTTAGAAGCATTTGAGCATGAAACTCCAGGAGATAAAAGCAAGCATGAAAGAGTCAGTCATAGAGCAAAAAAGGCAACTCGTTCCTGACAGTTAGGATCCTGGATTACATATTTCATTGAAAGAGAGCAAATCTACAGATATAAAATAGATTCCTGAAAGATATGCTCATTTATTTCATTTTTCATTCATTCATAAAAGTAAATATGAATATGTTATATGTAACGAGCTGTGAGCTGCAATACTGTTCAAGAATACCAAACACTAGTCATATTTTCAGAATTAGTTATAATACTTTTTTCATGAGAAGCTCATATAATATCTTCCAAGCTTTCCTATAAAAAAAAAGTGACATTGTAAAATGTGCAAATTGGTATCATAAGCATGCTTGCCTTTTTAATTCCTACCTAATATTATTGATTTAATTTCACTTTTGTAAATTATAATTGTGATTTGTGAAGTGCATTTTTAATTTAATTAGTTATGATTTCCTTGGGTTTTTCAAATGAGAATTCAAGTAAACAGAAATACACAACTCTTGGAAATTACATGAACTTTTAAATCTATAATAATAAAAGCGTAATACGCTAATTAGACCAGTCAGCCAAACAACCTTCAGGATGTTATTCTGGACGAAGCCACAGTGGTGGGGCCGAGGCAGAGGCAGTTAGGGGCAATCAGGCAGGCAGATGAGTGGTTAGGGGCAATCTGGCAGGAAGGCAGAGGGGTTAGGGGCGATCAGGCAGGCAGGCAGGCGAGAAGTTAGGAGCCAGCAGTCCTGGATTGCAAGAGGATACAGGCTGCACTGAGGGCCCCCCCCCTTGCATGATTTTTGTGCACCAGGCCCCTAGTATTAATATAATCATATAAATAGTTACTCATATTACTGAGTCTGTCTATACTCTTTTTTTAAAATATATTTCTTCATTGATTTCAGAGAGGAAGGGAGAAGGAGAGAGAGATAGAAACATCAATGATGAGAGAGAATCATTGATGGCTGCCTCCTGCACGCCCCCTACTGGGGATCAAGCCCGCAACCCAGGCATGTGCCCTTGGCCGGAATCAAACCTGGGATCCTTCAGTCCGCAGGCTGATGCTCTATCCACTGAGCCAAGTCGGCTAGGGCTGTCTATACTCTTATAGCCTTTTGTATGTGTGTGTTTGGGGTTAGTTGGGAGTCAAAGAATAGCTTGTTATTTCAGTTGTCATGTTATTCTGTCTGGTCACATAATTTTCACAGCAGATCATCGCCTCCCATTAGCAGTATCACATGAATTTGCATGTTTGTTTTTTTTTTTAATCTTTATTGTTGAAAGTATTACATATGTCCCTCTTTTTACCCCACTGACCCCTTCTAGCGGGCCCCCACCTCCCATTCCCATCCCAGGCCTTCACTACACTATCGTCTATGTCCATGAATTATGCATATATGCATACAAGTTCTTTGGAATTTAAATTAATAATATATAACAAACAAATTAATTTACATTAGAAAATTCCAATTACCAAAATTATGATATTTTCTAGTGAATTGCTTCTGCTCCACTTCTTTTATTCAGGGTATTTGAAAGTCAAGTCACTAACAGGAGAACTGTTCTAACAATGATGGATACCTAAGCTAGGTTTGAGCAACCTAATTTCTCACCCTAAGAATGTATGACTAGGACGAGCTTCTTATGGATTGGTCATGGAATGAAAGACATAAAGCCATGAGAACTATGAACTGGTAACTTTTATCAACCATGAATATAGATAATCAGAAGAGTAGTCTGGAGAAAAGAAAGACTAGAGCAGCAGAAGAGAAAGATAAGAAGTAAAAGATGGAAATGTAATTCTAAGTGCTCTTAATCACATGGCTCTAATCCAGCCGTGGGCAAACTATGGCCCGCGGGCTGGATCCGGTCCGTTCGGCTGTTCTATCCGGCCCGCGGAGCCGAAAGAGCGGAGGGTTCTCTTGCTCTCCCCTCCGCTCCTTTACTTTGAATTTATATTAGTTCACACAAACACTCCATCCATGCTTTTGTTCTGGCCCTCCGGTCCAGTTTAAGAACCCATTGTGGCCCTCGAGTCAAAAAGTTTGCCCACCCCTGCATCCCTTCCTTAGTGCCCCTTGTCTTTGTGTTCCATGAGATGCTACTATGCCCTTAAAATATATATATTTTTTACTGTCTTGCCTTTACTTTCTTGCATTCACTCTATTATTTTCAACCTAAGAGGGCAAGCTAATTGTAATCTAAGCTTTGAATAAAAGCCTAGAAAATAAAATTTATCTACAGCAACATGCTTACCAGATCCACGGTGTGACTCTGGGCAAATTCCTTAATCTGTCTTGTATAAAATGCAAGCAATAGTATTCCTACCTTTTGTGGCAATTAAGCCAATTAATACATGTCAGATGCTTAAAAGAGTGCATTTATATAGTAAGCATTATATGTGTTGACTCTTGTTTGTACCATCCTCATTTTGTAAGAATTTTAAATTTGTTTATCAGTTCCATATAACATGCCACATTTTAATGCAGCAGGAAGCAATAGAGTCCATGTGATGGTACTAGTTTCTTTTCCTATGGGAGTCAGTTAACAGTGCTTTTTTAAGGTGGGGGAGTGGGATAAAGGAGAACATGTTAAATAACTACTCATAAATCAGTGTTTTACCTGACAGATACAAACTTATTTTTTAAAAGTAAATCTTTTAAAAAATTGCCACGTTTTAGGTTGCTGTTTCTAATATGTACCCCCTTGTCATTCAAATAACCCTCAATAGTTATAAGGTTGAAAAGTAACAATTTTTAAATAGGTCACAATTCCTCTCCCTGGTTTTATGTTCAACACCACCTGCTGCTTTAATATAAAAAGACATTGAAAATGAAAATAGTTCACTATTAATGAAACATGTAGTCAAGGTCACAGTAAGTTCTTGTCCGCAATGAAGTACTTCCTTTAGATCCAGGGCCTTCCCTTGAAGAACTGATGTGTTCAGCTTTAAATAATAAACTAAATTGGTCTTGTGTCAGAATGTAGGCCAGGTGGCCAGAAAGATAACATGACAACTTTAGGAAGGAATTTCCCACTCCTTCATACCTTATGAACTAATTCTTTCATTCCTCCTCAAATGCTGGCAGGCAAAGCAGGAGTGTTCTGAGAGCATAGGAGGAAAAAAGAACATTCCAGCACATTATGGCAAACTTATGAATGAATATAGCCATACATTTCTAAAGCCAGTCCAAAGTGTTGCCCCTTATTCTTTTTTGAAAAGACTATATATATGTGTGTGTATATACATATACATATACATATACATATACATATACATATACATATACATATACATATACATATACATGTGTGTGTATATATATATATGTGTGTGTGTGTATGTATGTGTGTATATATATATACATATATATATATATATATATATATATATATATATATAGTTTAACTATATATTTACATGTATATTTTTCTCCTGAATAAGCAATGTGAATAAAGAATCTAGGGATCCTACTTCTAAGCTGCTCAAATTATGATGTTTGTCATAATTGGAGTAAAATTTAAAATTACTCAGAATAATACTAAATTATATAAAAAAGATTTATGTTATATATTAAGCTAACATTTTCTTTGTCCAAAGGAAGTTGCTTGGAGATTTATGAAATTGGCATCAATTGCTGTATGCAGTCCTGTCTGTAGAATTGTCGTACTTGTAATATTTCTCTGATGGGGGCTCATGCAGTGTTCCTCCTCTGTAAAATACACGGACTGAAAATGAAGTGTGTCTGTGGCCATAGATGTTCAATTTGCACCCAGGCTGCTTGGACTACGGATCCCCAAGGAGGGGATTCCCCAGAAGCTGGGGCCCTATTAGTTTTATATTGCTGTTATAAAAATTACCACAAACGTAGAGGCTTAAAACCAGACACATTTCGTATCTTAGAGTTATGTAGGACTAGTCTACACAGGTTTCACCAAGCTAACAGCAAGGGGTTGGCAGGGCTGTGTTCTTGCCTGGAAGTTCTGGGGGAGAATTCATTTCCTTGTCATTTTCAGCTTTCAGAGTCGACCCTCAAGTCCTGACTCAAGGGCCCCTTTCTCCAAAGTCAAAAGAGCAGATTGAATCCTTCTCACATGAATCTGACTTCCTCTTCTACATTGCTCTTCCTCTTTAAGTGGTAACATTGGGCCCACCCACGTAATCTAGAATAATCTCATGTTAAGGTCAGCTGTTTGGCAAATTTAATTCCACCTGCAACTTTAGTTGCCTTTTGTCATGTAACAGATCATATTCACAGGTTCCTGGGATTAGGAAGTGGATATCTTGGGGTGAGAACATGCATTGTTCTGTCTCTTGAAGGGACAATGTTTACTTTCTGTGTTGTTTAGGTGATGCTGTTCAATGCTAGTTTTCATAGAAAGGATAATCAATTTAATAAATAAATATCACCTTTTGATAAAAAGTTACACTAATGGATATAAAATGGAATCATTACTTGGTAGTTATGTAAGAGGCTGGTTACTGTCAATGAAGTGATAGTCATTATTGGAAAAAATTTCATTTTGAAGTGGAATGAATAGCAAACTGTGGATGCAATTTACTCTATTTATTGAAAAACAAAATAATGAATGTTATATGAAGCATTCGTGATTCCTTTGATGAACTCAGTTTGGCAGTCTTCTAAACAAACAAGCAGATGTTGAATATGGCCACATGATAAAACCAATGGGAGTTGTTTAAAGACACACAACTAAGGTAAGTTAAAGGGGATGTAGGAAAACTAAACACAATGTTGAATCAGGCAAACAAAATAAATCAGTTGATAATTTTAGATTGAAAATCAATGTTATTTTCTTTAAATACCTTAACAAAGCATGTATCTAGCTAAGAAATAGATGAACACAACACTTCAGTTTTAGAATTTCCATTTTTGAGAATCACTTCAAATTAGGTATTATTTTAGTAGATATATATAAAAAGTAAGCATTTCTAGTAACCTTGTATAGCAACATTTTAGGTTTTCTGCTCATTATAAGCTAATTGTGAGCATTTACTATATATGAGAAACAAATATTTTATACACTTTAATTCATGTAGTCTTCAAAGAATTAACATTAGGAAGTCAATATTAACTCCATTTTATAAATTTAGACACTGAAACACAGAACGGTTAAATAACTTATTTAGGAATGCAGTAAAAATTAGATCTGGCATTTCTGACCCACATGCCCTGGCTCCACAACCTGAATTATTAAGTGGTACTCTCCTGCCTTCTAATGTGGGTCACATGCATATCTTTTCCCTCTTATATGTAAGGTGGCTTACAGTTCCTGCTGTTGAGTTTTGAGCAGCTATTCTGCAGATATATATCATATAGATAAACTATACTATCCTATATAATAAAAGTGTAATATGCTAAGTGTCCAACCATTCATTAGACCATTCGTTCGACTGTTCCACCAGTCTCTATGACCCGCACTGACCATCAGGGTGCAGACGCTCCAACCTGTAGGTTAGCTTGCTGCTGGGGTTGGCTGATCAGGACTGGGTGAGATGGGGCAGACACACCCTGGAGCCCTCCTGCAGTCCCTCCTTGGCTGACCAGGCCCCATTGTTCCCAATTGGGACTAGACGAGATGGCCCCGATCAGCCCTGATCCCTGGCCAGGCTGAGGAATCCCACTGGTGCACGAATTCGTGCACCAGGCCTCTAGTATTATAAATGACATATAAGATATACTACATAATATATGTATGTTATGCATCTAACTACTTATTTTCAACCTCAAAAAAATAAAGACAACATGCCTTCCAAATGTATACAGCACATAAGCTTTCCACAGTTGAGAAAGAACAAAAATTTCACCTGATGGCAATCTACTGAGGCTGGCTTGGTATTATTAGAATTGGGACTGGATGTGCATACTTGCCATCACTCTTATTCAGTGTATAATATACAAGCTCAATATGATCATATATTAGTTGTCTATTGCTTTAACAAAGCAATAGACAACTAATATATGGATAGAACATCATTTATTTTACAGTCCAGACTAGATTAGCTGGGCCCTCTGCTCAGAGTCTCCCCAGGCTAAAATCAATGCATTGGCAGGGACTGGAAGTCCTTTTCCAAACCCATTGATTACTGGCAGCATTAATTTCCTTGTAATTTGATAGCACCAGAGGTCTTCAGCTCTAAGAAGCTACCCATTGTTTTGGGCCCACATGGTCTTCAGAGCATGGTAGCCAGTTTTCTCTGGGCTAATGGGGAACATCTTTCTGATGCTTCGCTTTCTTTTAAAGTCAGCCCCACCCAGGAAAATCTTCCTCTTGATTAAGTAAAAGGGAACTGATTAGTGACCTAATCACAGGACTGACATCTCATCATAAACTCAAGAGGAGAAGATTCCACACAGGGTACATCAATCAGGAGCAGGAAATTGGGGTGTCTTAGAATTCTGTCTACCGCAGATCATTTTCTCAAATTTGATACAAACATTATAAACCTTCCTTCATCCAGGTGACCTTATTAAAAACGGATTTAAATATTAAAAATCAGCAATAATGGGTGTAGTTTTAATGTCCAGTTGCATGCTTTTCATGTGCTTTTCAAATGTAAAATGCTAACATATATTTTGTCTACTTAAAAATAGTGTCTTTTACCTCTGCAGATGTTTCCACCATTGAATATCTCCATTCCTATTCTATGCCAAACTGTCTCTTGACAACTTAAGTATGAAAAATAAATACTTGTGTTTATTTTGTAAAATTTTGTGGTACATATTTTAATGCTGAATTTTATATGTAATTAACATATTTTAACATATTTAATGTTGAGACTTTATTCTGTTTAAAAATAAAAAAATAATCTATGTTAATGAAAAATGAACACAATAGCTTAAGTGAGATATAAAACTTCTAAGAATTTAAGGGATTAAATGTATGTTACTTAATAAAAAATTCTCATGCTTTATAAAGGATAGCTAAAGGACCATAGGTGCCTCAAAATATTAGAAAAATCTAATCATTCTTCGGAAGTCTTTGAGAGTGAGAAACAAGTTCAGTTTAGCATGAGTAATTAAAAAAATAAAAAATATTGTCATCTTTTAGATTTTTGTTTCCAGTCTTCAAAGATATTTTCCCAAGTTGAATAAATTCTTTCTCTGACTGTTAATTGTATGCTCACTTTTTGGATGCCAGTGGGAAATAGGGCAGCAAGGAATATTTTCCAGGTTCACGGCAGGAAACAAAATAACATTAGCTGAAATGTGGAATTGTTTTCCCCACTGGGACTGGGAAAGCCTTATGTATTTTAGCACCTTCTGTGATAACTTTTAGAATTTGGTATGCCACATTACAAATTTTACCTGGTGGCAGTCTACTGAGATGACATATGGCCACAGCAGATGCTTGGCAACAACTTGACCTGGGACTGGAAGTTCATTGAAAGATAAGCAACATTAGCACTCCTCTATATAGTTGATAATTTGAATAAAATATATCTACTTATTATTCAGAGAGCATTATCTTGGACTTTTGGAGGATGCATGTTGTTTATAACAACAAAGCTTGAATAATTTGTATTGTTCAAAGAAGATAATTGATCCTCGTGAAACAATATTAATTCTCACATTTAATTATCTGTTTATCAGTGGCCTGGTGCATGAAATTCATGCACTGGGGGGGGGGGGTCCCTCAGCCCAGCCTGCACCCTCTCCAATCAGGGATCCCTTGGGGGATGTCCGGCTGCCGGTTTAGGATTGGGCCTAAACCGGCAGTAGGACATCCCTCTCGCAATCTGGGACTGCTGGCTCCTAACTGCTCACCTGCCTGCTGGCCTGATCTCCCTAACTGCTCTCCCCTGCTGGCCTGATCCCCCTAACTGCTCTCCCCTGCTGGTCTGATCGACCCTAACCACCTCTGCCTTGGCCCCAACATCATGGCTGTGTCTGAAAGGACGTCTGGAAGGTCATCTGGAAGTTGTTCGGTCTAATTAGCATATTACCCTTTTATTAGTATAGATTGATTTCAGAGAGGGAGGGAGATAGAAACATCAACGATGAGAGAGAATCATTGATTGGCTGCCTCCTGCACACCCCACACTGGGGATCAAGCCCACAACCCAGGCATGTGCCCTGACCAGGAATTGAACTCCCAGACCTTCAGTCCTCAGGCAGAGGCTCTATCCACTGAGTAACACCAGCCAGGGCTACACTTTCCCTTTCCACTGGGACGAGTTCTATCTGCTGGAGCTGAAACATTGAAGCTGTTTTACTGGGGCAGAGTGGAGTGCACTGGGCAGCTCAGGGCAGAGTGGGGTGCACTGGGTTGGAGCAGGTGGAGCCCCCAAAAGCTGGAGAGAGGCCTCGTTTAACAGCCGCACTGTTTCATGGCTGTGCTGCCTCGCAGTTGAGCAGCCGCACTGTTGGGCTGTGCCACAGTCAGCGGGAGCTTACACACTGAGCTGTCTGCACCAATAGCTTCCTCCGCACCACACCCCCAAGCTGGGGGCTCCTCTTAGGATTGAAGTGACACTGACCACCCTTGGTTGGTAGCCTAATCGGCCACCTTGGAAAGAGAAATGGGGAATCCTGATATTACGTGAACGCTCCAGTTTCTTAAGTTGGCAACTAATGCAAACTTCAGATGTTTGGGCCAAACCGGAGGGGTGGTCAGGCCTGGTGTCCAGGCCACTGGGCGGCACTGGGCTCCTCTGCAATGGATTGGTGGCAGGGGGCCAACCCAAACCCTCCACCTCCTGACCATGGCCTCCACCCGGGGTGCAGGCCACAGCCCCCACCACCATCCAAGCTGCCATCCAGGTGCACCCATGCTGGACCAAACCATCGCCTAGTGCGGGGTGGGGGCACGCTGCTGTTGGATGGAGCCATCGCTGAGCAAGTGGGGGAGCTCCCGGCACGAGCACCCCTCCCCGTGGAGCCATCTGTTGCCTTGAAGCTGCTGCTCCAAACCGTGCTGCGGGCTGCGGGGAGAGTCACGCATGGGGAGCCAGTGCTGAGCTGCCACGGAGGATAGAACGGAGGGCGGAACACCATCTTGAGGCTCCGCTGTTGGGGTGTCTTCACCCAGAGCCCGCGCCCCCTAGATCCCAGGCTGGTAGGCCGAGAGGTGGGTCCGTTTTCCCGGATCCTGGGGCTGGGCGCTGAGGCGGGACCCAAAGCCTTCACGGGCGGTTTGCAGGAGCCTGGCTGCAGGTCCTGCTCGGGTTGGGCATGGAGTTGCATTTTGTCACCGTGCATTGGGCGGGGGAGTATTGAGCAGAGCTCAGCCCAGCTGTAAGGGAACCCTAGACGTCTGGGCAGGTGAAGGGGGTGGGGGTGCGCTTGGGTAATTCCGACGTCACCCCACTTGTTTTTTGTTTTGTTTTTTTCCATCCCACAAGAAGCCAAAACTTTATTAATGATAGAAACAGTACAAATTTCAAACCAAGCTGCAGTAACTCTATTGAAACACACACAAAAAGGTGCTCCTGTTTAGATGGTTACAGTGCTAATTCCATAATAGCATTTCCAATATCATTACTGTTGTTCTTCAGGACTGCCTTTGCTCTTGACACATTTGCTTGTGACATGACCAATTCTATGTCCTTAACGTCCATACCTGTCTCATCAGTCTCTTCCTCTTCACTCTCCTCTTGTACAGTTGGAGTCTGTGTTTTCTTGAATGTTTGAGAGAGCTTCACCTTGAACTTTGGATTTCTCAGCAGCTGCTAGCTGTGCTTGCTGAGATAAATCCTCAATCTTGGCTTCCCCCAAAACGATATGGGTATCTGAAGCAGGGCTCTTGCAGACATCTGGTTTTGTGATGACAAAGAGGATATTCTTAGATTTCCGTATGGTGACCCTAGTAACCCCTGTAACCTGTCCAAGACCCAGTTTGGACACAGCCTCCCGCACCTTCTTTTCACTCCGGCTCTGTTTTGCTTTACTGACTGCTTCTTCGTCGGGGCTTGTGTGGGTGCCTGTGTGGAATCTTGTTTTTCGAGCTCTGGTTCTGACTCATCACTCGCAGATGGGGCTGTGGCTACTCGTGCTCTGTAGCAGGGCCGGTTTCTGTGGCTTCACCAGGCATTTCTTCTTTCACGCTCCTCTTCACTCCGCAGAGAGCGGACTTCCCATTTCCCAGGGGTTCGTCTTATTCCACGTTTGCAATCCCACACGGGCAGCAATCGGCACTGCGTTCGCACCCTGAGCGGGGAGCCCGGGCTGGCTCCCACCATGGGAGGCTACTCTGAGCCACCTCCCTCCCACCGCTCACGCCGCCTGGGCTGGACCTCCAGGACTCCCGTTTGCCGACTTTTGGGAATCAAGAGGGAAAAGAGGGTGCCTCAAGCCACAAACACTCATCACAATAAGAACGACGTGTGCGTGTGTGGAGCGGGAGGGGGGCAGATTTCCAAGGCCGTGACCCCTTAACCTCCTACTGTTACCCTGAAGCTGTTCCCAACAGCAGACATGCTTCGCTTCAGCCCCCAACACCGCAAAGGCTCCCATCACGCCAGCCCCGGACTGACAGCCCGGCCTGCGGCCCTTCTGCCCCGCTTTTACCAGGACACCCATCGCAGACCCCATTTTGTCCGGAGAAACCAAAGCCACAATTCCCAGGGCCGAGTAGGAACCGGGGGCCACACAAAGCCTCTAACTCTCTTTAGGTCTCAGTCCCCGGGGTGGCTTAGGCCGCGAGAAAGGCGGATGGTTGGGATAGAGAAACAGCGAAGACACAACTTACTGTGCGGGCAGCGTGGAACCAAGATCCCCACTTGGTTTTAACCGCGAACCTGCCTTAGGGCGCGGACAGGCCTGGAAGGTCTTTTGTCCTTCTGTCTGCTCACATTCAAGTGCCTAGCGCTATGTAAGTGGACATGGAGTGCCTGGTTGGTCGTCCCTCTGGTCGCTTGGTCATCAGTTTTTATGTTTTTACTACCTTCCTTCCCTGTGCAGTGATCACACTTCATCTGGAGCAGGGCGGGCTCTAGGGGCCTTGTGGAGCATCCAGGGCGGGGAAGCGGCCTCAGTGCCCGAGGCCGAGTTCCAGGAGACCCGCAGTGCTGTCGGGATCATGCCAGCAGCACTGGTCCGTTGGTGCCTGGCCTGTCCTCTTGAGATTGACCCTGCAGGACTACTGAGGGAGCCAGTCCCCAGTTCTGCCCCGCCTCTGCTACGGGTTGATTGGAGTCTGAGGGCCAGGAGGAGGGACCAAGAGGTCTGCCTTCCGCCCCTCGCCAGTCTCCGCTGCCACTGATTGACCCGCTCCTGCAGCTCCCTAGCCTGGCGTTTGGTCGAGCATTTGGTCGTTTTGGACGTTACAGACCCTGCGTTTATCCTATCTAATAAAAGAGTAATATGCAAATTAACCATCACTCTGCTACACCCACAAGCCACGCCCACCAGGTAATCAGGAGCTAGTATGCAAATTAACCCCAACCAAGATGGCTGCGGCCACAGAGAGCAGGAGGGAGGCTTGGGTTTCCCTGGTGATGGAGGAAGCCAAGCTTACCCCACACCCTGGCCAGCCCACTCCAGGCTACAAAGTTTCAATTATAGAAGGTAAATAAATCCCAACAAAAATGGCGACAGCCACATAACTGGAGAGAGCAGGAGGCTAGGGTTGCCCCTGGCCATGGAGGAAGCCAAGCTTCTGCAGCCCTGGCCTGTTTTGGCCTCCGCTTAAAGCTACAAAGTTTCAATTATAGAAGATAAATAAATCCCAACAGAAATGACTGCCGCCACAGAGCGAGCAGGAGGCTTGACTCCGCTCCAGGCTACAAAGTTTCAATTGTAGAAGATAAATAAACCCCAGATCCCAGGGCCTCCGCTTGGGTAGCCAGGGGGTGTGGCCAGCCTGTAAACCACCACAGGCCCCTCGCCCAGGCCACCTCACACCCCAAGGGAACCCCAACCCTGATCTGGGACACCTTTTAGGGCAAACCAGCTGGCCCCCACCCACACACCAGGCTTCTATCCTATCTAATAAAAGAGTAATATGCAGATTGACCATCACTCCAACACACAAGATGGCTGCCCCCATGTGGTCAAAGATCCTGCCCCCATGTGGATACAAGATGGCCACCACAAGATGGCCAGCAGGGGAGGGCAGTTGGGAGGGACCAGGCCAGCAAAGGAGGGAAGTTGGGGATGACCGGGCCTACAGGGAAGGGCATTTGGGGGGGACCCAGGCCTTCAGGGGAGAGCAGTTGGGGGGGACCAGGCCTGCAGGGGAGGGCAGTTAGGGGCAAACAGGCTGGTAGGGGAGGGCAGTTAGGGGCAAACAGGCTGGTAGGGGAGCAGTTAGGCATCAATCAGGCTGTCAAGGGTGTGGTTAAGGGGTGATCAGGTTGGCAGGCAGAAGCAGATAGTGGCAATCAGGAAGGCAGGCAGGCTGTGCTGAGGCACACCCCCCCCCCCCCGTGCACGAATTTCATGCACCAGGCCGCATATATATATATATATATATATATATATATATATATTAGGATAACCTAGTTCTCTAATATTTAGAATATCATTTTCAAGACACAGTGCAATCAACCCAAGCCACCACAATCCTTTTATCTTTATTATAGTTTTGCCTTTCCCAGAATCTCCTATAATTGGAATCTATTGTGTGTAACCATGTCAGTCTAGCTTCTTTTACTTAGCAATATGCATTTAAACTTATCTATATCTCATGACTTGATAGCTCATTTCTTTTCATTGCTGAATGATATTCAATTTTTATTGTGTTTATTCATTCTCCTATTGAAGGACATCTTGGTTGTCTCCAAATTTGAAAATTTTGAGTCAAGGTGCTCTAAACGTTCCAAGGAGTTATTTTGTGTGTATGTGGATATATATGTCTTCAAATCAGTTGAATAAATATCTACAAGTATAATTGCTGGATCACATGGTAAAACTATGCTTAGTTTTGTAAGAAACTGTCAAACTGTCTTCCAAATTGACACCATTTTGCATTCTCATCAGCAATGAATGAGGATTCCATTGCTCTGCACTTTCTTATGTACATTCTACTTCTCTTATAAACCTTAAAATTCAGTTACTATTTTTCTTTAGGCAGTCATTCTTTTAAAAAACAATTTAAAGAGAAAAATATCCTTTTATATTTACTTACATATTCCCATTTCTATTCTCTTTGGTAAGTTACATGGAACTGAGTTTCTATTTGCTATACATTTCTTTAGCCATAATAACTTCTTTTAAGTACATCTTGTGATATAGGTCTCTTGGTGGCAAATCTCTCAGAACTGGTTTACCTAAAATATTTCTTTATTTTTCCCCATTTTTGAAGGCTATTTTCAATAAATATGGAGTACTGGATTGAATTTTTAAACATTTATTCTGGCATGTTAGTATTTTATTTATTTGTCTATAGCATAGTTTCAAAAGAGAATCAATAGTATTTCCTTTCTCTCACACTCGCCCCTGTGTTTATATGTATTTTTTTTTCTTAGATGCTTTTAATATATTTTTTTTTCTGGTATTCAGCAATTTGACTATGATGTGCCTAGGTATAGGTTCCTGTTATTTGTATTTTGTTAGACAGATAGTCTTCTTGGACCCATGAGTTGATATTTTCATGAAATCTGAAATATTTTTAGCTATTATTTCCTCAAACATTTTTTTTTCCTTTCTGGTCTTCCACAACAATCCCAAATGCATACTAGATGGAAGATTGCTTGATATCACTCGGGCTTTTATTGTCTGTTTATTTTTCTGTTTATTTCCCCCCCCCACCCTGTTTTTAATTTAGAGAATTTCTCTTGGTCTGTCTTCAAGTTTACTAATCTTTAGTAATCTACTATTAAGCTAATCCAGTGAATTCTTCATTTCAGATATTGCCTTTTCCAATCAAATTTTTATTTGATATATTTTTAGAGTTTTAATTTTTCTACTAAAATTCCCCATTGCTTCTCTCATTATGCTAATTTTTTCATACTCTCTTTAACATTTTTAATCACTTGATGCTAATTTCAACAACTTTGTATCTCTACTTGTGTTTCTTTTGACTACCTTTTCCCTGGTTATTAGTCCTATTATTCTGCTTCTTATCTATGAAATTTTATTGTATGCTGAACATTGTGAATTCTATAAAGTTGAGAACAAATTTTATTGTTTTCATTAAATATTCTTGAGTGGGGTCTTTCTGGGGGGTCAGTTCACTTAATAATGGGTCAGCTTTATCTGTTGCATATGTGGTTTTAGCTTAATTGGGGTAGGCCTATAAGACCTCTCATTTGAGTCACCTTAATTCCTAGGCATGGCCTTTCAAAGGGTTAACTGGATGCCTGTTGTGTTTAAATAGGTCTCTGGACTATCTGTTTGATATTCTTATATGCCCCCAGAATACTGTACAGTTTCCATTGCCCCAAGTAATTTTTCTCTGTCAACTGATGGAGATTTACACTGCACATTTACAATATATTATATGGTCAAGAACGTAAGAAAACTCCTCTACAAATTGGGCTTTCTTCTCTGCTCAAGACCCTTCTCTCTGGTATTTTGTCACACAAATCCCAGGCAACCTTACAGCTATGAGCTCCATGTTCTACATTCTCAACTCTTAAAAAAATTAAAATTGATTTGAAAAAGAGAGAGAAAAAGAGAGAGAGGTTTATTGTTCCACTTATTTATAAATTCATTGGTTTATTTTTGTATATGTCCTGACCAGGGATTGAACCTCCAAACCTGGTGCACTGGGACAAGGAACATTCTTCAAGACCTCCGTACTTAACTTCAGCACCAGTTTCCTACTCCACTGAAATCTGGAAAGCACCTCTAGTCAGAATGCTGGGATCACCTTAGTGACTTTTTTTTTTCAGATATCATAAAGCAATGTTGCCTATGCCCAACATCTGAAAATGTCTCTTTGTTATATTGTTATATACCTCTATTGGTGGCGGGGTGGGGTGTGGAGAGCTAGTCTGGTGCCATTATATCCTGAAACAGAAATCCCACAGAGACAAATTGAGACAAATTTTGACTTCTACCAGAGATAACTCAATTTTCAAAAATTTAAGTGTTTTGCTCAAGGTTATAAATCATCACTGTATCAGAGTCACATATCCCAAAGTATCGGCTGCCCACAGTAGCCTTACAAGAATATGCTTCCACTTCAGTTAAATGGGTCTCCCTCAGCTTCTTAGAATCTATCTATCTATCTATATATATATATATATATATATATATATATATATATATATATATAGAGGTAATATGCAAATTAGGCCAGGACGCTGTAATGGGTCATGACTGGACAGGAGGAGGTTGCGCATGCAGGTAAGGCCTGGAGTGGAGATGGAGACAGAGACAGGGGGGCCTGCCTGAGCTGGCGTGGCAGCTTGGGTGGCCTCAGAGCAGACACAGGCAGGGGGCTGGGGGATACTGAGAGTCAGGCACGGGTCCCGGCCTCCTGTGGCACCAGGTCGGGCCTGATTACCGTGGCGGGTGGTGCTGTGTGAGTCAGGTGCGGGTCCTGGCCCCCACCTCTCACACGGCGGGAGGTGGGGTGCCTCCTCACATGCTGGGCCCCTAGTCTTAGAATAAAGCACTGGACAAAAGTTAGGCCCCTTGAAACACTGTACTATAATCCAGTGAGTTGGATATAAAGGACCAGTTAGATATGGTACCTTGGTGACATAACATTGTTTGAGGTTAATATGTCTATAAAATGTTAGATATGTGTTACAATGAAAGCATTTATTTATTTATTTATTTATTTATTTATTTATTTATTTATTTATTTAAATTCTCACCCTAGGATAGTTTTCCATTGATTTTTAGAAAGAGTGGAAGAGGGAGGGCAAGACAGAGAGAAATATTGATGTGAGGAAAGTACATCAAATGGTTGACTCCTGCACAAGCCCTGGCTAGGACCCAGGCCGGGGAGGAGCCTGCAACCGAGGTATGTGCCCTTGATAGAAAACAAACCTGGGCCCCTTTCCGCAGGCCAACACTCTACCCACTGAGCCAATCCGGCTGGGGCTGAAAGCACATATTTTAGAGTAAGTGTATACTTAATTCAATCACTCCTGATTTCAGTACCGTACCAACATGCAAAACGTTACAATCACAATTAAATAATTAGAAAAAAATACACAGTACAATAGTCTCAAGTATAGCAGTTAAGCCTCTGGGATTATTAATTGCATCCATTGCCATTATTAAAGAAATCATTAAGTCTTTTAGATGGGGAAGGAATTGAAAAATGGAATAGGACAAAGCAAGCATTCTGACACTGAACGATTGATAGAAGTGTTATTAATAAGTGCTATTTGCTATACAATTAAACCTATTTTTACATAACACCTAAGATTAATATAACATTATAAAACACTTAAGAGAATACAGAACACATAGAAACCATTTATTAAATGCATACCCTAGCTGATCTTATGAACACATCAGCTATTAACAAATTATGTTTTCAAGGTTAATTCCAATGCAAATCAGGATTACTATGTTAAAACCTTTTATTCCAAGGAATGACTACTCCAATAATTATACACATTTTTTTTTTACCATAGCATATGAGGCAATATTTATTTTTATACCTGTGTTAGTTTTAATGGTGATATATACAATTAGTTTCTACCTTCAGGATAACCACAATGTGTGTGTGTGTGTGTGTGTGTGTGTTTAATATTACCATTTAGAGCATGGTATTTGAAAATATTTTAAAAGAAGTTTGCTATTTTGATACCATTTACCCATCTTTTTAAAAAAGAAATGTATTCCATCTTTTCTAAGATTGAATTCAAATG
The DNA here is from genome assembly GCF_963455305.1 of Plecotus auritus. NCBI lineage: Eukaryota > Metazoa > Chordata > Mammalia > Chiroptera > Vespertilionidae > Plecotus > Plecotus auritus. The sequence continues at coordinate 153,853,110 of NC_137774.1, read as the reverse complement.
ACAGGGGTAGTAATGGAAGCCACTTATCAGCCTCAAAAACGTCACTGCTACAGAAAACACCTTTGATTCACTCCACAGTTTCTAAAACTTGTGATATGCTTGGAGGGGGCTGAAAGAGAATATTTCTATGCTTCCAAACTCAAGAGAACTTGAATACAAGAATAGAAAGAAGAGAGAAAAAATAAACATATCTCATGCATTGTTGTGCAAAGGGCCCCTGTATTTTAAATTGTAATGAGGTGAAATGATAGATCAAGTGGAGTATATAGCTGGAGGGGGGGGGGCGGGGTGAGAAACAACCATATTTTAAAAACAAATATTGGTGTGGTAAAAAAAAAAAAGCTAAGAGCCCGATGTGATCAAAATACCAGTGTCATAGTTTCCAAAGAGAAGCTTACTTCCATCAAAATAGGAAGCATAATCTCAGAGTAAGTGCAGAAATTAAATTTTTATAAGGGTCAGCTTAGTCCAGTATCCACATGCTGTAACCACTTGGTAAAATCACATTTCAATTTTACTAACTTGGGCATAAAGAATGGAAGCACTGTACTATATAAAATATAAAGAAGTAAGTGGTAAAATTGAAGTGACCCTCCTACAAAAAGAAAAGTGAACAAATATTCATTCTGGGCTATTTCATAGTTCTCTTATCTAATATATAGATGTTTATATTTTTCAAAATGTTTTAATTCTGTCTCACACACACACATTTTTAGTACTTTGACTACTTACACAATTCCTGTGAAATATCAAGAAAAATTGAACTATTTTAATTTCTATTTTATAGAATGCAAAACTGAAATCCAGCCCTGGCCAGTGTGACTCAGTTGGTTGTGGGTTGAATTCATGATCAGGGCACATATCTAGGTTGCAGGTTCGATCCCTGTTCAGGGCACTTGGGGCACATATGAAAGGCAACTAATCCATGTTCTCTCTCATATAGATTTCTCTCCCTCCCTCCCTCCCTCCCTCCCTTCCTCCCTCCCTCCCTCCCTCCCTCCCTTTCTCCCTTCTCTCTCTCTCTCTTTCCCTCTCTCTAAAATCAATAAGCATATCCTTAAGTGAGGATTGCAAAACAAAAACAACAAAAAACACTAAAATTCAAACAAGTTAAAGGTTTGTCTTGTTTTCATAAAACTGTAGTCAATAAATCATGAACAGGCGTAAGAGATCAACCAAAGGACTTGTATGCATGCATATAAGCATAATGGACACAGACAGTAGGGGGGTGAGGGCATGTGCTGGGGGGTGGGAGCAGCTGGGGAGAGGTCAATAGGGAAAAAAGGAGACATATGTAATACTTTCAACAATAAAGAATTTTTTAAAAAAGAAACTACCTAAGTGCACTGTGCTCCTGTGACAATCTTTTGAATTAATAAAACTATTATAATAATCATACAAAAATAAATAAATAAATCATGAACACAAATCAGCCCTGAGTTTTTGTTTTGTCTTATTTTTCAGTACCACAGAAAAGGGTGATGTTGTAAAAAATTCCCTGCCTACTATATGAAGACAAACACTTTTCTATCTCATCATTTCATGATCACAATACCATGTGGCTGTCAGAGAAGATACCCTTTGTTAATGAGACAGCTTATGTAATTTGCTGGAATTTCCACGGGTAACTACCAAGTCAGAACAACAATATCCATGAGTGAATTTAGTATGAGTGATCAGTCTCAATGGGCTTAAAAGTTTTATGAAAAAATAAACCTTGAAGGAGGCAATACCTTGCGTGGCATAGAGCCCTTAAGTCCACCTGGGGCTTCATCTTACCCTTATAATCCCTGTGTAGTGAACTACCATAGACATTCTTGCATCATGATCTTGACTTAGCAGTTCTCATATTTGAGCCTACTCTTAGTTTCATATTTTGTGGTAATTTTAAAGAATCTTGTAGAAGTGTAATAAAATTAAGAAAACAATATGGGTAAAATGATTGTTTTTCTTTTTCTTTTGCTGTCAAGTACCTCTTATATCTACTGTATATCTGACCTGGTTATGCAGCGTACCCATGGAGGTTAGTGAAGAGGAACTTCCCAAATGACAAAGCCAGGTCTTTCCAGGATGCAAGTAAATGTTTTACTACATTTAAAAATATAACCCAGTGATCTCGCTTCTAGGAATATATCCTAAAAAGCCAGAAATACCAATCAGAAAGATCACATGCACCCCTATGTTCATAGTAGAGCAATTTACAATAGCTAAGATCTGGAAACAGCCCAATTGCCCATCAATAGATGAATGGATTAAAAAACTCTGGTACATTTATACTATGAAATACTATGCAGCTATAAAAAAGAAGAATATCTTACCCTTTGAGACAGCATGGAGGGACCTGGAGAGTATTATGGTAAGTGAAATAACCAATCAGAGAAAGACAAGCATCACATGATCTTATTTATATGTGGAATCTGATGAACAAAAAGATCCAACGCATGTAACAGACCGACTTATTTCAGAGGGAAAGAGGAGCATGGAGAGAAAAGATTAACCAATGAACTTATATGCATATATGCATAGCCCATGGACAGACAAAAGTGAGGGGAAGGCCTGGGAAAGGGACAGGAAGGGTGTAGAGGGGGCCAGTGGTGGGGGGGGAGAGGGGACAGCTATAATAATTTCAACAGTAAAAACAATCAAATATAATTTTAGTGGAAATTCACCCAATATAAATGAGCAAAGAAGTTCATTTAGATCAACTCCATAAGTTATTCTTACATAGGTAATTGTTTTCTTAGCAATGTGTGTGTGTGTGTGAGTGTGTGTGTGTGTGTGTGTGTGTGTGTGTGTGTGTGTGTTAAATATTCTTCACATTTGACTTAGATCAGGAAGCAGAATGTAACAAGAAGGACCTGGAACATTTTTCCACATGCCTGCATAAAGTTCTGAGAATCCTTGAAATTTTTGAAAACTTTTAGAATGACTTCATTGGAAAAGATAGGAAATATACATTGAAGTTGCTAGTATTGATTCAACATCTGTTTTTCTTCCCCACTCCAAGTTGAGTTATTTTAGGGGATATAATATAGCATGCAATTCCTATATGCAAATGCAGAAGGTCAGGGAGTATTCAATATGTGCACAACCATAGTTGTAAAGTCTCCAAATTTGCCTATGCAAGTTGCAATGAGAGCACATTTCCTATCTCTGTAGTGTTTGATAGGTAAAAGAAAAGACCACTAAATAATGGCATGCATAAAGGAGACAGGTATTTCAGAGAAAAAAAAACCTATCTAGAATGGAGGACAATTTAGAAAACATAGAGGTGATGAGGACAGAGCTGGCTGAAGTCAGTTATACTTCTATGGAAACTTTAGTTCTTTAAGTAAAATAAGTTCCAAAAAGGGGAAGCATTTTTTCAGTCCTCCTATGGCTCAGAGTAAATAGTTAGATATCGTTTACCTTAGCACACTGAGCAGATGAAAAAGAATCCACAAGCTTATAAGACCAAAGTGGTCTCTTCTTCAAACAGAAAGCCTCCGGTAACAGCCAGTGTTGTTTGCTTTCTGAGAATTGCAGGAGGTTAAATGAATCAGACGGTTAATGGAAACTAATTTCTCCAGAGGCAGATACTTCCAGAGAGAATCTCAACCACAGATGAAAAAATTCCACCTCCAGAATCCATTAAAATACAGCTTAATATAAATTATTATCCTTCAAACTCTGTAAAAGTAGTTTTGTACAAAATCAGAAAACATGAAGCCATTCACTAATTCCGCTGTATCCTTGAGGAAAAGAATCTTTACTTGTCTAATGTCAGCACTTGACACTGGATCCACAATGAGCTACCAAATCAATATCACATTAACTACACCTATAAATAAGTGATTGTTTATTTACAAAGCATGTGCATAGCCTGCTTTGTAAATCAATCCTTACTCCTCTAATGGTAAGCTATACTAATCATAGTAGAACAGTGAATACAAAGAGTAAGGTCTCATTTAATACCACAGCTATATATTGGAACTAACAGCCTAGAAGTCTCCAATCAATGTATTGAAATCTTATCTCAGCTTTCTGTCTAGTATAGGCTAATAATCTAATGACCCTATTTAGGAACTTTTTAATACTGCAATCTCTCTAAATTGGTATTCTTAAAGAAGATTATTCATATAGATTATCAAGAGTATTCAGGTCGTTTAATATTTGGCAGTGTCTTAGTGAGAGCAAAGACCTACTTCCTTCATATTTAAGTGAGACTACTTCAGAGGTAGAACATATTTTTAGTAACTGTTTCTTAAGCAGTAACAATATAATACTATGTTCTAATTGAAATGTCTAACATTTAGTTTCACAACCAATAATAGGCAAGTTTGCCAGATGAGATCTGCATTAAGTTCTTAGTTGACCACATCTACACTAATAAAAGAGAAACATGCAAATTGACCATACCTTCATGACACCCACCAGCCAATCAGGAGTGAGTATGCAAATTAACCCAACAAAGTGGCAGGGGGTGGGACAGGGCGGGACGCCATGGTGATGATGTAGGCGTTTCGTACCGCCCCAGCAGCTCCAGGCCTCTGGGCAGCGTGGGAAGGCAGAAAGGCGACTGCTGACCAGAGCAAAGGTGGTGCCAGCAGCCAGAGGAAGGAAGGCCCATTCTTGCACGAATCTTCATGCATTGGGCCTCTAGTACAATAATAAAATCCAAAGTGGAGCTGAAGAGGTGGCTGTATAAGTGAATTTAAGAATATCTTACTATCTAAATTAGTCATGGGATAGTGATGTTCTTTCAAGCATTTGATTTGTTAGAAAAGATAACCCAATAATTCTGAGCATCCCAAATCCCATTTTAAACGGAGAAGTAAAAAACTCTCATTCATATTTTTCTATTGCAAGGGTTGGGGGACAATTAAGAGTTAATTAGTTGACTTCTCACATTTGACTTAGATAAGATTTGATCAAACAACTAAAAAATAAGTCAAGGTTCAAGAAAGGAAGACCAGTGTCTCCAGGTACAACTCTCAGGCTGCAGTCAATGCCTGCATCCCCTGAAAATGATGCTGAGGTCAAATGTAGTAATACTGGATGCTAAATTGAAATGCCTAAAGACAGCATGTAAGTGTAACCCAAGGTATCACGCTGCCCCAATAATTTCAGTACAAAAATACTTTGGTGTACAGTGATATGAAAAGGGATATGGAAAAATCATATTTAGGAACTGCATTGGTCTGCTCAGGCTGAGACAACACAGTGCTATAGACTGGATGGCTTAAACAACAGAACTTTGTTCACAGTTCTGAAGGCAGGAAGTCCAAGATCAAGGCACCAGCATGGTCAGTTTCTGGTCTTTCCCAGAAGTTGCCATCTTTTTGCGTCCTCACATGGTCTCCTTTGGACACTGGAGTTGGGTAGAGAGAGAGAGTGAGCGCAGGCAGGAGAGCGAGAGCTGGAACTCTGTTATTTCTTCTTTTAAGGACACTAATCATATCAGATAGGGGGACCACCCTTCTGACTTCATTTAACCTTCCTAGAAACATCATTGCAAAATTCAGCCAAAATGGGGGTTAAGGCTTCAGCATATAAACTTGAAAGGGGCACAGACATTAAATCTATAATAGAAGCAACATGATTTTTATGTAGAGCAAGTATTTGCACCTGCTGGTGATAAGAGAAAGATGGTTGTTTGAATCATTGAACTTGTCTCTTTGAACAACCTGAAATGCCTAAGTGCTTATGCTGCATCTAGTGGAACTAGCCTAATCTAAGAAAATAATATTCCCTCTATGTCAAATTTTCATTTTAGGCTACCTTAAAAATAAAGTGCAACTCACCGTAGCTACACAAATGTTAGAAAATTTCCAAATAACCGCCCATTTTAATATGGCCTGATGGTCAGGTCAGTTACATTAATATATACTTTTATATGGCTTTTAGACAACTATTTTTTTCTAACATTGTGAAATGGATTGAGTAACTGAACTAAGTCAAAACAATTCAAAATGTGAATATAATGTTTTCTAATAAGGAAAATGACTAAAAGTGTAAATTATTGGAAATTTCACCATGATTTTTATTTCTTACTTTGTATAAAGAAATTAGGGCAGTCATGATATATTATACTAAACAGAATGATTTCTCCTACGACCCTTAAAAACAGTTTATGAGAACCATCTACTCATGATCCAGAGTGAACACTTTAAGACAGTATATAAAATACTCTCTACCAATGATATAAAAATGGAGATGGATCTCAAACTGGAATTTAATAACCTATTTTTTGAGTTGTTCAGGTTAATTGAAAAATCTTGTAAATAAACATGAACTACATAAAATATATAAAAATAAAATATGTCAATTATATTAATGAGAGTATTAATAAATATTAGTATACACTCTATAAATGTATTGAGCTAAGATGTTACAATGTGATGTGCAGGGTGTTAGTATGGGTACCTCCACCTCTCTATATATGAATTTTCTTATTTAAAAATGAGAATGACCATTTTATCTATTTCATAGGATTACTGTGATAAAGAAATGAGATAATACATTTAAAGTGATAAGAACAATGCTTAGCATATAAGAGGTCCTAGAACAATGTTAAATATCATAATCATGTCCATAGTGATCATCATTCCCACTATCATCCCATCATCATCATTGTCATCATCATCATTATCACTACCACCACCACAACAACAATAAGTATAACAGGTGATTTCAGTCTCTGTATTTGCCTTTGGATAGCAAGTAGTCCCACTGGATCTATCACAGGCTAATGAGAAAAGAACAGAGGCTAACTTAATAAGCAAATAATCCTTCTCTGTCATGTGGAAGCTAAATGCTATCATGCTCCATTGCACCATTGAAGACTTCATAGCAATTCAAAGAGAAGACTGCTGGGAGAGTGCTGAATCACCTTTTGGCACAGGTAGACTGAGGAGTCACTCCCACTCTCCCATCATTTGATTAAAAATATTAAGCATTGGAATATATGCCTAGCCTTTAGTTTGCATGCATTTTTGTATTATTTACATGAAAATAGTATCATTTAATCCTGAAAATTCAATTAGAAATGTTCTGCTTTAGAGGCAGAGCTGCCCTAGCCGGTTTAGCTCAGTGGACAGAGCATCGGCCTGTGAAATGAAGGGTCCTGGGTTTGATTCCGATTCCAGTCGAAGGAAGGTACCTCAGTTACAGGCTCTTTCCTTGCCCAGGCCCTGTTGGGGAGCATGCAGGAGGCAACCAATCAATGTGTTCCTCTCACACTGATATTTCTCTGTCTTTCCCTCTCTCTAAAAATCAATGGAAAAAATATCCTCCAGTGAGGATTAAAAAAATAAAAATAAAAAATAAAGGTAGAGCTATATACCATATAAATATAAGAAATATTTCAATAATAGGAGGAGAATCACTTGTCAAGAAAGGAGTTTTCTTCTTCTTGCTCTAGAGAGAGAGGGGGACAAAGTGTTGTCTACAAATATGTGAAATCTCTTTACCATGAAGGACTCCATTTTGAAAGAGGTTTTTGCCCAGTCTAAAGAAAATGCCTTAGAACCAATTTTCATCAAACACAAAGTACCATGATAACCACAGTTCTACAATCAGGGACCGTATTTACCTGCAGCTATTGAATACAGTGACTTTTATTTCTAGTTCATAATATCTCCTTTGTATCTGGCTGGATGAACAGCTCTCTAATTTAACGGTTTGAAGATCTGTCTGTCCCCATGATTGATAGGGTGATAAAAGTATTGGATTGTCAACAGGACTTAATTTCTCTGGCAATAGAATTTAAAGTTTTTACTGGCAAAGTGAGTGAATAAGTGTATCCTAGAAGTCTCATGAAGCACAAAGAATAATGATTCAATGTATTACAGGAAAATTATAGCATCTTTATATGAACCCTTAGTATGTGTACTGTTTTTGATTATTCTTGACAACGATATTATTTAGTAGAATAACTATCAAAATAAGAATAAAAAATGCTTAAGTAGTAAGGGCAATCTCAAAGATATATCCATCTTCATTTTAAGAAGCTTACTATCATGGATTTATAAAAATTGTAAGTGTCTTTTTTTTCTAATTCCATAAAATTAAAAGATAACAGATCTCAGCTACGGAGGCTAAATCCAATCTATGCGCATAAAAGCAGTAGATTGAGTACTATACATTTATGTCCTTAAAAGTATTCAAATACTAGGTTAATTAAAGTAAATATTATTCTATTCTTACTTTATAAATGCTTAGTGTACTGTTGAATCTTAATAAATATTTTACAATATTAGGAACCAAGGAAGTGACAAAGTCATTTTCCTTTTATAGAAACAGCTTTTTAACTGAAGTAGAGAAATTTTATCTATAAAGGCCAACTGTTTTAAAACTAGAGTATTCAGAACCCATAATCTTTAGGAGACCTCCGGAGCAGTATCTACATTAGCATTTAAATGGAGTAATACTTTTTGAAACCAGTACCTCAGTTGAAATAATATGTTAGATTAACAGAAAACAATCTGTTGAGCTACAATGTGACATTTTTCAATAAAATACATAATCTACTTCTAAGAAAATGCCCAGAATATATTTAATCCATTGCTTTTATTTAATTTTAATTCCAACTAAACTTTCTATTTCTCACTCAGGAAAATTCCTTCAAAGCTCTTCTCAACTAGAACCAGTAAAACTGACATGTATGTGTGCTTCTATGTAAGACTACATATGTGTGTAGCTATAAATAAATCCGTGCAGTCTTTTTAACTAAAGTTTGTATTAAGAGAAAGGAGGATTGAAGACTAAAATTAGATATTCTTTTGACAGTGATCTTCAAGCTTCCCATAGAAAACTAAAGTGACTGTTTTCTTTCTAATTTAATTTGATGTATAGGTGAGGGTTCGAGTTGTCTTTTGTATATTGTGCATACTAGGAAGTAGAAAAAGTTCCTTTAGAAAGGAAAGTGTGCTCATGTATGTTTGTGTGTACACATGTGTGTGTATGCAAAAGCAAGTGTGTCATTCTTCTTGGTCCCACCCCTTATACTGTCCTCCTTTGTCTAATGTATAATTTTATTTCTTGAAACAAAGATTTTTAAATAACAAATTTTATAATACTAAAGTTTCTAGGGACTAACTAGATTTAATAAGTAAAAAAATGGATAAGGCTAACTATTGAGTTAATTTCTTTCAAATAAAACTGTAAACTCTTCTAAATAGAAAGTATATAAATATCATAGATGATCTATTTTTTAATCAGTTTAGAAATTTCAAGGCCATATTATTCAAATGGTGAGTTAAGACAATCGATTTATAGCATGCTAGTCCTAGAATTTATATATTTGCTCGGTGAGATACTCAGAATTGGTGGAAGTTGTCTGTTGGACATTAGATGTGAACTTTAAACAATGTTATGAAGATTGAATGGATTGAATATGAAGAAATAAGTAAGTTTAATTTTCTTAGCTTTGCTATCATTTCGCTATCTAAATACTATGTCATTTAGAAGTTTATTTTTAGTTCAGTGTTTTTAGCAAAGTGTTTCAAATCAAAGCACTGTGGATAATTTTATCATAGCATTAAGAATTGTGAATATCAAACAAAATTTAATGAAAACATTGCGTCCTCCAAAATTCTAACCTCAAATTAGGTATACAAATGACATCTTATTGTTACTTTGTTGTGTTTATTTTTTTAAAGCAATTAACAACCCTGACACTCCTTACTTCAAAAAATGGGACAACTGCTCAATTCAGAAAAAGCTGTTAGACAGTGCATATAATTGAATGACATCAAGTAATGACCCTTGGTCTGTTGTTTAAGGATAAATTATTCTTGGTTCAGTAGATTATACTTATTCATTTTTACATTTTAACATAGAAGAGTGTGTATTTTAGAAGGCATCATAATTATTTAAATGTTTCAGGAACTAGACACAGATAGTGATCACAGTGATTATATGCACCAACTTAATAATATTAACAGCTCATTTCATTTTTTTTAACATTGTACCTAGATCCTTGCCCAATTAATCAAAGAGGACATTAGACTAAGGTGGCTATAATGCCAAATCAAAACCTAAGCTAGAGTCAATTCTGTATATGCACTTTAGTGGGGAAAATGAAATTTGAGAACAACCAATCATAAACCAAATAAGGCAACTATTTCAGTTACAGCCAATCAAATAGCTTCTTTGCTTTGCTTTTGATTCTGCAGATTTCAAGAATCAGATGGAGCAGATACTTTGCATGCCTTTCGTTCTTCTCTTTTCCAAGTAGGATATTTTATTCCTGTTTTTTTTCTCCTGTTCCATCATTGCATATTTAAGATGTGTGTGTGTGTGTGTGTGTGTGTGTGTTTGAAATAATCTATAATTATTCATAGATCACCTTTCTGAAAAGAGAACTAAATGATACAGATTAAACTGAACTTCTCGATTTGATCTATGGAGACTGGATGATAAAACTTTGTATTGTCACTCTTTGGTTAAAAGTGAGGGCATGTCATGATAGAGAAAGAGAGATGAAATGCAATATCCAAAAACTGAGATGGAACAGATGCCCAGCAGAGGCATCTGACCCTCATTAAATTATGCTGTAACAAGAAATGGTTTTAAGGCACTGAGCTTTTGGGGGTTTATTAGAGCAATTATTATGAATTATCCCAATTAACACCACAAATACTGGTGACAATATTTTTTTTACCGGTGTTTAGAGCAAAATAACCCTTTTTGAAAAGTACGATAAATATATGTAATTACTGTAAACTCTGAATATTTAGAGACTTAGAATTCTCTGTACATAGTAATGTGGATACTAATTAAAGAGTATGGTCGGCCAAGAACATGAGGATGTGAACATGAATAGCATGAATTAGGCACAGAAGATCAGTAACAGAAGATAAATTCAAAACAAAAAGAGAACAGAGTGAGTAGTGCCGGGTTTTAAAATGCCATAGTTAGGAGGAAATTAAATTGTAATATTTCAACCCACATAGCCTATCATTTAAATTTTTGTGCTTATGTAATTGATTTATTAAAATATCTAGATCCTACCATTACTCTTAGGTTGGGATATTTTTCTCAATTTATGGAAAATTTATATACATTGTATTCCATATTATAATTTCTGTTCTCTATTTTAACATTTTCATTAACCTTGTCATTAAAAAGTATTCCAAATATGATTCATTGTTATCTGGTAGATCACATCTGATATATGCTGTTGGGATAATATTACCAAATTGATCATAACAATACTATGAATGGTGTACACTAAAGAAGATCATTGTTCACTCTCCATTATACTCTAGAATGTTTAAATATTTTTAAGGGAAATAATATTTTATAGGTGTAGAATTAATCTTATGACTAATACATTTTATCTTTTACATTATTTTTAAAAAGTGTTATAAGACAATACAAAGCAATTCCTTGCTTTTTCAATGAAATACCCAAAATGCCTAAGCAATATTAAAATAAATAGTTTGTTCCTATATAATACATGCTCATCAACAGGAAATAAAGCATGGGCACACATTTCATATTTCTCTGCTCTCTTTTCTAGCAGTATCCATTGGTTCATGGTCAACTCTATTTTTTCTCTATGATAATAACATCATTCTTTGACATTGTCTCATTCAGAAGCTCACATTATTATCCAGGCTACATGCTATAAATATGTTACTAAGTCTTCCTTTGGAGCATTTGGAATAGCCTAGTTTAACTGTCTAAAAATATACACCAAAGCAGAACATGCAAAGCCATACCCAGTATCTGAACTGAGGTCAGTATCATTGGGCTACGTGTTAATGGAAAGTGGGAAACTAATTCAGGCTTCTGTTCCTCCCATTGCTATACACAAACCATTCCTTAGGGTCATTAATCTTTGCTTGGTTTCTGTTTGCTTGTGGTGAGAATAGAGTAGGGGTAGACAAAAAAATAAGTTCATTGTAACTATCTTTAGAGGACAAGGGAAACAGAAAATTAAGTTAAAAATTAAGTTAAATATTAAAGAAATTCACAACAAAATCATTGCTTTCAACCTCAGATTATTCTTTCTATGTAATTTGAACCATTTAACGACAAAATTGCCTAACTAAAAATGCAGCTTTGGATATTTTGATTCCTCTTTTGAGTCACAGTGACCAAATTTTCATTGTTTGGAACCAGGAAATTTGTGCCCACCACCATAATTTGTGAAATTTAAAATTGAATTGTGCTTTACTTTGTGCTATTTTCTCTCAAGCATTGCAACATCCTCCAAAGAAAAATGTTATTACTCGTTTCTTATCATGTTGTCTTCTATGCAAGGGAGTCTAATGCTCCATGGGGAAAACACTTCCATAAAGTCAAGGCATTTACCCATTCCCCAGTTATTATATTGGTTTTAATAATGATTTGACTAGAAGACAGTCCTGAACTTACTTGAGAAATGGAAGTTTTTAGAATTTAAAACTTGAAATATAATGGCATAATTTTATCAAAAGGTTTGCTTTTCAAGAAGCTTAAGGGTTAGAAGAAAATGGATAAATGAGTTTCTCACTATTGATGATTTAGTGTGCCATCTGGTTGAACAAAAAAAAATCCATGGTATTTTAAAGTGTATGAAACACAACTGTTCCTTTTTTAAAAATCCTATGGTAAATCATATTTAATAGCAGCTACACAAGTATCTATCAAAATAGTTCACACAATGTAAGTTCTATGATAGGAATGGGGTCTTTTGTGGCTCATTGTCATATTTTCAACAAGGAAATTAATGCCACAAAGTAGATGCCTGATTAATTAATGCCATTTAAATTTCAAGTGATTTGATGGATAATAGGAAAGAGCAATGGGCTAAAGTTTCTATAAATTCAGAGTTGTATACTACCTTGCACAATCTTATCAGATAAAAATACATCGTCTGGTCGTCAATTTTCTTACTCATAAAATGAAGGATTCTACTGTTCAATTTCTATGGCAGCTTCAATACTAAAGAAGTTCTGGCTTCATCCTCAAGATCTCCACTTTCAACAATATGTTGTTGATAATGATATGACTCCTCATCTAATGGCCAACTGTCACATTATAGATATAGTCTTCTTTCCTTCTCTTGTCCTAACACCTGTCAATAAATATATGTTTGGTATAACTGTAAGAATTTTTAACAGGCTCATCTCTCCCCCACAGAAGCCATAGAGGAAGTTGGACTGATGTTTGTTTGTTTTTCTCTTCTTAAATACTAAAGAGACTTATTAAATTAGTACCTGTGTTAAAGAGGGAAACTTTCTTTTCAACTAAATCAAACTAAGAAAATGGAACAGAAGCAAAAGAGGGTCCTTTAGGGAGATGTCCCAAAAATAAATATTATGTAGGCTTCTTGGAGATGTGATAAAGTGCATTTTCTGCCTCAGGAAAAGCACTTTCTTTCAAATAATGTGAAGTTTATTGAGCCATAGTTCAAATCTATGTTAATTATTTTTCCATGAAGACAGTTTATATAAGCTATCCTATAACAATTTAATTTTATAATCCTTATACCATTACACTTAAATGAAACTTGATATTTAGTTAGGAAGATGTTTCCCAGTAGAGTGATTAATTTCATGAGGCAAGTATGGAGGTAATGTTAAAAAATACTATTTTAAAATCATTATTTTCATTTAATTGAAATTTATACACAGGATTATGTAAAAATCTTAAATAGTATACACACTATGAAATTTAACACTTACAATGTTTAAACGTTTATTTTTTCTTTATATGTATTACAATAAGCTTATTTCTAAAATTTGACAAATAAGGCAAATGAACCCCCATCTGTTCATTTTTTTTTGATAATGCTTCTTTTATTTAATTTCTTGTCAAGTTGGTATTTCATCACAAAACATACACAATTAATTTAAGGAAACTAGAATTATGGGGTCAAGATGATATGTATCTCATTTGAGTGGAAAACACATCTTTCTCTGATTCTCATTTGATAATCTTTAACTTAAAAAAACCTGTTTTTAAATCTATTTTATAGAAATAATTCTAATATTACATTTAGCTCAGTGAACTTTAACACTTCCTTGGACCTTCCAAAATGTATGTGCCTTATTAGGAATAGTTTGGTTTTACCCTTTTACTCTTAAAATAACAATTTCAGGTAAGGTTGCAACTCTGCATTAGGAGATTAGAATCATAAATTATAATCCTGGCTCTATTGAATGGGTCGTGTTTTAACTACTTACTTTCATCTGCTTTTGATTATAAAATTATGGATTGCAACTACAAACTAAAGCCACTGCAATCTTCAATTAACAAAAAGAAAACAAAATGTATTCTGTGGATTTACTATCCTTAATATCCTTTGCTAAGACAGGGAAGACCTAGGAAAAAGATGAAATATATAATAATTTTTCTCACATGGTCTTTGTAATCAATTGAGTAAGATATATGTTGAGTGTGGATTGAACATGGGGGTAGCCAATCATCTCCAGATAGCTGATTTCGAAGAGCAACCTTGATGCAGAAATATACTTTGCTTGCAAGAGTCTTTTTATAGTCTCCTATTATTTAATTGCTCCTCCTTTTACTAGTAATCTCATCTCCATTTTTATGCTCCAGTGACCACTTCCTCACCCCACCACAATTACCTGTATATACCAAGGTCATCCCTGCCTCTGGTGCCCTTTCCTCTGAGTGGCTTTTTCTTCCACTGGCATTTTTCAAGTGACATATTTACTTTTAAAAAATCGCTATAATAAAGTAAACAAAGACCTGCCTTCAGAGGTAACCCAGTACAACTTTATAACAGTTCCCTGTGGTTTAAATTGGCGTGTAACCTTAAGAAAACTGAGTTAAGGAAATACTCCACTTTATGAAAATCAACCATCAGAGAATGAATGAGAAAAACAGACAGTATCCAGGAGGAGACTTGGCTCTCACAAAACTTCCCACCTCTTCTTTGGCTGACGAACTTTGAGGAATTTTAGTGATCAGTTGCTCAGGGTTTGGTTTGCCTCTCTTTGGTGAAAGCCATAGTCTTGTAACTGGGTCAAGTTCATTTTTTTTTTTATTCAGAAAATATCTGATTACCAATATCACATTGAGGACTCTTAGGTCGGCAACATGGAGCCTAAGAACCTTGGTTCACCTGGGTGATTTTAAATAGCAAACAAAACCACACAAAGCACATTTTTTACCCAGAAAATTAAGTCAATCATTCTTTAAGTACTTCTGAGTAAGGAGAGGTTATATTAATTTATAGCTTTTTAGAAAAACAGGACAAGCTTTAAAAGTTAAAATCTTACCCTAAAATTGACTCAAGAACATAATTCAATAATTATTTTATAAATACCAGGACATAGATTCTGCAAAGTAACTTTAAATTATTAGCCTAATTATAAATTGTATATACTAAATATAATTTATAGAAAGAAATCACAAAGTTTTCCCCCCTTTTTCAAAGGAACACTGCTATGTTTTTGCATTATTCATTTTCCATTTTTTCCAATTTATTGTTTATAGTTATTTCACTAATATATAGTGCTTTTGATTAGTCTCTCATTTATAGTAACAGTTTTTGTCTAGCCAAGTGATTGTAAATTCCTTGGGTTTATGGAAAAGATCAATTTTCTTTCTCTACAGAGTAACTTGCTTAGAGTTTATATCACAATAAATGTTTATATATATAGAATTAAAAAGAGGTCATAGAGGAAAATACACTTGGCTATTTTGAGTCATTTACTCAAACCCCAATTTTTCATAATCATTGAAATATATTAAAATACTATTAATTTGCACCATTAATCATTCCATGCATATTATCAGTAAAAGCATTAATTTTCCCCTGGAGTACAACTTTTCATTCTTCAACAGATGAGGTGCAATAAGTGAACTCCAGCCAGAATCAAACTTGACAAATCCACACATTTCCCTGGCAGCAGATACACAATCTGATTAGTTCTTACACCAAGACCTTTCTAGTAATCTAGAGTTTGATGTCTCATGCAAGTTATTGTTTAACAATCTCACAGAAGGTGAAGTAGCAAAAAGAAGATTAGTGACTTGGGATACCAGCAGTATATCATCAGCAATATTTCTGACAAATAAAAGTCATTAGTTTGCCAAAAAATTTTAATGAAATCATGATTAATAAATGCTTCTCAAAGGTCTTTATCAAAGTCAAGGCATCTGGATGATAAATGTAAACATGCAGACTCTGCTTTGCCAAAAGCTGTGTGTTTCACTTACACAGCTCCACTGATTGATCTGTCCATTATTCTAATACATAATTTATCACATCAAGGGGGACAATTCATTATGTGCATGGTATAACCAGGGAGTTCTAAACAGGATGCCTAGGTACTGAAACTCTTCTTTCCCTCTATGAGACTTGAAAACATTTTTAAAAATAGCACTTAGCAAAACAAAACAAATATAAAATCTTACAATTTTAACTTGAGAGCTTTTTGACACATTATTTCCTCAGGTAACATTTCTACTGCCCTTATTGTTTTCATTCCTTAAGATGGGTGTATCTGTTGTTAAACTGAAATGGGATGGTACCCAAATCACTGTTAAATAACAATTCTGTGCATATATTGCTTGAAACATAAATAGCAGTACGTATGTACCATTACTTAAAAGCTCATTGAATTAAATTACAAATTATGGCATTTCTCTCTCTGCTTAAAATGTGCAACATAGAATAGTATAGCACATTTGACTTCAAATCATTCATTCATTCTTTAGAGCAGTCATCTGCATGACTCAATTCTAGTGCTCTGTTTTGAGGTAATCTCGAATTCAAAGTAAATTTAACTGGTCCCATGAATATCTTATTAGAAAAAATACATGCTATTATTGAAGATAATATTGGTGGTGATGGATAGAATATTCCTCTGAGTTTTTGATGTTATCTGATTTTTAGAAAGCTAAGAATTTGAATATAACTTTCAGATTAAACAGAGAAGGAAGTACTACAGAAATGCTTTCACATTTTTAGACATAGAGTGAGAACAGATGATTGAGCATACTGATTAGTTGAAATTTTATGCCTCCATAGTGTACAATCACTCAGCTGCACTTTCTTCCTTCTCATCAGCAGAATCATAAAAAAAGGCCAACATTCATTAACTTTTTTAATTAATGGAAATGCATTTAAGACTTTGCAATTCTGGATTACAACTTTAAAACTGTATTTGCTGTCATGAAAAAAATTAATCTATTTCAATCTAATCGACAGAAATTATGTACCCATTAAAAGGATCAGTTCTTTGACATTATTTTTGAAAGAACATTGTAAGTATTAAGTAATTTGAAGTGAATATATTTATTTGAAGGCAGTATATAATTTAGGTAAGTAAAGTTACTAGAAATCACACCAGGACACAGCACACTGCAGGTTTCTGTCCACAAGATTATGCTGTTGTTGTTTTTAATCACTGAGTAGTATTATAATCAAAAGACTGTAAATGAGCAAGATTCACAATATTAGTTCAAGACATTCCTTCTACACCTAAAATGGTTTTGTAATCTTGCTATCAAAACTGTCTTATCAACTTTGATTCTGCATTTAATAAATTTAGTGGCTATTTTGGCATCAGAGTGATATAGAATCAAAGTACTTTGGAGGCTTCTGAAACTTTACAAATCTTATCCTAATGTCTGAAATTTGAAATTTTCTTTAGTTAAGTGTTTGCTATTATAAATGCATTACTTTACATTTTAAATAGACCACTGAACTCATTATTTGGTTAGGGATTTTCAATGTAGCCAATGAAAATTCTAAATATTTCAAATATTTTATTTTTTTAAATTTATTTTTTAAAAATATTTTTTATTGATTTTAGAGAGGAAGGGAGAGGGAGAGAGAGATAGAAACATCAATGATGAGAGAACATCATTGATTGGCTGCCTCCTGAACACCCCCCACTGTGGATCAAGCCCACAACCCGAGCATGTGCCCTTGACCAGAACTGAACCCAGGACCTTCCACTCCGCAGTCCAATGCTCTATCCACTGAGTAAAACCAGCTAGGGCCAAATATTTTAATTTATTATAGTTAAAGCATACATTATTTCCATCTACAGATGGTATTCGATTATATAAGTGGTATTTATTTTGCTTTTCAGTTCAAATAATTACTATGTGTCCTGCTCTTTTGGCTCAACTCACTGTGCCTTCTTTCTGACTTGCAGTACCAGAAAACCAACACTTCTGAGAGGAGCTATTTGATTCCTCCCATAGGTGTGTTGTCTGTGCCTCTCAATGATCATGTAAATTATTTTAAGTGGGACAGTAAAGAACACATGTCACCTGCAGCTTCATCCATTATTTTATAGACTGAATGTGTCTCCCCCACAATGTACAAGTTAAAACTCTGATCCCAATGGGATGGTATTTGGAGATGGGGCTTGAAGGAGATAATTGGGTCATGAGGATGAAGCTCTCTGAATAGGATTGGTATCCTTATAAGAAGAGGTGAGAGAGCTAGATGGCTTTCTGCCAGGTGAGGACATAGACACGATATCAGCCTGCACCTTGATCTTGGAATTCCCAGCCTCCAGGTCTGTGAAAAACACATTTCTGTTGTTGATAAGCCACCCAGTTTATGGTATTTTATTATAGAAGCCCAGGCTGCCTAAGAAAATAATATTTGCTGAATTTTAAACAGCAGCAATTTAATTTTATATCACTGGAATTTAACAGAGCCCACAGTCTATAAAAATGCTCTAATTATTTAAAATACATATATTACCCATTTTTAATCAACAAATGCATTCACTTTGAGCCAACCACATTATTTATTATGTGATAAAATATTTCTGCATGGATCAAAGCTATGCAGGTAGTCAAGACATTTGTCATCAAAGAAAGAGTGCACCGAGATGTCCAATCCCTAGGTTAAAGTCTTGACTTACTCTCTAAATGAGCAGCCTTGAGTAATGACCTACTCTCTCTAACCTCCAGCATCTGGTAAAATGATAGGTTAATTTTATCACCAAGATAACTTTTAAAATGGCTAATGTGTAAGAAAAAAAGTTGACTAACTTAACCTTCAAGTAACACTTGAAATAATGGACCTGTATCTAAAATTCATAGATTATTTGTCTTTATTTTTGAAGAGAACTAAAATATAGTTTTAATAACAAATAGAACAAATTAAAGACCAGAAAGTGTTCCTTCTTTATATTTATGGTGCTAACAATAACCAGAAAGCAATGAGGACAGTTGATAAGAGAATCTCATTGATTTTTTCTCCAATTACTTTAGGCAGATTCTGTTCATCCACTCTCTTAAATGGATATAAATGTGAATACCCAGAGGTGATTTTAACGAGATTTCAGGGAAAGGTTTCTGTATCACTGCACTAACAGGATTTGCATGTAGTTGACAGCTGTGCCACATAAATTAAATAAAGTTTTATTGATGTGTTAAAAACATGCCATTACACAAAGTAGAGCAAAGTTGATGTTTATTTTAGATGAAATAGAAAATAATAAACATTTGCCCTGAATCAAATGTCAGTATTTGCTAGCAAAATACTTTTTTTATTTGATCTTGTATTTTATTTTTATTCCTCAATCAAGGACATGCTGAGACAGAGAAAGGGAAAAAGAAAGAGAGAGGAAGAGAGAGGGAGAGAGAGAGGGAGAGAGAGAGGGGGGTGAGAGAGAGAGAGAGAGAGAGAGAGAGAGAGAGAGAGAGAGAGAGATGAGAGTGAAACATGGATTGACTATCTTCTGCACATGCCCCAACAGGGATGGAACCTGCAACCTGGGTATGTTGCTTGAACAGGAATTGAACCTGCAACCATTCCGTGCATAGGATGATGCTCAACCCATTGAGCCACTCTGGCAGGACTTGTTTTATTTTTATTTTTTTTTAATGTGTGCTTTGCAACAGCAACAAGAAAATAAATGTGAAATTTCAGTCACTATAAAATAGGTGTTCTTAGATATGTCTCTGAAAAAATTTACCTGAATGGGTCATTTAAAGTTTAAGCAGAAAACTAAACAGAATATGAGAAGACTTGAATACTAGTCCTGAGTTCATTATTAACAAACTATATTTTTGTGTGTGTGAATTGAATACTCACTTTCTTGGCTATTGGGTTTCTTATTGTTAAAAATAAGGTTTTCAAAGGTCCCTGCCAACTATAAAATTCCATAGTACCATAATAATTTAAAATCGAACAGAATCATACTGCCAACAAAGAATAATTTACATAGGAAATAGCTTAAAACAGGGAGCATCTTGTTCACAAAATGTTCATGTATTTGTTGCCATCTCCCATTTGCTTTTCAGCAATTTAGTCAAATCTGATTCATGTACTTATCTGAAATGTTATGATCAGCACATTTTATAAAGCAAAACAAAACAACACCAACACCCAGAAACATTCTTCATTGACTTGCTCAGGAAAGCAAAGCAAAAGTCACATTTCTGTTGGCCAGTAGTATGATCTACTTCACACATTGAATGACCCTCTTTCATAAAATGAGCTCAATAAGCTATCAGATTTTGCTAAGGACATTTCCTGAGTTAACCCCAGGAAGAGCATATGACTACAGACCAAGACAAAATGCATTTCCCAAAATAGGAAAATATGCTTCTATATTGGCAATCGTTATGCTATAAAAACAAAGGTCAGTCTTCAAAACATCAAGAACTAAGGCTGTGATGGTAAAAGTGGTAAAGTTTGCACACACACGAACTAGCACACACATGATCTGGTACACGCATGAACTGGTGACAGACACAGAAGCTACATTGTTGATAGCTCTTATTTCACACTTAGACTGCTCTGCAAAATTTTGCAGCTAATACAGTTTTGAGAAAGTGAGGAAGAGAGAATGAACTCTTCTACCCAAAATGCAAAGATTACAGGTAGAGATGAGTTAGATAAAAATTCGGATCATTTAAATTCTAAAGTACACATGAAATATCTCTTTTCTATCAAAATAGTGACATGGACAATTGTATGTCTGCATACTTTACATTTAAATAAAACCAGTCCCATCATCTGCAATGGTGGCTTTCTAAACACTACAAGTGGTACATCACATAACTTGAGTTTAAAAAGTAGATAAAGTGACCACTACACTTAAAAGAAAATAGATCTGAGGGCACTTATAGTCATTTCTAGTACATCCATATATAATAAAATAGATATATTATTAAAATTTTTGCATTACCTTATGAGTGGAAAGATTTTGTTTTTTGCTCAAAAATTCAGGAGTGTATCCAATGGACCAAGAAACAGAAAATATTATAATGTTGATTTAATCTATATTGAAAACTTGTTTATCAATTATCTTAAACATAAATTAGGGAATAAAAAGGCAATGCTAAAAGTAAAACCATGTTTTGTTTAAAATATAAAAGAAACACCCAGTCAAGAGTAACATCTTTGAAAGATAAAGAGTTCCTTTCCAATTTTCTCCAATGTGTCCTACTTGGCAATCATTGACAAAGATGAGTGTATATATGTGATAATCACTATGACATTGACATTTTATGTCACATTTAGAAAATTATTGCCCCACATAATCACAGCAAGTAAGTTTAAGAATAACTACAAAGCTATTATACGATTATCTGCCCATTACTTCCAGATACTGTATTTTATATGTGGAAGCTTCACACTTGCAAGACAACTCTTGTCTGCAGTAAAAAGCACAATAAAAAGGTTACAAAAGTAGAGTCACAACAGGGGCTATTGCAATATTTATGCCTAAGATATAGGGAGGAATGCCTAACAGAGCTGAAATTCACCTTGCTTCAGTATGGTATTAATCTTCTTTGACCGTGTTTTGAGTATTGTATCTCATTGCTTTTGAATTATATAATTGGGAGAAATGATGATATTTTGTAATAAAGGAATCTAGACACTATGTAAGAACAATAACTTATTTGCCTGTATGTACTCATTGGTAAAGTGTGTTGTAAATAAATTATTTAATTTATTTAGTACCAAAATCAGGTGAAGTAATAAGATAGGTTTTGATCGTCTTCATTTCACAGATTAGGAAACTCATGTTTTGCAGGAGTGTGGTCCCAAGATCTAAATTCTGCCAATTAGTAGGGGCAAGCATTTATACCTGTGGTTCTCTCCATGCCTCAACTATCCTCCATGCCCATCAGCACATTAAAATCACCTTTAGTGCACTACATATGCAAAATGCCCAGTCATTATCCTAGACTAATTAAATCAGGATCTCTGGAGGTGAGATCTAGGAATTATGATTTATTTAAAGCTTTAGAAGTAGTTCTTATCTAAGAACAGGGTTAAGAACCATCACTTTCTATGAAGTATTCTGACTCCAAATTCAGTTCTTCAATTCTCCCACAATGCCTTTGATAAACAACACATGAGCAAAAAAAAAAAAAAAAAAGAAAAGAAAAGAAAAAAAAAAGGCCTAACCAGAAAAAAATACCCAACCATTGAACCATTGACATAGGATATAATAATAATTCACATCACAAACATTAGAGCTGGACAGTCTAGATATGAACCAATAGAATGGGAGAAAATATTTAGAAATCATATATCAGAAAATGGGTTAATATTCAAAATATTTAAAGAAATGATACAAATCCATGACAAAAAAAAGCTGTGTGAATAATAGACTGAGAAACGAAATAGATATTTTTCTAAAGAAGACATCCAAATGGCAAGCAGGTACAAGAAAAGATGCTCATATCACTAATCATTAGGGAAACACAAATCAAACACACAATGAGATATTACCTTACAGCTGTCAAAATGGCTGCCATAAAAAAAGATAAGAGGTAAAAACCATTGGCAAGGACATGAAGAAAATGAAACGTTTCTACATTGTTGGAGGAAATATAAATTGGTTAAGTCACTATGCAAAGCAATATAAAGGTTACACAAAAACTTTTAAAAAGAAATCTACCATATAATCCAGCAATTCCACTTCTGGGTATATTCAAAGGAAATAAAAACAGGATATTGAAGAAATATCTGCACTCCCAGATTTATTGCACCATTATTCACAATAGCCAAAAATATGAAAACAACTTGTGTCCAATAAATAAATAAAGAAGGTGGAGTTTATATATTTAGTGATAGATATGTTAATTAAGTAAATTGGAGAAATTCTTTACAATATAGATGTATAGCAAGTCATCATGATTTACACATTAAAATCTCACAAATCTATTTTTCAGTTATACCTCAATAAATTTGAAAAATAATCTTTAAAAACAAATAATGGAAGAGGTTAAAATCACCAGGGCTCCTTATAAAATACTTAGGTTCAGATTCCCCCTGCGCCCCTCCCCCACCTCATAACTACATTAACCAGTAAGATTGCAGCTCCTCATCTACACTAATAAAAGAGAAACATGCAAATTGATCATCACTTTGAAACGCCCACCAGCCAATCAGGAGTGAGTATGCAAATTAACCTGACAAAGATGGTGGCGGCCCTGCCCGCCAGCTGCTCCGGGCCTGTAGGAAGCACGCATACAGGCAAGGAGGGGCTGGGTGGGGTGGGATGCCTGCTATGAGGGGGAGGGTCGGGGGTGGAGGGAGCTACAGAAGCAGTGCTCTGGCCTGAGCGAAAACTGAAGGCTCTGGCTGGAGTGAAGACCTGGATCCCAGGTGCCAGAGGAAAACCGGTGCTGGCAGCCAGGGGAAGGAAGGCCTATTGCACGAATCTTCATGCAATGGGCCTCTAGTTTTTACATAATAGGCTTTCACAAAATTGCCCAGGTATTTTTAGACACTATTTATGATACAATTATTTCCATATCCAAAATCAAACTAGTGATTTTCAACTATAACGAAGTTCTAAGATTTATACAGCTTCAAAAAAATTAAAAAAAAATGGATAAAATAGCTACACTAATAAAAGAGAAGGATGCAAATTGACCGTACCTTCATGACACCCACCAGCCAATCAGGAATGCGTATGCAAATTAACCCAACAAAGATGGCGGGTAATTTGCATATGCAGGCACCGAGGCACCGGGGGCGGGACATTTGTGTCATCACCATGGTGACAACACAGGCATTCCGCACTGCCCCAGCCACTCCACTCTGGGCCTCTGGGCAGCATGGGAAGGTGGAAAGGCGGCTCCGGGCTGGAGCAAAGGCAGAAAGGTGGCTCCAGCCAGAGCAAAGGCGGTGCCGGCAGCCAGGGGAAGGAAGGCCCATTCTTGCACGAATCTTCGGGCCACTAGTCTATTATATTATGGTTAATTGGGAAGCTAAACTAATTAATAGGTAATATTGAGCAATACCACCAGAATTCTACACATCATCAAATATGCGCATACAAAAGACTGACAAGGAACTTGGAACATAGATGGGAGAATTCAATAGTTACCTAATAGAAATTCCAGAAACAAGATTAAATGGGAGAAATAGCATCAGCAGTTTGAAAAGATATTGCTTAGAATTTTCCAAATTTATAAAAAAGTACAAATCATCAAAAAAGTACATTTGAAACAAACTCTAATGAGTGAATAGGATAAATAAAAATCAACTCTTGCCCACAAAATTTACAATGACACTTATAATACTAAAATTGCAGAATACCTACAAATGAATAACTTTATGAACTTTTCCAAAGAAACAAGACCAGACTATTAAGTAATTTTAAATGTAGAAAAGCAATGCTAATTAGACCAGAATTTCATACCTAGCTAGCCTAACATTAATGAATAGAGGCAAAACAATGATATTTGAAGAAACAGAATATCTGAAACCTTAAAACATATGTTATCTTGTTGAATGAACATAAAGAAATGTACTTCAGATAAAAGAAAAGTAATCCCAGAGGAAAAGTATATAAAACAATTTAAAATGTAGCATTGACATTAATAGATATGTGAATAAATTGAATGAACCATTTCTAAGAACCATAACTAAATAGAAATGCATGCTACCAATTATGGTGTTCCTCTTTAACCACATAAAGAAAATAATAATGCTGACAGTGTATGTAATAGAGATAACAGGTTTTGGTGAGATAGAAAAGTATGTGCATATGATTAATAAATTATTTGAATACTCTAAGTTAGAGAAGGAGCATTTGTTTCAGAAATGACAACAAAAATAGTAAAGAGACAATGCATTTAATAATCAGAGTTAAATCTAGATCAACAAAAATACAAACTAGAATTAAAAATACTAGTATTTAAGATCCACTTAATTTGCTAAATAAACACAATTATATTTCAATCCTTTATTTCCATGTATTTTAGTTTGAGAATATGTCTATATTTTATATTTCTATTCAAATATATCTTGCAGTGACAAAATGTAATTTTAGTCAAAAGAAGCTTGTTATTGTAATGTAATGAGGAAATGTGACTCTTCTATATGTCAAGAAAATACGATGGTAAAAACAAACACACTTTGTTATTATAAGCATTTCTTTCAAAATGGAAGCCTTTTACCTCTAGAAAGTATTTGTTTTACTCGTAGGGGGTTATGCACCCTATGGAGAATGAATGCACAAAGAATGTAACCTTTCCTGGGCCTCCATTTTAATCACACACTTGCCTAAACATTTTATTCCTTGGAGGCACTAGTCATTCTTAAAGAATACCTTATTGTAATAATGAATACATTGGGTTTGATTTTGCAGATAGTTTTGTTGGGAGTATTATACTCAAGCATAATATACACATAGTACATTATAATTATGTTTATATTGTGAACATTGAAAATGAACAAAAGTCACAGAATTGCAATCTACAGGCTTTGCAGACAACTCACACATCTATTATCATTCCATTAAAGCCTATAAATATGAACAATTATGTGTGTGTGTGTGTGTGCATGTGTACATATCTCTTCAAAGAATTTGATTATTCATAGCTGATATGATTGATTAGCTGCTAAAGAAATGCGTTTAAAAATTTTTTCCTGAGGAAAGCAGAGCAAGGAATGTTGCCCATTTCCAACTATCAAAACATCTATGGACAAAAATATTCAAGTAATGTCAAGCTAGAGTACACCACAAGAACTAATGTTACTCATGACACTGATTTTTAAATCAAATATATAAAAATATTTACTTCTATTCTCATCTCCTATATTCCTATGTACTAGTGGGTCAATGTCTGTGCTTCCAGAGAAAAAACAGTTAATGGAAGCAGCTGGCACAGTTAGTGTAGCATCATTCAACTAAATCCCTGTAAAGCCATGACAGTGACTGAGCATCAACCTATGAACCATGAGGTCAAGGTTCCATTTGCAGTCAGGGCACATGCCTGGGTTTCAGTCTTGATCCCCATTAAGGGGCATGCAGGAGGCAGCTGATTGATGACTCTCATCATTGATGTTTCTCTCCCTCTCCCTTTCTTTCTGCAATCAATAAAAATGTATTTAAAATAATAAAAGGTAATACACAACTTATAAATATCAGAAATAAAAATGTTAATAAGGGAATATTATACGTAGCTTTTTGCATACACATTTGAAAATTTAGATGTAATAGACCATTAACATGTTTATGAAAATACACAAGGATAGAAAGCCTTTTATCTATAAAATCAATAATTGAAAACCTTCCAAAAAGAAAGCATCATATACAGGTAATTTCACTAATTAATTCTATGAAGCATTTAAGGAAGGAATAAAGTTCATTGTCCAAAATCTTTTCAAGAAAATGATGCCAGCATAATCTGGATTATAAAATCAGATACAAATACTACAGTAAAGATTATAGACCTTACTCTCTAGGAAAATACATGCAAAATCCTCAACAAATCCAACAATGTATAAAAAGGATTATTTACCAAGACAAAGTGAGATTTATTCTAAACATAAAAGGTTGTTTCAACATTTATACTCTAGCCCTAGCTGGTTTGGCTCAGTGAATAGATCATTGGCCTGCAGATAAAAGGATCCTGGGTTAGATTCTGGTCAAGGGCAAGTACCTAGGTTGCAGGCTCCTCACTGGTTGGACCCTGGTCTGAGCCGGTGCAGGAGGTAACCAATTGATGTGTTTCTCTCACATTGATATTTCTCTCTGTCTTTCTCTCTCTCTCTTCCACTCTCCCAAAAAAATCAATGGAAAAATATCCTTGGGCAAGTATTAACAACAACAACAAAAACATTTAAACTCTATAAATGTACTCTACCATATCAATAGGTTAAAGAAAATAAATCTT
The DNA here is from genome assembly GCF_963455305.1 of Plecotus auritus. Taxonomy (NCBI): domain Eukaryota; kingdom Metazoa; phylum Chordata; class Mammalia; order Chiroptera; family Vespertilionidae; genus Plecotus; species Plecotus auritus. Next base: position 153,826,038 of record NC_137774.1, on the reverse strand, counting down.
ATGATTAAATTCACTGATGAAGATAAAGTATTTGAAAAATCCAACACCCATTCATGATCAAATCTTCACAAATGTTTCAATTGAGAAATGTTCAGGAAAATACTTGATCAGTTGTTCTCAAAATCATCCAGGCCATCAAAAACAAGGAAAGTCTGAGAAACTGTCACAGCCAGGAGGAGCCTAAGGAGACATAATGAATAAATATAATGTAATTTCCTGGGTGGGAACCTGAGACAGAAAAAAAGACCTTAAATAAAAATAAGGAAATATGAAAAAGGTATGTTATTTAATAATTATTTATTAATATTAGTCCATGAATTGTAACAAATGCATCATATTACTATAAAATAGAATATTAGGAGTAACGGAGTGTGGGCTATATGTGAAATCTACTCTGCAAGTTTTCTGTAGATTTAAAACTCATCTAACATTTTAAATAGTTTATTTCAAAACAGTCTACAGGAATTGGAATGAATAAACTCATATGTTTTCTTCAAATATTTTGCTTTTTAAAAATGTTAGTTTTGCCAAACAAATAAATGGTATAATTGTTGAAGGTCTGAGGGATTAATTAATTTGGGGGAATGAGGACAAAAATTTTAAAATATGAGATAGTATTGCAGCTGACAAATAAATTGTCAGTTGTTATATTTTTTTAAAAGACAACTTTCAATTTGGCCTTTAAAATATTTGCCCTTAAATGAAAAGACTTGTAAATTTGCCCTCCACTACCAACCTATTAGTATTTTTTAATCTAAAATTTTCCTTGATTTTTACATTTCACTTTTAAAATACTTTCCAAATTGATTATATTAGTGTATAATTATTAAAATACATTGGCCTTTCTTTCTTACTTTTTAGCATCTTAAAGTGTGTATGTGTGTGTGTGTGTGTGTGTTGGCAGAATATGTATTTTTGTCCACAGATTCTATGAATTACTCATAGTTTTGAAATGTCCCAACTCATAGAATGAGGAATAAGTTTTTTATATGATGACATCTTTGAAGGTAGATTCAAGTAGATTTAGTTCACATGTTTCACGAGGAAAAAAATAGTTTAGCTATGGATTAATTATTACTTCAGTGTATTTTATTTGTTCCATTTCATCCAAAAGGCATGGGATAAAATCTCACACACTAAATGGTGGAAAAGAAAGGAGAGAGGGATGGAGGGATTTTTTCCTTGATAACATGTGAGTAAAAATGCATTAATATAATAAAATGAATAGAAATGCATGAAGATTATTGATCAGTATTATATTTTGAAAAGAATACATTGGCCAGGTTAGTTGAAAGTTACAGATAATACTGTCCTACCCAAGAGAGGAGACTGATGTTGTGGCTTTACTTGTTTTCAGACATTTCTTTCTAAGATGGCAGAAAGTGAGGACTGATGATATTCTTAAAATCCAAGTAAAACTATCTCATAACTTAATACTCTTAGCTTAAACCAGCAACAACTGTTGTCCTAGCCCAGTGGTCGGCAAACTCATTAGTCAACAGAGACAAATATCAACAGTACAACGATTGAAATTTGTTTTGAGAGCCAATTTTTTTTTTAAAATATATTTTATTGATATTTTACAGAGAGGAAGGGAGAGGGATAGATAGCTAGAAACATTGATGAGAGAGAAACATCGATCAGCTGCCTCCTGCACACCTCCCACTGGGGATGTGCCCACAACCAAGGTACATGCCCTTGACTGGAATCGAACCCGGGACCCTTCAGTCTGCAGGCCAACGCTCTATCCACTGAGCCAAACCGGTTTCGGCAAGAGAGCCAAATTTTTAAACTTAAACTTCTTCTAACGCCACTTCTTCAAAATAGACTCGCCCAGGCTGTGGTATTTTGTAGAACAGCCACACTCAAGGGGCCAAAGAGCTGCATGTGGCTCGTGAGCCGCAGTTTGCTGACCACTGTCCTAGCCTATCCTATCTAATAAAGAGGGAATATGCTAATTGACCCTCATGCCATCGCAAAGATTGCAGCGCCCACAGCCACAAGATGGCAGCACCCAGTCCCCTTAGCCGGGCCCACCCCCAGGCGGGTCTGGTTGCTCCATGCGCCTGCCTCCAGAGTACCCCAGTCTCCTCAGCCCCCCAGCTGCCCAGGGCTGACTGAGGCTCAAGTAACCAGGGCTGGCCAAGGCTTGTGCTACTGGCAGTGGCAGAAGCAGAGGTGTGATGAGGTGTCGCCTTCCCCTGGTTGCCAGGTTGCCTCCCGCCCCTGAGGGCTCCCAGACTGTGAAAGGGGGCAGGCTGGGCTGAGGAACACCTCCTCAGTGCATGAATTTTCATGCACCGGGCCTCTAGTTTTAAAATATTCTTAGTTGAATATACATATAATGCACTACATTCCAAAGAAGCAAGTCTCTCCCAAATACTGAGCTGGCTTGCCTTTCTCTTCAAGTCTCATCCCCTTATCTGTGCTTCTGAGAAGCATAAAACAGAAGAGGTAGGAGAAGCAGGAGAAGGAGGAGAAAGGAAAGAAAATATCTAACCTTTTTGTGACTTGATATTCAAAGCAATCCATCATCTTAATAACTGTCCTCAGAATGTTTTTCAAAATGCCCATATCTATAAAAAGGTTAAGGACAGAAATAAGTGTATGAAATATGTTATAAATTCTAAAATGATAGTAGTGTTTTGCAAGTAAGAAATGAAGTTTGAATATAATAAATAATGTTCTTGGCTTAAGTTCATTTTGGAAATACTGCTCTTTAGGAATGATACTGAGTTTATAAATTATCTATAGTTTAGTTAAAGTCCCATGGGCATATATAATATGTTTTCTACAATTTCTTAGATTGGAGATATTTATTGATACAAGGTATAGATTTACCTATTTTCCTCATGAATACATCCATGTTTAAGGTCAAATGAAGTACCCTATACTTTTAAAAATAAAATATGAATAATATACAACATATTTGGCATATTTTAAAATGATAAAAAACATGTTACCTAACATATCTGTTAGATAATAAATTTGTTGATAATAAAATAAATTTGTTAGATAACAAAAATGTTACCTAAAATGTAATAACTAATGTTTTTCATAAAACTTGTTGAAAAAGTACCTTTGAAGTACATTAGCTTTTTTTCTTCATTTTTAACTATCTGGTTACTCTTGTGTTTTTGCTGCTGCTGATAGATAGATAGATGATAATAGATAGATTAGATAGATAGATAATTAGGTAAAGTTTGAAATATAAAACAACTTGACTAATTTTTCCCCATTTTTCTTGCATATTTACCTGTAAATTAGGTGAATAATCTCCAAAATAATATATTAGATAGCTATACTTCTTTTCAAATTTTAAAACTTTGTTAGATAAAAACTGTATATTTAGAACAGAAATCAAAAGTTGAACAAAGAAATAAAAATAAAAATTTTGGTGTGACCAGTTTTACAAAACACTATGGATTAATTTTTACATTCACACCATAAACTTTATATCTGGGCTGAGGAATTCATTGTGTTGCAGGTTAAGCAACATTAAATTTTAAAACACCACCATGGTTTCATCCTATGAGCATTTGAGAAACTTTTATATTTTAGCCCAGTTGCATATTTAATGGGCTACACTCTACTGAGCAGCAGCAGCATTATGAAACTTCTGAATAATTGAAGTCCATGAGAATGACATACAAGAATGTTATTAGGATTTTTCATTTTTTATTTCAGTCAATTAGACACTGATATGCTAATAACTCTGGAGATTGTGCATTTATCTGCTTAAGAGAGCAGGCAGGAAAAAAAGATCTGTGTTCTATGCCAGAGAATATAGTAGCATAGACATAATCACAAGCAAAATTTCAAAGATCCTGTTTACTCAGCAGATTAAGAGAACTTTGGTGACAAGAGGTACAAATGCTTTGGCTGTTATTCCCCAAACCTCTTAAATGGCATTAGTAGATACAAGGTTTAAATTGCTATTCTTAATAAATCTGTATCTTTGTGATAATTTATGGCTGCTCAGGCAAAACAGAAACATGCTGTTTCAAGGCCTAGTGCAATGCTTTTAGGGTCTAACCCCCAAGGCCTGTCCCTGGAGTTTGAAAAAACTATGTATTGGTATCAGGTAAGTGCTAATGAATCAGCTAACCCATGTATATGTTCAAAGTTAGCAAAAACAATTATCTTTTATTTATCAGACCTTATCCCTCAGGTCACATTATGATCTGGGTGTATTGAAGTACAGCCCTCTTCCTCTCAGGAAATCAATTCCACATGATTTAGATGTCTGAATCTCACATTGTGTTTTCTTGCTTTTGGGTCCTTTGTTCTCTCCTCAACCCTCTGATTAGTCTGGCCCATCCATTCATACATCATATCTCTGTCAGCTCATAAAGTCCACATGTGATAGAGACGTTAGCTGAAGCTACATTTGGCTTCTTCTGAGGCCTTTCTTCTTGAGAATGCGGCCATTCTCAATGTGTTAATAAGTAAGATGGAAAAATGGATGTTTGTTAACAGATAATAGTAAAATGAAAATGATTAATGGCACCAAATTTTAGAAGTTGCCAAGCAGACACTCTTCAATAATCAATCATTTATAATATCAAAAATTGCTGAGGTTCAATAAGAGTTATGGTGAAAACATCTCACCTAGTAGCTTCTATGGGGCTACCATTGTTATTCATACATAATTTTCTTACGTAATACTCTGGGCAGTCACATGAAATGACCATTAGAATTGCCTAAATTTTGCATACTGAGAAATAAGTTTTAGAAAGACTAAGCAATATTCTTGACAGCATAGAACTAATAATAAATGGAAGTCTGAATCTAATAATAAATGGAAGTCTGAAAACAGTGTCTTCATCTGTAGTTACAGCCTCTCATATGTATTTAAGTGTACATATGAAAATACATAAATTAGTAACTAATCTATATATATGAAACCCTAATATGCTAAGTGTCTGACTGACCACCGACCGTTCGACCAGTTGCTATGACGTGCACTGATCACCAGCGGGTAGATGCTCCAACTGGTAGGTTAGTTTGCTGCTGAGGTCCGGCCAATCAGGACTGGGTGAGATGGGCCGGACATGCCCTGGAGCCCTCCTGCAGTCCCTCCTCGGCCAGCTGGCCCCAGTCAGCCCTGATGGCTGGCCAGGGTGAGGGACCCCACCTGTGCACGAATTAGTGCACCAGGCCTCTAGTAATATATAACATGTTTATTTTAATGTATCATTTATTACAACAAATACTTTTTTTCTAATGGCTGGAACCAGCTAGTTTTCATCTACATGGGAAAATATAAAACATCAGTATATGTTGCCATTAATTAAAATGAGAATGAGTTGCCCAGCTGGCATTGCTCAGTGGTTAGCATTGACTTATGAACCAGGAGGTCACGTTTTCATTCCCAGTCAGGGCGCATGCCCAGGTTGTGGGCTGGATCCCCCATGTGGGGCATGCAGGAAGCAGCCAATCAATGATTCTCTCTCATCATTGATGTTTCTATCTCTCCCACCCTCTCCCTTCTCCTCTGAAATCAATAAAAATATATTTTAAAAATGAGAATGAGGTTTATACTGGATGGACTTAAAGTTCTGGAGGGTTTGAACTCTTATCATGATTCTAACATTACCCAGAATGGGGTCTCTAGAATGCTTCATTAACTTGATGTGCTATCTTTCAGCTGAAAATTTTTAATATATATATATATATATATATATATATATATATATATATATATATATATATATATATATTTCAGAGAGGAAGGGAGAGGAAGAGAGAGATAGAAACATCAATGATGAGAAGGAATCATTGATTGGCTGCCTCCTGCTCGTTGGACTGAGCCCACAACCCAGGCATGTGCCCTTGACTGGAATCAAACCTGGGATCCTTTGGTCTACAGGCCGATGTGCTATTCACTGAGCCAAACCGGCTAGGGCTCCTTCAGCTGAATTTGAGGAAAATGAAAAAGTATGAATATATTCTGTACTAATTTTTCCCATTCCTATTATTTCCTTTTAGTAAAGATATTTGATGAAAGATCTAAAAGAGGAGCATCTGTAGGAAGAAAAGGACATTGAATTCTGTTCCTAAGTAATTTAATTACATATCTGTTTCTGGAAGAGCATCCTGTCCTCTCCTTGGTTTCATGAATGGTTGAGACTTTCCATTTCAGGTTATAAAAACAATTATGATGGTTTACTTGAAAAATGTCCACTCCTCTTTACTTCATCTGGAAGTAACTGAAAGGACTTCTTCGAAGCTCTTTATTTTTCCCTTTGCTGTTTGTTTTCAGCTTTAGCTCACCTATTGGTAACACTCTGAAGAGGGATAGCAGCTGTTAATTTTCACCTGATAAGTTACATATTAAGGGAGAAAAAAATAAAGATTTCATAAATTACCAGAGAATAGAACCAAATGAAAACAAAATATGTTCTTCTGGGTTCCATCAATGTTTATCAACCATTAAATTTCCTTTTTGTTTTGTTTTGTTTGGTTTGGTTTCAAAGGGAGAACTCCCCGTGGCTTCTTAGGTGTGATTTATAACAAACACTAAGTTTAAAATTAGTTTTTTGTTGGAATTTGCCTGAGAGTCAAGTCCCCTTAGGAAATTAGTACCCTCACTTGAACCTGAATGGTCTGTAGAAGATGAATTATGGCTCAAAGCAAGGCATTCATTAAGGAAAAGTTGAGAAGAATTGGGGAAATCAAGGAGGTGGCAAGAAAAAAATTCTGATTTAATTTGTTCAGCCAATTTCTGGGAGGACTGAGTTCTCCCATCCACAAAAGGAAATGCATTTACTTATAAATAAGTAAATAAAGTATCATCCTTTAACAGCCCCATACATTCTTCATTTCCCTTAGGAGAAAGTGAGCAGGCTTCCTTACAGAACTTAATTCAATGGCTTCACACTCTTTTCAATGCCAGGTTTTAGAATCAAGTTCAAGCTAAAATAAGGTATGGATAAAGCTAAAGAATGAAACAAATGCAACCATCAAGAGGGATCGCCCTCAACCAAAGCTTATCTCTACTTGTGTAACTTATACCAAAGGCACTAACTTTTACAGCAGTGGAATGGCTAGGCTTTGTTACTGGTGTGACTCTTTGAGAACAGTGCTTGAAATGCGTTTAGATATTGCTAGTTTAAAAAGCACTTGACCATAATTACTCTTTTAAAAGCACTTTACAATATACTTATTCTAATAAAAATTTAGAAAAATGTCATCATAAAATAATGAGTGGAATCAGATCAACAATGTATGAAGAGATACTGCCACGGGCCCAGTAGAAGGAGGCTTTGAGATTTTCTTTAATTTTTTGTCCACTCAGTTGTTGTATGTGGGTTTATAAAAGGAGCCTAATACTGAGGTTGTCATACCTCCCCTAGGTTTCCTGGGATTCATACTATCTCACTGATAGGCGTAGATAGTCTGGGATTAACTGGTTTATTAAGAGTAGAATTCCCTTTCTATACCACCGCCTACTTGGCAACTCCAAACTCCTCAAATCAAACACATCTAAAGCTAAACCAGTTTTTTTACACATTACCTATCACCATCTTTGTCCACTGTTCAATATTATCTTCCCTGCTTACGTATGCAAACACAATTAGAGGTCATCTCCCAACTCTATATCTTGAGATAAAGGTGATATTTTATGTATTCTCTCTCCAGCAATTAACACCATGCCAAGTCTGTAATAGTAAACTATTAAATGGTGAAGCATTAAATGTATGGAAGAAGAGAGACTGAGGAAGGTGGCTCAAAATTATGCCTGAGCAGTGATGGGAATAAAGTGAAGTCTAGATTAAGGGAGCTAACTCTCATGATAGAGAGGCTTTGATGGAGTTTAAATAGGCAGAACATAGGTGTGCACAGAGGCACAACCATGTGAAGACACCGTGATAAAGCATTGCCTGTACGTTCAAGAAATAAACCTGGAACAGACTCCCCACTTTGGCCCTCAGAGGAAACCAACCAACTTGAATCTTGGACTTCTAGCCTCCAGAATTGAGAAAATAAATATCTGCTGCTTAAGTCATACAGTCTGTGCTATTTTGTTAGCACAGCCGTAGCATACTCACACAGATTTCAGGATGTGATATAAGTTTATGCAGAGAGTATATGGCAGTTAGTATTCCTAAATTAGAAAATGACCACTATAGCATTTTTAAAAACCTGGGTCTTCTACCCAAAGAGTATAACAGAGTTCAGTTTTAAGTCCATATGCGTAATCCTAAAGAGGAAAAACTATTTGATGAGAGGTTGCTGCTTTCCGTCAAGATTTAAATGCAATTATAATAAAAGCATGTTTATTTGCACTAGAGTTAGATGGTTAAACAAGTCAATAAATTTTGGGGAACACAGGGAAAAAACGCTGCCATGTTTACTTTTATTTCCACATTAATTGTAGCGCTGACAGAAGAATGACAAAGCGGTAGCCTCCGAGACCACTAAAATCATTTCATTCACAAAATGGGTGTTTTATGAGTAAGCGCTTGCAGATTGTGCCTCTGTCAGGGGGGTTGCTCAGGGCGCAGCAGATGGCCACTGGAGTTTGAAAACATCTGTTCACTCTCTCTGCCTACCAAGACCATGCCTTATCTGGCAAGAACCAGGAATGTGGGTAGTTTTGATAAATATAATTCAAAGAGTGTCAAGGTGTGAAAACATTTTTACTAAATAATAAAGGCTATCTATATTGTATGAAAGAGTAGCAAAGGCAAGGTCAGGAGTTAACTGATGTTTGTACTTATCAAATAACTCACAAGTTAACATACATTTGCACTTAAGAAATTAGTTTGGCTATCAAAAATTGCATTTATTCCAAACACCACAGGACCTTAATTTTCTAAAATAAGTTTGGCTTATACCAATAAGTGTAAAAACAGAAGCATAAAAACATATACAGAATTAAATATATTTTAAAGCCAGGCCTTCAGTGGGGGTATATTTGTTGTTGTTCTTGTTTTTGTTTTGTTTTTGTTTTTTTTTTCCAGACCAAAAACAACTGAACTGAAAATATTAAGCACCTGCTGGGCTCATGGAAAGTAGTTAAGTATTAAGGTTGGCAATTGTAGAAATAATATGTCTACCTTTTAGGGCTTTAAAGACTTATTCTTTTTTTAATTCTCACCCAAGGATATTTTCCCATTGATTTTAGAGAGAGTGGAAGAGAGAGGGAAAGACAGAGAGAAATATTGATGCAAGAGAAACACATGGGCTGGTTACCTCCTGCATGAGGGTCCTGGGAGGAGCCTGCAACCGAGGTATGGGCCCTTGACTGGAATCAAACCTGGGACCCTTTGGTCCACAGGCCGATGCTCTACCCACTGAGCAAAATTGGCTAAGGCAGGGCTGCGGGGAAGCACGGGACTTGGTTGGCAGGTCTGTAAGGAGGATTCTCCGAAAGGTCAGGGGCCTCTGAGGGAACCTTGCTGAAGGCAACAGCCCCTACCTTGACTTTTCCAAACAAGTCTGATCCCCCAGGGTGTTTTGCTAGAATCTCTATGTTTGGTCTTTAGGCACGGCCTTGTAGGAGTATGTGCTTTCTCAAGGATGCTTACCTTGCTGATTGTATCTAGAGGTTAATTTTAGTTCAAGCTGTTATGACAATAAAAACCAAAGGGGCAGGCGAACAGGGCTACTTAGCAATGATAGCCAAGTAGTGCCTTAGCCCTCTCTCTCACAGAAACGTGTGTTAGAGTAATCATTCATCCGTCATTCAAGGTCTGCCGGTCAGCCCCAGCACAGGCTTTAAAAGTTTTAAAACACAAGTAAGAGCAATGTAAGAAAGCATTTATCAATTATACCTGAGTGGTCCACCCAGTCAGGTGTATGGTGGTCAGGTAAATCTCATGGAGAAGAAAGCTCTTTAGGTGAAATCCTGGAGACAAGTTGTGTCAGGGAGGGAGGGAATAGGCATTCATTCCCCAGGAGGGTTCGGATGCACTGGATAGACAAGTCCAGTGTTTTCAGTCCTTTATAAGACATCTATTGGAATATTTTGTTATACATCATTTTGTTTTAATTTCACATTTACAGAAAGATGAAAAAAGATAGTTCTGTATCCTCTTTAGGCCTTACATTCACCAATTGTTGACTTTTTTTTCTTTTATGTTAATATTCTCTTTCTCCCTTGCATTCTCTGTATGTATTTGGCTGTCTCAGTGTCCTTCTGATATACCTCCATGATTCTTAGAGCGTTTGTTTAACTTCTGAAGTTTTAGGATGGCCCAGCTTGCATCTCACTTTTTCTGACTCAGCAGCATTATCGGCTACATTCCCTTAAAAAAAAAAAATGCAAACCAACTAACTAGAGTTCAATATTTGCTTACCATTCCCTTTATTTGTTTGTTTGTTTTTTATATAAAAGTTCATTAGAGTGAAATGAGCCAAGCTTAAATGTGAAATTTAATGAGTTTTGATAATTATATACTGTTAACACAGAACATTTTCAACACCTTAGAAAGTTACCATGTGCTGTTTTCAATCAATAGCTTCACCCTCCACAGAAATAAACATTATTTGTTTATCATCATGGATTGTTTTTTCCTTTTCTAGAATATTATAAATGGAATCATACCACATATACATTTTTGTACCTGTTGCATTTTTATAAATGATTTAGTTATATAATTAATTGACACAGGAAAGCAAGTGTAAGAACTTCATTTTATGATGATGAGTTTAGATATAGATGTATTAAAATAAGAAAAGACATCCATATGCAAGTAGCCATTGACAATTGGATTCATCACATTAATTTATGAGTGAAGAAAGTAAAGGTGAGAACTGAGAAATAAGGCAGGAAGAACTCAGAGGTTTAATAAGGCAGAGAAGGAAATCCGCTTCAAGGAAGTCAAGGAAAATGTGGGCTTGGAAACTATTAGCTTTATGACCTATAAATCCCTGATGTTTTTGCTGGTTGAGCATAAGGAATTTGGAAGATAGGGGCAATTAAGGCAAGAATAAGGAATTAGTATTACAAGATATTATTTATTAGATAGTATTCATTTTAAAAGTAGAGATGTGGTTTGAGGATAAAATGGCAGCCTCAGGGTTAAATGGTTATCTCTATGTTGATTGTTCATCCATTTGATGAAATTAAAAGTTACAAAGGATAAGAAGAACCAAAGCATAGAGGACTCAGGTTGGACTATAATTGAAAAAAATACGTGAAGAAATTGCCTTTGAGCTGTAGCGCAAATGCCTTTTGGCCTGAGGCTGGAGAGTAGGAAGCGGGAGCTAGGAAAATAGAGAATGAGGGCACACGTCACTTTAGATAGCTTTGATTTCTCAATAGATGTGTTGATTCACCTGTTGTATTGTAAGTGAATATAAAACTGAGAAACAAATGAAAAAGTTTTTAAACAAAAACTTTTGTGTGGAAGTACAGCTAAAGATGAATGGGATTATTATCAAAACATTTTAGGGCTTAATCTTATTCCTGTATCTTTCACATAAAGAGCTCAAAATGTTGATATAATATATGATTTTCATGAGATTAGCATTCCATATATAAAGGACAAAACTAGACCAGATAAAGAAGTATCCATAATGAAGAAAACTGTCCTAGAAGAAAGCGGAATCCCATCCTTTTTCTTCCTCCTGACTTCATAGTGATAATTTTTAAAATAGGTCTACATAGCATCTCATCAATATATAAGTTTAAAGAAATCACCATTCTGGAGAGCATTCCTTTAAAGCAGTGGTTCTCAACCTTTCTAATGCTGCGACCCTTTAATACAGTTCCTCATGTTGTGGCAACCCCCAACCATAAAATTATTTTCGTTGCTACTTCATAACTGTAATTTTGCTACTGCTATGAATTGTCATGTAAAAATCTATGTTTTCTGATGGTCTTAGGCTCTACAACAGCGGATCTCAACCTGTGGGTCGTGACCCACAGGTTGAGAACCGCTAGCAGGGTCGTCTACTGCTTTAAAGTGTACTATTCATGGATAGAGAATACTGATAAACAATAATATTATTCATTCTGGTAATGATGAACTATATACATAAGTAAAAGTATATGCCAACAATCTTTGTATAATTAAATTATTGTATAAATTGAACTCTGCATAATTAAGTAAAGTGTTATAAACCTTCAGTTGTGACAGGGCACTGTGCTTGGCACCACCCTCTGTATCAGATCAAACAAACATTTCCCAGGATTGCTATCAGGTTAAATGTATAGAAGTTATTTTGTATTCCTTTGACTATGTAAACCTGAACACATGCAAAATGTTCCTCTCCTACGTAAGGGGCTAGGACTCTTGCTGTGTGTTAACAGAACACATGGATGAGCAGTGCACAGCCACGAAGGGCTTCCATTTACCTTCCTTTTCTTGAGAACAGGGAACCCGTGATTGAATATTGAAGGATGAAGTTAGTGGAAATCTTTAGATTTAAAAATTAAACAAAAAATGCTCAGCTAATGTTGTTGACACTCTACACATTAATATGGGAATTATAACTGAGAACCTAAATTAGTTCAATTGAACAACTCTGGACTTGGATTACAGATTTGTATATTCTGATATTAAAAATAAGAAAAGAAAAATTATATTTCCAATTTTAATATCTTGGTTACATTTCCTATAAAATGTCCTCTTTTTATGCCAAATTTATGTTTCTAAAATAAAAATTACGTTATAAATTATTGTTTTTCCTTTTTATTCCTGAATTTCCTTTTTTTTAACCTTTTCTCTTTCTTCCTACCTTCATTTTCTTCCCATTTTTTCCCCTTAGAAGATCATATTTTTTCTCCATTAAATATATTTTCCTTATCTCCCAATATTGTCTCTGTTTCCCATGTTAGCATATAGGCTTTTTAATCTTAACTTCTTATAAATGCTTGTCTTAAATATTAGGTGCTCTGTGGAAATTTATGTTTATAGCAGTGAGACATAAAAATTAGTTTAGAACTCCCTTCACTACACACCAGATCCACTGTCACATGACTGACTGATTGGTTCAGGTCCAGACAATAACATTTATAATCTTTTAGTCATCTTTGCTTTTGAGAAAATAATAACCATCATTGTTTTATCATAATATAAGTTTGTCTGTTAGCTTTCTATATATTGAATTGGAGAATGAGTACTGAGAATCAAACCATTTAGATCAAATCACCTTTGCTTTTCCTTAGAATTAGGAAAGGCAAGGCAATGTGGTTCCTATCCAATTTTTTTTCAATAGATAAAAAATGAAGATAATAAAAAGGAGAGAACTTACCTATGATATATTTTCTTTGGTTGTTGGTCAAAAATAAAGATTATGCAAGGTTATCTCTACTTTATAAACCTTTAGGTGGTAGTCTTTTAGTTCATTATAAATTGGCACAAATATAATAAAATATACAATGTAAAACCAGGGCTAAAAGAAATAACATGAATGAATAAGTATATATAGGGGAGATGAGATATTTCAGTTTAATCAACAGAGGTCATTTTTCTTTCTGTGTAACTCTGCACTTGGGGTAGTAGAACTAAGTTGCTTCACTCATTTCTTTTGATATGCATTTATGTATATTAAACTGAAGGACTTTGAGACTCAGAAATGGATTTCTCCAAAAGGCTCATACAATTTACATCATGCATTCAGAGTTCAGTTCAGGATCAATGCTTTTATTACTGGAGAGGCTCTATCACTTTCTGGAAGCAATAGTTCCTGGAATGTGAAAACATTTCGCATTTGATATTGCTGATAAACTAGAATTTATGGCCTATCTTACTTGGCACTGAGAGCCCATTGTCCCTCTCCAGGCTGCCCATTTTCCTGACTTGAAGGAAAAAGTTTGCACTGTTTAGCTGTTTAGCCAAGTTACATTTGAGAGGGTTGCCAGAGTTTAGGAAGGACTTATTAGCTTTCCTCACCTTCAGACAGAAAGAATGAACCAGTAACATTTACTATGAATAAATCAATAAGATTGATGTACTACTAGTAGAAATACAGTTTGAAAAGGGCAGAAGCCTTCTAAAAGCTTTGGAAGCTAACTTTTAACTTTAGAGAGAGAGTTAAAAGTTGAAATTCAGATAGTGGGATTCTAACCATTATCTTTTTTCATGTGTATAAAAGAACTATAAGTCACTGGGATTTACGGCAACAGTAAACCTTTCCAAGAGATGAAGAAACATAATAATTATCCATTAGTGCTTCATGATGTTTATGCTGTAAGAAAAAGTTATGTATTTTATGTAGTGTTCATGTATTGGTCTGGAATTCGAATAAACCTTAACATATAACAATGATTATAATAGAACTATAAGAGCAGAATATTTCTGTATATTAAAAATGCTGTTCTGTACAGAATGGACTTCCTTTAATAAAATCAACGAATAAATAGTAGGTATTTATACCCAACAACAAAATATTTTTTGATTAAATAATCATCACAAGATGCATTTTGCCGAAACCGGTTTGGCTCAGTGGATAGAGCGTCGGCCTGCGGACTGAAGGGTCCCAGGTTCGATTCCGGTCAAGGGCATGTACCTTGGTTGCGGGCACATCCCCAGTGGGAGGTGTGCAGGAGGCAGCTAATCGATGTTTCTCTCTCATTGATGTTTCTAGCTCTCTATCCCTCTCCCTTCCTCTCTGTAAAAATATCAATAAAATATATTTTAAAAAAAAAGATGCATTTTGGTATGGATATTTATAAAGCAATTATTTATAACATCAATGATATATTTTTTGGTATACAGCCCTTACCTACATATACTGGAATAATTACTTAAAATATTTTTGAGAATGCAATTTTTGTAGCTATCATAGTAATTAGCAACTTCAGAATACAAAATAACAATTGTAGAATATTTAAAAAATGTTTTATGAGCAAATTATGTTCTATATTTAAAAGCAACAATATAGTGATGCAGCAGGTAAAAGAGCCAATTCATTAAAAGAGCCATATTTAGAAGAAAGGAAATGTAGAAATACCTGTTGGTAAGGCTTAACACAGCCCCCAGAAAAGTTCATTCTTATAAATGAAACTGTGCAAGAATTCCCCAATACTAGGCCAACAGCATTTGATTTCAGGCGGCTTGATTGCTTAAGCAGAAAAACAGGTTATTTGAAGTCTCTCTGTTTATTTGTCAGATGGATTTTAACCACAAGACAATTCCATGAGTTTGGAAAGTTCTGTTTTATTCTATAGAGAGTGGATAATAGCAACAGAATAAGTAGAGAGAGAG
Organism: Plecotus auritus; assembly: GCF_963455305.1. Taxonomy (NCBI): domain Eukaryota; kingdom Metazoa; phylum Chordata; class Mammalia; order Chiroptera; family Vespertilionidae; genus Plecotus; species Plecotus auritus. The sequence continues at coordinate 153,810,874 of NC_137774.1, read as the reverse complement.
GACAGAATTTAAAAGTCAAGATATTTGTGAGGGTTTTTTTTGGGGGGGGGGCACCTTTAAAAATTATTATTTTTTAAGTTGCTGGCGTACTATATTTAAAACATTATTTTATATTCTGGAGAGAAGGGAGGTTGTGGAGAGAGTGATACAGGTGTAAAGTATGGCCACTGTCCTCTAAGAAACCTATATCATATGGAGGAATCAACAAGTGCACATTAGTTGACAGTAATTAAAACAGAAATCCAGGGAGTATGCATTGAGAGTAGAGAAAGATAGGTTATATGCTACTGTTGAATGTATTCACATGGCACAGGAAGTTCTCCTGTATCTGAAGAACACATAGCGCTAACTGGATATGATTAGAACTGATAAGTAGAAACCAATGTTTGTATTATGCCAACAGCTAATTTTTTTGGAGGAGAAGAAGAGGGATGACTAGGGGAAAAGATTCATAGTATACTTGTATCAGCAAAAAATTTCATGACATATCCAATTAAGAATCTCTGTTCTACCAGCAAAGTTCCTTTTTTCTTCTACATGATTTATCTTTTCCTTCTTTATTCACTTAAAGAGCTGCTATTTTTTTTCTGCATTCTCCTAAACAATTCAGTTTTCACTTCTAGCTGGCATGCACTGCTTAGCAAACATAAACCTGGTGGTTAGTTAAACATCACTTTCTAATACATGCTCTTTGGGGGCCTTATGACCCTCAAGAATCTATCCCAAGGGCCTTATCAATATATTCATTTTATGATATAAGTACCTCCTTAGGGTACACATTTGATGCTGGAATTTGAAGAGCTTCTCAATATGGTTACATAGATATGGAAAACCTCTGCCATTCAACTTCTTGTGGGGGAATGGAGTTTTGCTGGTTAGAAACTCCTTAGCATTTTTTCTCAAATTTTAAAACTTATTCATATAATGATTATTGGTAACCTCAGGTCTCAGAAATGAAACTACTATGTTATAGCAATCTCTCTCTCCCCACCCTCTCTTCTCTCTCAATTTCTCTGTCTCTAAAACAAACACAAAATTTATTCAAACTATTGAAGATAGAGAAAATCCAGGTTCAAAATTATGAGGCCACTCAATAGTTTTTAGAGAAAGGATGAGAGAGTGAAGAAAACAGTGACAGAGATATGGGAGGAATGAAGGGTGAGTAGCTAGCACCTATTTAACACCTACCAAACTTCAGGATTTGACTAGGTACCAGGGTCAATAGAAGGATATGTTTTCGGTTTGGTTAGTTGGACAGTTGTTCTGGGGCCTTCTGTTCACTATAGTACAGAGTACCAGGAGGAGGATCATTTACAGATGATGGATAAATTTATTATTAGAAAATCTGTGTTTAAGGTAATGGGACAATTGATAAGTACTTATTATTATTAGTTCTCAGGTGAGAGCAGACTTCAGGCTATTTATTCACATTTTGATTTCCTGGTGTTTAGTAATAAGTGAAGAAAGGCAAATGGGTATGGTCCTATCAAATGGACAGGTAAATATATAGAGAAGGTACTTCATGAATTTCTGGGAAACAACATTTAAAAGGTGGATACAAGAGAAAGAGAGTGTAACATAAAATCCTATCTAATAAAAGAGTAATATGCAGATTGACCATCACTCCAACACACAAGATGGCTGCCCCCATGTGGTCAAAGATCCTGCCCCCATGTGGACACAAGATGGCCACCACAAGATGGCCAGCAGGGGAGGGCAGTTGGGAGGGACCAGGCCTGTAAGGGAGGGCAGTTGGGAGGGACCAGGCCTGCAAGAGAGGGCTGTTGTGGGCGATCAGGCCAGCAGGAGAGGGCAGTTAGGGGTGACCAAGCCGGCAGAGGAGGGAAGTTGGGGGCAACCAGGCCTGCGGGGAAAGGCAGTTGGGAGGGATCCAGGTCTGCAGGGGAGAGCACTTGGGGGGGGACCAGGCCTGCAGGGGAGGGCAGTTAGGGGTGACCAGGCCTGCAGGGGAGGGCAGTTAGGGGTGACCAGGCCTGCAGGGGAAGGCAGTAGGGGCAAACAGGCTGGCAGGGGAGCAGTTAGGCATCTATCAGGCTGGCAGGGAAATGGTTAGGGGGTGATCAGGCTGGCAGGCAGAAATGGTTAGGGGCAATCAGGAAGGCAAGCAGTTGGGAGCCAGCAGTCCTGGACTGTGAGAGGGATGTCCGACTGTCCCTTTAGGCCCAATCCAACTAGGATCGGGCCTAAACGGGCAGTTGGACATCCCTCAAGGGGTCCCAGATTGGAGAGGGTGCAGGCTGGGCTGAGGGACACAGACCCCCGTGCACGAATTCCGTGCACCGGGCCTCTAGTAATGAAATAAAATGAGATTTAGAATATGTTACAATAATAATAGGAGAACCAGGGATATGCTTTTAAGAAATTTATGAGAAAGGCTTTTCAAGAAATGGGGAATATCCAGTGGAGAAAGATGCTAGGGGAAATTAAGGAAAATCAAGACTAAAGTATTCATTGACTTTGCAGTTAGAAGAATCCTAGAGATTAAGGAGACAAATTCTAACAGAGGCTTGATAGATGAAGTAAAATTGCAATGAGTTTAGAGTAGTGACTGATAATGAGGAAGTGAGGACAGGAGGTAATCTTTCTTCTAATGAATTTGTCTGTGAAATGAGGAGGGAGTAATTTTCAAAAAAGAAGCCAGAAACACACAATGGAGAAAAGAAAGCCTCTTCAATAAATGGTGCTGAGAATATTGGAAAGCCACATGCAAAGGAATGAAACTAGACTATTTGTCATGTTACACAAAAATAAACACAAAATGGATCAAAGAACTAAATATAAGACCCGAAACAATAAATTACATAGATAAAAACAGGTACTAAACTTACAAACATTGGTCTCTAAGAGTATTTTATTATTTTGACCTCAAAGGCAAGGGAAGTGATAAAAATAAATGAATGGTTCTATATCAAACTACATATATCAAACTAAAAAAAATCTGCATGTCAAAAGAAATGACCAACAAAACAAAGAGACAAACAACCAAATGGAAGAAGATATTTGCAAACAACACTTTCAATCAAAGCTTAATTTCAAAAATATATGAAGTATACATATAACTCAACACCAAAGAAAACAAACAATCCAGTTAAAAAAAATAGCCTGGCTGGTGTGTCTTAGTGGTTGATTATTGACCCATGAGTCAGGAGGTCACCAGTCAAATCCCTGTCAGGGCACATGCCTGGGAGTTGTAGGTTCAATCCTCAGTAGCGGGTATGTAAAAGGCAGCCTATGGATGATTCTCTCCTCTCTCTCTCTCTCTCTCTCTCTCTCTCTCTCTCTCTCTCTCTCTCTCGCCCTTCCTCTCTCTGAGATAAATAAAAATCCATATTTTTAAAAAATGGGCCGAGCACCTGAACAGATACTTCTTCACATTTAAAAGGTGGATGCAAAAGGAAGAGAGTATAACATAAATTAATGAAATAAAATAAAGTTTAGAATATATTACCACAATAATAGGAGAACCAGGGTCATGCTTTTAAGAAATTAAGAAGACATAAAAATGACCAACATATAGATGAAAAGATGCTCAACTTCACTAGTTATTGGTGAAATGCAAATCAAAACTACAATGAGATATTACACACACATGTTAGAATGGCAATTATCAATAAGACAAGTAATAAGTGTTAGGGAGGTTGAGGAGGAGAAGGAACTCTCATTTACTGCTAGTGGGAATGTAAACAGGTACAACCATTATGGAGAACAGTATGGAAGTTCCTCAAAAAATTTAAGAATATAGTTTCCATATGACCTCTCTCCTTGAATAGATGACTGGATAAAGAAGATGTGATACATATATACAATGGAATACTACTCAGCCACCAGAAAGGATGAAATACTGCCACTTGTGACAATATCTATGGATCTTGAGACTATCATCATGCTAAGTGAAGTAAGTCACACAGAAAAGTTAAGAACCTTATGATTTCACTAATATGTTGCATATAAAACTGAAAGCAACAAATGAACAAATCAGAGAAACAAACAAAAAACTCATAGCCACAGGCAACATATGGTTGTTACCAGAGGGAAAGGAGGGTGAGGGGAAGGCAGTAAAGGGGGCCAAATATGTGGTAAAAGAAACAAACTTGACTTTGGGTGGTGAACACACAATAAAATATACAGATTATGTATTGTAGAATTGTACACTTGAAACCTATGTAATTTTATTAACCAATGCCACCTCCAATGAATTTAATAAAGAAGAAAATAACAAAACATTAGATTGCTGAAAGTATTTAAAAATGACTTCATATTGGGGAACCTGACACCTGTTTTCACCACTGTGGAGAGGTGAACTTGTTTTAAGTCTTTGTTATTTTGATCATGAGAGGCTTACAAATTAAGGGCGGAGCAGGACATCAGTAATTGCCAATGTGGTTACAATGCACACACACACAAGGAAGGGGGAGTAAACAGAGTTATAGAAGAAGACAGAGGTTTAAGAAAACTTTCTAGGTGTGGGTGGTTGTTGAATGGAGTGGGATTCTTAAAGTTTTGAGAAAAGTATACTGAAATAATAATTTAGGTATAAAATTTTCCATTAAGAAGTTATACAAATGAAGAGAAATAAGATATTAATTATTACTATTAATTTAATGGATATTAAATATATATTTCCTATTTCTCTGTGATTAAAATCACAGGAGTCTGAATATCAAAGACAATTCTTTCATGACTAATTTGAAATTCCTAATAATGCTAGTGAAGAGGACTCCCCATTGGATCAAAATTGTTAAATTCTGAGAATGGCAAAATCACATAGTATTAATGTTCTCCGATAGTATTTTCTAGCATGATGTGTGTGTGTATGCCCTTGATGGATATAAATCACTCTGCCTTTTGAACATAGGAAATTGCATCCCATCATCTCCAGCTTCAATGTGCTGAGTACTATTGTACTTAGACTGCCACAGCGCACAAGCATAGAAATACCCCCTTTGCTGTCTACGACAGGCCATGCGTGGCTTAATCATCATCTGAATCAGGCAAGCATTATTTTGCTTTTCATGTGACATATATGTTCTCATAGTAAATGCATAATTACAGTGATTTTATGCAAGACAATTCTAATAGTTCTATGAAGTATACAATTAATTGAAAAATATTCAGCTTTTATTTTTGGACAATAACATGGTGGTAGATTAACAAGCTTATATAGGAAGATTTTAATCCATGTAATATATTAATTATTTTTCTACTCTGTAAACAACTAAAATGATATATGGATATATATTTTATTCTGTTTACCTAGTTTTGCTCTACTTTATCAGGATATATTTTTCAGTGTTTCTATGGTACCCATCCCATCTTCTAAATTCTCTCAAGAATTATCTAGATACTCACTTCAAGTCTATTGATTTGAAATTTCGCCTGGAGTGCCAAAATGGTATCCACTTTCTCAAAAAATGAATTAAGTATAGTAACTGCCATGTCTCCATGCTCCATAGAACAACAAGAATTCAGAATAATGTAACCTTTATGAAAGAATTGCTCTCCAATGCTTAAACAATGTTTTAAAAATCATTGGAAACTTTGTTGATTTCTTTTTCTCAGGAGCAAGGCATCATTTTGCCCCTTGCTTGCTTTATGTCACTATAATAGCAGTGCTTATTCTCCTCACTCTATATGGAGTTATCCAGACCAATAAAAAGGAAATATTAAAAATTTAATAACACAATTATGGCCTTCACTATTAAGTGTCATAAGTCTGTCAAAACCAAAGGCAATTCTTTTATCCCTAACACTTGATCGCAAGGTACAGACTCTGATGTCCTTCATAATGCCAAGGAATACACTGGCACTCAGTATCCCAAGGCTTGAGTTATAACCATGCTGAACAAACACAGGGAACAGAGGTGCAAATTTGAAGTAAGGTTGTCAGGGGTTCAAATTCACTGACTGTTGACAGGACAATTTTCATTTCTCTAAACTACCTCATCATCGTTTTTCCCAGAATTATTGCTATAGCTGCTTCATAAATCACTCAGCCACCACCTTTGCCTGCATACAGCATGTTCTCTACACAGTAACCAGTATGATTCTTTAAAAAACACACAGACAACTTCATGTCAGCTCTCCACTCGAAGGTCACATGGGGCTACATGTTTCCTGACTCCTCTCATCTCTGACCTATTACTCTCTCCATGTTCATTCCATTTCAAATACAATGACTTCTACGATGGCCTTTAAATATCAGGCAAGTTCCCACTTAAAGCTTTTCTATGTCCAGGATTCCTCTGTCTAGGATGGTGTTTTTCCTCACCTCATTAAACTTTTTCTCAAAAATCACATTTTCTTTGAAACCAGAACAACTATACTGTATAAAACTGTAACACCATCTGCACTGCTGTTCCCTCTTATCCGTTTCATATTTTTCACAGCCCTAATCACCTTCTAATTTACGATATAAATTAGTCATCTTAATTCTGTTTATCATATGCCTCTTCACAATAGAATGTACACAACACAAAAGTAGGCATATTTGAGTCTTTTGTTCCTTTTTGTACCCCAGTGATTAATACAGAGCATTCAATGACCACTTGATAAATGAATGAATGAGCATACGTTTTCCTTACTACAAAAATTAATTCAGACAATAGCCTCTTGAATTAGAAAAAATGTTGAAAATTAGCTAAAACACACTATATTTTAGCCCACCATGGCTCACAGAGTTGTGATGTTGGCCATTATTGTGCCGCTGTCACTGATGCCATTGTCATCAATGAAAGATTCATAGGTGGTGTTTGAGCAAATGAACCAGGAAAGCTGCTAACCAATACACATACACATGTCAAACTCATGTACACACACTGCACACACATGCACAATCTTTGAAAGGCATGATGAAGTTTGATTTTAAAGTGAAGTGACTCATTAAGGTATTTTGTCGGATCCTGGAAAACAAATGATTAATAACCTGTGAAATGGTAACTCTGAATCAGGCATTGGGCAGCATGTCACCTTAGGAAGCAGCTCTCTCTCTCTCTCTCTCTCTCTCTCTCTCTCTCTCTCTCTCTCTCTCTCTCTCTCACACACACACACATACACACACACACATACACACACACACACACACATACACACACACACACACACACACACACACACCTCACAGCTTCAGTAAGACATTTTTATTCATCTACAAGGTTGATGTATCTTGGAAAAGGCAGCATCTTCCCTTTAGATTAGAAGCATCTTATGGAGTACCAATGGATCTCTTTTCAGGATGAATTTCTTCCATCTCTGTTCATTCATCTATTATAAAATTCCTGGATGTTGTTTTTTTTTTTTTATCATTTTTGAGATTATAGCCATTGATGTGTCTTGCTGCTTCACAAAAAAATACGTGAATTGTAAGAAGAAGTACAATTAAGTTGTACTAGAAATTACCATGTCTTTTTAGTTACTGTTTAAGACTACCTAAGCATTCACTTATTTAATCAAATAATTAATTTTCCTTTCATTTTAGTGTAGAAGATCCATTAATGACATAGATTGAAGTTTTCATTTGGTTAATTGCTTGAATGAGGGACATTCATATCTATCATCAGAAGCAGATAGCTGAAGCTTTTAAGTCATGAAAATAAATTTATTCTCTGTGCATGTGAATCAGCTTGGAAGAGCTAGGTTTAAGTACTGGATGTATCAAAATGGAATGAAATATAGATGCCACATAAAAAATACTAGGAGAATAGCTCATTTTCATATATAGGACAATATTTATATATTCAGATCCTTAATGCTTTTGTCAATGTTTCCTAGTTCTGGGTTTTCTCTAAAACTAAAAGGCAATTGTCTTCAGTTTCCCCTTGTATTGGAATATGAATTTTTCTCTACCATATTCATTACATTCACAATTAGTCTCCTTAACAATATCTGTGACATTTAAAGGCTTTTAAGTTTGCTTTTACCCAACTAAAAAAGAAAAATGTAGTCATTAATTATAGTATAAGTCCAAATGTTTTATACAGATTTCCTTTCAGTGTAATCTCTCCTTTGCTCTATGTGAGATCTGAATGGTTAATGAGAACTTACATTCACCAATAATTTTAAACTCAGCACACTATGGGAAATTGGATCTCAGTGACTCCCAAGCTAGTTTTTATAATGAGTTCATTTTAAAAATTGTGTCAGATGATGACCAAGACATAGAAACAACGGAAGTGTCCTTTGATGAATAATTATATAAAAAATATATGATACATACGTACAAAGGGATATTACTCAGCCATAGGAAAAGATGAAATACTGCCATAAATTTTGATATAATGTAGTTTTGTCTCAAAATATTTTCTAATTTCCTTTTTCATTTCTTCTTTGACTTATTGGTTGTTCAAAACAATACTGTTTAAGTTTCCACATATTTGTGAATTTTCCAGTTTTCCTTCTGCTATTGGTTTTATTCCACTGTAGTAAGAAAAGATAGTTGCTCTGACTTCAATCTTATTAAGTTTGTTAAAGCTTTGTTTTCTGACCGGTCATTTGATCTATCCCCAATATGTGTGTCCTAATGCTGTTGGGGACAATGTTCTGTATATGTCTGTTAGATCCATTTCGTCTACAATATTGGTCAAGTCTGTTTTTGTTGATTTTCTGCATGGTTGAATTAATTATTAAAAATGAGTATTAAGTGTGGCCTGTGTTCAGTTGGCTGAGCATCTTCCCATGCACCAAGAGTTCACTGGTTTTGATTCGTGGTCAGGGCACATGCTCAGTGTTGCAGGCTCAATCTCTAATGGGGGCCTGTAGGAGGCAGCCAATCCATGTTTCTATCTCTCCCTCTCTATTCCTCTCTCTCTAAAATAAATAAAAACATATAAAAATGAGCATTAAAGTACTAGCCTTAGAATACAATCAAATCCTACTATAATAATAATCTCAAATGTACTAAGTTTAAAACTGACTGAGTAGCAACAAGGAGTATGTTGTGTTTTAGTTTGGTTTTTATTAAACTCTGTCAAGCTAAAGTGCTGAGAGGAGCTGCAAGCACTTTTCTCATGGTTAAATATTCATTTATTTAGTGACTTCATGGAAAATAAAGAGATCTTGAAAAATGCAGAACAGGAAATAATTCCCTTCTTAGTAAGGGTTTTAACTTTTGGGCTCAGAACTCAATCCTATGGGCATTTGCCAAGCAGGTGATAAAAGTGAGTTGGGTGTAAGAAAATCTCATTGCCAAACCATCATCACTATTTCTATTTCATTAAAGGAAGGTATAAGCATATTACTTTATACAACTCTGTATAGTATAAGGGATTGTATTTTAAATTGGAAATCTTAAGTAGAAACAACTGAAAATAAAAATGCCTACTTACATTTTAATTCTATAATACTTTCACTAGCAACAGAAAATCTAATCTTTTTTATATATACTAATGTGTTAAAGTTGGATCTTGTATTTCATGCTGCACACATTTAGACTTGCATCTTTTATCTGGTAGCGGTATGTATACTTTAAATCTTAAAATAAAAATATGCTATTTAAAAAATAGAGATATTTGAGGACTTGGGATGAAATCGTGAACAATATTTTTTAGGTTATTTTTAGAATCCTGACTACTGAACATCATCACAAATAATTGTCAAGAGTCCTTTCTCAATCTTCACAGTAAATATCATTTGTAATATTTCATTTATCTAATCAATATTTATTGAAAATGCAAATGCATCAATGTTATTTAATTATTTCATAAACCATATGTGAAATTTAGATTTTAACTCCACGCTTAAAAAATGTAGCTCAGATGATTCAACCATTCACCAAATCAACGTTGAGCACATATCTTGTGCCAAACATTATTCTAGGCAGTCACTAAAGGTATCATATGGAGATAAAAAAAAGTTCCTGCTTTCATAGAGCTTAAATTCTAATAAGAAACAGAAATCAGGAATTTGATTGACAAAGGAAAGTCTTTGGGAGGAGGTATTTATTAGGCTGATAAGTGAATGATAAAAAAGAGCTGGCTGTAGGAATAGTTAACAAAACAGAATTCCAGGCTGAGGAACCACTGCTATGGATACCAAAGTTAGAATAGGAAACATCAAAGTTGCATAATGAGTTACTCAGTTTACAATTACACCAGCAAAGATCAAATCAAAGCAGAGAAATAGGGAAGTGTTTATAAAGGCTTTAATTGCAAACTTTGAGTTCATCCCACTCTTTGTTGATGAATCAAAGTGGGACTCACCCCATTAATAACATTATTGTGATAAATCCTAAATGCTGCTTAAGACATCTAGTACTAGCATACAGTAATTTCACCTACACTCTGTAACAGATAGAACAATATATTATTGCCATTTTTCTTAAATTAAGGTTACACAGCACACTAGAGGATAGTTTCCAAGCATAATGTAAGAAAACTAAAGCTTGAAATTAAGGAAGTCTCTTTACTTGTGGTTAATCCATATGTCTTCCTAGGTAAGTTTTATTGTTTTAGCCAAATGAGACAAAAATGAAGTTCTAATTTTAATATTGATCCTTTTTTTCCCCCTGGAGAAAATAATAAAGTCTATCACAATACCTGGCCATTTGCAAAAGTCACTCAATGTTTGTTCCATGAGTTTGTCAATAAATGTTAAATGCCCAGTGAGCTACCCATATTTAGTCTGAAGAGTCCTATACCTTCAGATAATAAAGCTTCCTACCTTTAGATAAAGGGCAGGAGGTAATGTCCATCATATTTAGATACTATTTAGAGTTGCATTGGAATGTTCTTATTCATGAATTCCTTCATTGATGTCCAGGGAGATCTTGTCTGATATAGGATTTGCAGAAGTAGGGAGGGATAGGTATGGTCAGATAATTTTGCTGTTGCTGTTATTGTTTTTATGTCTCTGGAGGAGTCATAGTCAGACCTTATAGAGATCCAGGACTGCAAAATACAGACTGTAAATGGATGGGACACTACAAGGGTGATCTTCCTTAAGAAAGGTTTTGGTGAATTCTATTTTTTGGGGGGAAATTGCCATTTTGAGTCATTCTGTATATAAATGATTTACCTCTCTTCTTATTTACATCTTATTTTTTGTCTTTAGTAAACATTTTATTTTCCTTTATATATGCATTGGCTGAAACCAATTATTCTTATTCTTATTCTCCTAAGAATAATGTGTCTCTCTTCTGGCTTCCACATTTCTTGTTAGGTTTGTTCTCAGTTATTCATGTTTTGTTGCTAATTGTGAATTTTAATACTTCATTCATAATCATTTCTAAATTATGGTTACTATAAATAAGAAAGATCATTATTTTATTGAGATAAAATATTCATAACATAAAATTTACCCTTTTGACCATTTTAAGGGTATATTTCTGTGATATTTAGTACATTCATATTATTGTATAATCATTACCATCACTTTTAGAAATTCATCTTCACCAAATTAAATTCTGTTTCCAGTAAACATTGACTCCCCTTTGCCTCCTGACCTCAGCCCCTGACAACCACCATTTTTTATGTCTCTATGTATTTGGTTTTCCTAAGTACCTCATATACATGTTATCATACAAGCCCGGCTGGTGTTGGACAGTGGATTGAGCATCATCCCCTGGACCAAGAGGTCCCAGGTTCCATTGCCTGTCAGGGCACATGCCCAGGTTGCAGGCTCAGTTCCCAGTAGGGGGCATGCAGGAGGCAGCTGATCAATGTGTCTCTCTCATAGATGTTTCTATCTCTCTCTCCCTCTCCCTTCCTCTCTATCTAAAAAACAAAGAAAAAATACATTAAAATATAAAATAAATGGTATCATACAATAAATATTCTTTGACTAGCTTATTTTATTTAGCACTATGTCTGCAAAGGTTAATCCAAATTGCAGCATGTGTCAGAATGTCCTTCCTTTGTAAGGCTGAATAATATTCCACTTGTTATATAGTGCATTTTCTTTATCCATTCAGGTATTAGTGGATACTTGGGTTGCTTCTTTAGATTTTGGCTTTTGAGAATAATGCTGCTTTGAACATGGGTATATGAATATCTATTCAAGTCTCTGATTTCAATTCTTTTGCTTATATACCCAGAAGTAGAATTGTTGGATCACACTATAATCTGGTAATTTTACATTTTATTTTTTTTTTGAGGAAACATCATACCATTTTCCACAGTGGCTATACTACTTTACATTTCTGTCAGCAGTGCACAAGGTTTCAATTTCTCCACATGCTCTCCAACATGTTATTTTCTGTAGTTTTGTTTTGTTTTATTTATAACTAGAGGCCCAGAGCACAAAATTGGTGCACTGGGCGGGAAGGTGTCCCTCAGCCCGGCCTGCACCCTCTCGCAGTCCAGGAGCCCTCAGGGGATGTCCAACTGATGGTTTAAGCACTGTAACATTTGAACCAATGAGTGAATAGATTAGAGTAAGTTTTAAATTATAAACAAAATTATTACAAATTTCAAACTTCAATGTTGAGTCAACAAAACAAAATCTGTCTAGAAACTAAGTAAGTAAAAATTACCCTGGTCAACAGTTGTGTTTCTAATATCAATTAAGAAACAGAATGCAACATTTTTGAAGACCATTGTCTAATTCTAATTTTTGGCAAAGTTTTTATCATCTTAATTTCATCAGTAATGGTGTTACTTCTACATCATGATTTTATCCATTTAGCAGATATCCCATGAATGTAGCACTCAAAAAGCTAGCAGCAGCAATTAAGACTTGGAAAGCTACTACCTCAAGGTCATTCTAAAATTTCAGGAATCCGACAGTTTTCAAAAGCTCCCCAAAATCTGGTAATTCTATTTTCCTAGTGTTTCGATTTTGATCACATGTACAAAAATTAGTTACTTGAACAAAGAAAAAGCAAAAAATATAAATTGAGCACCTTATAGGGGAAACACTTGAAAAGAGTTTCAACTGGACTCTTCTTGAGAATTCATTTATAAATGAGTTTTTCACTAAAATTGTGTAGAAATTTTTGAGACAAATAATAACAATGACAAAATAATAATAGAGCTTGATCAACTTTTAAGGGTAATCATAGTTAATGGTTTCTTTGTTAATTTCCACATAACTAAAAACATGTTTACTGACTATAAAATATATAATTTAAATTGTTTAAATAATTAATTTAATTCATTTGGTTGTTTTTAAACATAATTTTATAGAAATATTAAAATATATTTATTACTAAAGATTATTTTTCAGTTTTAAATTATAGTTATACTCAGTTCATACAAAGGTATGCTCAGAAATGAATTTTATCACTGTACCTTTTCTTCTTTATATACTGCATGACCATAAGGAGAAAACTATATAAGTATTTTACTGAAACAATAAAAAATGTGTTTTCTTGAAAGTTACTGACTAGATTGCTCATGCAAAAATATTCAATAGAAAGTTTGTTAAATTTCCATATTTTTATCATCTAAGTATCTCTTAATGAAGGAGATTATGACTCATTTTAGTGCTCCAGAGAGGCTTGAGTTTGGTGAAATATTTTTTTATGTTCTAAGACTAAATTTAATATGCCAGAATATAACAAGGACACAAAGACAAGAGATGCTGATACCTGTCAAACTCAACCAAGTTAATTAGGATAAACTGACATGCAAGAAGTTGTGTCAGATAATATATCACAACTTAATTATGAATTTAAGAGATGTGACACTAACTTTACCCCAATCATTTATTATTGTAAAGTTCTAGCTATTTCCATGTGTGGAATTTGAATTTGTTTATTATTTTCATGATTTAAAAAGGGGCATAAAAGAGAGCATTATGCTAAGCAAACTAAGTCAGTCAGAGAAAGATAAATATCACATAATCTCACTCATTTGTGGAATATAATGAACAATATAAACTGATGAACAAAAACAGATCCAGAGATAGAGAAGCATGGATCACACCATCAAACCACAGAGGGAAGGCAGGGGAGGGTGGGAGGAAGGGGGAGAGATCTACCAAAGGATTTGTATGCATTCATATAAGCATAACCAAAGGACAAAGACACCAGGGGGGTGAGGGCATGAGCGGGGCTGGGCATTGGGGGGGATAAGGACACATATATAATACCTTAATAAAGAAAATAAGGAAAAAATTATATTTTGATGCATAAAACTACATAAATTACATAAACTAACAAAACAAGTAGACCTAAAAACCCTCAGAAATAAAACCTCATCCTAATATTTACCTTAGAGAGGAGACAAATGAAAAAAATGTTTATAGTTATTAAGGAAAAAATATAAATAATTAATATCCAAAAATAAAAGATCAGTTTTAACTTCAATAGGTATTAAATAATATTATGTTGAATATACCATATTATTTCCCTATTATATCTTAACTGAAACATGTTGCCACATATTTAGTTTTATAGAATTGAGACTGAATTCAAAATTAATTCTAAAGCGAGTATCCGCTGAGAGTTTTTCATCTAAAATTAATTAGAGATATATTCTCATAGGAAAAATTTCTCAATAAGCAAAAATGACTGAAGTTAGTTTGATTAAGGTTTTTCTGTTATGGCTAATATGGTATGTAGAAATGGCGAAGGTCTAAAAAAAAAGAAATTGACATTGAAATTGATATATTTTAACTCTTTTATCTTGTAGTTATAGAATTACTGAGTAGACAGGTTAATTTAGTGAATTGAGATTGCATATTTATTGGTTTGTTGAAAAAGGAATAGAGTTTTAAGCTAGATGTGAGTCTGAAACCTGCTCTGCTATCATGTAGCTATATGACATAGGACAAGTTACTTAGGCTATATATCAAACCTAAAAATATGGGTTATTTGGAGTATATGCCAGACATTATTATTAACTATGCCAGAACAATAGGCAGAGATCAAGACTATTCCAGAACAACTGGGAATTAATGATCACCTCACTTATAACTTCTCATCTTCCCTTTCTTCATTTGGTACAGTCAACATCTGTTGGTTTGTCTACATAACCAAAACAAATTTTGGAAACAAAGGCTACTTCTAGAGGCTGTATCTACTTCAGATTATGTGCTGTCCATGTATATATTATAGAGTTTGGAAAAACTGAGGATGCAGCATGAATTATTTATTTATGGGGTCCATAGTACCATCCTGAAAAAGAAAATCTTTGGTGCCAGCTGGTCAGTCTGAAAGCTCAACGCTGGCTTTCAGTCATACAGAGCTCAAAACCTTCTCTACCTACAGACACAATGAGGACCATAACTGAAATATCATGAAGAATCTGAAGTATCTGAAATTTCTGATACCCTATAATTCATGTACTATTTAGGAACCTGGAGCAGGGATAACAGAGAACAGCGTAATTAGAAAGTCTATTCCTTCTGACTACTCAGATGTAATGCCTGCTAATGTTGAAGTGGTTCTGACCATCACTGTGGACCTGATGGAAGACATTTATAAAGAAACTAGAGGCCTGGTGCACAAATTCATGCATGGGTAGGGTCCCTAGGCCTAGCTGGCAATCAGGGTCGATCTGTGAGGCAATCAGTGAAGCAATTGGGGGATCCCCACTCCCACCCACCTTGGTTGGTCTGGCACTGCCTGCTCACTGGCCCCGCCCCCTGCCACAGCTGCCAGTGGGGTCCTGCAGGCCGGCAGAAGCTCCTACATTGAGTATCTGCCCTTGGTGGTCAGTGCACATCATCGTGACTGGTCATTCTGCAGATCGTTCTGCTGTTCAGTCAATTTGCATACTAGGGTTTTATATAGATAGAATATGCATTTGTTTTTCCTATTACCTCTCTATTACTTATTTCAAAAAAGATACTTAAAGTTTACACTGTTAACTTGCCATGCTTGGGATGGGTGAATTATCAGACTAGGACTTTAAGGTAGTTCAGTGAATACTAACCACCACCATCAACTATCTGAGAAAATGGAATAAGATATTCCAGGCCACGCAGATACTGCCAGCAATGAGTTTGTAAAATAGTTTTTGAAGACAAAATCACCTGGTGTATCTGCTGCAATCTGTCTTCCAACAATTGCCCATGGTAACTTCAAAGCCCATTTTTTTTACAAATAGCTAGAGCTAGCATTTCCCTGGCAGAGAGCAATCGCCTTGCTGGTGACTTGTTGAGAAAGCTTTTCCTCTTAGTAGATATGCACATCATTGGACCAGGAAGCTGTCTCCAAATGCCCACCATTCCACATGCCATTAATGACAATCACCTTGAATCCTGTGTTCATGCACTCACACTCACAGCCTCCTTTCTCTCTTGTTTAAATGAAAGGAATGTTCCTGCACCTCTGAAGACAGGGATGAATAGTTGGGTTGAGTAAACCTTCAACTGTGTGTTTTCCAGGTCTTCACTTCTCTCTCCCCCATCATTATCTCTTCCAAATGGAAAATAAAAATGGACATACTACTATAACTTGTTTCAGTGTATCTTATTATTTTAAACAGAGATAGATATTTCTGTCTAAATTTCCTTGTGGTCTCTGTTGCCATTGACTGTACCATTTATTTGAATGTTCTTTGAAGGTTTGTTTGCAGAAGTTGTCTTCCCATTTCTACTTGCATTTGTTTTTCAACATCCTTCATAATTTCTTACTTGGACAACTGCAACATGCTCCTTTTTTTCTCCTCACTACACCAAATTTATTTTCAACTAACCAGTCAGAGTGATCTAACATTTTTAATTACCCTATTGTTCCCCTGCAATTGATCCACTCAATACCTTACCACTAAGCTTTCAAAGGATTTCATAATTCTTTGTGATTGGAATCTGCTTTCTCCATCACTGTCTCCCTTTCTCATAATCCCCATACACAGGTATGTTTTTCCCTAAAACATGCCAAACTTATTCTAACATGCCAAACTTGTTCTAACATAGGAGTATTGCACTTGCTGTTACCTCTGCTTAAGACTTTCTAATAGCATCACTCTTTCACCATTCTGATCTCAGGTATTTCCTCTGAAGAAACTTTTCTGATCATTCTAAAGAACTACCCACCTGCAGTATCTCTATGATATTACCCGTTTCGATTATTTATGCCATTTGCCACTTTCTGATATTATCTCTCCAGTTTAATAATTTCCTGCTCCTATGGAATAAGTTCCAAGTGGAGAGAGGTGGCACTTATTTATTGTTCAAAATTTCTCCCCAAGTGGTAAGGACATAGCTTGACATCTGATAGATGCCAATCAATACATATTTGATGAATCCATTATTTTACGTAAATGTCAGGTAAATATTACATAATTACATTAAGATCACACGTGAAGAAATATGGCTAAATTAAGCATCGTTGAGGGATTTCTTTTGTCCAAAATTAAACTATGGCAAAGAAGTATCTTCTAATTTGTTAACAAATTATAAAAGTTGTGGGTTAATCAACTTATTTTTCTTTAAAACTTAAAACATATTTCACATACTTTATAACATGAAATCTCTTAGGAAATCATAGCAAAACTAAAAAAAAAAAAAACACAAAACCCACTCAAGAAAACAAGGCTACTATTTCTTGCCAACTAATCACCATCTGCCTTCACTTTGACGACACACTGCCAATTGTATCCACATAAACTCAAATAAAGTGTTATATATTTTGAGGTTAAATATGTTTTTAGAAAAGACAGACTTGTTTCAAGATGAACAGTGTAGACTTTTGTAAATTATTTGTTAAATGGATTTCCAACAGTCATGAAGTAAAATATAAAGATAATTAAACCTTCCAAAGTGAGTATGGATCTTTGGAGACATACTAAGTGTTTTACTTAGAAACATCTGATGTATCCACAAATGTCCTTCTGATAAAAGTAAGTGGACCCATTTAATTCCCAAGTTGATATGTGAATCAGTGTCAACCCTAACATTTTTGGAAAAGTTAATTGAAATTATATTCAGGAGGTTTAGTGCAGCGGAGGAGTTACAATGCCTGAAGTTAGCCATTTGGAATTGCACTGAAAACAAAAACAAACCTAATGGCTGTTAAATAGCTAGTTTCACAGGGAGAAGAAACTATATTATCAAACAACAACAGCTTTTAACAGAGGATAATTTATAATAACAAATGTCAGTTTGTTCTTTCAAAAGTACTTAGAGAGATGAATAAACAATTAGTTATAAAACATTTCTATTTTTAAGCACCCAGAGAAAATAATGTGAACTTTTGAACATGGAAGTTTTAAAACTGAACTTATTAACTGTAATGGAAACAAATGATTTAATATCCTGCTCTCTCTTGCCATCAAGTGTTGTAATACAAAGTGAAAACATAATAATGGTATAGGAAGTGATGGAAATGATTCAGTGATCAATAGAGACAAGACTAATTTAATATTGGGTTATCCATCATACATGTTAAAAAATCTGTACTGCAGATGTCAATTAATTAACAAGTTAAATATTGAGCATTTAACTGTTTCATGATGATAAAAATATTCTTCTTTTTATATTTATTATCTTGAATTAATGACACTGCTATTTGAATTTCCCAAAAAACGTTATATGTCTTGCACTCTACATATGGATCATGGTTGTCATGCCTTCGTTTCCATGGAGGGAAAAGAACCCATATCCTGGAATACTGATGTTTGCTATAGCAATGTTTGGTGGTTATGCATTTATGAGAGATAATGCAAATATATGTTATATAAAGCTTACCAAAAGAAAACTAAAAATCTATAATAATAAAAGTGTAATATGCTGATTAGATCTGACATCCTTCCGGACGAAGCCAGAGCTGCAAGGGAAGCCCAGATCCTGGGTGCCAGAGGGAAGCCTGTGCCAGCAGGCGGGGGAAGGAAGGCCTACTCTTGCATGAATTTTATGCACCGGGCCTCTAGTTAAAATACAAAAGTATTTTGTTTAACTTGCTTACAGAAGGGGAATGGAAGAGAGGTAACACTAAATAACCAGCCACCATATTATTGTTGCCTGGCCAGACATTTTATTCCTGTCTCATTGAATTTTCTTCACAACCATGTGCATTCTATTTTATACCCCGTTCATGGTTGATGAGAAGTTCAACATCTATGTGATTTTGTCTGAAGCCACTCTGCTGGTTAATGGCCCAGCTATGGTTTCTATGCAGTTCTTCCCAAAGCGCACAGTGTGGCAACACCTAAGCTTGTGGTCTCATCCAGGGCCTGGTGGGGAGAGGAGGATCAAGTACTGAGCAGGAGGCACCTGACTCAGTCATTAGCTAGTGAGACCAGGGAGCAAGCAATCTTGTAGCTTATATAGAACACAGCAGATATAAAGTGGTGGTCTTTTCAGGGCACTATAAATCTCTTTAATAGCTGAATATTAATAGTCATCCCAGCTGCATAGCCACCTGAGCTACCTCTGATCTCTGAGATACACACTGAGTGGACTAGCTGGTTGGACTATCTAAAGAGGAATCTGTTTGCACTGTAACAAAACAAGAACTCTTTTCACCAAATAATGCCATGAAGCTGTAATTAGCAACAGAAGCATTACATTAAACTAGATGGCAGACTAGCAAACATAAATCACGGGAACATTTCTTAGGCTCCTAACATTGGTATTCATACCTCCCGTTAACAAACCATGATGGAAATGGCTCATACATATAGAGAAAAGTAAACACATCTATATCAAACCTATTAATTTGATACCCTATTAATTTTTGCTGTTACACATATGGGTACTTGATGCGTAGTTCACTCCATTATTACTAAACATGTGTTGACTTATTTTAGATGCCATTATTAGGCAAATGATATACAAAGACACTAAAGAAGCCTTTCAATATGTTTGTCTTTCTCTTTGGATTCATTCTCTTTGGAGGATTTTCTAGTTACTTTAAGTTTGATTTTAAATAGATTTATGCCCAATAGAAAACTACTGCTTGGTTGGTTACATTGTGGCCAACTTAAAACAACAACAACAACAACAAAAACACCTGTTTCTACCTAAGGTTATAATTCAAAGTCAACTTGTGAGTGTATCCTTTGGAGGTTTGGTGGATTTTATATGCTAATATACTGCAAAGTAAAAGAAGATTATAAATATCAATAGGCATAACTACCTGGTAAATATTTGCAATCCCTGAGCTATTTTCAATAGTCAAATATCTAACTTTAAGGATTTCATTGTACTGTAAATATCTAACAACAATATATTAAAGTAAAATTTTATTTATGATATTCATTTCCAATTCTGGATGCACATTACAAATATATGCACAGGGATTGTGTTATGGTCCTCATTTAAATTGTTTATTCTAATCCCTTGTTTCCCCTATATGAGTGTCTACCACACTGACACTTATTAACCTGCAACTCCCACTCTTGTTTAATACATTCCATTGTCCTGATGTCCTTATGCTTCCCAATATTCTCCTTAGCTATTTGCACAATGATTGCACTATCAATCATTTACTTTCTTCAATTTAGTTTTGCAATTTGTGGCTTTCCCTCTTTGTTATATTTGCAATTTCACCTCTTCTCTGGCTATCACTTTCTTTCAATATTAAAGTGTAGATCCATAAAGTGTTTATGTATGGGCACATACCATGTACACATGATTTATTTGGCTCTTCTTTTATAATAATCATGTACAAATGATTATTGAAATATTACTTAGTTCTACAAATTAGGGCATAATTAATAGAACTAAGAACTCACTGGGAGCTTTTCTCTCTAGAAGCAAACAATGAAGGAACCACACACACACACACACACACACAGAAACATATACTCCCAAAGAAAATTTATTTTGATGTGAAACGATTTCTTAACCATGTACCTATTTATGAAAACGAATCCACAAAATATTACTCCAGTAGTTTATGTTTCTAATTGCATTTTATTCACAAGGAAATCAATTATTTAAAAATTTAACCAAATAAAAATAGCATAATAGGTTAACCAGTCTCATCAGTAATGAACTGAGTTTGAAATAAAAAATGGTGGGAAGTAGGTAGGAGAAAGTTTTCCTAATGAAGTTACATAATTAAAGAAACACAAGCTTCCAGCCTGTGACGGTTATTCTAAGTGTTTGTTTTTCGATGATAGGTGAGCAAAAAGGTTTGAAAATGTGTGTTTATTGATTGCTGCACCTCCCACCTAGGGCATGCAACTACAACCCCGTTTGTATAGGCAGCAAGAAAGCAATATAATCATTCATAAGTATGCAGGGTTGTCCTTTATTATTTTACTTCTCTCCCACCCTCCAATGATATCTGTTGTGATTATAAACTTGTGAGGTGTTCAATTGTTTGATAATTTATTTAAATAGCTGCATGAACTTGAAGAAAACACACACATGAGCTTAAAGAGTGTAAATTCAACTGCAAAAAGTGATTATGTAAATGTTTTTGAAGAATATGCTTATAAGACATACTAAGGTAAACATTTGTGAATATCACTGAAGTCAGAGATCCCACAAACACAATATGCAAATATGCATAGCATATATGAATCAGAGTATTAGCAATTTTCAATCAATTTTATGCTAGCATAATTTATGTAAAATAAATATATCCATTTATAAAAACAGTTCAATGCTTTTTTGGCAAAGTATACAGCTGTATAACCTTCACCATAATTAAGATGCAGAGTATTTGACTACACCAGAATATTGTTCTTGCCTCTTTATAGTCAATCCTCTTAACACCTCTGACTTTTGGCAATTTGGGATCTGATTTTCTTGTCTCTATAGATTACTTTTGTGTGTTTTTTTTCATATAATTTTATATAAATTAAATCACACTTTCTTTGTTTTCTCTCTAACTTCTTTTTGTTAAATAATGTTCCGAGATATGTCCATATTTTGTGTGTATCATTAGCTTATTATTTGTTTTTTGTTAAGTAATATGCCATTGTGTTTATGGGTCATGATTTGGTTTTTAATTCACAGTTGAGGTATACTTGGTTTGAATTCAAGCCTACTATGATAAATAAACTACTATAAACATCCATCTACTTATGTTTTCATTTCCTTTAGATTAATAATTATGGACTGAATTGAATTGCTGGGCCATATGATAAGTGCATATTATAGTAAAATGCCAAAATGTTTTCTAAAGTGGTGTATAAATTAGCATTTCTACAATGCAAGTATGAGTGTATCTGTTCTTCCAAAAGTACTTCACCACTTATCAACTTATTTTAGCCATGGTAGGAGGTCTGTAGGGTTATCTTCTTGTGGCTTTAATTAACATTTCCCCAGTGACTAGTGATGTTGAGAGCTTCATGTGCTTATTAACCATCCATATCCTATATAATAAGAGAGGAATATGCTAATGATCCATTATGCCATGAGGCGTAACGACTAACCGCGTAATGACCAGATCACGGATCTGCAGGAGGGTGCGGCAGCAAACTACAAGCAGGCAGCGGAAAGCTTTGGGAGGCAGAGAGCTACAGGAGGGGCAGGGCAGCAAGCTGTGAGGGGGGCAGGGGGCTACAGGAAGGCAGGGCAGTGGGCAGAGAGCTACAGGAGAGCAACAGAAAGCTACTGGTGCACAGATTCGTGCTCAGGGCTACTAGTATATATACATTCCTCTTTGTCTTTGACTTACCTTTTTATTTTCTTACTAGAGGCCCGATGCATGAAGATTCATGCAAGAATGGGCCTTCCTTCCCCTGGCTGCCAACACTACCTTCACTCTTCCCAGAGCCGCCTTTCTGTCTTTGCTCTTGCCCAGAGCCGCCTTTCCACCTTCCCACACTGCCCAGAGGCCCGGAGCTGCTGGGATGGTGTGGAACGCCTGCATCGTCACCATGGCAATGACGCTCAGCGCCTGCATATGCAAATTAACTCGCCATCTTTGTTGGGTTAATTTGCATACTCACTCCTGATTGGCTGGTGGGTGTTGTGAAGGTATGGCCAATTTGCATCTTTCTCTTTTATTAGTGTAGATTTTTATGTGTTCCATTTTTATCAACTGTCTTACTTTACAACAGAGCGTCTTAGTCCCACTTAAGAAATGTTTGCCAATCCCAAGGTCACAAACATTATTGCTTATCCATTTTTTCTAGAAATATTAAGTATTTAGGTTTTAATTTTAGGTCTGTTTTATTTCTAAGTAAATTTCTGTGTGCTTTGAGGTAGAGGTAGAGGTTCACATTTTTTCCATATTCATATCAAATTAGCATCATTTATTTAAAAAAAATGCAAAACTCTCACTTTTCCCTACTGAATTACCTTTCCTAATATAATGTATATGTATATGTATATATAAAAGCAATCACTTGCTATAGAACCCCCCCACACAATATATTGCTATTATTTTTGTGTTAAGTAATTAGTTGTTGTATGGAATATATTTAAAATAAAAAAGAAACCCCTTTATATTTAATCATTACTTATTATTTCCAGCATAAATTCAATATTAATGTCATATTATTTTATGTTAATACCAAGAACTTGATTTAAGTGTTCTTTTATTGCAAATCTCCCTCTGAAGTCTCTGTGGGAGAATCCTTCCAGGCCTTCCCTGCTTTTGGTGAGTTTAGCATTATTTCTTGACTTGTTGTCCATCTCTGCCTATACCTTCACATGGCTCCTCCTCTTTTCTCCTATGTGTGTCTCCCCTGTGTGTCATTTGTGTGGATGCCAGTCATTGAAGTTAGAGCTGTCACAGGCAATCCAGGATGATCTTAGCTCAAGATCCTTAAGTGCTGAAGGGGTGATGACAGAAACATATATTTCAGAGATCTACCATTAAACCCACTACAGCCCTGCTATGTTTTTTTTTCAGTTTATTATTTGTCTGTGTGCTTCAGCTTCAATAGTGTCTATTGTATGCTTTAATTTTATTGATTTAACCCCATCACAGTCTAATTTGCATTGAATATCATTTATGATTTTTTTCATTTAATTTATATTTCAAGCCTAGAATTTCCCTATGGTCTTTTATACTGTATTACACTTATCTTCTCTTTATGCTTATCATTTACTTTAAATTCTTGAGCATATTTATAAAAGCTGTATTAAAGCCCTTGTCTGATGATTCTTCAGTGCTGTCATAGTGACTATGTGTAGAAGTCTGTGAGTGATTATAAAGCTTGTGTAGTGTTCCCCTCCTCTCAGTGGTCACAGTTCTGTGCTATCTGTTGTACAAGGTCTAAAAACTTTTATTTCAGGAATTTAGCCCCATTTTTTAGTTCTTTATAGCACATGATTATTCCAAGTTACTTCTTCAAACAGACATGTCTATTTCTATCTATCTATGTATACATCTAGATATAGCTATAGATATAAATATAGACACAAATATAGACACAGATACAGATACAGATATATATACGGCAGAAATATTTCTTCTCTTGATATTTCAGAGTTAAAGTGATTATACCATGGTGAAAGATTTTCATTTTGTCAATATAACTATATTTGAAAGAACAAGTTTAAATGCATCTAATTCATGAGTAAAATACATGTAATGATGTCCATAGGCAGGACCAGTCCACTCATAATTCCAGGAAGCACAGAGACTCCCAAACAAGAAGAACCCAAGGAGGCACACACCAAGACACATCATAATGAAAATGCCAAAGGTTAAAAGACAAAGAGAGAATCTTAAAAGCAGCAAGATAAAAGCAGTTAGTTACCTACAAGAGAGTGCACATACAACTGTCAGCTAATTTCTCAACAGAAACTTTGTAGTCCAGGAGGGAGTGGCAAGAAATACTCAAAGTGATGAATAGTTGGACCTTCAGCCAAGATTACTGTAGCAAAACTATAATTTAGAATCAAAGGTCAGATAAAATGCTTCACAGACAAGAAAAAGCTACAGGGATTAGTCACCACCAAACCAGTATTACATAAAATGTTGAAAGGTATTCTTTAAGAAGGAGAAAGAAGAAAAAGGAGAACAAGAAGAAGAACAAGAAGAAGAACATGAAAAAAATATGAACAATTAAATGGCAATAAAAACATATATATATGAACAATTGAATCTAGGAAATCAAAATAAAAGAAGGAATCTAATGAACAAAATAAACTAATTAATAAAAAATAACCAGAGGCATGGAAACATGAAGCAGATTGAGAAATCTCAGAGGGAAGGGGGGAGGGAAGATGGGAAAAATTAATCAATAACATATGCATTACCTATAAACACAAACAATAGGGTGGTGAAGGCTTGAGATAGGGTGGGAACCAGGTGGAAGGGGTAATGGGGGAAAAAGGGGGGCATCTGTAATACTCTCAATAATAAAGATTTAAAAATAAAAATAATATAATTAGAAACAAATTACATGTGATTCTTGGCACAACTGATTAGAATACACCTGTATGCCCCATCATGAAGGCTGGGAACTTTATGTGAAAGGGTACTCTTAACTAAGTACGCTTAAAAATATAAATTTTGACAAATATAAGAATTAAAATGATACAGAAGAAAAATGAATGATTGTACAATTTGTTAGAATCAAATGTTAAGTTAGTCCTCTCATCCCTCTGTGTCCCTTTTGGGATTAGGTTTGATTGTACGAGAAACCACACAGTCTTGGTGAGGCTAAAACAGAATATGAGATACCTCAAAAAACACATTTGAAACCAGGAACCTTGGACATTATAGAAACGTGCTGCTATCGCCAGGGACTGTAGCTCCTGCCTTCCTCATCTCATGCCCTCCAGTGCACCTCTTCCTTCAGAACATTAGCCACACTACAGCCATTGCCACAGACTTCTTGGCAGAGGAGTGGAAAAGTAATGGCATTTTACAAAGGTTTCCCGAAAGCCCTTCACATCAATGTTTTTCATATTTCACAGTCAACATTAATACACACT
Source organism: Plecotus auritus (assembly GCF_963455305.1). Classification (NCBI taxonomy): domain Eukaryota; kingdom Metazoa; phylum Chordata; class Mammalia; order Chiroptera; family Vespertilionidae; genus Plecotus; species Plecotus auritus. The sequence continues at coordinate 153,785,182 of NC_137774.1, read as the reverse complement.
AACACTGGCCTGTAAAAGATGCTGAGAAATGTAGTATTTATTCTGGACAACTGTCTGCTGGTTAACATGTGGACTTCTTCAACTAATGGAAGTGGGGCAATGGATATTAATGCTTTGTGTCAATTGAATATTTTTCTTCATATATATCTTTAAAAGAGCACACAATCTCATGGATAAAATATATAAATTTGCTACAATGCTGATTTTATGACATAGTCCAGAAATGTTAAAAAATTATAAATGTAACACCATTATAATCTAAAGAAATCCAGAGAAGCATACTAAAGTGTGTATAGATTCAGATGCGTTTTAAAGGAGGGATTAAAGCTAAGGAATTTCTTCTTAGCTTCGAAATTCTTAAACAACAGTTCAGGAATAATAGAGCGAAATCTAATCTAGAAGACACCAGTAGGCAGTTTAACAAAGACATAGCATTCCCATTAGAGGAAATCAGTAGGCTTGTTGAATCTTTTATTTATTTTATGGTTATAACATAGCTACACTAAATTTTATTCTATTAGTAAAACCAAATATGTTTTTATAATTTAAAAAAATAACGTATACTGGTTAGGTATGTGACCAGGGTTTCAAGAGTTACCACTATTTAAGATACTGCAAATAAAGGAACATCATTTCTATAACAATACCTCTCAGACTTAGGTTAGGTGCCAGTCGGAGGAAGGAAACTGTCATGAGCTAGGATCTAAGAGAAACTGAGGACTGCACATTCTCAGCCATAGTTTTAATTGTACTGCTCTCTGGGTTTATGCAAGTCTATGAATGAAGCAACGCCTCTACATCCACTTTTGCTAGAAAGTTATGGCAGTTGTGTCACTAAAGTACTAAAGTATCCGAATACAGGGCATCCAAAAATAAAAGACAGACACTGCATTCCACGGGCTTCTTTGAATCATGCATTCTGTTCCTTTCAGGGTGTTTTGTCTCTCATCTTAGGAGGCCACATATCAATGCCAATGGCAATCAGGGCATGTTGATATACCAGACATCCAGTTAGCTAATACCAGGTCAGTCTGGGAGACACAGAACTACTGTGAATGCAGCGGAGGAGGCTCTGTGTGAGTCCCGCGGGATGATGCCCTCTAATTCCCAGGATACTTGTTAAGCAATCCTAATGTCAGAACACCAGCAAGAAAACTCTAACAATCACTGCTAATAAAACACATAGGTGACAGATTGTGTTGAGAGCTAATGGGTTAAAACACACTGCCATTTCTGTCTCTCTCTCTCTGAAATGAATTTTTTCCATTGAGCTTACAGTGAGTTTAAGATTCAGAGAGATGACAACAGCTAACTTTACTCAGTATTATTCGGATAATCATTACAGTTATTATTTTTTGACACAGTGCAGTATTTACCTCATCTTCATCTGCAGTAATTCATCTGATGTCTGTCACCTTTCACAAGAACTTGCAAAGTAGAATTAGTTGTTGCATTTACAAACGTACAGTAAAGCACAGTGACACACACTGCCAATGCAAATTATTGTCAAGAGCCGAGTAAAGGGCAACCCAAGTATTAATATTTGTGCATGGTGGTAAAAACTGGTGACTTACATTGTTGTTGTTTGTTGTTCTATATACTTTTCCAACTTATACCTTATGTATACACATTTCAATTTTTAGGAATTCAATACTTCATATCAGTACTATTTAATTAATAAGAAAATTATTTCATTCCAATGTTTTTATTCTTAAATATTAAAATGTTTATCTTTCTGTACAATAACTTGTTTCAAACTGTGGGTTCATTTCTGAACTTAAAAGGTTAGTTAAAATTTGAGTTCAAACAATATACCAAGCATTCTATTAGGTAATGTGAAGAGAACAAAACACACGTGAAACAATAGGTATTACTGAGAGTTGTTGAGAATTTTGAGGTACATTCTATTCTAGAAAGTGGTTTGGTGCTTACAAATGGAATGGGAGGTATATGCACTTAAATCATGTTGAAAAAAATAACATAAAAAACATTAAAAACAAAAAAAAGTTTACAATTTAAAAAAACAACAACTTTATTATAGAACAATTCTAATTTTACCAAAAAAATTTACAAAGTGATACAGAAAGTTCCTATATGCCCACACCTAGTTTCCCCTGTATTTAACATCTTGCATTGGTAGGAATATATTTTACAATTAATAAACTAACACTAGTTTTAACTAAAGCCATACTCTCTGCAGATTTCCTCAGTTTTTATCCACTACTAGAGGCCTGGTGCTTGACATTCGTGCACTCGGGGGAAGGGGGTGGTCCCTCAGCCCAGCCTGTACCCTCTTGCAGTCCAGGAGCCCTTGGGGGATGTCCAACTGATGGCTTAGGCCCACTCCGGGCCTAAGCCATTAGTCAGACATCCTTAGCGCTGTCGCGGAGGCGGGAGAGGCTCCTGCCATCACCGCTGCACTCGCCAGCCATCAGCCTGGCTTCTGGCTGAGCGGCTCTCCCCCTGTGGGAGCGCACCGACCACCAGGGGGCAACTCCTGCATTGAGCATCTGCCCCATGGTGGTCAGTGCATGTCATAGCAACAGGTCATTCTGCCATTCGGTCAATGTGCTTATTACCCTTTTATTATATAGTATACTTTTCTCTGTTCCAGGATTCCATTCAGAATACTACATTATATTTATCCTTCACATCTTAGGTTCTTCTTGGCTGTGATAGCTTCTCAATTTTTTTTTATAACCTTGACATCTGGGGAGAGTATTATTTCGGTATTTTGTGAAATTTCCCTCAATTGGGATTTGGCTCCTGAATTTTCTCATGATTGGACTGAATAGGTTATATCATTGTTCCCTGGCTTTGGTTGGATTTGGCTAATGGAAAACCCAAATCAGAAATCACAGGTGGATGAGGTTTGTTTTGTTCCACTGTTCTCTCCATGTGAGGAACTTGGGTTGACTGTATCTGTAGCAGCTGTCTCCACAGTTCTCAGATTCTTATAGTCAATCCCTCTCCTTACAGCCTCTCCACTCTTACTGTTCCTGGATTATCTTATTGCCCCTCAGGATTCTCTGACTCCTCATATATTTTTGTAAACAGTCCCTTTATTAAACCTTTCTTGAATCATCATAATAAAGGTATGTCATATTTCCCACTGGAACACTGCCTCATCCATTTTGAATCAATTTAGTTCCTCTTGACATTGAAACGCAACTGCTTTTATAATGTATATTTATGACACCATAATACATTATATAAGAAATCATTTCTTGATATTTATTGCTAGTCTTGGATTAGCACTCTCATGTCTTTGAAGTCCTTCGAATGCCACAGAAATTCCGGAATCAGGTCCCTGACTTGCCACATAAAAAACCCAACTACCCTATATGCACTTGAATCATATAGGGACTTCTGTCAGTTGGAGCTGAGCCAGCATAGCAGTCATTCTCTCCAAGCCACTAGACATGTGAGTGAAGACATTATGTAATTTATAATTAAGCCCATATGTCAGGTGAATACCACATGTGATGTCATCACATCTAATGTGATGTTGCAGAAGAATTATTCAGCCCAGCTCTACCCAAATGCCAGACCTATAAAATCATGAAATATAATTTTTAAAGTTGCTATTTAAAGCCCTTAGTTTGGGGTAGTTTGCTATGCAGAAATAGAAAACAACAGAATCTAGTACTTGAAAGAGGGATCCTTCCTAAGTTCCTCAACCTATAGCATTATTTTAGGGATGAAGTGAGGGCAAAAGCTATAAGGACCTCAAGGGGAATGATAGTGAAAGCTCGAAAAGCTTCAAGAAGCCTTGATAAGGGCTTTTCCTTCAAGTTTCTAATCAATAAGGAAAATATGATTGGAGCCTGGAGAAAAGAGGACAGGACCTTTGTTATGTGAGGGAAATTTTGGTGACATAACCATCTGTAGATAACTAGAACAATACTTAGATTTTAATTGTACAATGTGTTTAAATTTTGGGTTAGAAGGCTTTTAAAAGTGTAAGTTTTGATGTAATACAAGGCACACTAAAAGTGACAGCATTCTTTTATTTGTGGGGTTTTATTAGAGTAAGTATTTTCACGATAGCAATACACACGTGTGGCTTTAAAAAAAAAACACCTAAAAGTGAGAATGTGTGTTATAATGGTATTTTGTAAGTCCGACAAGAATGTCTCATGGCTTTTAATTGATTTGGGTAACGCTAACCTCCTGTGACTTCATATACCTCCTTTCCTTTGTGTTGATCTTCAACTTCTTTTAAATTACTTTCTAGCTAAACACTTCATTATGTCACTTGGATACACAAATCAGTAATCACAGTTATCAAAGATTTTAATTATGAATTAAATCTAAACTATACATTCTTCTATTGCTTGTACACATTTCTAGAGTTACTAACCATGGATGTTAATTTATATATATAAAAGCCTAAGGGACTGAAAGACCGAATGATTGGTCACTATGATGCGCAATGACCACCAGAGGGCAGACACTCAACACAGGAGCTGCCCTGTGGTGGTCAGTGCACTCTCACAGCAGAAGTGCCACTCAGCTGACTGGCCTGTCCTGGCAGCCACCAGCCTGGTGGCAGCCACTCAGTCCCTCAGTAGTCCTGCAGGTCCAATCTCCAGAGGACAGGCCAGGCACCGAAGGACCAGCGCCACCAGCATGATCCTGACAGCGCAGCTGGCCTCCTGGAAGTCAGCCTCCCGCACCGCGGCTGCTTCCCATCCCTAGATGCTCCACAAGGAAGAAACGATATATAAGTGGCCACCAGGTGGCTCCCAACAACCTGCATGAACATCAGCGAGATGGATGGCATCCTGGGACAGCAAGGGCATTCCACTGACTCCCCCGAAGGGCTGATTCCATCCCGGCCCTCCCACCCCTCTTGGGATGGGCATCAGATGCAGGGCTCATGGCTGGTGAGTGCTGCTGTGGCGGTGCAAACCTCTCCTGATCAGGACTTATTGGGCGTGAGCCTGCAGCAGGCGCAGTGGGGCCGGGACAAGTGGGGGTGGCAGGCAGGAGCAGCAGGCGGCACTGGACTGCCGGACTCAGCCCAATCCCCGTAGGCCACACCGAGGGACCCCACCCGTGCACAATTTCGTGCACTGGGCCACTAGTTATCATATAATTATGGATTCTGGATTGTAAGATTCACTGAAAAAAAAATTGAAGTGCATTTGTAGGCCAGTATTCCAGATATGAGAAATATAAATGTGCTTAAAATTGTATTAGCTCTTCTAATAGTGAGACAGTGTCTAAATTGACCTTAAAAATGTTCAATTTAGCTGAAATATTTTTTGTAAAGTAATCAATGTGTTTACGGAATGATAAAAGTGTTTTCAAGAAACTAGTGAGACTCAAAGTTATTTGGAAGATATAATATGGAAAAATTCAGCAACTTGAACTTTACCATCATTAGTCAGATTTGGTGATATGAGAAAGAAAGGAGAAACATATGTTTGCATTTTTAAGGAATAAGAGTGAAGTAAGTAGTTGACCTTATGAGTAAATACTGAGAAAAATATTGGTAAAACGTGTATGTACAAAAGATGGTACAAAGCCTTTTTTGATAGCCTTGATTCTGATTTGAGTTTATAAATATTACTAGTGCCCCAGTGCACGGATTCATGCACATTGAAAGGAAATTAATTAGAAGGTGGCCAGCAGGGCAGGACTGGGGAAGATGGGCCGGACACACCCTGGAGCCAACCTCCCGGGATCTCTCCCCAGCTGGCTGCACCTGGGGCAGTGCCACGGCTCAAAGGGTGTCTGCAGACTGAGCAGGGTCCCTCCTGCAGGTGGGGTCCCCTGGCCTGGCCTGTGGGGATCCGGCCGAAACCGGCTCTCCAACCTCCCGAGGGGTCCCGGATTGCGAGAGGGCAGTTCTCGCATAACTCACCCCAGAATCCGGCTCCTTCCTCTCTGGTTCTGGGGTGCATCACCCAAGAACCATACTGCCAAGTCACCGCAGTTCAGCAACTCCTGCATTTAGCATCTGCCCCCTGGTGGTCAGTGTGTGTCATACCTACCAGCCAGTCAGACGGTCAGATGGTTGCTTAGCCTTTTAGATAGATAGATAGATAGATGATAATAGATAGATAGATAGATAGATAGATAGATAGATAGATAGATAGATAGATGATAGATAGATAGATAGATAGATGATAGATAGGTAGATAGATAGATAGATAGATAGCTGAAATAAAATACAGAAACCACTAAGAAATAATTAGTCGATGATATCTAAGTAAGTGTAGTTTGTTCTGTTTGGCTCTTGCCTTTCATCTACACTTTAAAACTCACTGGAAAATATATATGTGCATGCTATTATGGCTTAACTATCAGCAGAAGTAGGTAACTTATAGCAATCATATTAATCATCATTAAAATTGTGAAAAATAGACACCAGGCTCTGAAAAGAAGGAATCCTTGAAGAAAAGTCCTTGATGCTGAACAAGTTTTACTTATACAAATGGCAACCTATTGAGTGCAGAATAAATGAGGTAATTACCATTCAGTTTTACAGATGGAAAAGCTGAGTCACCAGGAGGTTAAATGATTTGCCCAAGGTCAGAAAAAGACATTAGCATTATGATGGAGTTCTCCTAACTCTCTTTTTATTTCTTCTCTAGTATTCTATCTAATACAGCAAAAAGCTTTAAAAGATAAATATCCTACACATACACAGAAGGTTCATTCTTCCATTTAGAAAGAACACAAAAATAATAAAAGCAAGTTTGAATTTTTGTTTTGTTTTTCTCACCCCACCCCACCTCCCACGTAAATATATTTTACTCTTTAATTCCTTTGTCCTTGTCACTGCAGCAATTGGTTTGATTTGTTAATGTCAGGAAGACAACAGAAATCAACTAGAATACAGGGGAATTTTTCACATTAGTGCATTAGAAAGTTAAAGTGTGTCAATGGAAACCCCACTCTAAACAAAATCCTCTTTCTCTTCTGAATACTAATTTATATAGAAATCACTTTGTTCATATGAATTACAGAAAAGCCAGTAAATTACAATAAAAATAATTTTGACATTATATTACATAAACTCCTACAACAAATATATTTCTAAGTGGTTAGTATTCTGATTTACATATTAGATGAAATCTAATAAAATATTTATTTAGTGTGGCATACATGGGTAAATAATTCTCAGATGTCACTTAATTTTTTATAGAATCTAAAACTGGTTGGTTGTGTGTTTTAACTTAATTTAAATAATAGTTTCACATAATGTTGTGTTTATAGGTGTGAGAAGCAGTCTATTCTATCACCTATGAATTCACATCATGGATGAGGATGAAACTACACCTTTTAAATAGAACCTGAGCCTTAACTGGGTGGCTCAGTTGGTTGGAGCATCACTCATACACCAAAAAGATTCATGTTCCATTTCCGGCCAGGGCACAGATCTAGGTTGCAGATTCAATCCTTGGAAGGCAACCCCCATATTGGAGGCAACCAATCAAATCAAAACTTTCTTTCTTCTCTCTCTTCTTCTTCTTCTTCTTCTTCTTCTTCTTCTTCTTCTTCTTCTCTCTCTCTCTCTCTCTCTCTCTCTCTCTCTCTCTCTCTCTCTCTCTCCTTTCCCCCTTTCTCTCTCTAAAAATCAATGAAAACATATACTCAGATGAGAATTAAAAAATAAATAGAAGCTGATTTCATCATTCCATCTCTAGATAGCCACATACATAAATATGTTCTCCCTTCTCACATGGTTGTTTACCCTAGAATATGTCAAAATGTACCTTCTTGCTATAGTATCTATAACTAGATATATAACTCTATAAAATAATTCTGTTTTGGAAATGTTGCAAAATATGTCCATAGGTATTAAATGTATACAAACATGTACAAATCTCCAACAACTTGTCACTCTTGTCTTACTCAAGGGCAGATGATTTCTTCTCTATGGCATGTCAACACATACCCAGAGGGTCTAGTCATGTATGTCAAAAGCACACAATATTTTTATAATAACAGTAACGTTTCTATTATAAGAATCAGATTTATGGCTAAGCAGGATGATTCCCCTAACAACCTTCTGGCTTGCCCTGGTCAACAGCCAGAATATACGACAGGTATAGGATAATCACTACCCTACCACAATAATTTGCAATTAATGTTAACTTTTCAGCTCCTTTTTATCTTAATAACAAAAGCTTTTTTGCCCTAATTTCTTGAAATATATTTTCTTTTCCCTTGGCTTTAAGTTCACTCCCTCCACTCTATCTTGGTTTGCTTTCTATCGCTACATGTATTCATTCTCACTTGGTGTGTATGTGCATGTATTTTATTGTGTATTAATTATATTCTGATTAAAGACCCTTAACTATCAGCTTCTGTCTTCTCCCTTCTCTATAACATTTGCATGAAAAAGATCATCAAGGATTTTCTGATATTCCTAAATCTATAGCTACAGCCAAAATTTGTTTGCATAACACTTCTTGGACACTTTACAGGTATCCCAAACTCAAAATGGCAGTGATTGACTTCAATACCTGTCAACTGAAATATTTTACTTTTCCTATACAGTTTATCTGAGAGAATGGGTCCAGTCATATTTATATTAGCTACATAAAAAGAAAACCAACTTATTTATTCAGGTACCTAAACCAAAAGCCTGGCTGACATCATTGATTTCTTTTTCTCATTATATCCCATAGTCAAAAGTCTTTGTTTATTGTTTTTTTTTAATAACTCCCAATTTCTTCACTCTTTTCTATTTTTACCACCACTATTTAATTTATCATTAACCATCTTCTGTCTGAATTACTACAATAGTTTCCTAAATTGAATGCCCTATCACTTACCCTGAGTCTATACAATTCAATTCCTCCAGATAAAGTGGCATTTCTACAAATCATATCATTGCATTAAAATGTGTATATTTGGGCCTTGCTGGTGTGGCTCAGTGGTTGAACATTGACCTATGAACCAGGAGGTTAATGTTCAATTCCTAGTCAGGGCACATGCCCGGCTTGTGTACTCTAGCCCCAGTAGGGAGCCTGCAGGAGGCAGCGGATCAATGATTATCTCTCATCATTGATGTTTCTATTTCTCTCTCCCTCTCCTTTCCTCTCTGAAATCAATAAAAAAATATATATATTTAAAAAGTGTATATTTGGGTTAGACAGAAATACTCTTTTCTCATATTTCTTCTCCCTGAAGGATTATAAATTTTCAGGTCTGTAAATTCAGATTTTATCCTATGACTTACTTTAACTAATGAGGTAAGTGAAAAATATTTGTAGAGAGAGGTAAGTTTAAGGACCAGTATAATGTTTATTATACTCTCTCTTACATCTGCCACAGTGATTAGTATTGTCCCTCAAAATGTTTGTATTGTTGATCTGCTAACCTGGTTCTTGAGTAAGGAGACAGTGTCAGAGCCTAGTAATGCTCTGGCCTCCTATAAAGAGCAAGAAATGCCCCTATATTATTTACAGGCACTAAGATATTAGGGGTTTTTATTATCACAACACAACCTCTTTTACATTGACTAGGCAACATTTGGCCTTTAAGCCTTTGAAGCATTTATTAGGTTTAAGGGATCCCCTACCTTATAAGTCTTGAAAAAGAAGTTATGACTCATTGTATTAGTATTCTCCAGAGATACATACCAACAGGATGTACATAAATAGATTGGATTAGGCTTACCCATTCTGAAGGGTAACCTGCATTTTCAAAGTCTACCACCTTAAATGTTAATCTCATTTAAAATGCCTTCAGAGAAACACCTAGAGTAATGTTTGACCAAATATCAGGGTATCATGTCCAGCCAAGTTAACAAATAAAATTAACCATTATACTCATTATGGCAACAGAAAATGCTAGGATGAATTATGAGATATACCCAACATAGACATTGAATTCAGAGTCACTGTGTTGAGAGAAACTATCTCTGAAAGTTGCTTTAAGCAATATCAAATCTTTTTTGTCAACTTTTCCTAGGTCCACTGTGGTGGGTCCAGCTGTACCATTCATAGCACAAGAGGCAGTGACAGTGGTCAGATTTTGTACTTTCTTCCATGTCTTATCCTCAGGACCTGTTCTCTAGATTTCCTGGTGAGTCTAGGAGGAGATATACATCTGTATCTTCCTGTTTTAATGAAATACAACTGGTTCCTATTACTGAAAACCATGGCTTATTCTTATAGAAATCTTACAATAAGACATTTATACTCTTAGTACCAAATGCAGTTTTTAGAGATTTGTAATATAACCAGTTCATTTTGTAGCATTTATTTTTTTTGCTTGATTTCTGTGTTTTAGCTTTTGTGTATCTTTCTCTGTCCTGGACCACCTCCTCTACTATTGATTTATTGAGTATATCCAGAACGCTTACTCAAAAAGTTTAAAAGTCACTGGCCCTAGAACCCTTCAAGATAAGGTTCTTCTGTTCCTACCAGTTTGGGCCATTTTTAGTACCTCTGTAACATTTATTTCTATCCAAGAAGATTTTGCTTACATCTATCTAGCACATAATACTAGATATGTTAATAATTGCCACAAATTTGGGACTTCATTAAAATTTAAATCTCTGAGGATGGACGTCATCAAATAATTGCCTTTTCCCAGCATCAATGTAATACTTAATATCTGGAACATGTTTAATTCTTTTAAAAAATTTTTTTGAATAAATGAAAAATGTACCATAAAAAAAAACTTAAGAAATCAATGAAAGTGCAAAGACAAGAAAAGTGAAAGAGACAGAGGATGAAGAGGATCAGAAAGTATTATTAGAAAAACCCACTTATCTATAATAATAAAAGTGTAATATGCTAATTAGACCAGACAGCCGAACTATCTTCCAGACGTCATTCCAGAAGGCCTTCTGGACGAAGCTGCAGTGGTGGGAGCCAAGGCAGAAGCTGTTAGGGGTGATCAGGCAGGCAGGCGAGTGGTTAGGGGCAATGAGGCAGGCAGGCAAGGAGTTAGGGGCAATCAGATAGGCAGACAGATGGGTTAGGGGTGATCAGGCAGGCAGGCAAGTGGTTAGGGGCAATCAGGCAGGCAGGCAGAGTGGTTAGGGGTGATCAGGCAGGCAGGCAGGCGAGCAGTTAGGAGCCAGTGGTCCTGGATTATAAGAGGGAGGTCCAACTGCCTGCGGGATTGGGCCTATACCATCAGTTGGACATCCCCCGAGGTGTCCCAGATTGCAAGAGGGTGCAGGCTGGGCTGAGGGACCCCCTCCCCTTCATGCATGAATTTCATGCACTGGGCCTCTAATAGTATCATAAAAGTGAATTGGATTTGGGTATGAAGAGATGGTGAGGAAGAATGTTATTCATTTTCTTCTAGAAATTTTAATCAAGTACACATGGATAATTTATAGAATTATAATATGTACCACACAAGAAGTATTAGGAATATTCTTATAAAGTAGAAAATCTTCATTATGGATAAATCAGTGATATTAAACCATTTAGAACCTTTAGTTTGTATTAATAAGGTAAGACTTTATAATGAGCTGTTTCACTAAATCTGTAAGTCATCAGTAAAAGTGGATTTAGGAAAAGGAGAAAGGTGAAAAGAAGATAGGAATGGATGAATGGTTAGACCAATATGCTCTGTAGTGTTTACTTGAAATGAATTACTATTATCTTGCTCACTTAGACAAGCAATTGTTTAACTAAACTGATTTACTGAACTGACCACCTGCTTTAGCTATTGTTTCTATGTTTTTGTTATAGAGACAAAGGGATTTTTGATTGGCAATGGGATTGTCATTTTGACTAATGCATTTATTTAAGGGGATCAAATAATGATGATCGTCCCTTTTGCTTGTGGAAAGGTGATGCTCCTTTGGATTTCAGGGAGGCATTATACAGAAGGAAGAGATATACAGAGTGTCCCAAAAAACATATATACACTGAAGAGCTGATAGCTTAATTGATGTATTGATGTTTTTCTTTTCCAATTTAACCCATTGGAATTAATAATTATTCAAAGTGTGTATGCATTTTTGGGGTCACCCTGTCCATAGTCTAATCAATAAATGGTGCTGGGAAAATTGGACAAATGCTTGCAGAAAAATGAAACTAGACCACCTTCTTACACCATATATAACAATAAACTCAAAATGGATTAAAGACTTAAATGTTAAACTCAAAACCATAAAAATCCTAGAAGAAAACATAGGAAGTAAAATCTCAGACATTTTAAGGATTCTATTCTAATGTGGTACCCTTTTAAATATATATTTTCCCAAGTCACTGAAGAATGACGTGTTAATTTAAATTTATTAACCTATGCTTTTGAGAAATGAATCCATAGCTGGCAGCAAGAAACTAATAACAAAATAATTTATCTTTCAGTTTTGTTAATACAAGAGTGCAAACACTTGTTGGAGAATCAAATCACCTTATTAATCAATTTGACTATAACTTATCATCCTGTACTCCTTCCATCCACCCAAATTAAAAAAAAAAAAAAAAGAAAAGAAAACTGTTGGAAGCATAGACTCATTAGGATAGACAGATAATGCTAGGTGAGAAAATAAGTTTCTTTTTTTTTTTTAATTTCACTTCCATGTACATAAATAAGCATTTACTAGTATATAACTATTAAATGGTTTTCATTTCCAGAGTTTCTAACTTAAGAACAAACTATGAAAACAATATGCAGCCTTTCCTAGATACATCAATAAACACTACTTTTCATTTAAATTCATTAGTTTAATTATTTAGGTGAAGTGATAAAAAATACTTATCATCAGCTTGTTGTTGGCTAGAATTATAATGACCAAAGCCTGCAAGCATTCTTTTGAATTTGTAGGAAGTTAGAGAAGGCAGCATTGCCTATGCAGATGGAGAGACTGGTACTTTGCAAGTGCTTATTCTATCGAGGACATAAACACAAGTTTGGGATCCAATAGCAGCAGATGATGTAAATACAGATGTGTATTAGCATAAAATGGTAGGAATCTGAATTAGATGAATGGTAATCATAATTTTAAAAATAGTGTAGGAGATACTGGACCTATTACTAAGAAAGAATTAGCCAGACTTTATAGCTAGTCAATTTTGTTATTGCATGATTACAAAATGGGGTGATGATAGAATAAAATATGAAATGAAGAAGATAATTTGGCTAGGGTGATAATAAAACAATTATCTCTGACCATATTGGAACAGGCTATTTTAAAAAGACTCAGATCTTGGGTGAACAAATTAAGGCCTAATGTTGGCATCCAGGAAATGCTGAATGAATGTGAATTGTTTAATAAATAAAAGCAGCAAGTCATAGGATATGATTACTAATGAGGTGTTATCAGATAGCTAGATATTACCTTGAGCAACGAAAGCTTTGAAAATGTCCCTGGATATCACCACTAGTGTGCCAGGTCCAGAAAGCCAGCTGAGCCAGGCCTTAGTTTACGGAGCTATAGCTCAACCCTGGGAGGTGAGAGAGTATGCAATTTGAATTTCTGTGCTGGCCACGCCAGGTTCTTCTGTGAGTGTATCGTCGACTTGGCTTGCTCTCTAATCTGCTGCATTCTTGCTGAGTCTGAGGCATTCCTCTTCTCAGGCATTATTTGTTGTCAGAAGGAAGCTAGGTTGCTATAGGTAAGTATTGATTCTTGTGCAAAGAGAAGAGAGAAAATGCTGAATATGATGTGACAGGCAGGTACTGAAGTGGAAACTGCAACGATATTTTCAAAGGATGTTGGATTGAATACAGGCGACCATCCAAGGTGATGGATATTTTAAGTTTTTAACATTTCCTATAAGAGGGGATAGACCCATATGGCCTATTACAGGTAATTTAATAATTAAAGGAAAATAAAATACTCTAACTCTTCAACCAAAACCAAGCTAATGTAATAATAATAGTTTCCATTTATTAATTATATGCTTTTTCAATAACCTGTTCAATTCTCATAGCAGCCATGTGAGGTAGAGTTGATTACAAATTCATCTAACTGAAATGGAAAATGAGAAGGTAAGTGACTGTTCCCATATCATTCAAGATGCAACTGGCAGAAGCAAGGATCCAAATTTATGTCTGCCCATCCCTAAACCCAGTGATTTTATTTCTGAGCTATTTTGACTTCCCACCTGGAGAAGCAACTACAGAGAATATAATTTCTGAGAAGCAGAAAAAGGATTTGCTCACAGAAAACATACCCCTGCCTGCCAAGTGATGCTTAAAATCCCCTTAACAGGGTGTTAAATTCTTTGCTTCCACAGTCTGTGATAAGGTTTAAAATAAAATGCAAATAAACTTTAGAGAGATAACATTTGGGAGGAAATTCATGAAAAAAATATCTTTTTGTGAGCAGATTTGTTGAGGGAATAACGATTACGCACCACAAGGCATGTACAGGAGAGGCAAATAAGAGCAATGGGAAAAGAAGGGGACAGTGGAAGACAGGGACAATAAATGCCCTGTTTCACCACTATTCTTGTGTGAAAGTCTGTCCTGAATTTTCTTTCTGGCATGACATTAGGATCTTTAGGAATATGGTAACAACAGAAAGAAAAGAAAAAAAAAAAAAGAAAAGAAAAAAACCCACACACATTGTTATATTTTTGAACTCTGAGAAATAAGAGCAATAACACTTACAAGAATATATTTAACTCCCCAACTTTGATTTCCTGAGAACTGCTACTAAGCCATAATGTTACCCTCTGCTTCCCCCACCTCTATATTCTTCTTTTCAAAAGCTGTGAATGCAATTGTGCTCAGAGAGCCATTTCTACCTGCCTATGTTGTCTCTGGGAAAAGAGGCAAGTTAAAAGAAGGATAGTTTGCTACTCCTTTAGTATCAGAAAATGTGCACAGCTGCTACAAATATGCTACAAGGGCAACATCTGGAAAGAGAGTTTCCCTGGTGATTAAATCATTGCCATTCACCTGCAAGCACAATCTTTTTCTTATAGCTGTTCCTCTCCCTTTTGCAATCCCCAGTTCATAACTCAAAAAAATGAAAATAAAATCATGCTTTAAATATACCTGCATTGCTTCTACGTTTGGAATTATCTTCAAGTTTGTTTGACTTGAGATTCCCAAGCATTAAAGAGTGTTTGATATTAAAACTGAAACAGTTTTGGTACATCTTCATAGTGCTTTCTTTTAACATTAGTTAACAGACCTTATATGAAAGGATGGGGTATATTTAATAACTGAAGAAAGCACTGAAAATTTCACTTCAAATTTTGGTAAATGCATGAAAAATGTCTATGGGGATTTAAATGATCAAATAGGGAGATCTAAAGGAATGCTAGTTTACACTAACAAAACTGGTAGTGTTTCCAGATGAAGTTGGAAAGAAATCTTTAGGACTCTAATTTTTCTGCCAAACAAACATGCCTCATCAACCTGAATGTAGAAACACCTCAACTGTGAGAAAAAAGTAAAATAAATATATCTGTCTGTGGAATTTCAAGAACTGCTTTTATCAACAGAAATATAACAGAAAGATCCTTATTTAAAATGATGAAAAGGTAAAATAGAAATAACGCAAGAGTGCAGTATATTTCAGCATGAATACACAGCCTCCCTATCAAATAAATGACATATTAGGCTTAAATAAATGCAAAGGATACCATATGTTTCCCTGGAGCATTTCATTAACAATAGTGCATTGTGAGTTCTCAAAAGAGAGATAAACTATGGGATATTGTCCAAACTTACTGAATTTTGGAACTACTTTTCAAGAAACTAAAAGTACTGCCATTTATAAAATATTTTTATATGCTAGGCATTGTTAAATACTTTACATATCCGATTCTCTAACCACTGTATCACTTTATGAGCAATGTCTTTTTTTATTATTTCAGTTTACGGAAGTGGAATCAAGTCCTAAGTGATTAGTCAATTTGCTCAAGATAAGCACAATATTAAAAAACGGACCCCATCTCCCATATTTTCATAGCTCCTCTCTTGCCTGCTGTGCTCTATTACCTTCAACAGTATAACCTGAATACCAGCTCAATAGTATATCAGTCGCTGAAAGAAATGTTCACTGATACTTATGATCATTTTGAAGTATCAAGAACACTCTCATGAAGGAGTTAAGGGTGGTAAAAACTCAGTAAGTGTAGCCTATTGCAATTTAGTTATTAGCAACGCCTCTATTTTCAGGTGGGTAAACTTGTTTTCTATATAAGGACTCTGTAAAGTGAACACATCGATTGTATTCAAATGCACACAGTTTTCCATGTAGTATAAGACTACTATTAATTCTTACCTTTGGACTTTTCATCCAACATCCATTTCAACAAGAATATAACCATTGAAGATAATCCAGTGCTTATAATACAATGAAGATGCCTTTATTCATAGATCTATTAGGTCAAAAGAAAATGGAAAGAAGGGAAGCAGGCAAGAAGGAAACGAGGCAGGGAAAGAGGGGGAGAGGGAAAGGGAGTTGATAGGGTGGAAGAAAGGAAGGAGGAATCAAGGGAGGGAAGAAAAGGAATTCAAGGAGAATATTTTATTTCTTGTATTTAAAAATGTTAAGAATTTGTAAGTCAATGACCAAAGGAGCAAATATATTTTGAGTTTTATTTACATACTAGAATTATACCTTGATTTAAAAAATTATTTAAGTAAATTGTTAGCCTAAATTGTTATTTAATATTTTCAAGGTGTTTGCACACCCATTACACCAGGCTGCTGACAGCTTTGCACTGATTCTATTAGCACAAGTCGTATAAAATGGACATTTCCATTATCTTTTTCATATCTTTGTAACTCATAGTATCTTGATTTTTTTAAGTTTAAAATAGTTTATCACCACTGCATATGACATTTTGGGCATGCTGTATTTTACACAGCATCATGTCTCACTGAAAAACTAAAGTAGTAACAGCATTATATGTAAGTATACTTCAAC
This sequence comes from Plecotus auritus, assembly GCF_963455305.1. NCBI lineage: Eukaryota > Metazoa > Chordata > Mammalia > Chiroptera > Vespertilionidae > Plecotus > Plecotus auritus. The sequence goes on along the minus strand of NC_137774.1, from coordinate 153,768,354 downwards.
CTTCATAGCCGTTCATTTGTGCCAAATATTTTAATTATGTCTTAAACTCATGAATTTATTATTTAAATTTTATGACTTTTGCAACTGAAAGATTTTAAAAAGCTTAACTTTCTCAAGGTTCCATGTTCCATTTTAATGCCAGTATAATACATTTAACAGAACTTCAAAATAGATATAATTTCTATTGTAGCATATACTTTTGAGAAAGAATGCAATGTACATTTGCTTTGTAACTTTCACAAAATTTTTTAACTTTCCCATATTGTCAGAGCTATTGTATTTCAGTAAAAATGGCTATTTCAAAACTTTGTTTTCTGTTTGCTGTTGTTGTTGTTGTTAAAATAAATGCATGCTTTTTTTTTGTCTTTACCTTACTTAGCTGGTAGTTCAAACTAACTATTTCTAAATATTATCAACTTTCATAAGGTGTTATAAAACAGGACCCACAAAATTAAAGATTGTTACATCAGATTGCCATAGGCTAGTGAAGATGAAAGAAAAAGTCTAATGATCTAGTAGCCTTCTCTTTAACTAAAGTATCCTTGTTTTGTGCTCATGTTAGTAATAGATTTTTTATAGGATTGCCCTGATATAACCAGTTTTATTTAGCTTTACTCCTTTACGTTTAGATATGAAAGGTCAATATAAACTTTATTGCATTACTTTAAAAGTTAGCAGAAATTCATATATTTTAAGCAATTGTTGAGAGAGAGGTTTGGAAAGGTAGACCTGAGATTTCTGAAAAGAATGACAAAAAGGAGAGCAATCTATCATATGAAGGCATCATTAAGTTATTATTAGAGACTTTATTATTTATAGCCTCTTGATCCTTTGTAATTAAATTATAGTGGTCTCATAAAGACACCTATTCATAATTCATAAGAATTAAGCAAGAAATTAAATTATTATTCCTTTATTAATTATTTTAAGGTGCTAATATTTACCTTAAGACCAACTTCCTATCAAAAGACTTTCTTAAATGACTCACTGGTATTTAATTCTTGTCTACTTTAATTTACATTTTGGAAGGACTTAAGCTTTAACAGTCTGCATAATTATTATTAGATGGTATCAAAATTGCCATTTACTCTTTATTGACCAAGTTATTGAACATCTATAATTAATGCAATATATATCTTAATTTATTTTATGCTATGTGGCATTATAACATTCTTATATGACCTCCTAGTGTGCCTGCCCTATTGAATCTCCTAGCCTTAAGTGTGAGTGGGATTTACAAATGTGATGGGATATCACTGTGATAATTATGTTACATTTTATGGCATAAAGAATTATAGTCTCAGTTGACTCTGAATAAATTGAAAGGGATGTTATGCCATATGAGTAATATCCTTAAAAGGAGTAAGAGAGATTCTCCTGCCAGCCTTAAGAAGCAGAGTTCTATGTTTTGAGAGGATCAAAGGATAGGAAATGACAGTCAGCCTCTAGGAACTAAAAATAGCCCCTGTTGACAGCCAGCAAGATAGTGGTGACCTCAGTCCTACAACCACAAGGAAAGAAATTCTGTCAACAACTCCTGAAATTAAAAGAGATCCCTTAGTCTCAGGTGATATTCAAGACCTGGCTGAATCTTCCATTACAGTCTGTGATACCCTGAGCAGAGGGCCTAGTCAGAGAGCGCCTAGAATTCTCACTTACAGAACTGTGAGACAAGCAGCTAATGTGTCATTTGACAACGGAAAACAAGCCCAACACTCTCTTATTTGGGAGAATTCTGCCATTATTTAAGTCTTGATGAAACTTAGAACAATTCATAAAAAGATTATATGATGAGTGTCATGTGGGAAATTGTGCACCACTTTAGCACACATACCCACAAGCAAGTGCCCACTGATGGAACATCTTTGCTCCTAGAGACCAAACTTTACTTAGTGGGTATATTTTAGGACATGGGAGAAACTGAAATAGGTCCTGATTAGATTCTGACCTGGTTCTATTTTCTATGACAATACTAAATTTAGCATTACTCTTAGTTTCCTCCTCAAAGATCAATGCCTGCAGGAATTAGAGAAGGAAACAAAAAGATAATTATGAGAAAACAGTTAAGTGACAGAGGGTATGGCTAGAGAGGTGGCTTGAGATTAAAGCAGGAGACAACCAGGCATCACTATGGCAGAATAATATAGCACAATCAAGAATGGAGGCATGCTCTCTCATTTACCACCTCCACTTTGGACCATAAACATTCAGCCACTACCCACCTGTTTGGTCTCCACCATCTCAGCCCCACTCCACCATTGGTTTTGGCAATGCATCAGGCAATGCATTGATGCTCTGGTCCATGTGTCCTTATGAGTAAAATCAGGACATATCTGACCTTCTATGATTTAGGTAGCAGAGAAAAATGGGTGGGGCTCAGTTAACTCTAGGCAAATGTTCTTACTACTATCCTCCAAACTATTATGACCATTGAATTAAAATTCAAAGTCTAGTCCTTCCTAAAACCACTTCTTTATTGGGAGAAAAGGATGAAATCTTGATGTGAGTAGTTAGAGTGAGAAATTACAGTGTCTTTTTTGATGCTTGAGGTTTTTTATGTTGAGGCCAGTGAACCCCAGCATGAAACTGAGGGGTGACAGGTACTGTGATCTGGCCTTTTCCCTTACGCTGATAAGTTAGCAATGGATTTCCTCAGTGATTTCATCTAATCCTCTAAATTGGCAAGCAAAGTTGGTAATATTATGATGCCCATTGTACACAAGAGAAAACTAAAATTTAAAGTGGTTAACTAGTTTACCTGCTGCAGTACAGAAATGTGAACTTAGGCTGCCTTACTCCAGAACCTGGACTTTCAAATTCTCACTGCTGTGCTCTTAATCCTAGTGTTTATACACTGAAGCATACGGGAAAAGGTTGAGGAATTGGGGGAGATAAAATGACTTCTGTTTGGTCATACTGAGTTTTGGATTTCTGTACAGCTTTCATATGCAGACTTATAATAGGCAACATTAGAGGAATAGCTATATTCTGACATGCAATAGTAGAGGAATTGGTGTTGATTGGTAAGATTTGAGAATTACCAGTACACAGGTGGCAGAGGAACCATGGTGTGCAAAAGGCAATTCAGGAATGTAGAGTGTAAATGCATAAGAGGTTTATAGACCAACAGGGGAAGATTGACATTTCAGTGACAGGTAGGAAAGGAGTGAAGAACTGAGACTGAGGGGAAATCAAGGGGAATAAATAGAAGAAAAACTAGAATGGTGTTAGCAAGTATGTAAAAATCATTAAAAATGACGCGTTTTTAGCATTGAAAATGCCACATAAGAACCAAGGGAAATGAGTACTTAACACTGACCTTTGGGTTTGGCACTTACATGGACGCTGACATATTCAGAAAGAACAGTGTGGAAAGAGTTAGGTAGGCAGATAACTCTCTGTGAATGAGGTTTTAGAAGGAGAGAAAGTAGCAGCTAGTGTATTTTTTTAAAAATAACAACAAACTTGTCTGTGAATGGGAAGGGGAATGAGTGATTATATAAGTTTAGAGCAGTGGTCGGTAAACTCATTAGTCAACAGAGCCAAATTTCAACAGTACAACGATTGAAATTTCTTTTGAGAGCCAAATTTTTTAAACTTAAACTTCTTCTAATGCCACTTCTTCAAAAGAGACTCGCCCAGACCGTGGCATTTTGTGGAAGAGCCACACTCAGGGGGCCAGAGAGACGCATGTGGCTTGCGAGCTGCGGTTTGCAGATCACTGGTCTAGAGGAAAGTGGAGTAAAAGAATGGCAATGTTTTTAAAAAGAGAGATAGATATGTCCTCTAGTTGAGAAGATAAGACCGAAAATACAGAGAGGAAAGAGGGTTGATGGAGAAAATTCCTGATGAAAAAGTAAGATATGGATTCGGCACACACACAGGAGCAGCCATTGTTAGGAAGAACAAGACACAAGGGAGACTTGCAGTGAGGCCTAGGGTAGGTGTAAATAGGTTTGTAGGTTGAGGATAAGAAATAGGAAGTATTTTTACCCAATAATCTCCATTTATCTGTGGAAGATAAAGCCAGTTTCTCTACTGAGAGAGCAGAGAGATACACAGGAATTGGACAGCTACCTGTGAAAACTTATAAAAATTTGGAATAACATCTCAGGGGAAGAAGAAAGGAAGCTGTCAGTCAGGGACAAAAAAGCATTGGCAGATGCTACCTCATCCAGTCATGGAGGCTGACTACAGGAACTGAAGTGGAGATACTATGATTGACCAAAGATTTAGGACTGGCCAAAGGTGAGACCTGCAGGTGGGACTTTTTAAAAAATATATATTTCATTGATTTCAGAGAGGAAGGAAAAGAGAGAGAGAAAAAAACATCAGTGATGAAAGGGAATCATTGATTAGCTGCTTCCTGCACACACTACATTGGGGATGAAGCCTAAAATATCAATGATGAAAGAGAGTCATTGGTTGGCTGCCTCCTGCATGCCCCGCACTGGGGATCAAACCTGCAACCCAGGCATGTGCCCTTGACTGGAATTGAACTCAGGACCCTTCAGTCCCCAGGCTGATGCACTATCCACTGAGCAAAACTGGGGAAGGCAATGCAGGAGTTTTTGATGAAGGAGAAGCTTACATGCAAAATAATCCTAAATGATGGGTATTTTACTGAATAAGGAAAGCAAATGAATGGGAGGGATCACATTACTACAGAGTAGATTTAGGTCAGGAGCATTTTCAGTATGTGTCTTGGAAGTGAGTTGCAAATCTGGAATAGCAGTGAAAGTTTAAAAAGTCAAGTATGTAATGGACTTTGAGGCTTTATAATAAAATGGTCATCTGGAATGGTGCCACAATCCTCTAGGAATAGAACATGACTTGAGTTAAAAATCAAGCTCCCAAATGCCTGGTAAAACCCAGTTGTCTAGTAGAGGAAGATACAGCAGAGGAAAAAATATTTTTGCATAAAAGTGGACGAATAATATTTTTGGATTTGGCACTTTGATCCTCAGTGCTTCACCCCACACCTTGATATTTCAGGGAGAAATATTCATTATTGTTTGTATTTGGGGGCTGTGTTAAGTTAAAGGCTGGGTGACAAACTACAAAATCTAAAATATCAGTGGGGAAGGACAGACCCCAGGGGGACTCATCAAAGATGGTAGCTCTAGGAATCACAAGAGCATTACTTGAGCTGATCTCAAAGGAAACTTTCTCCACCTCAAATACTTTTCTGAGGAATGGTTTTCAATGTAGGTACAAATATAGAACTCTTAGCTACTCTATTTAAAACATTTTTAGAATTTTATCATGGTTTATTTTTCAGTATCTAAATTTAAATTTTGGGATAATGCTCATCTCAGCAACTTAATATCTACAGCCAACATACATAAATTAGAACACAAAAGCCCATGCAGCTATTTATTGGGTGAGAAAATCTACTAGATGGAAAAATCCCAGAATAGAGTGATTGTAAATCATATATTTGTGCATAAGAACATAAGTTGGGCAAAATATGCTACTCCATCAGCAAAACCCATAGCATTTATAGATCAGTAAAACATCTTTGAACATTCTTCAGATATCTGGCTTAGCAAAAACTTGAAAAAGCACTTCCTCATGTATTTTTGTACTGGATAGTAAAGCCTATGAATACTTCACAAGGCAAATTTAATCTTCATTTTTTTTATATCATCTATGTCAGCCCCATCCATGTTGAATTTGTAGAAAACATTACCATTTCAATCATACGCTTATTTTGAGAGGAAAGATTATGGGATGTCAAGGCAGTAAGAGGCATTAAAGGTCAGAAGCTCATCCACACAACTGGGCAAACTTTTTTATGTGTAGAGTTGTCACAATTATCAACAGTTTTCTATTTCAGCTGTTACCTGTGTGAGCCACGGCATCTGGTGACCTTTAGCTCTGCTGCTTCATCACAGTCAGCCAGGAGGTTAGGTTGTGTTAGGATCATTTCTGTGGAAATGAGAAAGTTTATTGAGTGTGTTATCGGTTGAACTGAGTCTCCCCTCACACCCAAACTCATATGTTGAAATCCTAACCCACAGTACCTCAGAATGTGGCCATATTTGTAGATGGGGTCTTAAAAGAGATAATTACGTTAAGATGAGGTCACTCAGGTGGGTCTTAATCCAATATGACTCATGTCCTTTTTAGAAGAAAGAAATCGATCCTGCCATACCTCAATCTCAGAATTTTGAGCAAGTTTCTGTTGTTTAAGATACTTATTTTTGCACCCAGCTGGCATGGCTCAGTAGTTGAGCATCAACCTATGTACTAGAAGGTCATGGTTCGATTCCTGGTCCTGGCACATGCTTGGGTTGTGGGCTTGATTCCCAGTGTGGGGTGCAGGAGGCAGCCAATCCATGATTCTCACTCATCATTGATGTTTCTATCTCTCTCTCCCTCTCCCTTCCTCTCTGAAATCAATATAAAAATATATTTAAGAAATACTTTTTTTTTATGGTAGCCTTTGCAAACCTGTACAGGAGCTAAAATGAAAGCAATTCCTAAAAAGCCAGTATTCTCTTTGCAGATCCAGTTTTCAAGACTCTTTCTGCCTTGCCAAAGACAGCCCAGTTATCCTAACACAGCAGATTGAAACAAAGAGTTCACATAGAGAGCTCAAGGATGCTAAAGGCTCTCGGTGTCTCCTCAAATCCTTTTTGCACTATTTTTGCCCCTCATATTTCAGAAGGAGGGTGTGAGAAAGAAGCTTAGCATTCCCTGGGGCAAAAGGGTGGGTAAAAGAGAGAATTTAAATTACCTGCTAATGAGTAAAACTCCTTGGTGTATAAAGCTAAACTTTATAAGTTACTAATTCAAAGATTTTCTGTGTAATGTATGAGTTTGGAATACACTCCAATTTAGTGTTTAGGGCATTAGGAAAACTCAGAAGCACAGCTTGAATGCATTCTAATTACAAAATTAAAAGATGGGATATGGAACTACTTAGCATGCCATTTACATACTTGCAAACAATAATGAGTGTTTCAAAATAAGCAGCAGTCTAATAAAATTCAAATGAATGATTGTTGGGTTATGGTAAATAGTAAAATGTTATTTCCTTATCTGAAAAGCAGTACATAGAATGACGGCATGCCAAATATTTGTCTGCAAATGTCAACAATATAGTAAGTCCCAGCAGTCTTTTGAGGGATTACAAAACAGATAGAAAATGACTCAGAAGTAAAACAAATAGTTTATATTGGTAATTTTTTAATGGAGAAAACATTCTTGTCGGTAAACACTAACTTGTTCTCCCTGTCTGTTACTGTATGATGTGGTGAAATCCTCCTCTATTGCCACTCAATTAAACTGTGAGAAACTTGATGATCTTGTTGTGAGGTAAGAGAGGATGTCCACTTACCAAAGATACAAGATACTGGGAATAAAACCAAGAGGTCATGGTTCAGTCAGGCACATGCCTGGGTTGTGGGCTAGGTCCCCAATAGGGGGCATGCAGGAGGCAGCCAATTGATGTTTCTCTCTCATCTATGTTTTTATCTCTCTGTCCCTCTCTTTACTTCTCTCTCAAAAAGAAAATCAATAAAAACATATTCAAAAAGAAAGTTTTTGGCTAAATCACTATTAAGTACGTAACATACCTCTTTGCTCTAAGTGCTAATAATATCATGTAACTTTCCCAATTAAAAAGTGAGAGAATATACATTTGTTCAGAGAGAACTCAGATTTTAAAGAGGGATGCAAATGATTAATATTTTGGAAATGACTGTATAAGTTAAAGTACTGAGAATTTTATATTTTTATTTTATTTATTTATTTGTTTGTTTGCTTATCCTCACCAGAGGATATTTTTTTCCATTGAAATTTAGAGAGATTGAAAGAGAGAGAGAAAGACAGAGAGAAATATCTATGTGAGAGAACACATCAATTGTTTGCCTCCTGCACATGCCCCAACCAGGGCCTGGTCCTGAAACCTACTTATATGCCCTTGACCAGAATCAAACCTGGGACCTTTCCTTCCATGGGCCAATGCTCTATCCACTGAGCCAAACCAGATAGGGTGAGCATTTTATATTTTTAAATCGCATAATAAACCCAGAAAGGTAGGCATATAGGACTTTTATTTTACAGATGATAAGCCTAAAATACAGTTAGAAACCAAGAAAACCAGCTGGTTAGTCAGGGTTAGTTAGCAGGGTTCAATCAAGAGCTCCAAAACTCATGCCTATTCAAATACACTCAGACACACTGAATATTTTGTGCAATAACTAACAACTATGCCAGGAATTTTATTTTTGGGAAAAAAAAGAAATAAACTTTTTTTATTTTATTGCAGACAGAACAATCTTATTTTTGTAGATTGGATGAGTGAATCTCTCCTGAATAATAAGAAACTGTCAGTCAGCTGTGCTTGAGCAAAAGCTTAACAGGACATAAATGCCAGAGCAGGATGAAGACAGTAAGTGGGAGAACTGCTATTGACAGTCTTAATAAGCTCTGATCAATTGATTTACATAGAAAACTCAATGAAACCTGGCTGACCAGATCCGAGCTGACATCAGAATGAAGTTCAATTGTTAATAGAGGTTGTTGTTTAGGATCCCTGTCGGCCAATTTATTGATCAAGTATTTAAACCTCTTTTGGTTTAGATCCAAAAATAAAGATACTACCATTACTTATCCACATATATTAAAAGCAAAACCCATGAACAAAGGCATAACAAAAATTTGGTAAAAATAATCATGCAATTCTGTTTGCATAGAGGCACAAATAACAATAAAGTATATTATACTTTTCTTAATAAAATGTATCTGAAAAAAATTGTTTTTACATTCAATTCTATGGAAAAGGCCTAAAAATAGTAAAGGAGCATTGCCTCATGGTCTTCATTTCCAGTTTTGCCACCAGAATTCCATAAAAATTCATAAATTATGTTAAAAATTATTTAGCATAATGGTTAAAAATGCCTTCACTGATTTTAATTAAATCCCATTTAAGTGACTGACTTTTTAAAAAACTGTTTTTGATATGCTATTTTATGTACATTCTCAATAAAATTTTATGTTATAAATTTTAAAATTAATATATACTAAGTGAACATATGAACAAAGTAACCAAAGACCCTTTCAACTTAATTCTGCTGTTTTTTGATCCATTAGCATTACTGGTGGCTGAGTTTCTACACACGAAGAATGGGATCCAGTACAATCTTCCATACAGGCTCAGAACATTTTATCTTAATTACATTTTATATTGCAAACAAAAATAGTAATATTCATGTGGTGGACTTTTAATGAGCTTGGTCAAACACAAACCTAACTATTGGATGTACCTGTTACATAGATAGCACTGAGATTATGCATTTAATAGAGGAAGGTAGTGAAACCATCAGAAAGTAGGTTTGCAAAGCTGATATAAAATACATAAATATTACTTCAGTTTCTTGTTTTCAGGTCAGTTTACTTTGTAGATTCTACATTTGACACTATAGTCCTTATTTTAGTCTTCCACATTTTTAATTTATTTAAAAGAACAAGAAAGCAGAATTAATTGCATTCTTGTCTGGGTAACATTACTTTTTGTAGCATATAATAACTTTAAAAAAATTTTTAGACCATGTAAACAAAATGAAGGGTAAAAAACCACATGATCGCCAAAACCGGTTTGGCTCAGTGGATAGAGCGTCAGCCTGCGGACTGAAGGGTCCCAGGTTCGATTCCGGTCAACGGCATGTAACTTGGTTGCGGGCACATCCCCAGTGGGAGGTGTGCAGGAGGCAGCTGATCGATGTTTCTCTCTCATCGATGTTTCTAACTCTCTATCCCTCTTCCTTCCTCTCTGTAAAAAATCAATAAAATATATTAAAAAAAAAAACACAAAAAATAAAAAAAAACCCACATGATCATATCAATAGATCCAGAAAAAGCATTTGATAAAAATCTAGCATCTATCTGTGCTAAAAACTCTCTGCAAAGTGAGAATGGAGGAAACATACCTCAACATAATAAACACCATATATGACAAATCCATAATCAAGATCATACTCAATGTGCAAAAACTAAAATCATTCCCCTTAAGATCAGGAACAAGACTTGGAGGTCTGCTTTTACCACCCTTATTCAACATAGTACTGGAAGTCCCAGCCACAGCAATCAGCCAAGAAGGAATGAAAGGCATCCAAATAGAAAAGGAGGAAATAAAACTGTCATTATTTTTTTATTTAGATTTAAATTTGGCCATTCATTTGTTTACAGTACTAATGTAGGTATTGACACAGCCATAAGTTTAATAAATCTTCAATAAATTAATGAGCAATATGTCTAAGAAAAATGCTATATATGGATGTGTACCTATTTATTTAAACTCCAAGAGTATAAACTACATGAAGAATATATTGCATTGCATAAGAGCTTTTTCTTCAGGGCAGGCACATAGGACTTGATATGCAATAAACCCTCAAGTATTTGTTGAGGCAACAAACAACTGAGTAATTAAATCAATATGATACCTATTATCTATAAACCAGAGGCCTGGTGCCCGGAATTTGTGCACTGGAGGGGGGGTGTCCTTTAGCCCAGCCTGCACCCTCTCCAATCTGGAACCCCTCCAGGGATGTCTGGCAGTTGGACATCCCTCTCACAATCTGGGACTGCTGGCTCCCAACTGCTAGCCTGCCTGCCTGACTGATTGCCCCTAACTGCTTTTGCCTGCCAGCCTGATCGCCCCCTAACCACTCCCTTGTCAGACTGATCGATGCCTAACTGCTCCTGTGCCGGCCTAATTGCCCCAACTGCCCTCCCCTGTTGGCCCGGTCACTTCTAACTGCCCTCCCCTGTCAGCCTGGTTGCCCCTAACTGCCCTCCCCTGCCAGTCTGGTCCCCTCAAACTGCCCTCCCTCCCCTGCATGCCCAGTCACCCTGAACTGCCTTCCTCTGCAGGTCCAGTTGCCCACAACTGCCCTCCCCTGCCGGCCATCTTGTGGTGGCCATCTTGTGAGCACATGGGGGCAGCCATCTTGTGCGAGGGTGTGATGGTCAATTTGCATATTACCTCTTTATTATATTGGATAATGACAAATATTTCACAAAATTACATTATGTGAAAAAATTACTTCGATTCTAATAGTTCCATATCAATCTATCACCCACATGTTAGTTTGAAAAATTTTTTGCTCTAAGATTTCATTAATAAAACAGGCTTCAGATAGTATAATAAAACCTTATTTTAATGGTCCCCTTAAAATTTTTGAAATACGGGTCTTTTTAATCTATTTAAGAATTTCACAAAGAGTTCAAAGTTGTTCAGAAGTAGTATTTATACAATGATAAGATATAAAATAGTTGAGCTGTGCACATAGAGACTTCATGAACCTGTGAACCTTTTTATCAAATCAATTCTGTGAAACCTTTGCTTTGCTGCAGAAAAAGGAGACTTTCAGCTGGTGTTAATAATTCCATGGAGACTAATGGAACCAAATACAGAGAAAAGCACTGCTCACTTCACGACTGAACAAGGCTCAGTCTCTTCTTGAGGAAAGCATTAATTCATACCAACAGACAAAAAATTACAGTAAAACCATCCACTCTAGGTTGTAAGCTATTAACAAAAGGGGGGAGGTATTTGCTCCCAAAGAGTGATGAGTTCTTACTGAAAGAGCATGAATAACTAACTTCAAATATTGGACTATTTGCCTGTGGTTTGTGAATAATGACATCTGAGTTATTTGAATGACATCATTAAAATTTCCAAGAAAATAGACTTGGGGTCTTCAGCATACATCAAACATGACCAGAGTTTTAAAAAATACATAAATACAAATAAAACAAAACAAAAAACAAAGCCAAAATTTATAAAGAGAAAATACTTAATTGCTAAGAAAAGATAATGAATAAATAAATAATAATACACACTGAATATTTAATGAATGTCTCTTCCAATGTGTCTTTACATCAATTTTGTTGCTTACTAGCATAATTTATGGAATGGATCATGTTTTTGAACATAAATGATTTTCATACTACATGGGAAATAATAGAGAGCCTTTCTATAAAATTAGTGTCACAAAAATTTCAAAATTTGTAGAATAAATTAATTTACATGCATGATCTCAAAAAAATTATATCAATTTGATATTAGGCATAACCAGAAAGGAAGACTTCTGGCTAAGGAAGCACTTATAAAAGTGTTTTGTTTTGTTTTCACTTAAATGAAATTCCCACTCCAGACACAAAAAAATTGTTTCTATTATGACCCCTGAATTAACCAGCTATACCAAATAAAGCTGACAGTTTTTTTTATTTTACTCTATTAGGACAAAGAACTAGTTAAACATAACAATTTATTACACTAAAATTAACCTAATAATACACAGAGTTAGGAATCCACATACAATTTGTTCTAGAGCTTCGGAGACTGACAGTAATATGATTTCCAAAGGTTGTGTAATAAAAAGAGGTTTACATAAGTGAAAAAGTCATAGCAGTAATGTACTTATGTTTTAACAACTCCCCCCACCCCCATTTTTTAATGCTATGTTTGTCCCAGAGTGAGACTGTAAACCCGAGCATCTGAATTCAATGAAGCCATATTAACAAAATTCATACAGCTTATGCCAGATGAGGCAATAAAGTCAACCGAAAGCCCAGAAACTTTTGGGTCCTATGACAATAGCTTAAACTGTCTGCCTGCCCTCCTCAGCCTCTGGGGGAATTCCAGAGTGCACTTGGTCAGAGTGCTCTCGTCCCAGCTGGACAGCTTGGGACACGAGCTGGTGACTGAATGAAGTGGCCTTTCTCGAGAGGAAGGCCAGACAGCTGGCGGGGTCACTGTGCCTTTGACATCAAACTCACAAAGATCTCTCCTTTCTTCTAATTTCATCCATTGCCTTTGAACTAACTATCATGTGAAGATCAACTATAGTGCATTTCATGACAGGAAAAGATGATAATCATAAACAATAAATGAAATAATTTCCTTCTGTTAGTAAATCAGAATTCCTACCAAGTAGGATTCGTTTGGATCTTTAGAAAGAGAGTGTAATCTGGTCTGTTGGGATTGATTTTCTTTTTTAATTCTGTAGCAATTGCTTAATTTTTCTGTGATTCTGTGACCAAAGAAATGATTATTTCTTTAAACAAAAACATTCAGTTCTTTGTACAGTTAATCAGAATCCTTGTTTTAAATGCAGAATTTCCTCTATTGCTAAAGAATGAAGTTTCCTCTAATTCTCTCAGAAAAGAAAATGACTTCTGCTTTATCACATAACCTTACAACTTTGTGACTGAGCCATTCTTGGCTGCTATGCTTTTTACCTTGATATAAAAACGAGAGTCAGATTTTAAATTCCCTTTGTTTCAGGGGAATAAATTCCACGTAGGGCCTTAGCTGAAACCAAATCTATTCATGAGCCAAATCTATTCATGAGCATATACATGGTTACTACCTGTGTAACATTATGAATAGAATTCCTGGTTGCTTGCCACAACTTGATGTCTTATAATTTCTGTAGAATACTGTTTCCTAGATTTTTGGGATTTTGAACCATTTAGAAAAGTGAGGAGCCACAAAGGCACATGAAGTTGCATTTTTTTCCAGATCAGTGTATTAAAAATAAAAAAATGATTAATTTATCACCAATATGTCATAAAAAAGATATCAAAAAATTAGAAATAACAATTGTAGTACTATGACAATTTTTCAAATCATAAGACCTAATTTTTAAGAAACACTCTCAAATCATCTTTCTGATTTCTCTAGCTTTGATGTCAACTTTGTCATGGATTGGCACTTTTCCTAAGACAGTTAGGAATTTGGGAAACAGAGTCTTGGCTTCTCATATAGTCTATGAATATTGAATACTTCATACATTATGGCCTTAAACATATACATGTGTTCTCTGGCATCATTTATTGAATTTAATGATTGCATATGAGCTGTTTATAAATTTTATGTCATAACTGTAACTTTTGGAAAAGTACGCAATCATTACCTAATAGTTTTACTTTTTCTGTTACTTTTACTTTTCTATTGACTCCATCCTCTCATTTTGGGAATTGTAACCTTGAATATTATATTTAAGATGATTAATATAAATTCAACAAAATTACTTAGAGCAACTGATCTTAATGATTCATTAGGTAAGTACTAGTAACTCCAAGTAAAATAATTGGAGGTTTGTAAGTTATAACAAGATGTAGAACTAGAAGTATGTATTTAGTGAAACTGCTTCATTAGGTAGACACAGTGAGAAGACAGACCAAACCTTGAACTCTTTTATACCCTATAGGCAACTATTTCTAGCATTTCTTATGGAGTCTTGCAGTGTTCTTTGGCAGGTATAAGCAAAATATATGCTACATATTTTATATATTGACCTTTCTTACACAAAACTAGAAACTATAGACCTTTGTATATAACTTTTTGCACTTAATAAAAATACCTTAAATATATTTCCATACCAGTACATAGACAATAACGTCATTCTAACTCTTTTCACCCTTTAATGAAGTGTAAAAGCCTAGAGAGATACATCTTTGCATATTTTATGCAAATGAAGTCATCAGTTTGATGTTTATTGGCTGACAACATATATACTGGACACCTTTATTTAACAGTTAAATATTCAGATTTATTTTACTTTCTTGTCATTGCATAAGGGATGTTTTTAAAAAATAATATGATAGGAAGAGTTCCAATTTGCTTGTTAAAGGTAAAAAGCAATTGCTCATTCTACAGGTACTTGGTATTTCCTGTAAACCCCTATTAAATGTGTGTACTGGAAGACACGGGTGCTCTGGAGGTCTTGCCAGTAATGATGAGTAGGCAGGCATATCTACTGATAGATATGAAAATAACTAAGACAAACTAATAAGTTCAAGTGCTTTATAATCCTAGGTGTCATTTTATTTAGACTGATGATTCCACATTTACTCAGAACATACGCCCTGTTTATGAAGCAGCTCCACGTGTATACCAATGTTTCACATTAACAGTCCAGGAAAGTCAGAGAGTGGACTCCTAGCTGGAACAATTACAGTTTATTGTTGAGGAGTTTAAAAGCATCCTTCCTGTCTGAGGTAGCTGAGTTCTGTTCCAGGAATGTCACAAATGAGCTGTAGGAATTGGGGAGAAGTGTACATCTCCTCCAAGCTCCAGTTGCCTTATTTGTGAAATGGGAAACTATTTCATATTTAAATGAGAAATGGATGTTTAGCAAAGAATCTCAAAAACAGTACACATTCAAAATAAACTATATGATGATGAAGATGGTCAGCCCCAATGAGGGCAAAAATATTAATAAAAATAGGGTTTAAACTGTAAACTAAATCATGTATGAGGTTAACTCTTTCTAAAATTTGCATTTCTAAGAAAATGAACTTAACCCTTAAGTTTATGTTTAACTCAGATAAAAAAAATTCTATAATGTATTTTTAATATGAGATAAATATTTTATTGAACATTTTGGTTGTATTTTTCAATGTAATTGAAAAAGATTAATTTTAATAATGCTACTGATGCTAACTTACAGGATGCTACATTTTTATAAAGATATAAAAGTAATTTAAAACAAGATATACTTTTATATATAACTCATAAATATTATATATACATATTAGATATATGTGCTTATGTATATGTGTATATAAAACTTCAGTTCTTAGTGGGAAGACAATATATAATGGAAAGATTTCAAAATCCAGTGTGAGGCTTTAGATACCTTCTGAGAGTAAATAATTCATTTTATTACTATTTTTAAACCTTTATTGTTTTTTTATATACATTTTTATTGTTTAAAGTATTACATGTAGTAGTACATATATCTCCTTTTTTTTCCCCATTGACCTTCCCCCAGCCTCCTCTACCCCTGTCATATGCCCTCATCCCACCTGCCCCAGTGTCTTGTGTCCATTGGTTGTGCTTATATGCATGCATACATGTCCTTTGGTTGATCTCTTTCCCTCCCTCCCCAACACTCCCCTGCTTTTCCGCTGTAATTTGACAGTCTGTTCGGTGCTTTACTGCCTCTGCATCTATCTTTTTATTCATCAGGTTATAATGTTCTTTATTTTCCATAAATGAGTGAGATCATGTGGTATTTTTCTTTCATTGCCTGGCTTATTTCACTTAACATAATGCTCTCCAGGTCCATCCATGCTGCTGCAAATGGTAAGAATTCCTTCTTTTTTATAGCAGCGTAGTATTCTATTGTGTAGATGTACCATAGTTTTCTAATCCACTCATAGGCTGATGAGTATTTGGGCTGTTTCCAAATCTTAGCTTGGTAAATTGTGCTGCTATGAACATAGGGGTGCATATATCCTTTCTGATTGGTGTTTCTAGTTTCTTGGGATATATTCCTAGAAGTGGGATTACTGGGTCAAAAAGGAGTTCCATTTTTAGTTTATTGAGGAAATTCCATACTGTTCTGCACAGTGGCTGCACCAGTCTGCATTCCCACCAGCAGTGCACGAGGGTTCCTTTTTCTCCGCATCCTCGCCAGCACTTGTCGTTTGTTGATTTGTTGATGCTAGCCATTCTGACAGGTGTGAGATGGTACCGCATTGTCATTTTGATTTGCATCTCTCTGATGATAAGTGACTTTGAGCATGTTTCCATATGTTTCTTGGCCTTCCTTCCATCTTCTTTTGAAAAGATTCTTAGGTCTGTTGTCCATTTTTTAATTGGATCATTTATCTTCCTTTTATTAAGTTGTATAAGTTCCATGCAGATGTTGGAGATTAAATCTTTATCAGTGATAACATTTGCAAATATGTTCCCCCATACAGTGGGCTTTCTTATTGTTTTGTTGATGGTTTCTTTTGCTGTGCAAAAGCTTTTTATTTTGATGTAGTCCCATTTGTTTATTTTCTCTTTAGTTTCCATTGCCCTAGGAGTGGTATCAGTGAAGAAATTGCTTTGGCATATGTCTGAGATTTCTCTGCCTGTGGATTCCTCTAGTATTTTTATGGTTTCTCATCTTATGTTTAAGTCCTGTATCCATTTTGAGTTTATTTTTGTGTATGGTGTAAGTTGGTGGTCTAGTTTCATTTTTTTCCATGTATCTGTCCAATTTTCTCAACACCATTTATTGAAGAGACTGTCTTGACTCCATTGTATGTTCATGCCTCCTTTGTCAAATATTAATTGAGCATAGTGGTTTGGGTTGATATCTGGATTCTCTATTCTATTCCATTGGTCTATATGTCTGTTCTTGTGCCAGTACCAGGCCGTTTTGAGAACAGTGGCTTTGTAATACAGCTTGAAATCTGGTGTTGAGATCCTACCTACTTTGTTCTTCTTTCTCAGGATTGCTGCAGCTATTTAGGGTCTTTTTTTATTCCAGATGAATTTTTGGAGAGTTCTTTCTAGGTCTGTGAAATATGCCATTGATATTTTAATGGGGAGTGCATTGAATCTATAGATTGCTTTGGGTAGTATGGACATTTGATTGATGTTGATTCTACCAATCCATGAACATGGTATGTTCTTCCATCTGTTTACGTCTTCCTCTATCTCTTTTTACAGTGTCCTGTAGTTTTCCGCGTCTAGGTCTTTTACCTCCTTGGTTAAGTTTATTCCTAGGTATCTTAATTTTTTTGTACGATGGTAAGTGGGATTGCTTTTTTAGTCTCTCTTTCTTTAAGTTCACTATTGGTGTATAGAAATGCCATAGATTTCTTGGCATTGATTTTGTATCCTGCTACCTCGCTGAATTCATTTATTAAGTGTAATAATTTTTTGATGGAGTCTTTAGGGTTTTCTATGTACAGTATCATGTTGTCTGTGAATAAGGACAGCTTTACTTCTTCTTTTCCAATTTGGATGCCTTTTATTTCTTCTTCTTTTCTAATTGCAATGGCTAATACTTCCAGCACTATGTTGAACAGGAGTGGTGAGAGTGGGCATCCTTGTATTGTTCCCGTTCTTAGGGGAAATGGTTTTAGTTTTTGCCCATTGAGTATGATGTTGGCTGTTGGTTTATCATATATGGCTTTTATTATGTTGAGATATTATCCTTCTATTCCCACCTTGTTGAGAGTTTTTATCAAGAAAGGGTGTTGGATTTTGTCAAATGTTGTTTCTGCATCAATTGATATGACTATGTGATTTTTATCTCTCAATTTGTTTATGTGATATATCACATTTATTGATTTGAGGATATTGTACCATCCTTGCATTCCTGGGATAAATCCTACTTGGTCATGGTGTATGATCTTTCTGATGTACTGCTGGATCTGATTTGCTAGAATTTTGTTGAGGATTTTGGCATCTATGTTCATGAGGGATATTGGCCTGTAATTCTCTTTCATTGTGTTGTCTTTATCTGGTTTTGGTATTAGGGTGATGCTGGCTTCATAGAAGGAGCTTGGAAGTGTTCCTTCCTCTTGAATTTTTTGGAATAGTCTGAGGAGGATAGGTTTTAGTTCTTCCTTGAATGTTTGGTAAAACTCCCCCTGTGAAGCTGTCTGGCCCAGGCTTTTGTTTGCTGGAAGCTTTTTGATGCCTGCTTCAATTTCTTCCATAGTTATTGGCTTATTGAGATGTTTAGATTCTTCCTGATTGAGTTTTGGAAGGTTATATTTTTCTATGTCCTTTTCCTCCAGGTTGTCCAGTTTGTTGGAATAGAGTTGTTCATAGAATTTTTTTTACAATCCTTTGTATTTTGGTGGGGTCTGTTTTTATTTCTCCTCTTTCATTTCTGATTTTGTTTATTTGGGTCCTCTCTCTTTGCTTCTTGGTGAACCTGGCTAGAGGTTCATCAATCTTGTTTATCATTTCAAAGAACCAGCTCTTGGTTTTGGTTATCTTTTGTATTTTTTTTTTTTGACTCTATGTCATTTATCTCTGCTCTGATCTTTATTATTTCCCTCCTCTGCTTACACTGGGCTTCTCTTGTTGCTCTCTTTCTAACTCTTTGAGTTGTAGGGTTAGGTAACTTATTACCATTGTTTCTTGTTTTTTGCAGTAGGCTTGTAGAGCTATGAATTTCCCTCTCAAGACTGCTTTCGCTGTGTCCCATAGATTTTGGATTGTTGTATTTTCATTGTCATTTGTTGCCATTATGTTTTTTTTATTTCTTCTTTGATCTCTCTGGCAACCCAGTTATTGTTTAATAGCATGCTGTTTAGACTCCATGTGTTTGATTTTTTTGGATTTTTTTTATTGTAGTTGATTTCCAGTTTTATGCCACTGTGATCTGAGAATATGTTTGATATGATTTATATCTTCTTGAATTTGAAGAGACTTTGCCTATGACCCAATATATAGTCTATCTTTGAAAATGACTCATGTGCACTTGAGAAGAATGTATATTCTGTGGTTTTGGGGTTAAATATTTATTGTTGAAAGTATTACATAATCCCCACATTTTTCCCCCCATTGACACCTTCTAAGCTGCCCCTGACCCAGATGTCATGGCTTTTGTGTGCTATATTGTACCACAATTTCTATGAACCTTAATGTTGTTTCTTAAATGTGCATCCAAGAGTATATGACTAAGTGCTTAGAAGTGTATTGTACTTTTACTCATAATTTTGTGTCCATGAATATAGGTGGTTGTGGAATTATTCTTTTCAGTTGGGGAGTGAGGAAGAACTCTCATTGATTGATTTAAGGTGACAGTTACAGAATCTCACCACAGAGAGAGTTCATGGAAGAGAAATGGGGTCAATTGGACTAGGGTAGGATGGAGGATGCAGCACATATGATGTTCCTGAAGCAGGGAGAGTATAGTTTGAACAAGAATACCAGGGTTAGCACTTATTGAGTGACAGGGATCATGGTATAAGCTATGAGAAACATGCATTCACTTTTTTATTTAAGAAATATTCATTGGCTGCTACTACTTTCTCTAGGTGCTGGGGTTAGAGTAGTAACAAATAGTTCAAAGCACTTTCCCTCATGGAGCTCTCAAATTTATGCAGGGACATGATAAATAAAGAAATAATAAATACATAAATCGTCCAATGGTTATTAATGTTATGGATAAAGGGAAGTAGGTGAAGAGATGGAGAGTGTGAAGGAAGGGTGAAGATTGCTATTTTAGGATAAGTGGTAAGAGAAGTCCTTTTTTATGAGATCAACTTTGAGAAAAGATCAGAAAGGAGAGGAGTTAGCTATGAAGATAACTGGCTGAAAAATATTCAAGGCAGAGGAAACAGCAAGTGTAAATGTCTTATGGTCAGAACACGGCTGTTGTATTTGAGAAGCAGAAAGGAGTTGAGTGTTGCTGGAGAGAGTGAACCTGAGATAGGGGCAGTACACAGCAGATTACAGAGAGCCAATCTAATGGGCTGTTCTGAGCCTCTGGTTTTTGCTCTAACTGCAAGATTGCTAGTAGAGAAGTGATAAAATCCAAATTACATTTTTAAAGGCGCTTTTTGGTTGCTATGAGGAAAATAGATTTGGTTGGGGAAGTGAGGTGAAGAGGAAGTGAGAGAAAGAAACCCATATTGGAGTGGGTTCAATGGGAAATGGAAGTGGAGACAGCTGGTTTAAACATAGTTTAAAATCATCCTATATAATAAAGAGGTAATATGCAAATTGACTCTCACATCCTCACACAAGATGGCCACCCCAATGTGTTCAAAGATGGCCACCACAAGATGGTTGGCAAGGGTGGGTAGTTGTGGGCGATCAGGCCAGCAGGGGAGGGCAGTTAGGGGCAACCAGGCCAACAGGGGAGGGAAGTTGGGGGTGACCAGGCCTGCAGGGGAGGGCAGTTGGGGGCGACCGGGCCTGCAGGGGGGGGCAGTTAGGGGTGACCAGGCCAGCAGGGGCAGACAGTTGTGGGTGACCTGGCTGGCAGGGGAGGCAGTTGGAGGTGACTGGGCCTGCAGGGGAGGCTAGTTAGGGGCGACCAGGCTGGCAGGGCAGGGCTGCAGGGGAGGCTAGTTAGGGGCGACCAGGCTGGCAGGGCAGGGCTGTTGGGGGTTACTGTGCTGGAAGGGGAGGGCAGTTGGGGGCAATCAGGCCAGCAGGGGAGTCGTTAGGGAGTGATCAGGCTGGCAGGCAGGTGAGCGGTTGGGAACCAGCAGTCCTGGATTGTGAGAGGGTGCAGGTTGGGCTGAGGGACCCTCCCTCCCCCAGTGCACAAATTTCATGCACCAGTCCTCTAGTCTTGCTATAAAAGGAAAGGAAGAAATGAAACAGTAGCTAGAACAGCATGTGGTATGAAGGGAGTGTTTTTATTATTATTTTCAGATGGAAAATATGTCAGCAAAGGTGTACATTTAGGGAAATGATCATAGACCTGGAAATACTGATGAGGAGGAATATGGAAAGTGGGACTAATACTGTAATTCAGAGTCCAATGGTTGTCAAAAGGAGAGGGAGAGTTTGACTAGAAATACAGGTCTGGGGAGTATGTGCTTAGTTAAGGCTGGAAAACAGATGTAGGTGCTTGCCTGATATAGTGTAGGGAACTTGTAAAACATCTTTTCTGAATGCTTCTGTGTATGTCTATGTTTTCTCCTATAGAATTGGACATAAATTCATCTGTTGAGGTTAAAATGCATGGAGGAGATTTTGAAGAACTGAGGTAAGAGGAAATAATGTAAAAATTATTGTCTAGAAAAGGTAGAGAGAAAGTTTAGTAGAGAAACACAATATATATATGGTCATAGGTATACAGCAGAGGCTCTGAAATCAATATTCCTCATTGCATCTTGGCTCTACCACTTAGTGTCTGCTCCTGGGATAACTACTTAAAATCCATACTCTTCACGCCCGGCTGGCATGGGTCAGTAATTAAGTGCAGACCTGTGAACCAGGAGGTCACAGTTACATTTCAGGTCAGGGCACATGTCTGGTTAAGGGCTCAATCCTCAGTGGGGGGTGTGCAGGAAGCAACTGATCAATGACCAATGATTCTCTCTCATCATTGATGCTTCTATCTCTCTCTCCATCTCCCTCTCTGAAATAAATAAAAAATATATTTTAAAAGTACATAGGATTTAGTTTCTTAATTTATAAAGTGGGGAGAAAAATAGTACCTGTATCACAGTGTGCTCTGAGGATTTAATGAGTTACCCCTCATTTTATTTTTAGAATAGTTCCTTTCATACATGATGTGCTCAATACTTACTTTATGTTATTATAGCTAAGTGCTTATTATTTTATAATAATGCTTACTATTTCTGTAATGCCCTTTGCCCCTATGTTTTAAAGTGCTTCCAAACTCCCTGTTTGCTTTGATTTGAACACCAGGAAAAAATGGAGAAAAAATTTTTCAGGATTCTTCAGACACCCAGGAAAAAGTTGATGTTGCAGTCTGAAGTAAGAGGGCAGTTGGGAGGCAGAATTTCATCCTTAGGGGCCCTCAGTCTTTTTTCTTAAGACTTTCAACTGAGGCCCACGCATACTCTGTAGAGTAATCTGCTTTATTCCAAGCCTCTGATTAAAACATTAATAAAATCTAAAAAACACATTCATAGTAACATCTAGACTAGTGTTTGACCAAAAACTGGGTAGGGTGGTCTAGCCAACTTGACACACAAATTTAATTATCACGTGGTAAAACCAGAAAGGAGACTAGAGTCTATGTCCACCAGTTATTATTCTTTTGCTCTTTTCCCTATGTCATGCTCTATAAATCCAAATCAGAGTAGTTGGTATGCAAATTTGAGTTTTTCTGTCATTTCACAGAAATGCTTCTAGCATATTTTTTTTACATTTTGATCAAAATTTAATAAAACTATAAAAAAGGTAACTATAGTATGGAAAGTATATGTAAATTAAAACAAACAAATGACATATAAATAACTATTAACAAGATACTGTTTCTTTATATCATGTAATCCTCACCTCAAACTTAAAATGTTTAGTATTGTGAGTTCTATATTATAGAAAAGGAAGTAGATATTATGGGAAGCTATTATATGTGCTCTAGAGCACACACACAGGCCTGTAATTGAAATATAGAAATCTGTGATTTCAGAGTCTAAGTGCTTTCTATTTTGAAATGCTCTGCCTCTTGGTGGAACTTGAAAATAGGATACAGATTTGAGTTCAGGCTCTACCAATGGGTAACCATATTACCTTGTATATTCCTTAACTAAGTCCCAACTTCCTTCTTTATAAATGATAAAAAATAATATCTATACATCTTAATCTGATAGTACTTTTTGAGGTCCAGATGAAAAAAAAATGATGAAAAAGTTCTTTTAAACTTAAAAATGTCTTCATATGTAGTTCTTAACTATTATTATGAGAAATAAGGTAAGCTCTACCCTTGGTATATATTATGTGGATGAATTATTTAAAAAATGGAGCTTTATCACTATTGCTGATCTTGGAAACCCACATAATTTAAAAAATGGAGGGCCTCAGGGTTCTGCAGTTTGCACTGATTATTGTCACCTCTATTATATATATATATATATATATATATATATATATATATATATATTTAAAAAAACAAAAGCAAACATTAATTTGATTTAAGGTAAGAAATGTTGACTACTTGTTAAGAATTCAAGTTTACATTCAATAAATTGCAACACTGTCTTTAGTCCCAAAGAAAAATTCTTACAAAATACATGTTAATTTTAAAAGGCATGTTTTCAGCTGGAAGCGTTTGCTCTGCTGACACACACCTGCTACACAATGCCAGAAGCAGAACCGGACTCAGATGATTAATAGACACATCGCACAATCATTTCTACAGGGTGGGCCTGCAGGGCCTAGTCATTTGGGATTTATTTAACCTCAGTTCTGTGACAGGCCAGCAAGAACCAGAGAAATACAGCAGCTAAAATGAAGACTAAATTCTACAACTTATTTGAGATTTTTTAAAAGTAACTTTCATTTCTCCCAAGTGTTATCAATATCTCAGAGACTGTTCTCTATACTTGATTTCAATAATGAAATCCATAAATACTAAATTAATAAAGTCATTCAGCAGTAGAAAGTACAAGAACATTCTATTATTTGTGGTTAATGATACTTTCTGTGGTCAAAACTTATTGTCTAGCTGAAGAAAATTAATTACTAGATATGAAAATTGTCTTATTCTAATTATCTTCTCTAAAAAAATGTTAGTCATCTTGATATAGTATTTCAGTGCTGTGAAAATGAAAACTTGGTAAGATTTACATACTAGAATTTCTATACTTTCTTTTCTATATTTTACTTATATAAATTATATTTCATCTTCCCTGTTATATACTAAAGAATATTAAACTATATTTAGTTTATACACAGACACATGTACACACATTTCCACACAGAATGAAGAAACTGCAATGGGATTTAGTTTGGACAACTGAGTAAACTCTAACAATCTAATTAATTTTGGCTTCTTAAAAAGTGTGAATTAACAACAAAAAAGAAATTATCCTGGGTCATTTTCTCATTACTATTTAAGGAAAAATGTCTCATAAGAATGTCCATGATATTCTACTCTTACAAAACTTCCTTTCTTTACATTTTTTAATTTTCTTTATTGTCCTGCCTACAAAGAAAGTTTGATATACCTTTATCACAATCTTATCTATACTACAAACAAAATATCAAAAACAGCTAGATGGAGCATAAAACATACCTTAAAGGTGTGTGACCCTCAGTTAGTTACATAGCCATGGTTTCATATATAGAATGGGAAGGCAAATATCCCTCTTGAAGAATAAAGGAGAGAAAATAAGTAAAATATTTGACAGAATTGCTGACTCTAGTAAGAACTCAAAGGCAGACAGAATAACAGAAAACTCAATGAAGATGATGAAGATGAAGTTGGAGATGTTCCCTCTTCACTATGATAACCTTTTTTTTTTGTTAATCCTCACCTGGGGATATTTTTCCCATTGATTTTTAGAGAGTGGAATCGGGGGGGAGAGAGAGAGAGAGAGAGAGAGAGAGAGAGAGAGAGAGAGAGCGAGAAGCATCAATGTGAGACAGGCACATCGATAGTTTGCCTTTGCCTTCACACACACCCCAACTAGGACCAGGATCAAGCCTGTAACTTAGGTGCATGCCCTTGACCAGAATCGCACCCAGGACCCTTCATTCTGCAGGCCGACGCTGTTTCCACTGAGCCAAACAGGCTAGGGTGCTATGATAACCTTTAAAATACAACCCTACACCTTCATTAAAATAATCAAGTGAAGGAAAGAAGTAGCCAGCCTCTCAATCTTATATTGCCTGCTTATGTTATGTGAGAAGTCCAACTTTCAAACCTCTACCTGCCTTCAATATTCACATGACATGCCATAAGGCTTAGTTTGCTTTTTAATCCTGATTTCTTGACAACCATCTTGACCTACTCCATTTCCACTGAACTGCACAAGTTTCCCTGGGCATAAGCAGACCATTTTGTTTCCATACATCTTAATCACGTGGCTGCTTTTACCTGGAATTTTCTTCCTTACACTTTTGCAAAACTTACACCATTCACATTGAATTCAACTTGGTTCTCATTAAGTTTGAAGTCTTTCTGAAGGGCCTCTACTATAGTTAGAACTCTCTATTTCTTTATCTTCTCTCTCCAAAGCACTCTGAACACTCCATTCTTAAAACCCTTATATGAATTCACTCAATTGTGTTGCTTAAATAACTACCTCCCCATTTATCACTATTTTAAGGACTACCTTATTTCATTTTGCAGCTTAAGTGCCCCTGTAGTAACTACTACATAGGAGGGCTAAATTTTCAATTTTAAATAAATAAGTAACTTTGTATAGATTGGTGCAGTTACAATTACAGAAATGAATAAAACAAAAAAAAACTTAATGCATGAAATTGACATATTGAGGAGGAAGGCAAAAAGGAACTTGGGAAGTAGCAGCAGAGCAAAAGAGGACAAAAAATCTCTTGCAACAATAAATGCATCACCTCTTGATGACTTCATGCATGTCTAATCCATCAGCACATGTGTAAGTTCTACATCCTAAATGTGTCACCAATGTTTTTTTTACTTCACTCCACCTCTGCTTTCATTGAACTTGGACTGCAGTAATATATTTCTATTGTATTTTCTAGCTTTCAATCTTCCTTATTCATCTCCAAAAATCATATCTCCACATTCAAACTAGGATGAATTTTATTAAGCATGTGTTAATTCATGTCATTCTCCTGCTTCAAGTCCATCAGTATCCCTATTAATTGTGTCCAAGAATAAAATCTATATTCTAACCAAGGCCTACATGGCTTACATCTCTAACTCCATCTTCAATGTTCCCTATTCTAATATGGCAAATATTACTATCATGCAATATAAATTCTGTAGTTCTTCCTAACTGTAGCTCCTTTTTGACATTTAGGTCTTAGCTTAAATTAGTTTATCCTCAGAGACAGTTTTCCTGAACACCTGTTAGGATTGATTTTGGCTATACATAACCAATGTAAAACAAAGCCAAATAAATGAAGATTTGCATAAGTAAAAATGAACTTCTCACATAATGTAAGTTGGCAGAATAGGACTGAGATGGTGTCTAGTTTACTTGATTATTTAGGGGAAGGAGGAGGGGGTATATTTTAAAGATTATATCCTTGCAAAGAAGGCACATCTAAAACTGAGCTAACTTCTTAATGCAGCTTCTCCAGAGGCCCCACACAACACTTCCAAGTATTTCTCATTGGCCTGAGCTTGGTCTCAGGGCAAAGTAAATTGGTAAAAATAATATTTAAGCTTGGCAAGCTAAGTGAGAGGTCTTCAGTGAAAAAAAAAAAGTTATGTGGATGTCAGGTCAGTAGTGGGCAGTCTTTGTCATGATTCTGTATATAAATTATCACTATTTCCTACCTTGTGTGTCTATCCATCTCTCACCATTATATCATACAGTCTTATTCTAGTTCTTGCATAGGACATATTCATCTCTGTAACTGCTGCATGTATTTTTACATTGTCTGACAACCTTGAACCAATACCAGCACCACCACAAGTCCCTATCCATGAAGCCCAGGCCTCTCTCCTTCATCACCATGTATCCCCAGTGCTTTGGACATCACCCCATTTAGTTGACCTCAATTCCTATTCCACAAATGAGTAAATCATCTAAAACGTATTAGATCTTCTATATCTGAGATTATCTGTGCTTTAACATTTTTCATTATTTGTATAATTTTATATTAACTGGAAATAACTGAATTTGAATAGGCATAGAGGTTAAGTGAATTTGAATAGGCATAGACCTGCCACACCCTGGATTTTAGTCCCAAGAACAAGTTTACTTCTGCAAATAAATCTATTTTTATATTGCATTTTCAAAATAATTAATTAACTAACAAAATGAAAAGTTTTTAAGTAATTCCCTGTAGTGCCTCAATTTTTCTAACTAATTTTATTTTGTTGTTGTTCTCATAAGTCCCCAAACAACAACAACAAAAACTTCTCACTCCTAGTTACAAAAAGAATAATAATTGGTTCCCACAGGGTCAACACTCATTTTACTCAGTATTTGGCACCTTATTTGTAAAAATGCACATTATTTGTAAGTTATTTAAATCCTACTAAGACCAATTTGGACGACAAAAAATAATACTACATTACATAATTAATGGAGGGGTTGAAAAAGCTAACCTTGGGACAGGGGTGTTGCCACAGGGACTCAGTATTAACTAGAAATGAAGAGCTGAGTTCTGTCATGACTTCAGCATTCAGCTGTCATTCTCTTGAGCAGCAGAGAAGCTTGCTCCTCATGGAGTGATAGAATTTCCAAGAGGTTCTGATGTTGATATTTTAAACCTTTTTTCTCTTATCGGGCCAAAAATCAATGAAATATTCATCAATCATACCCAGTGTCAGGTTCAAGTCAGAACAAGAGGGTTGTCCAGGACTCACATGGTGAGAGCTCAGAAGAGAGCGGTTGTCAGGATATGGGGGAAAAGAGGGAGAAATCGGGCAGGTGGTGCTGTCACAGAACAATGGCATTCATTACAACAATAGACATATATGCATGCATTGTGATTTCCCCTAATGTCAGCCTATGAAATTGATAAGATATTGGTTCTCAAAATAACATAGAGTTAAGCACACATGTAGTAACATAAATGTTATGCCACTGGTATATATGTGCTAATGCATGGATTAAGTTCATTTAAAACAGTGAATCCATAATGATGAAGCAATTCTAACAGTGCCTAGTAGTAAGTTGTATCTAGTGGCATATGTTAACACTGAGTCCCTCACACTGAGCTTATCTCTGCTTTCATATCAAACACTCACATACACATACTCATTAAGGATAACTTTATATTAAAAAAAAACAAAAAAACACACAACCTGTGTTCTCTGTATTGCTGTGAGTTCCCTAGGGTATTTATTTGGAAGCTCTGTGTCAAGAGTTACATCTTTAAATCAAGAGAGAATAACATTAACCCTTGCATGCAGTAAATGCAAAATTAACTATGTTTGTATAAAATTGTTAAAATTAGTGCATAGTAAGATAAAACCTTTTTTTTTATTTTGTCCAGTGGGAATTAAATAAAACCCTGATGATGTAAACATATGGGTAAATGTGGCCATTAAATATTTATTAGAACACTTAAAGATTCAAAATTGTTTTCTAGTGTATGACTAGAAATATTATGCATGCATATTTTACATTGTCCTTAATATTTCTATGTAGATATTTCATAGTTCCGGAGTATGAATAGTATATCTGGACTTTTTTCTCTGCTTCCAACTCTGAGCTCAAGATTGTTTCCATCAGGGAACTAAAATTCCTTCCCAATACTTTGCTTTTTCTCCCTCTTTTTTTATCACACATCCCATCTTACTAAGAGTCCAAGTCCATATTTAAATACTAATGTGATAAAAATATATTTATAAGGGAAAGAAAGTGATATCCTTTATTTCAATTCAAATTGATGGAGACATTTCAAATTTTATCTGGCACAAGAGAGCATAATTTGCAAATAATAAGTTGGAAGAGCACCTCCGGAGCATACTGGCGTATGCCAACTGGGGGCTGGATTTAAATAATTAGTGAAATCACCATTGGTGAGCTAGAAATATGATAGTTTCACTCTGCACATTACTACCGCAGTGATCCAATCCAGAGAGCTGGTCTTCCAGGGACTTGCAGATCCACTGTCTTGACTGAGCCACAGGGAAATTTTACCTTCACAAGTTGTGTCGGTAAAAATGAATCATTATGAGGAAAAAAAACAAAATTAACGATCTCCTCCAGGAAAAGCAAGACTTACTAATGAGCACAAAACATTAGTTGGAACCAATGTTTTGTTTTGTTTCGTTTTCTGTTTTTAATCACAGAATGTGGCATAATCTTTATACAAATCCACAGTGTTTTACCTGCGCACAGTTGTCAACTTGGGATGAGAAGGATGAGGAATGAGGTCACCCTGGGGAACTAGACATACCGCCTTGTGACTTATTTAGAAGGTAGGAGGGGGAAGAGGAGGGCGCAGCATTTCCAACTAAGTGAAATGTGAGGTTTTTTGAAGCTCTGCAAGATAACCAAGATGGAGGAGAAATCTGCCAAATCCTGCATTAGCTCCTTTAGGTCTGACTATATCAAGAATGTTTTCAAACTGGAAACACAATGGCCAGCTATGAACTTAATGTCAATATTTCCTCAGCTTAAAGAAATCAATTTTCTCATAATTCTCATGGCTTGATGGAAGTAAATATGAAACTTACTTTTTATACTGGTCTGCCATTTAAAATCATTATTTATGTGGATTTTAAAAAGACTATTATATAGTATTTTCTGTATTTCTCACTTATTTATTTAATTTTTTTTTACTATGGGTTGGAAGTAAAAACTTGTAACACTTATAGTTTACAAAGTGTTAATAAAATATTTAGCCATCCAAACACATCTCTATCCTGTTTTTATAGAACCTTATTGGGAAATAACTGAAAAATAAAAGATAAATATTATGGATTTCTCCCTTTTAGCCCTTTCTATTTTTACATCATACATATAATTTTAGCACTCTTCTCTTCCATGACAGCTTATGACACGAGTCAATCAATACTAGGCTCATCACCACTTGTTCGCTAGTAACTTTAGAACAATTGTGCTACACAACTGTATTGATCTATAAATAAATGGCAGATGATTTGACTAGCAGTTTTTTGGTTCTGTAGAAATTATAAAGTGCACCCAAATATTCCAAAGGACCATACTTCACTGGAGAGTAGATGTTTCATCCTCAATTGACACAAAAAAGAAAGCAGAATAGTAAGACCTGAGATTTTTCTTAATCAATAACTATATCTGTAGGCCCATATGTTATGATTTTTAACAGGTATGGTCTTTTTAATTATTAAAATGTTAATATTAGTAATACTGCTTTTGGGAAATCAATATTGAAGGAAGTTTCAGGAAAAAAAAATAATGTACTAAGAAAAATTATAGGACCTATTATGGTAGCAACTCTTTCATTAGAAAAGATGGTGCATATGGTAGAGACCCCAAATAGGGAGTGGTGTAAAAAATTAAACAAGAACATGTTGCTACATTGTGATGTGGGGGTAACAAGTTCATATGAAGAGAAATGTGCCATTCTGCTTCCAAACATTGTTTCCCACCCTCCACGCCCTCGATAAGAAATTTGTGGGTTTCAACACCAAGCACGAAGGAATTAAGTGTGTGTGCATAAATCCTATACATTTCTTGCATAAAGTGATTTTTTTCTATGATGGGTTTGTCAGTGTTAAGGCAAATGATGAGGCATATGATGACAGTAGCCCTAAGGTTATATAAGAAATAATGGAAACTAAAAGTTGGGTAGAATGTCTTTAGTTTCTTTATCAAGATAAGCCATTATGGTAATTTACATAAACTAAAGAAATTCAAAAGAATATGGGGTTAAAATGTCCATGTGACCATATAGTTAGATATCCAGGCCTACATGTTCCAAGCAGGATTATATAATGCTATATACCAGTTTCATAGTAGAAAGAACATACAGTGTTTGAATTCAGAATTCAAAATGCATTTCCATTCAATCAGAACATGTAGCAAATGAACTCTCAAATAAGATAAATATTCACCAACAATCAACAAATACTTAATGACCATAGCTATTATTTATCCTTAGAATTGCATTTCAGGAAAGGGGTACAGGGGAGACAGTCTAAAATTCTCAGATTTCTAGGAAATTATCTAATCCTATTATGCAAATTAGTATTTCCTCTTTCAGAATGAAGGTATCTTGCTAACATTTCAGAACATTTAAAATTGTTTTCTTCTATATAAATATAATCTATTTAAATAATATGTGGTTAGGAATAATTCACTTTATTACATATTTAGATTTTTGTCCATATACTAGTCAGTTGTCCATAAAAAAAGACCTACCTTTTTTTTCCTCAATGGGCGAAAAAGAGGAAGAGAGAGAACATAATCAATTTTAATCATGGTTACATTTTTGTTCCATAATTTAAAATTATTTTCTTGCCTAGAAATCAACTGTGAATGAATTAAACATATTTCAACTTTCAAGGCAAAAATGTTTCCTCAAGCAAATTTCTTACTTTTCCCTGGGCAAATAGATATAACTGCCAAAGATGGTTTTTATTAAAAGCAAAACTGGAAAATAATGGCCATAGTAATATTAAGAACATATAAAATAATATAAATCTATCCCATCTAACTGTCAAATTAGTTTGAATAGGATTATATTTGGCATTAAAGAAAATTTTCATTTATTTTTACAACACTTGTGTAGGTCAAACTGGAGTTGGTAATTATCAGTGCAAGATTTCTTTTCCTTTGGAAAATAATGACTCAGACATTGCTGTCCACTGGTTTTTCTTTTTTTTTTTTTGTTTTTGTTTTTGTTTTGTTAATCTTCACCGGAGTATATCTTTCCACTGAATTTTGTTTGTTTGTTTGTTTTACAGAGATAGTGGAAGGGAGGGGGGAGAGAGAGAATTATTAATGTGAGAGACACACATTGATTGGTTGCCTCCTGCAAGAGCAGGGCGGGGATTAAGCCTGCAACCAAGGTAAGTGCCCTTAACCTGAATGGAACTTGGGATCCTTCAGTCTATGGGCCAACGCTCTGTCCACTGACCCAAACTGGCTAGGGCTGTCCACTGATTTTTAACTATGTATTTCACAATTAATCCATAAACAACAGCTACAGCAATAAAACGAGGCAGTAGTCATGTCTCATAGTGTATAACAGAAAAGACAGGTAAAATAAAAACTATATCTTAGTAGGTGAACTTCTTGATTCATTGAAAGCTCTTAATATCTTAGCTCAAATTCATTAACCGTTTTAAAATAAAGCAAATACTGAGGGAATTTGGAGAGTGTTTTGTTGTTAGTAATAGAAAGTTTCATGGATGGCTCTTATGGCCTTTGAGATAATTAGCAGCATCTTTGTATTTCTGAGTCGCTTTTAGGCTTCAAGGTCAGTTTTATATACTCCAGAAACTCAGAATGTCAGCTCTAGTCAAAAGAACAAGGTTTGATAAGCTCTGACAATTTATTCACTATAATACTGATCTTAAGCAAAAACACAAGAGTAATAAAAATGTCATAACTATGGTAGCTTTCAAGATTCACGCATTGATTCCAAGCACAAATTGACCTTCTAGTACATGGAGGCACTATCTTTGGCTTTGTGGATATTAAAAAATGAATAAATCACAGAATCTTCCCTCAAAGTGCTTATATTTAAATATGGAAAATGTTCCTTCCTCTGTCAATTGTTTGATACTTTAGAATCTTGTTGGTTTCTGTAATATTCAGAAGAATTGCCGATGTGAAAAGCTGTTCTTTTTATACATAATTCATCTGCACCCCTTTCCAATGCCTTAACTGTCTTTCATTGAGTGGTTTAAAAGAGTTGCACAAATTTCCTTTTAATTTCATTGATACAAAAGAGATGGTATTTAAGAGTCATGGAGTCTAATTCTTTATTACTACCTGTCTAAGAAGTAAATGAAGACGTTGTTATTAGATTCCTGAGGCTGCTGTAACAAGTTATCACAAACTTGGTGGCTTAAACAACAGAAATGTTTCCTCTCAGTTCTGGCTGCCAGAAGTCCAAAGCCCAGATGTTGAGAGGGCCACCCCCACCCATATATTCTAGGGAAAATCCCTTGCCTCTTCCAGCTTCTCTGGTCGCTGCTGGTTTCTTGTCTCGTGGCTGCATCACT
Organism: Plecotus auritus; assembly: GCF_963455305.1. Lineage (NCBI taxonomy): Eukaryota > Metazoa > Chordata > Mammalia > Chiroptera > Vespertilionidae > Plecotus > Plecotus auritus. The sequence continues at coordinate 153,735,334 of NC_137774.1, read as the reverse complement.
CCAGTCTGCTCTACCCCTCTTCTGTCAGAACACATGTAAGGGCACTTGTTATTGGACTAAGAGCCCACCTTCGCACTCCAGGATGATCTTTTTATTTCAAGATTTTTAACTTAATTCATCAGCGAGCATTCGTTTTCCAAATAATTTAACATTCATAGGTTCCAGAAACTAGGATGAGGGAGTCACTATTCACCTTAGCAGAGAGATAAAGAAAAGAAGAGTGGTCTTGTTTTCCACTATAGTATATCCTTTAGGAAGACAGAGATGACAGATTGAATGGCTTTTGAAACATGACTGCTCTTTCTGAAAATTCTAAGAGATTGTTTTCTCAAGTAGAAGTTTTTACTGGGTGGATAAGGGCATGCATTCTCTTCTTTGATGGTAGCTAGACACAATGTATTCTAAATAGCTGTCAGAAATTCAGTACTAAATACCAATATTTCAGGAATGTAGAGCTATTCACCTTGGGTATACATGTGAAAAAGCAATAGTCTCACAGTTCACGCCAAACTGTGTCATCAACAGATTTTGAAATAATCAATACTTAATCCTATAGCTCTAAATTTTATCCCTATTGCAGGATCACTCCTTTGTTGAGAGTCTCAATCAGGAATTGGCAAATAAAGCTCACATGTCATTCTGGCCTTCTACCTCTTTTGTATATATAGCACATGGACACAGAATGCTTTTAGATATTTAAATAGTTGAAAGAATGAAAGGAATAATCAAAATTTCATGTTTATAAGCAAAGTTTCATTAGAACACAATTATACTAGTTATTTAATGTATTTTCTATGATTGTCCTCACACTTTAATGGAAGAGTTGAGTAGTTGCAACAAGAGAGTTATGCAGCATCTTCATTTTTGCCTCTTGGTCTGCAAATCCTAAAATATTTCATCTCTGGACCTGTGTTTGCTTTAAAAGTTTGCTGATACCTGTCCTAGATTTGAGGCTATTAGGTTATTCTGTAGCAGAATGTAAAGTTTGGAGATTCCTTGTATTTCATGTAATTTACATCAATAAAATAGAAACATCTTCTCTTTTGAATATTAAGTATTACAGATAGTGAGGTTTTGTTTCTTGACTTACAGAAAAATTCTGACTCTTTCTTTAGAAAAATGCTGGCTAGCTTGCCCTAATTTTTAGAAATGCTGTCATACCTACCATTCAGAATTCAAAAACAAATTATAAAATTCTATTCCAACATTTATGTCAGACATTCACTTCCACATTTGGAATGTTAATGACAAAAAATATTAGTCTCAGAACTTCAAAATTACTTCAGTAAAGATGGTGTCTTTGTGAGTGTGAGTGTGTGTGTGTGTGTGTGTATGTGTATGCGCTCCAGTGTTTCAAATCTTTAATTTCCTTCTGAACATTTGTTACTTTTTCTTATCTTTTTTTTAAAGAATGTTTTTATTGATTTCAGAGAGGAAGGGAGAGGAAGAGAGAGAGAAACATCAATGATGAGAGAGAATCATTGATCGGCTGCCTCCTACAAGCCCCCCATTAGGGATTGAGCCCACAACCCAGGCATGTGCCTTTGACTGGAATTGAACCCAGGACCTTTCAGTCCACAGGTCAATGTTCTATCCACTGAGCCAAACTGGTAAGGGCAATCTTTTTTTTTTTATTTAAGAAATGTTTAATGACTATACTTTCCTATTTCTGAACTAATTAGAGTTATCAATATTTTAAAAATGGCCCAAGCCTGTGTTTACTATTCATTTCCTCAAGTTGCAAGTACAAGTCAAGATAAAGTAAAAGGTGAATTTGTTTTGCTCCAAAACATGTTTAGTTGTATAGATAATAAGTGCCATGTTTTAAACATAATATCTTAATTATAAATATTTAGTATTTTAAATTTTTAATAATTATATGTATTTTTAAGATAAAAGAGGAAACAAATTATTTTACAAATCTTTTATGGTACAATTTGTAAGAAGTAAGTGGTAAAGTCACATAAAAATGTATAATTTATTAATAATAATTAAAGGCTAAAAGAAAAAGTTCAGGGATGGATGGCTTTTCTCAAATGAGAACATCATAATATATAAAAACCCTGGGTCACAACGACCAGTAACCACCGAGGCTGGACCAACTGGAAGTCAGTCCTGTAGTCAGTGCTGGGTTGCTAACCCAGGGCTCACTGCTTCCAGAGCCAGCAGTGGTGCCTCAGCACTGACTGCTGAAGGGGCTGCAAATCAGGGCCAGAGAGAGGCCTGAAGAGAGAAGCAGGGACTGATCCGTTGCCTCTGTGGCAGCTTTTGATCAGCACTTGCCTCTCTCTTTCTCTCCCAGTCTGGCCAGCAGCCGCGCCTCCATTTTTCTCCAGGCCTCCACCCAGGCTGCTGATCAGCCCTGCCTTTCTGATTAGGCCCCATTGATAGGCCCAGAAACACTGACTGGCATAGAAACTGACCAATCAGAACCAAATCTGGGTGAAGTGTGAGGAACCAATGGCTGCCTAGGAGGCAGAGCTTTGGACGCTGCCTGGCATAGAAACTGACCAATCAGAACCAAAATGGCTGGCAGAGGAGGGCAGTTGGGAGTGAGATCAGGCTGGCAGGGGAGGGCAGTTGGGGGCAAGATCAGGCCAGCAGGGGAGGGCAGTTGGGGGCGAGATCAGGCCAGCAGGGGAGGGCAGTTGGGGGCAAGATCAGGCAGGCAGAGGCACTTGGGGGCGAGATCAGGCCAGCAGGAGAGGGCAGTTAGGGGCGATCAGACAGTCAGGCAAAGGCAGTTAGGAGTGATCAGGCAGGCAGGCAGGTGAGTGTTTAGGAACCAGCAGTCCCAGATTGAGAGAGGGATGTATGACTGCTGGTTTAGGCCTGATCCCAAGAAAACGGGCTTAAACCAGCAGTCGGACATCCCCCAAGGGGTCCCCGATTGGAGAGGGTGCAGGCTGGGCTGAGGGAAACACCTCTCCGTGCACAAATTTCGTGCACCGGACCACTAGTATGTATAAGTGTGTAGTGTATGTGTGTATATGTATGTATACACAAATTTTAAATGTAAACAATTGTGCATGTCAGAAAAAGCATGCCATAAAATGGGAAAGAAACACTATGGACTTAATTGTAACAAGAAGAATTTAGAAGATAGCTAGCATTTATCAGGTAAGATACCATATACAATCAAAAGGACAATTTGGATGTCATTTGGTAAAAATATAATAGGACATAGTGCTTCTTTAATAGATAACAAACTGGAGGCATTTTCATATAATGGAACATTATACAATAGTTAAAGTTGGATAAACTACTTCTACAACTATGCAACTCTGCCCCCATGGCATGAAAGCCACCATAGAGGACATGTAAATAGATGAGTGTGACTGTGTGCCACCAAAATTTTATGATGTACATTGACATTCCGACTGCACATAATTCTCACAAGTCAGGAGCCATCATTCTCCATTAATCTTTAAAAATGTAAAAACCAGGCTATACAAACACCTGAAGAGTGGACCTTAGTTTGTCAAACCCTGAACTAAAGCCATGTGTAAAAACATATACTCAAAAATCAATATCCTGGGTGTAGAAAGCAGACTGAGAAAAGTAGATGTATTTGTCATCTTTCTAGTGTCATTGAAACCATGCTGTTTATTTCTCATTCATGTCACACATCAGGCCTGCTGCCTGTCTAGGGGATATATCCTCTATCCTGAGTTGCTGGGTAAAGGCATGGGGTTTAGAATTTAAGACAAACCAAATATACTATGTCCACTCATATACATATATTTACTAAAAAATAGAAAAGTATTCACTATACTACAACATAATCAACTTCAACTTAGGGTTGGAAATGAAAGGAATGGACTTGGAAAGAGCAACAAAGTAAATTGTCATTTTAATAATCATCTAAAGCAACATTTTTTAACTTTTATTATTTGTGGCAAGAGTTCAGAGGCTTTGTTATAGGAAAAAAATCTATTTTATTTCAGTTCTATATGGTCTCCTATTAAGCTAATTACTGTATTTACCAATTTTACTTCTATATTTCTAATTTTTTAATTGCATTTGTCAAAAAATAAATAATTTGCATTGCCCCATAACTAAGACTAACCAAATGTTATGTAGGTTAGCTTAAAATCTGCTAGAATTAAATTACCTTTACTAAATTGTCTAAGTAGAAGGGTCTGTGGTAGCTTTATATTGCCATTTTGTCCAAGACTGGTTTACAATTTCTAAGAATTTGATGTAGAACAAATGTTTAGTAGGTCTTGTTTGTGATTAGTATGAAGTTCACCACCTTTCATTTGTATTCTCTTTCCATAAGATCCTGCCCACTATGTCATTTCTCTAAACTGGCCATAAAGAGCTTGAGTTAACTTTCCCATATTACTTTTAAAAATGTGTAAATAAAGTAGGATGCCCGGCCAGTGCTGAGTATGCATTTCTTTTCCAATAGACAATTTAAAATTAATGACAAAAACTTGATGGTTGTTATCAGCTATGCTATCAGCTGCATATTTAAAATATACATTACACTCTATAATCATCTTTCAAAGCAGTGTATTCTTTAACATTCCTTGAGAAAACTGATAATCTAGGATCAAGAATAAATATGTTTCCAGATCTTAGAAGGAAATTATTCCCTTTATGATTAAGTCTAGAAAAAGCAGTTTGTGACACTCTCTTCCTCAAGACCTTAAATCTCAGTTCCATATCTATGAAAACAGTATGCTAGTGTGCATTTTTGGGGTTGGCGGTATTTCACAGGACCAGGTTTTCATTCAATTTCACACCAACCATTGCGCTTCCCACTCTTAACGCTTTTATATGTGATTTTAAAATGTATTTTGTTTGTTTAATTTTTCTTATTTTGCTGCTGTCAGCTAAAGTACCTGGCCTTCCACCCCTAATTCATTCTATAGGAAAACTATTCTCTTTCTGTTTAGGTGAACTGGTCTCTGAGGAAGAGCCACTCCATACGTTCCCCAACACAAGCTGGGGAGTCCAGACGTGGTCTTCCCTGGCCCAACATTTCTAGTCTTTGCATTTGATTATGTTATTTTCTTCACTACTGTGCCAGAACTCAGTATGTAGTGACATACCAAAGGCAAGCAGTATACTATAAATATTGGAGGAATAAGTGGATGGTTGACTCTTCACCTGAATTTAATACTCTTTCAACAAATCAATGATGAGAAAATTGTTTGGTGGGTGATTATATACCCTCATCTCACCTATAACTGAAACATATTTGAAAAGTAGAAAATGAGAGTGTGTGGGGCAGTGTGAATATCATCTAGTTTCAAGATTGCTATCACTTTCCTAATCATTTTATAAATAAATCATCTTAAGATTTAGAAAGACTACATTCTTTTATTTTATTATTTTATTTTTTTATTCCTCACTTGAGGATATGTTTTTATTAATTTTGAGAGAGAGAGAGAGAGAGAGAGAGAGAGAGAGAGAGAGAGAGAGAAACACTGATGTGAAAGAGAAACATTTTGACAATTTAATGTTGCCTCTCATACACACCACCATGACAGAGGGATTGAACCCCCAAAGTAGGTATGTGTCCTGACCGGAAATTATACTTGCAACCTTTTGATGTACGGGGATGACACTCCAACCAACTGAGCTACCCAGCCAGGGCAGAAAGCCTTAATTCTTTTAAAAGCACCAATCAATGACTCTGCAAATTGAAGAAAATTATTGTCTTCTGAAACAAATAATTAGGAGAATATTTTCCAAGGAATACTTTCCAAAGTCTTCTTATGTTTGATTTACATATAAGTGCATGGTTTTCACTTGTACTCAGTAAGAGGATAGTGAAAAGCATGTCTATTCCATCTCCCCGGAATGAACCCCCCCTCCAAATTGGACTGGTTTTGTTGTTGTTTGATATAAAAGAGTCCCTTTAGCAACATAGCAATTGAATGTAATCAAATCTTAACATTGGTTTTCCTGTTTAATTTGGCATAGCATTAAAATTATATTTAGAAATTTCATGTATGTATTCCTTCATTGGACAATTGAAACAAAACTCTATAGTCTGTATGCAATGTGTTCTTAAGAAATGCCTCATTGGAACCACATTAAAATTATAACTAAAATACAGAAAAACTATCATGCAGAACCGCCTGAAATCTGCATGGAAGTCCTACAACTCAAGAAGTAAAGAAGAAAATACATGGAGACTGGTAGAAGGGGTGGAGGCATGGACCAGGCTGACACCCACCTACGGAGTTTTTTAATTGAGAGGGATATCTCTGCTCTGGAGGCCTCACAGGAGAAGCAAGAGATCCTAGTCCCACACCAGACCCCAGCCCAGGGTTTCAGAATTACTTTTAACTTCAGCTGTAAACCAGCAGGGATTGCTGCTCATTGGTATAGAGGCTGCTGGCATCCCAGGCAGTTCTTAAAGGGGCAGTACATGAACTTCTGTCCCACTCCCTCTGAGCTCTAATGCTGGTGGTGGCATTAAGGGAACCAGGGACATATGGGGAGCAACTGGATTGTCTGGCTTCGAGGTAGGAATTCAGGGTCAACTTTCACCCAGTCAGGGGTCATTGTTCCTGTGCTAGGACCTCCCCTGTCAGGCAGCTGACTGGCAGGCATATCTGAGTTTCCTTCAGCTTGGCTCACACTATTCCTTCCACCCTGGTGATTCCCTGAGGCCCCACCCCATACAATTTGCAACTCCAACCAAGCTGTTTGTGGTGGCTTTTTCATATGAATGGCTTGTCCTGGCTCAGACTTCAGACTTTCCTAAAATCTCTCAAACAAGCAGTAGCTGATGTCAGCATGTCCCATTCCTATCAATAAGAGGTCCAAGACTGAGCGCCAGCACTGGGCACTTGCTTCACAGCTTGGCCTCGCCTCGGCACTTCCAAACCCAGTATAAGTTATAGCCATCTGTAAATTGCTCTGTAACTCCAGCCAGGTGGCCCCAGGCAGTGGCTGACTTTGTAACTCCTGGGATGGCCCAGAGCCACTGCACCCAATGGATAGCTTCAGACTGTACCAGATTATAAGTCTACATATACACCAAGGACATACTCCAGGGGTAGACTCAGTGAGCACCAAAGCCCCACTGAAGCAAGTCCTACTCCATATGGATGTCTCCTGCACAGCAGCTCTCCCACTGTAGTTGCATCTGGTCCTCACAGCCAATTGGCCTATAGGTCAACTCCTCCCAGTGACACCAATAGCAATCATGGCTCAACTACAACAAGACTGTGCACACAGGGGCGCACCTAGAGTGCCCAGGTCAGGTGAGGGGAGGCTGAGCCACTGGGTCCTACAGGACACCTACTACACAAGACAACTCTACCAATTCCTGGAGACATAGCAGCTCTACCTAATACTTAGAAACAAACACAGGGAAGCCGCTAAAGTGTGGACACGAAGAGACATATCACAAAATGAAAGAACAGAAAAAAATATATATATATATAAAATATATAAAGTAAATGGAAACAAGCAAACTACTGGATACAGAGTTCAAAACAATGGTTTATAAGGTTGCTCAAGGTTCTTAGTGAGAGCTTCAAGGATCTTAGTGAGAATTTCAGAGACATGAAAAAGGGCCAGTCAGAAATTAAGCATATACTAACTGAAATGAATAATTTAAAGGGATCAACAGTAGAATAGTGAGAATCAAGTCAATAATTTAGAATATGAGGAAGCAAAAATCACCCAATCTGAAGAACAACAAGAAAAATGAATCCAAAAATATGAAATGAATGCCTCTTTGTAGTAGATGCCTAGGCCATCAAAGCTTAAGTCAGTTACTTACATTACAAAAAGAAAAGCCAACTCACAGACTTACACTATAAATTACTTTTATTTGGTTGGTGGTGATACTGGTATAAATAAACCTACTATGCTGCCAATTACACAAAAAAATAAAGCACGTGCAATTGTAGTACTAAGCTGTTAGACACTCTATGAAGTTTGTACAATGACAAAATTACCTAACAACTCGTATCTTAGACCAGCTCCCTCTGTCCCCCATCGTTAACCAGTATATGACTGTACTATTAAGGAATTTCTTCCAAGGAAACAGGACCATTATTTGATCTACTTATTAAAAGTGTTTCATAATAGCCCCGTTGGCATGGCTCAGTAGTTGAGCATTGACCTATGAACCAGGAGGTCATGCTTTGATTCCCAGTCCGGGCACATGCCCAGTTTGCAGGTTCTATCTCCAGTATGGGGCATGCATGAGGCAGCTGATAGATGATTCTCTCTCACCATTGACGTTTCTATCTCTCTCTCCCTTCCTCTCTGAAATCAATAAAAAATTTATAATAATAAAAGCATAATATGCTAATTACACCGGACAGCCGAATGACCTTCTGGATGTCCTACCGGACGACCTTCCAGATGAAGCCAAGGCTGCAAGGGAGGAGCCCCTTGAACACATTTCGTGCATTGGGCCTCTAGTATATTTTATAAAAATGTTTCATAGTCAAGGTGGCTTATATTGATTATGAAACATTTTTATAAAATATACTAGAGGCCCAATATATATATTGTTTGTCAGAGTGAACTGTTAGTAGATATGGATTGATAAGATGCACACAGCATTATTAGTTTAATAACTGGATGCCTATCCATTTCCAAGAGCAGACATGAGTTTATTAAAAACAATAATTAAGAATGCCCTAGACGATTTGGCTCGGTGGATAGAGCGTTGGCCTGCAGACTGAAGGGTCCCAGGTTCGATTCCGGTCAAGGGCATGTATCTTGGTTGTGGGCATATCCCCAGTGGGGGACGTGCAGGAGGCAGCTGATCGATGTTTCTCTCTCATCGATGTTTCTAACTCTCTATCCCTCTCCCTTCCTCTCTGTAAAAAAATCAATAAAATATATATTTAAAAAAATAATAATCCTGGTACTAATTTTCTTAAAAAATTGTTTTTTGGGTTTTTTTTGTTTGTTTGTTTTTTGTTGTTAACCCTCACCTAAGGATATTTTTCCATTGATTTTCAGAGAGAGTGGAAAGAATGGAGAGAGGAGGAGAAAGGGGGAGAAAGAGAAAGAGAGAGAAAGAAACATTACTGTGAAAAAGACACATCTTTTGGTTGCCACCCACCTGTGCCCTGATTGGTGGGGGGATCGAACCTGCAACCCAGGTATGCGCCCTTGACTGGGAATCAAACCCACAACACCTCAGTGAGCATACAGATGTGACACTCTAACCATTGTTCCACCAGTCAAAGCTTAATAAATTTGTTACACCTGTTTAAAACTATGGTATTTTTCACTTCAGGTCTAAACCAAGAACTACTGACAACAACTTATCAGCTTGGATGATTATATAATTATTACTAAATTTTCATGAATAATTTATGAAATGTGTTTAACTCTGCTCCAATTCATCTAATTAAGAGGAAGCTGGACAGAATCTTAAAGTTACTGAATTGCTCTAAGTAAGCTAAGAAAACTATATTAAAAAAAACTCCTTTAATGAATTGATGAATTTGTGGCAAAAATTAGTAAGAAAAGTACACAAACTAGAAATTTTGTTGTTAAAGCTGTAAAAATACATTAACATTTGTAAATATAATACAAAAAAATTCCCATATCTTTGTTTACTGATGTACACCAACTTTTAACATCTCATGGCCTTTCATATACAAACACAATGCACACAACATTCAATATTATCAGTTGGTCTTTTTCTGAATCATTTGAGAGCAAGTTGATAATACTTCAGTGTTCCCCCAAAACAAAGACATTCTCCTAATAACCCATTTATAATCTTCCAATTGAGGAAATCAACTCTCTCCTCTTCAATCCAACAACCCCATTGATACTATGGCACTGGTCTCAACAAGGTATTTTTCCTTTATGGTTTAGTACTCCTTCCAGAAGCACAGGTTATATTTAGTTGTCCTGTCTCTCTTCCTCTAAAATGGAATTGTCCCTCAGTTTACAACCCGCATGGGAGAAGGGAAGGGGTGTCAATCCCTTGGAGGAACAATGCTGTGTGAAGCTACAACTTCCTGGTAAAGCCTCCCAGGTGACCATGCTTCTAATGTCTGACTTCCCTTTGCTCTCTTCCTTTTATTAATATTAACTAGCTAATTATTATAACACTTCTACCCCTTAACTCATACTTTCAACATTTTATTTTTAGATTAGTATAAAAACATGCATTCTTTTAAATGCTTACTTGTACAAAAGTGAGTTCATTACTTTATTTGCTTAACATTGCTTTTTGTATTTATTTATTTTTTTCTTCTGTATTCATCTATTCATCCTCAGTGGAGTATATCTTTCCAGGGTCAGGGAGAGTCTGATAGAGATAAATTTTCTAAATGTTCACTTAGCATCTTAAGATTTATTCAAATTGTGGGATACAAAATAATGTGTCTGGGAAGGAATTTATAAAATCAAATTTAGTTTTCTTTAGTATTTGCATGAAGTGCTCATTGTTTTTTATTAATGGGAATACTGGTGCAACTAATTCTGAAGTCAATCTAATTCTCATTGCTTTGTAGGTCATTAATGTCTTCACTCTTCTAGCTTTTAGGATTTTCTCCTTGCCTTAAAAAAATTATCATTTTGTTTTGAAATGTGTAGTTGTTTTTTTGTTTGTTTATTAACCAGATTGATGCTCAGTGAAGTCTTTTAATTTGAGGATTCTATCTTCGTTTCATAGTGGGAAACTAGCAGCATTCATTACTTTAATAATTGCATCACTATCTTAATCTTTATTCTCTACTCTGAAACTCTGCCAGAGAGAGATTGGCACCTCTGTATCTATTCTTCACCTCTCTTCCCTTTTCCTATTTCGTTTCCATGTTATCCTGGTGTGCTGGAAAAATTTCTCCCTTAATTTTCCACATCATTCATTTTTGTTCAGCTATATGCATTCCACTACTCACCCCACCTGTTAATTTTTAAAAATTTCAGTAATTGTATTTTTCATTTTCAAGATCCTCAATAAATTCTTCACTTAACTGCCAATTCTTTTCTTTGTAGAAGTGGCATGCTAATTTAAATATGAGTAAATATACTGAACTTAATTTCAATATCCATTTTCTTTGGACTTAACAATCTGTTTCCCCTGATGGTCCTGGCACACACCTCACTGATTTGAAAGTTATTGACTGAGAGTGCATTTTTGCAGTTGAGAGTACCTACAAGAGTGTGGGCCATTACTGCTTGTGACTTCCACATTAGTGAACAGGAATAAATACACTGGTGCTTGTGTTCAGCTGAGAGGAAGAGATAGATAAGATGTATTATAAGATCTAATCTCAAAAGCTATTTTTTGGTCTTAAGTTTTCACAGCATTTTCAACAACCCAAGGACACTGTTTACCTATGAAACCCTGGGAATAAAAGTAAAAACAAACAAACAAACAAAAAAACCCACTAATATTTATTGACTACTTGTATCCCAAGTTCAATCAAGTATATATTTCACATATTTATATAACACACTGTTAGGTAGCTCTCAGAACACTTTCACTGAGGCCCACAAAAAGTCATACAGTGGATTTTGTGGATAGTGATTCTACGATATTTTGAAGAGTGGATGGCTTAATTTTATGACAAACTGGATACTTTTTATTTTGTTCTTAATCCTCACCCTAAGATATTTTTCCCATTGGTTATTTGAAGAGAATAGAAGAGAGGGAAGAAAGGGGAGGGAGAGAAGGGGGTGGGGGGAGAGAGAGAGAGAGAGAAACATAGGTAATGTGAGAGAGACACCAGCCAGGGCTGGATATTTTTATTTTGATGATGTAACTATTGGACAAACTTTATTGTTTAAAGTTTGCCACATTATAAAACTTAGGCAAACTTTCAAAAAAGGTGCTAGCCACCTAATATTCTCCAAAGAATTACAAATTCCTACAATATGAATACATTAAACCTTAAAAGATTTAGTCTCACATTGTAAATATGAGGAAATTTTAAAACACAGATAAACTAAAGATCATCTCTTAATATCAACAGCTTCTCTTAGTTTGGGAGTAAAAATTTATATATACAAGTATCTATTTTTATCAGTGTAAACACTGGCCTTCCTGTCTCTGAAATGTTTTCATGAGAAAGTATAATATTACCTTTACAGTAATATTATAGTCTATAAATATTTCTTCCTTTCTCTTAGTATGTACGTTATAAAGATATAAATAAACTTCATCTATTTATGATCATCTAAAATTCTCCTTACTTGTTTTCTATCCTTTTCTGGTGGTATGGAAATAATACCCTTCATATTTTAAAATGTTTATGTACAAGTTCACAGAAATTAAAGTGCACATGTCTGCCCTGGCCAGGTAGCTCAGTTGGTTAGAGCATAGTCCTGATATAACAAGGTCACAGGTGAGATTCCCTGTCAGGGCACGTACAAGAATCACCAATGAATGCATAAGTAAGAGGAATAACAAATTGATCTCTCTCTCTCCCTCTCCCCCTCTCCCTTCCTCTCTTTAAAGTAAATTAAAAAATAAAATACACATTCTTAATATAGTATAGTTTGATGAATTGGGGCCATTATTCCAATTAAGAAATATTATATCTTCTTTATCCCCAAAAGTTCTCTCCGACTATGTTAATTGTCAACCAGCCAGACCACAACAGAGGTGTTCACTATTCCAATTGCTACTACCATAACTAGTTTTAACTGTCACAAAATTTCATATAAATGGAATTATAGAAAGTACATTTTTCTATGACTAGTTCCTGTGTCAATATAATTTCAAATTAATTCATATTTTGCATGTGACAGCAGTTGATTCATTTTTGTTGCTAAATGGTATACCACAATAGTTACCCTTTCGTTTATTGATGGGAATGTGTTTTGTTACCCACCCACCCAGTTTGGGCTATTATAGATAGATATAGCCACTATTAAATTCACATAGAAGTCTTTGTGCAGATATGTTTTTCTTTCTCTTAGGTAAATAGGAGAATTGATGAATCAAATGGCAAGTGTGCATAGCTTTATAAAATACTCCCAAACTGTTTTCCAAAGTGACTGTTTCACTCCATACTTTTGTCAGCTTTCATCATTCCAGGTTCTTGTGGTCCATTTGGATCCTTCTTTTCCTAAATTATCCATTCAAATATTCTGTCTATGTTTTAAATTATTTTTTCATTTTTATAATTGAGTTGTATGAATTCTTTATATGTTCGAGATTGAAATCCTGCTCATCTGTATGTATTGTGATATTTTCTACCAGTCTATAGATTATTTACTGGTATTTCATATGTATAATGTTGCCTTTCTTTTTAAGGTATAATGTCTTTATTAATGTCTAATTTATATTTTGTTTCTACTTTACCTACCCCAAAGTTTCAAAGTTATGCTAGCCTCATAAAGGGTTGTTTTTTTTTCCTTTTCTATTTTCTGAGTTTATTTTGGATTGATATTATTTCTACATTAAATGTTTGATCATATTAACCAGTAAAATAAATTTTACCTGAGATATATTTGTGGGAAAGTTATTGATAATATATTCAATACCTTTCACCATTATATGGCCTTCAAATGTTCTAATTATTTTGTCCAAACTTTAATAAGTTGCACCTTTTAAGGAATTAGTCTATTTTATCTTTGTTGAATTTCTTGTCATTAAGCTACACATAACATTTTTTTACTATGATGCCAGTATCTGAAGACTGCATAAGGGTGTCCCTTCTACTATTCCTGATTTTGATAATTTATGTTATCTATTTTATTTGTTAACATAACTAAATATTTGTTATTTCTTGAATCATTTTAAAGATACGCATTTTATTTATTTATTATTTGTATACTTCAGTTTAGTTGTTTTCTTCTCTTTTATCTTTGTTGTGTTTAATTGTTTTTCTTTTCTAACTTCTTTAGGTACAATTTCAGAACATTAATTTTTAAAGACTTGCTTTTTTTTTAATATAAGTATTTAAAGACACATGTTGTAAGGACTGTTTTAGGACTGCAAGTACTGTTCATTTGCTTGTGGCTAAAAATATTTTTGTTTTATTTTTATGATTTAATTTTTTTTAATATATTTTATTGATTTTTTACAGAGAGGAAGGGAGAGGGATAGAGAGCTAGAAACATCGATGAGAGAGAAACATCGATCAGCTGCCTCCTGCACACCCCCTACTGGGTATGTGGCCACAACCAAGGTACATGCCCTTGACCGGAATCGAACCTGGGACCCTTGAGTCCGCAGGCCGACGCTCTATCCACTGAGGCAAACCGGTCAGGGCTTATGATTTAATTTTACACCCATGGTTTTTCTTAATTTCCAAGTATTTAATTACTTTGACATAATTTATTCATTTCTATTTTAATTCCACTGAAGACAGAAAATGTATTCCTTACTCCAATCCTTTTAACTTTATTGAGATGGTTTTATGGCCAGCACATGGCTAACACTTATAGTAAGGTTCCAGCCTTGGGCAAACTACGGCCCGCGGGCTGGATCCGGCTGTTCTATTCGGTTCTCTTGCTCTCCCCTCCGCTCCTTTACTTTGAATTTATATTAGTTCACACAAACACTCCATCCATGCTTTTGTTCCGGCCCTCTGGTCCAGTTTAAGAACCCATTGTGACCCTCGAGTCAAAAAGTTTGCCCACCCCTGGTTAGACACATATTTCTAACTTGATGGGATGTGACATGAGCAGAAGCTGAACTTTCTATCAGCTCTGCCAGCTTTGCTGTGGTTCTTTCCCCCCTTGATTCTTTGAAGAATTGCTCGCTTGTTTACAATTCTTGGATCATCTACGGATTTAAGATTTTATATAAAGGTGTGGAGATTGTCCCTCTGTGGTTCCCTCATTTCTGGATTATCTCTCCTCATTTATTTTTCATATTAGTGCCCCCAAACATTATCCTCTGACTATGCCAAAAAAAGACGGCCGATGTCTGCTTGTTTTCTAGCCATCTTGTACCATAGAAACAGTGAGGTGCTCTCAGAGCAAACGTGTAATAAACATAAATCTCACCCAGTGTGAAAACCTTCTTTCAAAGGTCTAATTCCACTCTGCCTGCTTGTAATCGCCTGTTCATTCTAATAAAAAACCTCTGTAAAGCTTTCAATCTATTGTTCATAATAATTTGTCTGGAGCTTATGATGCTAATTTCAGGTAAGATTCGTGTGATAAAAGCTACTCTGCTTTTACGGAAACCACAACTTCCACACTGAAAGTATCTTCTACTTAGTTAAAATAATAATGGATTATAAGTTTTGAGCAAGTATAACCTTCATTGTTATTCATTATAAAATGTATTTAAACCCACATGAAGATGGTTTGACCTCAGTTTTAACAGGTTTTTCCTTATATCACTTCTTGAATGTCCTAGACCAGTTGTCGGCAAACTGCGGCTCATGAGCCACATGCGGCTCTTTGGCCCCTTGAGTGTGGCTCTTCCACAAAATACCAGGGCCTGGACGAGTCTATTTTGAAGAAGTGGTGTTAGAAGAAGTTTAAGTTTAAAAAATTTGGCTCTCAAAAGAAATTTCAATCGTTGTACTGTTGATATTTGGCTCTGTTGACTAATGAGTTTGCCGACCACTGTCCTAGACTAAACAAATTCTCTAATATGTATTTGTTTGTTTTTGTTTTTTAAATTTCTGAATCCCCAATTTAGTAAGTGTATAATACCCATGTAGAAATGTTGGAAAAGTCTTATCAATCAAATCATATAAATTAAATGTATCAAGGATGTGAAATCTGTTTTAAGTCTCAGTATATTGACATTGAGGAGTTCTTTTGATAGATGACTGATAAATGACAGTGTTTTGACAAAGCGACTTGCAGGTCAGAAGCAATATTTTGTTTTAGAAAATAAATAACAAAACCTCACTCATGAAGCTTTAATGACATTTTCTTAGGTAAGAAATATCCCAAACAATGCCCTCAAACCAAAGTGAAAATACATTTTTTGAAATCATAGAAATACTGTTTTCAAAATCTAAAATATATATATATTATACCTGTACTAAGTTACAATGGCTGGTTAGAGATTTTGAAAGTTTAATTTATTTTTGTAAAGGTGAGGTCATACTTGAACAAAATGTCTAATAACTGAAATATAACAATATAGGGTCAAATATTACCTCTCAAAAATGAAACTTTTTCTTTAATCAAAATCTCTGTGCTTGGTACTCCCTTTCCCCAGCACAAGTCGAAGGTCTGTGTTAATTATCATTTTGATATTTCATATCTCTGCATCATCTTGGTCAGCACAATTAAAATATAGACAGAAAACCAAGTTATAGAATAAAAGCATGGAAATGAGGGGATATCATTTAAACCATCAAGGGGATCACAGACAGTTAAAAACCTATTTTCTGGAGGTCTGCAACTAGTATTGTTCATCAGAAATTAAAAGTTTTTTTGTTGTCAGTAATCTTGGACTAGTATCCTGAAATCCGGAGCATCGACCACTTATTGCTTTGTTCTAAAAGGACATTCTGACAAATTTACATTTACAAATATGAGTGTAAAAAGAGAAAATTTTTTCATTGCAACATTTTGCAACTTCCTTAATTCAGGTCCTTACTAATGCAGTCTTTGCTAAAGGAAGATTTACCGTGAAACTAATAAAGTAAAAGCTTCTGCCATCCTCACTTTTAAAGCCCCTTTCCAAGGCCTTCAACGGGCAGGCCCTTACAATATATTCACATGTCCATCAAATATTACAAAATCTTCAGATGTAAGTCACTTTATTTGCAATACATGAACACTATAGTTTTTTCTACTTTGACCTCTCAATGTAGCACTCATCCCCTTTGGTTGGTGGTAGACATTTTAGGGATCAGGCTTAAAGCAATGTTGAGTTGTAGACATATTTAGTTTTAGATTAGGGTGAGTCTCTATTTCCTCAGATACAAAAGTGGAGATGCTAATGCTTTCTATTCCTACATGTCACTCATTGGGTGAGTTATTTACATACAAACTGACATGAGCAGAAGCTGAACTTTTATATGACATATATTATATATGTCATTTGTATTTATATATAATATATAGCATGTTGTAGATATTTATATCACAGGAATAATTATTACTATTTATTTCTTTAAAACCAACCAGAGGAACAAGGATATAAGTTATAAGTATTACTACAAAAGAATATAATGATATTCTTTAAAAAAACATAATATTTATTGACGTAGTCAATCATAAAATTAGAGTAGTTTATTTGCTTCAATGTTCCCACCAGAATCAGAGTCAAGTAGCTCAAGAATAAACCAATTTAAACACCTCACTTGCCACATGAATTGCCAAAAAAAGAAAAAAAACACACACACACAAAAATCATGAACTACTGAATATTCCTTAATATTGAGCATTACTACCTTGATATGATTGTGGTTGCTTCACAGGACCCTACCTTATCACAACACCATATTAGAAACATTATTTATGCACTCTTTTAGATTATATTAGTTGCTTCTTCCACAGAACTGAAATGGAGGCTGAAGTAATTGAAAAATACCCTCAAATACTAAAAATACTGCTGAAAAACCTAAGAATTTGTTTTTTCAAAATGGGTCAGCAAACTCAATTTACCTTTTAGTAGAATTGAGTGCTGGAACAGTTCCCACTTGAATGACATTTGCATTATCTTTGATTGTGGTGATAATTAGATCTGCGATCTATCCTGAGGTCGTACATCTGGTAAATTATTTTCTTGACTGAGTTAGGTCCCAGTGTCAGCAAGGACAACAGAAGGCACACCATGCCTCAGGGCATCTCATCTGGCCACTTCTCTTTGACCTGTGAACATCTACACAGTAGTGTCTTGTACTTTCACCAGCTGCCCAACAGTGTTCTGGATCCATGTGTGACCTTTACTAAGTTACTGAGTATGAATGAGCAGTTAGCACGGGCTGGTGTATCTACTTATAGTGCAACCAATTCATTACATAGGTGACTGATCATTTATGGGAGTATTTTTTAAACTGTGTCTGTGAATATCTCACTGCTTGAGATGGAGAAGGGATAAATTAAAATATGATTGTGAACAGTAAATAATACTTAGAGGAAAACTCTTTATCTTTATATCAATATACATAAACTGTCCACAGGAAATATAGGGTAGTATATAGAAGTCTGCCAGTATTACAGTGGGGTTCCCAAGGGAATTGGTTATTTTTTCTCTCTGATATTGGCAACATCCTCAGGGAGGACAAAAAACAAACAAAAAACAAAACAAAAAATAATCATTTATCTGGCATCTCACAGTAACATTAGCAGATTTTTGTTTTCAAAATGGAGAATAATTGGAGGGTCTTTCTAGATCCAATTATCTATCTATCATTCATCTATCTATAAGATACAGTGCTGAGAGTTCTGCCTCCTAGTTTCCAGAATTCTTCAATAGGCTTTTAACACAATAATTTGTTCATAGACATGCCATGACATCTTATCAAGGTATTTACTTACCATAAGTTTCTGCTACCAAATGGGCCCACAATGGAATATGAAATGGAAAATCTAAAACCCATTAATTCATTTTACTGGTTTTTAAATATATTTTTTTCATTCTGTGTTAGATAAAACAAATGTTTGAAGAAGAGTAGCAAAACTAGTCACAGTACAGACTTTTGTAGCCTCTGTATACGATAATTCTTTTTTTAAATCTGTAGAGGTGTTCTCTCTTTTCCGCCTCCAGCACGGAAAAGGAACAGGTCCGGTTCCTGAGTGGAGGAGCTGGGGATTAAGAAATAAAAGAAAGAAAGAGACCAGATAGAAAGAAACAAAGCTGGGAGCCAGGTGGGATGCCATCCTCTCTGATGGAGAGGCAGGGACCCCGGAGCCCACGCAGCACATTTATTTTATACCCCCAAATACCAGGAAGTATCACCAAAACTTAGGATCAAAGGAGCTTATTTGCATTCTTGAGTAGGCCCTAGCATTCCTGGTGCTTGCCTGGATTTACATATCAAAGCCTGCTCCCCAGCACCTGGACAAAGGTAAAAAGTCAGTACTGATAACGCCCCCCACCTCTTTGGGGAGGGCGTAACCGAGACAGGGCTCTGCCAGTCACCTCGGGCTCAGCTGACAACAATTTAAAGAAATGCCCATGTGCCTTCCCAGGTAGCCCTCTACAAAATCAAATGAAGAAAACAGAAGAATGTAAAAGTATATAAAAATTTAATTGACTTTCTAAATCTGTATTTTAAAAAAAAAAAAGATGCTTCATAGTATTTATTCATCTGCATGGGTGTGTCTGAGTGAATTCCAAACCAAAATTTAATGTGTTGAATTATCTGTCAGATGGAAAAGTGCATACTGATTTTTTCATATAACTGAAAACCATCAGACTGAAGTTTTTAAAGCTGAAAATAATATAATTATATAGTTCTCTACTGAAGACTATTCAAAACTTACTTTGCATTTCAATCAATTATATAGTTGAAGGAAGTCTTTTATTGTTCTTTCACAACAACTTTTTAACTTAAAAAAGAAATTTTATTATTTGAAAAAATGTGAAGACTGACTCACATGAATGGGCCTCTGATTATAGACTTTCACTTCCTAGCTTGGTCAGGATCTCAATATGCTTCCTATTTAATTTTTCTAAAATATATTTCTCTAATTATATACTGTGATCATTGCAATTCTTGTACCATTCCTATTTCTATAATAAAAGTGTACTGTTTCACTAATTTATTTTCAATTTACATCATACTAGAGGCCTGGTGCACGAAATTCGTGCACAGGGGAGGGAGGTGTCCCTCAGCCCAGCCTGCACCCTCTCCAATCTGGGACCCTTTGGTGGGATTGGGCCTAATCGGGCAGTCGGACATCCCTCTCACAATCCAGGACTGCTGGCTCCCAACTGCTTGCCTGCCTGCCTTCCTGATTGCCCCTAACCACTTCTGCCTTCCAGCCTGATCACCCCCTAACCACTCCCCTGCCAGCCTGATTGATGCCTAACTACTCACCTGCCAGCCTGTTTGCCCCTAACGGCCCTCCCCTGCAGGCCTGGTCACCCCTAACTGCCCTCCCCTGCAGGCTTGATCACCCCCAACTGCCCTCCCTTGCAGGCCTGGTCCCTCCCAACTGCCCTCCCCTGCTGGCCTGATTGCCCACAACTGCCCTCCTCTGCTGGCTTGGTCACCCCTAACTGCCCTCCCCTGCAGGCTTGATCACCCCCAACTGCCCTCCCTTGCAGGCCTGGTCCCTCCCAACTGCCCTCTCTTGCTGGCCATCTTGTGGTGGCCATCTTGTGTCCACATGGGGGCAGGATCTTTGACCACATAGGGGCAGCCATCTTGTGTATTGGAGTGATGGTCAATTTGCATATTACTCTTTTATTAGATAGGATAGAGGCCTCATGCACGGGTGGGGACCAGCTGGTTTGCCCTGATGGGTGTCCCGGATCAGGGTGGGGGTTCCCTTGGGGCGTGGGGCGGCCTGGGCGAGGGGCCTGTGGTGATTTGCAGGCCAGCCATGCCCCCTGGCGACCCAAGCGGAGGCCCTGGTATCTGGGGTTTATTTATCTTCTACAATTGAAACTTTGTAGCCTGGAGCAGAGCTAAGCCTTCTGCTTGCTCTGTAGCAGCAGCCATTTTGGGGGGTATTTATGTATCTTCTATAATTGAAACTTTGTAGCCATACGTGAGGCCTGGGCCGGCCAGGGTGTGCAGAAAGCTTGGCTTCCTCCATCACCAGGGGCAACCCTAGCCTCCTGCTCTTTCCAGCTCTGTGGCTGCTGCCATTTATGTTTGGGTTTATGTATCTTCTATCATTGAAACTTTGTAGCCTTGAGTGGAGGCCTAGGCCGGCAAGGGCAGGCCGAAAGCTTGACTTCCTCCATTGCCGGGAAAAACCAAGCCTCCCTCCTGCTCTCTGTGGCTGTAGCCATCTTGGTTGGGTTTATTTGCATATTCGCTCCTGATTGGCTGGTGGGCGTGGCTTACAGGCGTGGTTTGTGGGTGTAGCGGAGTGATGGTTAATTTGCATATTACTCTTTTATTATATAGGATATAAAATATTCAAATAAACACAAAAATATATTCAAAAGGATATTTAATTTTTTACATTTTCTTCTCTTATATATTTTTCCTAAGATGAGTTATTTTAAGTTTCATGTTATTTTGATTCTAGAAAGGACAAGAGAAGTCTTGGTTCTCAGGACATAACTTCTCTAAACTTAGACAGTAGCAACCCATTTGCATTACTGCCAAAACCATTATCCATCATAATGTGCATGGTACCTCTGACTGGAATAATAGAATCACCTGATTTATAGACGTATAAACATTTCTTTGGGATTTTACAATCTGAGGCTAGAGAAACATCACTGTCTAAACCCTACACTAAGAGAGTCTGGACCTGAGCACATGTGTCCTGAATCTCTGAACAGCAAATAAAAGCCAGTACATTTAAAAATCACATAGGGTTAGAAAAGGTTTCAATAATCAAACTGGACTGTCCCACAGTAGGTTTTGAAAATGCAGTTGATTTCCCTGTTTACCTATATGTTTAGAAGTCTCTGATTACTATTTTTAGAACAATCTAAGTAAAATGGCTGATGATAGCTAAGGCTTCTTGGGTGCTTACTATGCCAGTGATGCTCTCCCAAACCCGAGGAGATAGTTACCACTAGCATGCCCATTTTACTTAACAGAAGTTAAAAACTCCTCTAAGAGAGCAGGTGGGTAAGTATTGGAACAAAGGCAATATGGTTGCACTGTGGACACCATGCTCCTAGGCAGTGTGCTGGAGTGCTGATTTTCCAACGAGGACAGTAAAATTGTTCATTCTGAAGGGAACATGTGATTGTTTCGAGGTCCAGGAAAGTTGGACTCATGTACTTTTCCTTCTAACTTTAATGATACAAGGTATTTAAGATTAGCTGGTACTTATTAACACAGTAACACAGTAAGCCCTTACTTAATGTCATCAGTAGGTGTTTAGAAAAGTGGCTGAGTTACATATAACTAAACCAGTATTTACTATAGGCTAATTGATATTCACAAGAGTTATATTCCTAAGGGCATCTCATCCCTGTTACAACAAAAGGGAGCTGTTCAAGGATCTGCTGTGCCGTTGTTGATTATAGTACTTAGTTCATGTCACAAATTAAGATATTTATTAAAATGTTTAATGAATCTAGATAAATGGCTTTTCAATATAAGTCCTTACCAGAGAAACATTTTGGTTGTTCTGTTCACACGTTGCCTTCAGAATCAGACAATGTGTATTTCCTGAGATAAGAAAAGCTTTGTAATTCTCCAACTCAGTAATTTCCTCCTGAGCCGCAACTATGTCCATTCTAAGAAGAGAGTTGTTAAAGCCAAATTAGTCATTCTAAGTGTGACTTTTTGTTGCTAGCATCTGCAAGGTATGTATAATTAAATGGAAAAGGAGAAACTAGGAGATCTGCTAATTTCTCTATGGCTACACTCTTAGTGGGTTCATCCTTCTGCAATTTTACCTTGAGCTTATTTTATTTTTCCAAATATAAACTTATCAGAATTCCATCTATTCAAAAGGTATGGGATATTTGCTCACAGTAAATAATGTGCATGCATTATTGTTTATTTTCTTGAAATGTTGTAACATATTGCAAAAGTGATTCTTGCAAGGCATATTATATCTGAACATACTTAAAGGATAATTGATGTGATGAATAAAATATAATAAATGGATTCACACTCTGTGTAGTATAATTACTTTAAATTAGAAGAATTATAAGTTGGGTACATTGGTTTTCAGTTGAGCAAGAATATTCTTTTCTTGTTCAATCAGGCAAGTAACACACCATAATTAAATAATGTAATAACATAAATGCTTCAATTTCCAAACAGAGGGGAAGAGAATGTAAAATTTGCCTGAAAGTCAAAAGAGCATTCAGATTTCAAGCAAATATCAAACAATTTCCATTATATCAATAGTAGGAAATAATGTCTCCTCTGAGGAGAAGATTGTATGCAAAGAGCTACCACATTTTTTTTGTGTTTAAATTTTCCATCCTTCCATTTTAATTCTTTGTCTCTTCCCTGTGGGAAACCATAGTTTATGATCAATGAGGTCCCTCCAGTAAATATTAAATAGAGCAGTATTCTTACTGTCAATAATAATCACTAATATGGTTTATTTTATGGCGCTCATGTTTAGTAGAATAATGTGTCATTAGCATAATTTTTAAAACAAATAAAAATGTGAACTGGTAATGTGGGCACCTGATATGCTGTCATTGTGAATTCATATGTCTATTTCTCCTGATAAGACTGCAAGTTCCTTATAACCAGGGACTGTGTTCTTGACCATTATATTCTTGATAAACATTTAATAAATTAATGAATTACCATTATGCACTTTGATTTCCTATCAATGTGCATTCTTCCTCCCAAGTCCCTTTTTCTGGATACAATTTATGTGTTTTTTAAAGAGGTCTCATAATGAGTAAAAAGAGTGTAGTAACCAAAACAGATAGAACCATGCTGATTCCACTTCCTAGGAATGTGCTTACTAAACTGAACAAGTCACTGTAACTCCCTACACCTCAAGTTTTCACCTGAAAAATGAAGAAAATAATACATATTACATAGGATTGCAAAGAGTATTAAAATTATTAGCACTGGCAAATGGTTTGACATATGGTAGACATTCGGTACATATTAATAATATTCTTTAGTATTGCTGTTTTTTCATGTTGCTAGAGAGATTATTTTTCACAGTGCTCTGGTCACTGATAATGCTCCAACCATTCTTCAACTAAGCAAAACCTTTAGGAACTAAGTGTGGCCTTTGACTATGTTATGGATGATTGTCTACATCATCCCAAAATTCGTATTTTCCAGTCCTAACTTCCAATGTGATCATATTTAGAAGTGGAAACTTTGGGTGGTGATTAGGTGAGAAGGGTGGAGCCCTCATGAACTGGATTAGTGTCCTTATAAAGGAGACCCCAGAAAGCTCCCTTGTCCTTCTGCAATGTGAAGACAAGGTGAGAAGGGGGACATTCACGAACCAGGAAGTGGGACCTCACCAAACATAGATACTATTGGCACCTTGATCTTGAACTTTGAAGTCTCCAGAACAGTGAGAAATAAATATTTGTTGTTAGGCCAACCATTGTACAGTATTTTGTCAACAATAGCCTGAATAGAGTAATACATCTAGCTTCAGCCATGACTTCCAAATTGCACCATTTTCCCACCCAGATACATGAATCATTCTCATTGTGAAACACCAGACTTTTTTTAGTATTAAGCACTTCTCTTAGTAGGTTCATTTATTTATATTTAATACTAGAGGCCTGATGCCTGAAATTCATGCACAAGAGGGGGGCCCTCAGCCAGGCCTGCACCCTCTTGTAATCCAGGACCCAATCCCACAGTCGGACATCCCTCTCGAAATACAGGACCGCTGGCTTCTAACCACTTGCCTGCCTGCCTGCCTGCCTGATCGCCCCTAACCACTCGCCTGCCTAACTGATTGCCCCTAACCATCTCTGCCTGCCTGCCTGATCACCCCTATCTGTTCACCTGCCTGCCTGATCAGCCCTAACTATTTGTCTGCCTGCCTGATCACCCGTAGCCACTCACCTGCCTGCCTGATCACACCTAACCACTCTGCCTGCCTGCCTGATGCCCCTAAATGCTCACCTGCCTGCCTGATTGCCCCTAACTGCTTGCCTGCCTGCCTGATTGCCCCTAACTTCTCACCTACCTGTCTGATTACCCCTAACCACTTGTCTGCCTGCCTGATCGCCCCTAACTGCCTCTGGCTCAGCCCCGTACCCGGGACTCAGGCTACCCTTCTCTGGCCCACCGCAGGCAACCGGGACCCAGGCTTCCCTCCCTCTGGCCATCCACAGGCACCCTGGACCCAGAGCAGCACCGCCTGGGCCCTGGCTTTGTCAGGAAGGATGTCTGAAATGACATCTGGAAGAAGTCCGATCTATCTGGTCTAATTAGCATATTATCATTTTATTAGTATAGATTCCTTTTACATTTACATATTATTGGTGCACCAATAATATACTGTATTCTGAAGTAAACAAACTTTAAAGTGTAATCATTGTAACAATGTATAATTTCATATAGCTTCTAACCCATTAACTAGATAGAACCCTGTATGGTTACAAAGGCTCATTTATACTAAACTAGAGGCCCGGTGCATGAAATTCATGCATGGGGGCTGTGTCCCTCAGCCCAGCCTGCACCCTCTCCAATCTGGGACCCCTCGAGGGATGTCCGACTGCCCATTTAGGCCCGATCCTGGTAGGTTAGGGCCTAAACGGGCAGTCGGACATCCCTCTCACAATCCAGGACTGCTGGCTCCCAACTGCTCGCCTGCCTGCCTTCCTGATTGCCCCTAACCGCTTCTGCCTGCCAGCCTGATCACCCCCTAACCACTCCCCTGCCAGCCTGATTGATGCCTAACTGCTCCTCTGCCAGCCCGATTGCCCATAACTGCCCTCTCTTACAGGCCTGGTACCTCCCAACTGCCCTCCCCTGCTGGCCTGGTCCCTCCCTACTGCCCTCCCCTGCTGGCCATCTTGTGGTGGCCATCTTGTGTCCACATGGGGCAGCCATCTTTGACCACATGGGGGCAGCCCTCTTGTGTGTTGGAGTGACAGTCAATTTGCATATTACTCTTTTATTAGATAGGATTCCCTTTGGAGGATATGAAATGAATGAAAAAGAATGTTGGCATGCATGAATTAGAAACACTAGAGAAATGCTAGAAATCTTCCCTATATTACACTCCTCTGTATTCACACTCATTGGAAAGAAGAGTAGCTCCCAGTGGACTTCTGGAAGATTTTTTACAAAAGTGATAATGATATAAAATGTTAGCAACTGCAGTCTCTGAAATTTAGCCACATATTAGGAAACTTCCATTGTTTTTCATTTGGCAGTTGTCTCTGAAATTTCCAACTGACATTATATCTAAAGTTACTCTGGTGAACAGTTTCAATTAGCTTCTAAAATGAAAATATGCATATTTGTAGAGTCAAGGGAGTTGACAAAATCCTTATTCTGAGTACTCACGAGGCACTGATGTGTATCAAAAATTATCTAACTATATCAAAAAAGGAATTCTATTTGCATTAAACCCACTTTTAAAACACATAGACGTTTTATTTTGCTAGCTGTGAATGTTTTATTTATTTTAATATCAAGAAAATGAATTAGCCATTAGACATTTATTCTATCACCTATCTATTATCTATCATCTATCAATCAATCTATCTATCTATCTATCTATCTATCTATCTATCATCTATCATCCAGTCTCCAGAACAAGTCAGGTTAATAGCATAGGCCCTGTCTCATCATAAGTTGATACAGTGACAAATACGCTGCATCCAACAGACAAGTGGAGCAGAGAGGAAGTTCATACAGGGAAGCAGTAGAAAGATTAGCTTGTTTTACTCCCTGAATCATCTTCTGAAGATGAGGAAGATCTTTGCCCCCAATTTAGAACCAAGGTATTCAAAACTTTCCCTAACAATGTCAGCCGTATTGAGAGAATATGCATATCTTCAACATATTCTACATCTTGGCTAAATTGTCTATGCATTAATACTCTTGTACCTGCTTCATTATCTTCCTCTTCTATCCCATATTCTTGCCCTCTGTACTTCCACTCCCTTGGTTAAGGCTTCCACAGTGACTTAAATAGTGAACCAGTGTGAACCCACATAGCTAGCTATAAGAGGAGCTAACTCAGTGAATAGACTTAAGTGAAATGGAAAATGGCAATAATGATGTCCCGAAATGCTCAGCTTTGATGATATTCACAGAGCAGAAATAATTATTTGTCCAGTTTAAATGGCACTGTTGTTACTCTGACTTTTTTTACTGCTGTATTAAAGTTTTAACTAGTAAAGTAAAAAGAGATAAAAGGCTTATTTTAGCTGAAATTCAATTAAGCCTCTCAATTCAATAAACCATATTCCTACATATTTTTAAATGAATAAAAGTTTAATGTTAGATTCCACTAACATTAAAGTTGTTTTAACTTAGGAAAAATTCAAAATCACTAGAGTAGTGTAGGACATTCTTAATTTAATGCAGCCTTACTAGAACATTCTTATCAAAGATAGTTTCACATTTTAGATCCCTGGTCAGGAATATTGTGAAAGTCAGAGAGCTTTAAAGAAGAATCTGTCTTGCCATGGCCAGTGTTGCTAAGTGGTTAGGGATGGCCCACACACTGAAGGGTCTCAGGTTCCATTCCCAGTCAAGGACAAGTACATGGGTTGCAGGTTTGATCCATCGCCCCAGTCAGGATACGTGTGGGAGGCAATCAGGTACCCATGAATGTGTCTCTCTCACATTGATGTTTCTGTCTCTCTCCCCCTCCCTCCCTCCTTTCTACTCTCTCTAAAAATCAATAGAAAATATATCCTAGGTGAGGATTAATAACAACGACAAAAAAAGAATATATCTTCTTTCAGAGGACAGAGGATGCTTTAAGAAACTTCCTCAAAGGCAAACTATGCAGGCCAAACAATTATTGACAAAAATGGCTGATTTGGAACTGTTTCTCCATGTTTTTAGAAAAACATACACTTTTTCTTTGTGAAAATTATCTCTCTTTTTTTTTTTTGAATGCTTTTTACCTAGAACTTCACAAATTCCTAATATGTTTACTACTTCTAAGACATTGGGTTTTATATGACTTAATCACTATGAATCTCTTTACCATAAAGTGTATAGAATAATGCAATCCTTGAAAAAGACATTTTAAAATTAAATGAAACAGTTAAGGCCTTAGTACAGGATATGGCACAATGAGAGGCAACTTATTATTATGAAAGGTTCAAAAGTATTTTTTGAAGACGGTTTTTTAAGAAGTGAAATTTTCTACATAAATAAAATTGCACTTTTCTAATGATTTGAGCACTGTCACATGTGAACACAAATTTATCAAACAATATCAATGAGTGTAAATACGGAGATAGAGAGAATATGAATATAGAGACCAAAATAAAAATCAATAACCTAGTAATAATAAATGGCCAACAACATACTTTGGTTTAGAGATGAGTATGAATATTTTTTTACTGGAAATGCATTCTGTTTGCCAAATAATTATGAATTCATTATTCTTTCGGATTACAAAATTTGTTAATTTTCTGCTTAAAAGAATTAGAATATTAATATGAAATGCATGCTTTGAGGATTAACTATCAAAGTTGCTATTAATTATTGAAATTAATAAATGGATAAAGGACTATGAATATTTCTGTTACCAAAACACATTAGCTTTAAAAGGATAAACTGCTAAGAAGTTTATGATGATTGTTATTTAATAAAGAGTATTTATAGCATTGTGAAAGTTCATTTTTATTTCATCTGATATAAAAATGATGCAAAACATTTTAACATCAAAATTACTTCTTCACCATGAAAACAAGGCCTTTGATCAATTTTTAAAACTTATTAACCTTCTGGTATATATATATGGAGTGGGCAAAAGTAGGTTTACAGTTACGTGTACACAAAAGTTTATTCTTGAACTTTCATTTATTAATTTGTATTTTTCTATATAAACAATTGTAAACCTACTTTTGTCCATCCCTATATATTATTTGCCAATTACATAAATATTCATAATAATACCTAGCTTGTTCAATCTTGAATAGTTATTAAATAAATGGTACTGCTGTATATTAAACATAGTTAAGAAAATTTTATTCCTGGAAGATCACCTCTTTAACAATTCTTGTTTGTGTACACAAAAAGTGACCCATTAAAATTTCATTTTTGTTAAACAAAGGTTATCCCTTGACTTCATTTATGGTTTCATTTGAGAAGATCTATTAGTATTATCTTAACTATTGTGAGATTTTAGTTCAAGGAATATATACTACATATTTTGGTCATATTTTAATTGTGAATATACTTTTAAATTCTTCTTCATGTAATTAAATTTTACCAAAAGCTGATGCATTGCAAATATTTTGTTCATACAAAAATTCATAAATTCCTCTTTGTTTTTCTTATTGATTTTTAGAGAAAGAGGAAGGGAGAGGGAAAGAGAGAGAAAGAAACATTGATGTAAGATGTAAGAGGGAATCATCAATGGGCTGCCTCCTGCATGTCCCCTTACCAGGGATTGAGCCTGAAACCCAGGCATATGCCCTGACCAAGAATTAAACCAGCAACCTTTCAGTCCACGAGATGAGGCCCGAACCAACTGAGCCACACCAACCAGGGCATGAATTGCTCTTTCTAATGTTCCTACTTTAAGCTTAAAGTATAATCTTATTTATGTCAATTACCATTTGCAACAAAAGAAAAAAAATACTCCTTGATTTTTTTTTCCCTTTGCACATTTGGGATCCTTTGTACAGAGACTTGGAGGGAAATAAGAAATAGAATGGAAAAAATAATAACCTCCATATAAAAAAATATAAATGGTATAATCCCAATACACAGACTCTGTAAGAGAATCTAGGCCTCCATGTTATTGCTCTTTGAAGGTTGCTGCATTCCTCCTTGGACCATGAGAAGGCTATCTATTCTACAAAATAAGTTTCAGTGACTTGAAAGACAGTCACCAATCTTTGACTAGAATAGAATATAGGGGTATTGATTGGGTGCATACAAAGACTTAAGAACAGGAAGTGTTCATTATGAATGCTTCTCAAATTTTATTGTGCATTGAAATCACTTGTAGGACTTTTTGAAACACATATTTTTCTGGAGCCCAAACATAATGTTTTTGACTTAACAGTTAAAGTGAGGCACCCATGAATGTGCATTTCTAACAAGTTTCTAGGTAATGAAGATATGGCTAATTCAGAGACCACCATTAAAGAAATATAGATCCCTATAACCTAACCTACAAAACCCCAGGGAGAACTCTTCAAATGAAGCTGGATAGAGAAAAAGGAGACACACACACACACACACACACACACACACACACACACACAATTATTTAGAAGCTAATGTGAAAAGCTACTTTCAAAGAAATGATCAGAATGAATTCAGCTATAGTCCTATTGAGAAAAACCTCTGAGAATTGAACTTCAACATCTGATTGCTCTAATTTCTTACTCACAGAAAACTCAATACTAAATAATTTTAAGGTTTATATTTTTTCTTTAACCCTGAATCAGTGATTTTCAAATAGCCATTTGGGATTATTTAATTCAGCTCCCAAGGAATCTGCATTTTGGCTTAGCTGGTTTGGCTCAGTAGATAGAGCATCAGTCCGGGGACTGAAGGGTCCCAGGTTTGATTCCAGCCAAGGGCACATGCCTGGGTTGTGAGCTCCATCCCCAGTAGGGGGTGTGCAGGAGGCAGCCGATTAATAATTCTCTTTCATCATTGATGTTTCTATCTCTCTCACCCTCTCTCTTCCTCTCTGAAATAAATAAAAATATGTTTAAAAAAAGAAATCTGCATTTTAATGATCACCTTAGGCAAAACTGATGGAGCTTTCTATGGGCACACTTGGAAGTAACACTTTAATGTAATTATTGTATATTAACCATCTGATAATACAGTAGCTTGAATGGTTACTTAAAAGCTTCGGATGATTATATTTTCACATATTTTTTTCCCTACTAAAATGTAATGGAATTTTGGGTTCAAGTCTTAAGCCTTTTTGTGGGATTTCTAGATACCAATAAAGTGCTATTTATACTAAGCACTACATAAAAACAGTAATTGATACAGTTTTCCAGGCTTGTTAGCCCTCCTAGAAAGTGGGAAAATATTTTGCACCCTTAAGTTTTATCTAATACATTTCTAAACACCTGGTTAGCATAATGCCACTTCTCTATGTTAAATACCCAACCTAAAGCCTTCAGCAAGAGATATAAAAATGTTTATGCCTGTGCCCTACACATGTGGAAGTAACAAACAGAGTGCAAAAACAGACAGATTTAAGGCGAAAGTTGTGTAGGTTGAAACAAAGAAAATGGTTTCTACTAAGTGTCCCATTAATGACCTTTATTATGTTATGTTGCATAATAAACAACATAGATATTTACTATTCATTCCATGTTCTCCCACCTGCCTGAGAGGTCTGATACTGTATATTTCATGACTTATCAATGCACATTTTAACATATCACAAAAATGTATATTCAACTCATACATAAAATGCAGTCTGAACATATTGGAGAGAATTTTAGCAAGTTGAAAGGGTTACTACTTTCTCACCAATATTTAAGATTTGTCCAGAAAAAAAATTACTTGATTGACAGTATTTCCCTGGTATTTATTTTGTTTTATTTATTTAAAACCAAATCTCTCAAACTATGTTCATTCTGTTCAAATGTGATACAGCTTACATATTTATTTGCCTAAAATTAAAATACCATATTTAATTTGAATGACAATTGAATGACAAGTGTTAAGTGTCTTCAGGGGAAAACTGTTTAACAGAAACATATTTTGAAATTTCCTATTGAATCAATTATTATTTCTAACACTAAAATGTTCATAGGAAGGAAAGATAGATGACATGGTGAGAAAGGCAAGTGGTTTTTATGATATTATGGGGTTTTGCCTTGTTTTGTTCCATGTTTGACAAACAATGACATCTGTCTAAAATCTGTCAATATGATGGATGGGAAGCATAAATCACATTATCTTATGTCAACACTCTTCTCAGAACAATATTTTAACATAAATTCAGTGTCCTGTCATGAATGTGACCCTTGAGAATAATAAAGAGAGAACATGAAACATTCAGCTGGATCCTATTTCTATAATTATTTTTAATCTCTTTTGACCTAGGAAACCTACATTTTCAAGAGAAATCTCAAAGATATAAACTATATCCTATACACATTGAAAGCTGTTAATATATTAAAATAAAATATTAAGCATTCATGCTACTTTAAAGTTATATCAACAAAGACATTTCTAATGAAAACATAGTCTAAAGTTGATGAAATTAAAGAATATAATGCACAACTTTAGAATTTTGGTTGAAATATATTTGAATGAATTTATAAAAGCTATTACAATTTTAAGAGCATCTTGACCAAAGTTTTAGAACTAACAATTTTTAGTAATTTATAAAATGTTCCAAAATATCACAAACAAACTTCCTGACTACTGAGGAACATCACTCAGAATATCAAATATATATATATATATATATATATATATATATATATATATATATATATATAGGCCTAAGTGACCGTTAGACCGAACGACCAGTCTCTATGACACACACTGACCACCAGGGGGCAGACGCTCAATGCAGGAGCTGCCCCTTGGTGGTCAGTGTGCTCCCACAGCAGGACTGCTGCTCAGCCAGAAGCTGGGTTCGCTGCTGGCGAGCACAGTGCAGCTGTGACAGTGGTGGCGGCAGGCACAGCAGGGCCGGAGTGAAGAGGAGCAAAGCCTGGCCCCAGCTTGGGCTCCTCCCCGGCCACCTGCTGCTTAGAGCACTGCTATATCCCTCGTACCCTATAAGCCTGCAGTACAATCTCCAGAGAACGGACACTCGGAGTAACCAGGACGAGCCTGATCTTGCCCCCGGGCTCCTGGAACTCTGCCTTGGGCATCAAGATCAAATCTCTTTCTTCACCAATTGCCCCTGAGCTAGATAACAGCAATATAACAGTGGCCACAAGGTGGCAACTGACAATCAAGGTAAAAGTCAGAGAGATGGATCTGAAGGGTGGGCAACAGAGCACCCCCGCCTCCCAAGATCCCCAACTTTGTATTTTCACCTCAGAGCATCTCTTATCCAGCTCTGAATGGTGGAAAGTGTACAGCAAGGCCCAAGGTGTCCACCAGGGACCTCCTAGCTGGCAAGGCATGACCTTTGCCACAGAAGGGACATTTGGAAAAACTTTTTCAGAAAGTTGCGGGGAGAACAGACTCCCCATGTGACTTCCTGGTGGCTCATGGGAATGTAAAAACTCCCCAGGCATGCTGGCGTGGCTCCTGGCTCGTGTGCCCCTGATTTCCCTTCAATGTGCACAAATCCGTGCACTGGGCCACTAGTCTATATATATAAAAGGCTAATATGCAAAGTGTCCCCTCGGGCGTTTGATTGGGAGTAGTTCGATTGGTCGCTATGACATGTGCTGACCACCAGGGGGTGGCGCAGAACATGGCAGGCAACCAATGGAAGGGAAGGAGGCAGAGAGTCAGGGAACCTGATCGGCCCTGATAGCCTGCCAGGCCTAGGGACCTTACCCAATGCACAAATTTCATGCACTGGGCCTCTAGTATGTATGTATGTATATATACAAAACTCTTTAATCTGCCAAAACCAGTTTGGCTCAGTGAATAGAGCGTCAGCCTGCAGACTGAGGGGTCCCGGGTTCGATTCCGGTCAAGGGCATGTACCTTGGTTGTGGGCACATCCCCGGTGGGAGGTGTGCAGGAGGCAGCTGATCGATGTTTCTCTCTCATCGATGTTTCTGACTATCTATCACTCTTCCTTCCTCTCTGTAAAAAATCAATAAAATATATTAAAAAAAAAAACAACTCTTTAATCTTACACTGTTTGTAAATATAATAAATGTGACCTAATTGTGTTTGGTTATTTTTTTCCCCCCATTCAAGTAGTGTCTTTTGCATGGGCAAGACAACTAGATCTGTATTTGTTTGGAGAATGTTTTTAAAGTTTTAGCATACATTGTTGAATCTTAATAATGTTATTCAGAATTTTTATTGGTGTATCTGAGCTTCTTCACCTCAGTCCCCAAACTCCCATACATTTGAATTTGTCTGCTTTGCCACTGTGTGCTGGGATGGGATGACCTGCTCCTGTCCATGACATTGAAAGAATCAATACTAGACTATTCTTATGTTAGAAAAAACATAGTCCCCTCATGCTTCTACTAAACTCAATTTTTTCACTACATTGAGTAAATCAATTGATGTGCCTGCCTGCCAATGAAACTACATGGAGTTCCTTTCTATAGTCTCGAAGTCCCTCCCAGTTATCCTGAAGCAGAGATTAGCATGGCATTCTCCTCCACTAATAGTTGTTATGTCTAAAGGAAATTAGCCTCAATTGTCATGACAAAAAAAATAATAAAGTGAAATTTCGATAGTGTTAACCATATTATAATGAATGGAACTACCACAAATTTTCATTTAGGCATTGAAGCATTCTTGCTATTTTTTGTATTTTTTTGTTTGTTCATTACTAAATCATCTGATCTAAAATCTAAAATATTTGCCAGAAAGAAAAACAAAAGTCCACTTCATTTAGTTTTAATAGCATTCTGCCTAATCACTCATGCAACAAAAAAACTTTGGCCCAGCAGGTATGGCTCAATGGTTGAGAGTCTACCTATTAACCAGGAGGTCACTGTTCAATTCCCAGTCAGGGCACATGCCTGGGTTGTGGGCTTGATTCCCAGTGTGGGGTGTGCAGGAGGCAACCAATCAATGATGCTTTCTCATCATTAATGTTTCTATCTTTCCCTTATTCTCTGAAATCAATAAAAAATATATTTAAAAAACAAAACAAAAATAAATGTTGTTTTTGATGGGTGTGATTACACCAAATAATTTAGACACTCGAACTCTGTTAACCTCACAGTACTTATCTATTTATTTCACCTTGTTAGTTATTCAAATTTTACACTGAAGCTAGCTATACACATAAGTCCATTAAAATAAAATAATAATTTAATTATATTCAGTAATATGGTAACTAACCAATAACTAAAATACAGTTTGGATTCAACTAATTCATTTAATCTTTATTTTATCTTTTTTTCTTCCCTGATGAATATTTATAATCTCTATCATAGATTTCATTTCTAAAATCACAACATAGAAAAGGTTATAAAATTAGGTAAAGATTACCTTTATATCTTGTAAAAAATTCTGATTTAAAGATAACTCTAGCAGTTCTCATAGTTTCACCTAAGAAAGGCAAGTGATTCAGACAAACAACCGGTACAATCTGGAATTCCCAAGACAAGATATACATTAGGTCAGGTAGGACAAGCCTCTGTGATGGATTGGCTATTACTCTGAGATGAACGCAACTATGGTTTCAAGTGAGTCTATGTTCCCTTGATGTTCTTACTGAAATTCCCAATAAGGCTGCAGTCACTTACTGAACCATAAAGGTGACAATAACCTTGGGTATAAAAAATAATACTAAGATATTGGGAGGTGTAATAATATAAATGGGGCAATCTGCATAACTTTGTTGAACCAATTTATTCCCAAGATAAATAAGAATCAAAGAATATTTGCATTTAATTTATAGAAATGTAAGACCAACATGTTCTCTCAAAATGGTCTTCTTGAGCTCTTTATAAATGTGTAAAGGATAATATTAAAAAATAGGGTGATACAATTTAGTAATATTCATGAGAAGGATCATATGAATAGTTTGTTTGTACTATGTAAAAAAACAATTCAAAAGGGAAAGTAAATTACTTTCAAATGAAGGAAATGCAAATGTCATTATTCATGCCTCAGCCTCCCCCACCCCAATCTTCATTGCTCCCCACCCTCTCCAAGTCTGAGGAACATGTATTATAGCAAAGTTACAAAAGGAATTATATTATCATTTATGTGAAAATAAAATCAGAGAAAATATAAGCCTACAAAACTTGTTTTAAATTACTTATTTGTTAAGGGTGACAAGGGAAGGCGCTATATTGAGAGCTATTTGATGTGTGCATAGGTTTGTCCATGGTCTTCTTGCCTTCCCTGAGTATAATGTCGAGGTGACTGTCTTAAGTAACTGCCTACCTCAACAGCCACTGAACAAAAATATAAGCGAGCTTATTCAGTATTACGGTAGATATCACCAGAGTTAGAATCTTGAATCAAGATATTGACACATCCCAAACAACTTCCAGTCCGTCTCTTAATTCCTACTGTTAGTAAATTGTGGTGACAATAACTTTCTCAGCCATTTGGACAGTTTTTAAAAACGTTTCTAAATTGAGCTACTACTGCATTAGAATGGAGGCTCTTCCTTTTATTTCTTGGTGGGCAAAGGGAAAAATCAATTAATAGTGGGACTTTAATTTCAATATTTTAATGTTCTAATTTTCTGGTGGTATTCATCTTACCACATGCTATGTCACTGACTGCACCTCCAGCATAAATCCTAAGGCAGGAATACTTGATTTATTTCCTTGCTGTGGGCTGCAGTGTCTCTGAGAGCATTTTCATTCTCCTAAAATTCAAAGAACAAAAACCTCAGGAAAATGCATTCAAGATTGAGGTAAGGATAGAAAGATGTTGAAAGAAAAAGTTATCAGTTCTTTGCCTTAAACATGAGGGGTTGCTTGGATAACAACTGGTGAATCTATGAAGAAAATGTATCAAAATCAGGTAATTGAGGACAGCTCATTACTGACTTCCACAGCATATCTGGATTTAGAATAAAGATAAGCTCTATTAGGGAGGAAGGCATTCAAAGAGATGACATTTATTAGAATTCTGCTTGAGAGGAAAAACAGGATATCAGGTGAAGCACATCTAAAATATTCCCTTCAGCATAAAAGCTGAAATCACAAATAAATTACCTTCGGACAGCACAATTCCAGTGATCCATATCACTAGAAGCCATGTGATCACCTTCTCAGTGGTAGGATCATTATTCTTATCAATGCTCACAAAATTACATTAACAATTTATTAGAACACATGCAACTTGAAAGCCTTAAAGTCGTGGGCAAAGGGTAACAACATTGCCAACCTCAGACACTGATGAACACCAATGGCACCTAAAGAAATGTAATAAGAAATACACATTCTACCTCTGGGGATGGAACAGGCGCATGTGGTGGACCCTGAGCTACTCAGGAAAGGGCAGGAGGTCTAAACAGATCCCACCATAGACCAGGACCACACTGCATGTCTACGATGAAGGTTTAGCCAAGGTACAATACAGAGGAGAGCCTAAAGCTAAGAGGGAAAGTAGGAATTATAGGAAAAATATATAATAACCTTGGCAACCACCCCTCTCCCACATGTTGAATACAGGATTTCTAAAGAATTTGAAGACTGTGGTGAACTCAGAGTATTCCCATCAACTACAAATCTCAAAACTAGCCCCAATCTTAATTAGATTAACCCCTCTCACACCACATATTAAAATCCAAGTAGAAGTATGCTCAGGTCCAGGCATAAAACTGTTTACCTTAACTATATCTGGAAACGCCCCTTATCTTTTCCATATAAGGTAATATAACCAAAGAAATAAAAGCCCATCATATATACAGATGCCACACCCAAAAGGAGAGGACTATATAAAGACTAGAGGCCTGGTGCATGAAATTATGCACGGGTGGGATTCAGCCGGGCCTGCCCTGATGGTGGTGGGGCGATTGGGCAGGCTGGGGGAAGGGCCAAGGGAGGTTGGCCAGCCGCCCCACTCCCAATGGGGTTTGGGAAGGCCAATGGGGATGGGGCTGGCCGGAGGAAGGGGCCTGGAGAAGACCCACTGAGCTGGAGCGGAGCAGGGGCCCAGGCTCCCCAGGGAGGACGGCCTCAGCAGGAAACAGAAACCACCAGAAGGCTCTGCAAACAGGCCCTGAGCTCCCTTTGGCAGGCGGATTCAGAGCTGGTGTCGTGTGTACATGAGACATAGCCCGGCACTTGCCTTTGTCTGTTGGTCAAATCCATGTATCGAAAAACTTGTTCCCCTTCTTCTCTTTGGGCCCTGACAACAAATACACACCAATTGGAAGATGTGGGCCCCATTGGCAGAGCCAGGCCCCCAAATCATCCGGAATTTAGGCCTAAGACAACTGGGTAGCAGTCTCCATGGAACAGAACATCCTGTTTTAGAGTCTTAATTCTTCCCTACAATGTGCCCAGCTGCTCCTCTTTAGCTGGGATAGACTGAACTAAGGAATCAAAGACCGAGTTTCCTTTGAGGTGGGATCCAGCGGGAGTTGTCTGCCTTCCCCCCTCACCGGTGTCTGCCTTCCCCTCAAGCTCAGTGTGCTCTGAGCCGGTCTGATTCTGGTGGTGCCAGGTCCTGGCTGTTGGTTCGGCGGCAGGTCCACAGGGTTTCTCTCCACTGGCTTCCTGGCCTCCTGAGCAGTACCCTCCAGTTCAGCATGCCAGGCGGCTGTCACTAGAGCCGGGACTCTGATAACGAAGGCGCTGGACCTGCAGGTGGCCAGGCTATGCCCCCCACCCTGCTTCTCAGTCATACTCATGTGGGTCAGGCCAAAGCCTGCTGCCCTAGACTGGTGCCATGTGCGGAAGGTCACAGCTGGGAGAGGGGAGCCCTGACCATCAGTCTTGGTGACAATCATCTGGGTGCCCAGCTGATTGAATTCGTCCCACAGAGCCTTCATCTCAAGCTGCATGCTCACACTGGCCACCTTCGCATTCTTTACCGGTGCCTTGGCGGCTGTGGCCAACTGGCCCTGGGGCCCTCAGGCTCTGCAGCAGCACTGGTGGCGGCCCCTGTGGCCAGCGCTTCATAGCGACAGGTTGTTCCAGTCGTTCTGCTGTAAAGATTGCTGGGCTTTTATTATATATAGACTAGAGGCCTGGTGAACGAAAATTCATGCACTAGAGCGGGGTCCCTCAGCCCGGCCTGCCCCCATCACAGTCCAGGAGCCCTCAGGGGATGTTCTACAGGAGGTGACCAGGCTGATCAGGGGAAGGCGCCACCCCCATCACCCCGCTGCTGCTGCTATTGCCGGCCATGGTGGCTGCCTGAGCCCTGGGCCTCGAAGCCGCTGTGGCTTTGTCCAGATGGATGTCCGGAAGATGTCTGCCCTAATTAGCATATTACCCTTTTATTAATATAGATGTGAGTCATTGGCAGGTGGATTTTAGAATTCTGCAGATCACAGTATGAACAGCACTTACGTAAAAATCTAACACACAGTAGACAATTAACTGGCTCCTATTCCCATTAATGGCAGAACAGAGCTAGTGCAACAGCATTAGGCATCTTCCTCTACATACAAGAAGATTGTGGTCAAGCCAAATTTTGACCCAAAATAATAATATTTGATTGTTGTATAAATCCCTGGAACTAAACCCAAAAAGAACTTCATTAAAGAAAAGAAATTATAATCATACATCTTTTTTTACTAATCTAAAAACAATCATCAGGTGATTTCCTTCATTCATGAAAGGAGTAGTTGGTAAGAATGCAAGCTGAAAGATTAATCTCAGACCAATTAACATTCAAACTTTTAATTTTGCTTGACTAATTTCATTGCACAATTGGAATTTGAAGCCATTTGAATTTGTGTTACATTTGCAAGCTCTTACTTTGTCTATATAACTGCAAACATGTAAGATTTTTCTCTGTATAAAAGGAATCTAGAAACAATATTCTACAATAATATTCACTCACACTTTATTAATAATAATATTTAGCATGCTAAAGGGAAATTACTGTATCAGCTAACAAAGGATACCTGATAGGCATAGAGTCAATCTTTGAAATCTATTTATATATATAAACATTACATGCAATTTTAAATGTAAAATATAATGAACTAAAAAAATAATCTGTGTTCAGAGAATAAGGATATATTTTCCAATTGTAAGGATCACAGAAGGTCTCATGGAAGAAATGGTATTAGTAAGGAATTTTAAGGTAGTATGATTTGCAGAATTAGACATAGAAAAAGAGCATTCTGTTTGAAGGGGAAAACATGGATAACTTAGCAAAGAAGGCAGGTATAAATTATAACTGAAAAATAGCAGTTTGGGAATAGTAACAGAATTATCACTATGGTGTATGTAGAAAACAATTTAACCACTACTTTCCCAGGGAAAGAGCTCATGGGAAGGACAACAGGTGAAAGTTCCAGGTATTGGTAAGGGAAAGAAAGTATACATAGTTTGAGAGTATTTTACCAAACAAACTCATCATTCTATGGAAAGCAAAATTCAGTAATTTTCATAGAGGGTTAGCAAGGCAGATGAATCTGTGGGATTTAGGAGCGTTCAAAAGTTAGAAGTAAAGCCCTGGCCAGGTGGCTCAATTATTTGAAACATCACCCCATACAACAACAAAGTAGTGGGTTTGATTCCCAATCAGGGCACATACCCAGTCAGTTTGCAGGTTTGATCCCAGGTTGGGGTGTGTATTGGAAACAACAGATAGATGTCAATGTTTCTCACACATCTTAATGCCTCTCTCTCTCTCTCTCTCTCTCTCTCTCTCTCTCTCTCAAATCAATAATAATAATAAAAAAAACACATATCCTTGGGTGAAGATTTTAAAAAAAGTTTTAAGTAACTATTTTTGGAATATTACCCATCATTTTAAGATTAATAAAAATATATCTGAGACAATAAGATTTACAATATGGTGAGAGATTATATTTGCCTTTGAATCTATTAAAAAGGCTTTACTTTTTTTCTCTTTTAATGTGCAATACCCTAAGATAAGAATGTAATAAACCAGTAGGGTTTTACCTAAACAAGTGTTTGACCCTTCTCAAAAGTGAAAACCCTCTGAAAGGCAATTAAGGTCAGATAGATACTAAGAATATATGAAAATTGAGAAGGGTAAATAAAGAAAAGTCGAGGGAGGGAGTAATTGTTATAATTTGAAGGTTAAAGAGCTTGGAGGCAAAGTGATTTTAAACAATGGCGAGGTACAGGGTTATGTCTAACTATAAATATTTCAAGTTCTAAAGAGACCAAAGCTAATTGAGATGCACAAGGACCTGCAAGGTCAAGGACCTGAAAATACCAACATCTTCACTGAAGTCTCTGAAATATTGGCAGAGTAGCGTGGGGAATTATAATCAGGCATGTTAATAACTGAATATAATGGGAAGAGGTGGCTAGACAATATCAATATAGACAATATCAATACAGTTTTAAATGTTGCTGTACAAGTAGTTGGTGTGAACTTCAAAGGAAAAGGTGTTGAAATATTGAGAGGGTTAATGATAATTTGAAGAATCAATGGAGAGCTTTGACTATCCATCTTAGGAAAGGGTGGATGGAACAGGAGAAAATAGAATATTTAATCATTAGGTGTGCTGCATGAACTATATAATCTGTATGACAAGATTAAATGGTGAAACAATCAGTAAAGTGTGGAGCTCACCCTTTAGTGGTTAGAAGCGGTGTGCAATTCTCTAATTATCAAGTGTTTATATGGAAAGGTAATGGACTGTTTATGACAAATACTTGGAAGGAAAGTTTAAGTGAAAAGGTATAGAATAATATAACAAAAACTTCCAGAAATAGAGAAAGAGGCTTCCTGAGCAAGATAGGGAAGTAATTTGAGAGAAAGTAAGTAAAGCCCACTTTGAGAATCAGCAGACTCTAGTTGTGATAGCAGATTGGACATAATATTTCATATACTTAGCTTTTAAATGCTGGGTTTATTGAACAATATCTATATGCAACTTACGTGGCACCTTTGCATAAAATATCACTTTACCTAGTGGATGCAACGACTCAGGAGATTCAAATACTTGTATAACGAAGTGCAGAGAGCAGATGACATATTACTCTTCTCTACTCTAAGCAACTTCCTTATTTTAAAGTCAGGGCTGTACTCTGGAACAGGTGATATCTTAAATGGAAATACCAGATAGAATGTTGAAAGATTACACTGTACTACATAAAGAAAGAATGAGTGTTAGAAAATAAATAAATAAATAAAGCTAAACTATATTCTTATTTTTATGTTTAATTGACATAAAAGATAATCTAGCCCCAAAGAAATAATAGTGATAATATTTATTGCTTATAGTACTTGTAAAAGATAATGTCACAGGGAGCAGAAGGAAAGAGTTATGAATATTCTGTCCAAGAGTCTGCACTACATGTGATCCATTTTTAAAGCCTCTGTGAACACATTTTAAAAGAGTATATAGTCCATACCAAATATAGAATGATACGTAAATATTGTGAGCACAAATTTCATCCTCTCTATTGAAAGATAAATACAGTGGAATGCCTATCTTTAAAATTAACTTGAGTGCTACATTTTATAATAAACTATACAGAAAATATGAGTAAAGAGATGTAAAAATAAATGCCAATGCATCTATATAAAATTCATGACATATATAATCATGGGAAAGTAAACATCAAAGATTAAGTGTCATTACTATTTTAATTAACATAAGTATGTTTGTAATTGCTGGAATTTCTGAAATATTATGTACAGGGGAAGGATTACATCTAAAAAAGACACTTGGAACACAAAGCATGTGATAATTTTTTGAAATTAATTAAAATTCAGTGTAAATTTGTATGCCTTTAGAGTTATATAAATGAAATTATATCATAATGCAATATGGTGCAATATAACATCATAGCACATAGCAAAATGTAATTCATAGACTTAAAATGAAAATTCTGCAATTGATTTTTTAAGCATATTCCAAATTGATTTTATAAGTTGACTGAATATGAGGTGTTTCTTAAAAAAATACTGTTCATAGGTACATTGTATATAGGTGCAACATATGTACACATGTATCATAAATTATGTAGGACTAATTTGATTATGAAACAAATCCATTGGTCATATAGATGATGCTGCAAAATAGAATCTATGGAAGCAACACAACAATTGAAGTAGGATAAGACCTGACCTTACGACTAATCTTTGAAATCAAGGAATTTCTCTAACTTCTCAGGGAGCTACAAACCTCCAAAATCACAAGCAATAGATTATTATTTATCACAATTGTTCAAAGCCAATTTATAGTATTTAAAACTTCCTGAAAAGTTTATGGAGCTGCTATTAATACAGGATAATAGATAACTATACAGGGTGAGGCAAAAGTAGGTTTACAGTGATTTGTATGGAAAATGACACAATAATAAATAAATAATAATAGAAAAATAAACTGTGTTTTGCATACTCACAACTGTAAACTCACGTTTGCCCCACCCTGTATTTAGTGAATAGAGTTGAACATCTTTCCTTCAAGAATATATGAGTTGAACCCTAGCCAGTTAGGCTCTGTGGATAGAGCGTCAGCCTGTAGACTGTAGGGTCCTGGGTTCAATTCTGGTCAAGGGCACATGCCTGGGTTTCGACTCGATCTCCAGTATGGGGGATGCAGGAGGCAGCCAATCAATGATTCTCTTTCATCATTGATGTTTCTATCATTCTCTCTCCCTCTCCCTTCTTCTCTGAAATCAATAAAGATGTATTTTTTTAAAAAAAGAATGTGTAAGTTGAACATCCTTCCCTCAAGAATATCTGATAAATAAATAACTATAATTAAAAAAAAATGAATGAACATCACCATATTTGCTTTTTCAATGAAGAAAGATGAAACTTTTACCCACAGGAATTCGAACACAAATCTATACCAGAATGTATGGCTTTTATTTTAAATGCTACTGTTCAGATATAAGAAGTTATACTTCAAGGAGAAATTACAAAATATGGTATTTCTTTTGTTCCCACACATAATTCCAAATGTATAGAGCAACTGATCTTTTAAAAATATGTTTTTATTGATTTCAGAGAGGAAG
Organism: Plecotus auritus; assembly: GCF_963455305.1. Lineage (NCBI taxonomy): Eukaryota > Metazoa > Chordata > Mammalia > Chiroptera > Vespertilionidae > Plecotus > Plecotus auritus. Next base: position 153,692,025 of record NC_137774.1, on the reverse strand, counting down.
GGAGAGGGAGAGAGAGAATCATTGACCTCCTGCCTCCTGAATACCCCCACTAAGGACCAAGCCTGCAACCCTGGCATGTGGCTCATACACTCAACCACTGAGCCACACCAGCGGGCAAGCAACTGACTTTTAACCATTGTGTATTATTCAAAGATAAGAGAGCCAATGAAACTAAAGTACACATTTTAATTATTATTTTAATGTATTATTTTTGCAAAACTATTGTAGTAATATTAAGAAGAAATAAAAATAAATAAATCTGGTGCTAAACAAAATAAATAGATAAATTGAAGGCATGGTCATATGAGATAATAATTTTAGATGTACTTTCATACTGATATAGGAAAATGTAAACTGTAAAATCAGAGATCTTACCCAGAATAAAACTTATTAATAATTTCAGAAGCAGGTCAATATACTGTTTGAGCCATAACCTAGTTATATTTACTATTTTAAAATTCTTCATACATTTGAATATACATACAGCAAGTACCTATGAAGCAGAGTGGGTACCACTAATAATTTTCATCTGTTATCTCATTATTTTAACTAGAAATTATACAATTTTAAATTAGTACTAGTACATAATCAATAATAATATATTTTTAACATTATCCTTGCATAAATTCAGTTAACTTTTTAGGATTCTTTAAAGAGAAAATATATTTTATTTTGTTTACATATGTACAACCATTTGATTATTTAGTTACAAATGCGATATTTGTTAGTTCCTGTGAATTTGATATGTAGATCTTTTATAGAATGTCTACCTATACAGTCAGTCTCATTGCATCCTGTTTAATATTTTGCATTTTTTAGAGACATATAATAAAATTTTTGTTCCTGGCTTCTTATGAACCTTTAGATAAAAATCTAATTATATTTGGGTCCCTGTTCCTTAAACTTCTTTTGGTTCTTCCCTCTCACTTCTAAAATGTCTTTTTTCACTATAAAAAAAAGATCTTTTTTTTTTTTTTAACCTGGTTTAAAGTTGGCCTTATTTTACTAATTTGGGTCAATGCATCCATTTCTGTCAGTTTAAATGGGCCTTTTCTTTCCCAGGTGAAGTGGCACCAAGCAGACGGTGGCTTAAACGAACAATTTTCAGGTCAGTCTTTTCTCAGAGACCCATTTTGTTAAATGCCCTCAAAATCCATCTTCTACTTCAAAGAGTCCACATACCATCATTGGCAATGTTATAGAAAAAATAATTCACTTTTAGTCTGTGCTATTTTACCCAAAATTAAATACATGGCTCATTTACAAAGGAAATATCTAAAACAAAAATATATTAGAGGTATTATTATCAGGTAAAACAAATTTCTTTATGACATTGTGTCAGATACAGGCACAAAAAGATGAAAAAGTGAAACGCACTCACTCAGATCTTTGTCTACTAGCTGAGATTAAATATATTCACAAGCATACAATATAGAAGATCATACAATGTAAGAGAATAATATACACTACCTGTGAGAACTGACCCACAAATGATAGGGATCAATACCTTTTTTATACTTTTTCAGTTTTTTAGTATTGCTCACATTACTATGTATACATTTAACAGGCATTCAAATATCTCCTCCTTAGGGGAATGCCTTTGACATAAATTGGCCAAAGGCCAGGCTTTTCATGGTCTAAGGAAGCTAAAGTTATTATTTGGTATGGCAATACTCTTTTGGATTCTAAAAGTTAGTTTATAAATTATAACCAGTCACATTTTTACTTTGTGAACACATCATATATTGGCTGTGATTCAGTGACAAGACCATGGGTATTGTAAGCAATGGGCAGTAAAATGAAGCAGGAAGTCATGGTGGTGACAGTGATTAATAGCCTTCAGAACGGAGGGCCAAAGGTTCTAATCACACATCTACCTCTGTTAGATTGCACTCTCAGTCTACAATCTAGTTCACAGATTCTCTTTCCTTTCCAGCTCCCTTAATTGCTGTTGTTCTCAGGCTTACTCCTAACCCCCTTCTTTCTGACACTGCTCTCTGCTCCTTAGGGAGCTGACCCATGCCCTCCTGTGGTAGGCTCCTGAGACTCCTGCCTCTTGGTGTATATACCCGATGTAACCACTTCTCCTTGACTGGGGGCCAGGCATGTGAAATAACGGGATATCATTCCTCTGAGCATATTACATAGCCAGTATATTACATTCCTCCCCAGTGTCCTCAGGGACAAATACAAATATCTTAAAATAGTTTGCAGGTTTCTTTGTGATCTCGCTCCTACAAATCTCTTAATCCTCATTCAGCTTCCTTATCCTTCTTTTTAAAAATGTACCTTTACTATTGATGTCCCCTTCCCCCCTTCATTGATCTCCTCCACCCCATTCCCACCTCCTCCCCAGGCCTTCACCACACTATTGTTTGTGTCCATTGGGATATGCATTCATGCATATAAGTTATTTGGTTAAAAAGGACTAGTTTTTAAAATGCTGTCTCTTTTGCTTTGAAAATTTAACCATACTATTCCTTTCTGTGCTTTGGACATGTGTTTTATTTTATCTAATGTCATGTCTAACTTCAAATAAAGCGGTATATTTCTTGAATGGCACTGTCAGCAACTCATTCTGTTCTATTGTAAGAATTTCCATAAAATAGCATTGCACTGAAAGTCTCTGAAAACACGGACCATGCTAATTCCAATTTGCAGGGCAGTCCTTGGCCGTCTTTATCTTTCAGAGTTCTTCTTCCTCCCTAACACAGACTGAGGCCTACATCCTCTTGGGATATAGTTTACTATATCTGGCTTGGCTCTTCAAGGCAAGAACTACCTATGATTCAGGGGGATCTCTAGGTACTAGCCATACTTCCCAATGTCAGACTGATCTCCTAAAGGGCTTGCTGTCAGGAGTTTGTATTCCAGAAAATTACCTACTAGACTGTTGACATCATAGGGCATTAGTTATAATACCATTGCAATGCTTAATAATCTCAATATTTGGCTGTAAAATGAAATGCTAGTGTAAACTTTTTAGAACTAATGCAAAAGCATGTAAGAAGTTGATCAATTGACCTAAACCAAGTCTAAAATGTTGTCTAAAAGTTATAAGAAAGAGACCTGAGCAAAAACTGGATGAATTTGGCTAGCTCAAATTCTGCAAGCTTCTATACTTATTCTCTTTCAACTTTCTTAATCTGTATAATTTTTTAATCTATAATGGCAGCATTGGAATAAATAATTTCTATATAGCCTTGAGGTGCATTATTTATCTTTAAGATCATAGGCCTAATAAAAAGGGTGAAATAATAGATATTTTGATCATGGGCTCTCCTGATACCCCACAATTCATTTCATTTAATAGGCCATGTACTCTGGTTACACAAGGTAATCTGTTATTTATTGGATGTTAAAGATGACATCTGCTTAAAATACCAAACTATGTAAAATAAAAACATCTACTAAATCTACCACTTCAGTTGTTTGAATTGCTACACAAGCTAGAAATAAGAAGAGGTTTCATGTATTCTCAAGACATATTTCCTTCCTTTTAGCCTTAAAAAAAAAGGCAAAGGCTTCTTCCACCACAGAAAAATTGTCCCTTGAAGTAGAAAGTGGTTAAAAATGATAGCCTCCAGGGATCAGAAAGAAGGACTATATGTCATGCTTTTTCCTTCTCTATTAACTCCAGTCAGCTTTCACAGTCACATTCAGTCACTAGTCATTGAATGTTGACCATTTCCATGGCCAGTGCTGAGAAAGGAGCTTAGGCCAGGAGGCACGTATACCCAGCAGTGAGGGATGGACAGCAATGGGAGGTTGCCTGGGGGGAGTTTGGGAGAAAAAGATGCACATGCTGTATCTCACACACACACACACACACACACACACACACACACACACACACACACACACAAAAAAAAAAAAAAAAAAAACCTACCAAAAATGATTGATTCTCAAGTTTCTAAGAAATTCTCTTTGGTACTAAGCTCTATAAATCAGGAATTCCTCCCAAGCAAAGTTTTCCTCATTCTGTTAAATCACAGTTGATACACTCACTTGGAATTCATATCACTGCTGAAAAAGTAAATAGATTTGAATCCTTTGACTCTAAGTGGAGCTACATATGCAAGAGTTCTTTTCTTGGCATCTTGTTTGCACTGCGTGTATAGAAATGACATGCTATATTTTTGCTCACAGCCAGATATCTGCAAACATAGGTCCCTAACCAGAGGCTACAGTAAATACACACCACATGGGTACTTACATAAAAAGTAATCACTGAGATGAAACTGCCACAGAGAGATATTTGCGAGTGTAGATGTTAACTGTATATAAACAACATTGCTCTAGCTTACTATTAACATTTTTTATGAGTTTTCAGTTATATGAATTAAAAATTTCTGGGACTGTTTTCTGTTCTCCCATGTGACATTAAATTATTATGTTTTGCATAGTTTATATCCCCATGACTATAGTGGTCTGTTAACCAAATGGCACATATTAATGTATTCAGTTATAGCTCCTTTTAGTCAAGAGCTTGTCCAAGCTCATCAAATGCATTCCAGCATTGTTAGGAAAAAAACACACAACATTCTTCCTGCAAAAGTTAGATGTTTTGCAGTTTATCAACAAGGTTATCTTTAAAATGAAGGAAATATTTATATTTTATTAATATTGTTATTACCAGGGTGGAGATGAATTTTGAATCCTGTTGGAAACAGGTTTGGTGAGTTTTCCACATGTATTATTTTAGAATTATTAAATTTGTGTTGATTGAAAAGCATTTCAGTACACATTTATAGTTTTCTAAGTTAATCTATCAGTATATAAACAATAAAGTTTACTTTATAACTATATTGGCATTAAAATAGAGGATAATATTTTTATAATACTCAGTGGTCAAAGAATAAAACCAGACTTGAAAAGATTGTGCACTTGACTACATGGAAATCAGAAACTAGATCCTGCTAATAAAACAGTGTTATAAACATACCAAGGTCTACTGAATTTTTGTACTCTTTCATTGCATTCTATTATGAATTAACAATGCAAAATTAGTACCAATATTGCTTTTTTTTGTATAAACTAGAACTCACTGTCAGTTTTCATAGAACAAATGTAAAGTTTCATTTCTCTTTCTGCCAAAATTGTTTTCTTTTCTTTCCTTTTTTTAAAGTTTTCAGGTAAAGAGGAAACTATATATAAGCATTTTGAGAATTGTCTTAATTCTGCTGTTCATGGTATAAAGCACATATACATTGCCCTTGACTTCTACCATAGTGTCTCTCAGGGGCCTGTAATGTCCTAGAACTTGAATATTTGCAAATGCTCTGAAATTAGCACTATAAATGCTCAAGTCATAGGCACAGAATAGGAGGTTCCAATAAGGGGATATGACAGGTGTGACAATATTGTTATATGATAGCATTATAACATAGTAAATTTGTTTATATATAATGATATCTATCTATATAAAAGGCTAAGTGACCGACCGTACATCCATCTGACCATCCGAACAACAGACTGGTACATATGACGTGCACTGGCAATTTAAAAATTGTTGATTCGTGCATGTGCGATACATATAAAGCTCACACTGGTGCCAATCTATTCAGAGTAGGAATATTCCTACCGGAACCCACTTTTGGACCTGGTCAGTTATATGTTGCTTTCTCTCAAGTTTGAAGAGCATGTGACCTTAAAGTTGTAAATACTTCATCACAAAGGAAATTAGTCAAGCACTCTGAAAGGGTTTTTACTCTTAATCTGGCATTCAGGAGATAATAGAATAAGTCTAATCAATTTATCAGTCATTATTTTTATCAATGTTGTTTTTATATCATGTCTTTGTTGTTATATCATGTTGTTGCTTATTTATTAACCAATTCATATATTATTTTCATATACATTTTACTAATTTTCTTTCATCTCTGACACTTCTATTCTAGAGAAAGGGTGAATAGTGATATTAAAATATTTCTTTTAATTAATTTCCTTTCAATGTGCATGAATTCATGTACTGGGCCACTAGTAGTATTATAATATAAAACTATGTTAAAGATCAAGATAGTTTATATGGTTATTGGTTTCTACAAACATAAAATTCACTGAACAATGATTTAATTATCATGTTATCCATGCACCTACATATACAAATACAAAAATATCAGTAATGTTAGTGGGTTGATTATGTGAAAATTAATGATCAATACCTCCTGTTTACATATTCAAGTCACATTATTTTTTAGTATTCTACATCAAATTAACAATTCTGATGGGAAGAATTTTATATGTGTTCTTTCTAATCATGTTATATACTGTCCCAAAAGTTTATGTGTGTGTGAGTGTTTCAAATTTTTAGGAATATTTGTCTAAAGCAACATTTCGCAAATATTAACATCTACTGATCATTCCAGAAATGATGAAGTGTAAGTAAATGTCACACTTTAAAACGCTTCAAGGAACAAGCATAGGAAAGTATCTTCACAAACTTCACATAGGCAAAAATTAGTGAGAAGACAAATAACCTAATTTTAAAATGAGAAAATAATTGAAAAAGCTCCTCATAAATAAATATATCCAAATAGCCTATGAGTACATAAAATGTTTTTTTTTACATCATTAAACTAGCAAAATGCAAAAAAAAATACAAAAATATAATATTATAGGGCATCAGGATAGCTAAAATTTAAAAAGGTGAGCCCAGCTGGTATGGCTCAGTGGTTGAGCACTGACCCATGAACCAATAGCTAGGTCACTGGTTGGATTCCTGGTCAGTACATCAGGCTCACCTTGATCCTCAGTAGAGGTACGCAGGACGCAGCTGATAGATGTTTCTCTCTCATTGATGTTTCTGCCTCTATATCCCTCTCCCTTTCTCTCTCTCTAAAAGAAAAGGTAAGGATACCAAATATTGGTGTGACTGTAGAACAATTGAAACTTTTACATATCTGGTGAAAATGTAAATTTGTTTAATTATTTGGAAAACTACTTGTCAGCATCTAATAGTGGAACACATACCTATACTCTCTGACCCAGGAATTCCACTTCTAGGCATATAAGACAATTTTATTTTATTTTTTTTACTTTAAGTCATAGACATTAGTGACACATCCAGAGCAAAATTTCATACTTCCTAAATCTTTCTTTTTTTCTGGCTTTTCTTTTATATCATTTTAATTCACAAACTCAGGAGTATAAATTTTATCAAAATATATAAAGACTTGCCTTTAATTTTAAGTATAAAACTTTTATAGATGTGATAACTTGTTTATCAATTATTCATTTTCATTACTAATCCTAACTATTTCAAAATAAAAACATTGGGTGGCAAGCAAATTGAAGGCATATTGTGTAGAGAAGCAATGCATCAAAATAATAGCTCAACATAATTTTAATGTAATTTTAAAAGTCCCCCTATGCATATATACATAATCCCTGGACACAGACAGTGGTGTGGTGAAAGCCTGGGGTCTGGGGCAGTTGTAGGTTAGAAGGGGTAAATGGGGAAAAAGGGGAATGTATGCAATACTTTCAACAATAAAGATTAATAATAATAAACTTTCAAAAATCTCTCTAGGACATCAAAAAATATTTATTCCAAGCATAAACCACAGCTAAATATAAGTCACAGTCTAACTTCTTACAATATTTTTCTATAACATTTTTCTGCTTTCCTATACCATAGCTCCGTGTTCGGCAAACTGCGGCTTGCGAGCCACATGCGGCTCTTTGGCCCCTTGAGTGTGGCTCTTCCACAAAATACCACGGCCTGGACGAGTCTATTTTGAAGAAGTGGCATTAGAAGAAGTTTAAGTTTAAAAAAAATTGGCTCTCAAAAGAAATTTCAATCGTTGTACTGTTGATATTTGGCTCTGTTGACTAATGAGTTTGCCGACCACTGCCATAGCTGATTAATAATATTTTCTTCTTCCAAATTATAAAATACTAGAGGCCCGATGCATGAAATTCGTGCATGGGGGGCGGGGGTGTCCCTTAGCCTGGCCTGCGCCCGCTCACAATCCAGGACCCGTTGGGTAGGGTCCCTAGGCCTGGACGGTGATCAGGGCTTATGGGGGCTTTCCTTCCCCCAGCTGTCAGCAGCTGGCCCTGCCCCCACTGCTGCCACTGCTTGCCATTTGTGTGGAACTTCCTCCCCTCCCCCACCACCAGTCACCTCCCTCTGTGGGCGACAGGTGTGGGATGCGATCGCTTGGCTGGCCTGGGCCTCCTTCTGCTGCGTGATCGATCGTGGAGCCCCTGCATCGATCACCCCACAGAGGGTAGCCTGGGCCTCCCTCTGCAGGGCAATCGTTGGGTGATGGTGGGGCACCCCAACCAATCGCATCACACCTGCCTTGGTTGAACTGGTGCCAGTGCGTATCATAGTGTAGTCATCCAGAAGGTTGTCTGGATGGTTGTTCCGCTGTACAGTCATTTGGTCAATTTGCATAGTACGCTTTTATTATTATAGATACTCCAATCAACTCAACCAAAATACAATCCCCAATCCTTCTCTATTTCTCTTTTTCTCCCTTTTCCTCCCTGCCCCCTCTCAGAGTTCTTCCATGCATGATTTTATCATCCTAACCTTTGGGCCGCTATGCATTATCACTTCCATGCTCCTTCAATTAATGATAGGTAGAGTGGTAGCTATGGACATTTTCATAGCATCAGACTGATTGGATACAGAACCATAATTCAAGCCCTAATGACAAAGAATGAATGAGCAATGAACTTATAAATTCCCTTGGGACAGATATTGGGAGTTTCTGGGTGTTTCCTATCTCTTAGAAAGAGAAAGAGAAAAACATTTCATGTCTGTTGATCCTTGTAAGTACTGCACCCATTTTTTCAGCAATATGGGAAAAAAGTAAACAGCTAATGATAGTAGACAGAAGAAAGTATCTAGTCAAGCAACCCTCACTTCTTCCTGCCAAAGTTCATAATTCTTATGTTAATTTAAAATATATGTTGTTCAAACAAGAGAGTTGAAAATTAATGTTTGTAACGGAATACTTCCTAACTGAAATAGGAGATCTTTACAATAAGGCTGAATCATGATTGAGCAGCAGGGTATATTTATTAGAAGAGCAGGATAAGACCAGGTGGTTCAAGGAGAGGGGTAAGACCAGGTGGGTCAAGGAAAGACAAGGTGTAAGGAAAATGATAAATCCTTCCATAACAGTCTGGAGGAGTGAAGAGGAAAATATGGAAAAATGTCCTGCAATATTTTGTGTTTATCTAATCTAATAAAAGGGCAATATGCAAATTAACCATCACTCCATCACAAAGATGGAGGTGCCCATAGCATCCCGCACCCCGGCCGCAGAGGGAGGGAGGGCGTCTGGGCAGACAGCACGCCCCCAGCCCAGCAGACACAACACAGGGCTGGGGGCATTCTCCTGGTGGCCACTGCACGGCTCAGAGCACACCCCCACCCCAGCAGAAACAATGCAGGGGGGCCTCTGCACGTGAGCTGCAGAGGAAACACCTTTTCTGACCACTCATTGGCTAAGCTCTCTGTACGCCAACACTTGCAGTATTCTTGGTAACTTGGGTAATAAGAATTCAAGAAGGTGATCTAGGGTTTTTCCACCTCACTCCTGGAGGTAAAAATGAAGGTCCACTGCTGGAGGGGCTAAGAAATGTCATATCCTGCCCTAGACTGTTTGGCTCAATGGATAGAGCCTCAGCCTGCCGACCGCAGGGTTTGGGTTCCATTGTGATCAAGGGCATGTACCTAGGTTGCAGGCTCCCCCCTGGCTGGGGCCCAGGTCAGGGCTCATGCAGGAGGCAACCAATCAAAGTGTCCCTCTCACATTGATGTTTCTGTCTGTCTTTCCCTCTCTCTTCCAAGCTCTCTAAAAATCAATGGAAACATATCCTCAGGTGTGGATAAAAAAAAAAAGAAAGAAATGTCATATCCTATGAAAGACACATCTTGAAAATGCCTAAAGTTGTCATTTTTTTTATGCTGAAGGGACTAGAGTTCGTGTTGATGAAAACACATTGGTGGCTGCGGCAGCCGGCAGTGGCAGCAGCAGCGGGGTGATGGGGCTGACGCCTTTCCCTGATCAGCCCGGTCATCTCCCGCCAAGGGAGGTCAGACTGCGGCTTAGGTCCACTCCCAATGGGAAGCAGGCCTAAGCCATCAGTAGGACATCCCCTGAGGGCTCCCAGTCTGTGAGAGGGGGCAGGCTGGGCTGAGGGACCTCCCCTCCCCCCAGTGCACATATTTCATGCACCGGGCCTCTAGTAATACAATAAAATGGTTAGATGTTTCAATCAAATAAGTGCTAATAGTGTTCTCTTTTTAATTATCAAATGAATATCAGAATTATATATTAACTTAAATTCATATCAAATAGTCCTCTTTAAACATTTGACAATTTTTTTTAAAGTATAGTTTCACTTTATATAATCCCAACATTCACCTATATGGTTTTAGCATTTTCTTTCTATATTGATAGATATCTAAAAGAGCTTCAGTAATAGGTCTTTAATTATCTTAATTATATAATAATGAAGAAAAATTAACCTATCTAAATGAACCTATCTATTATTCAGTGGCAAGAGTGCAGTTTAAATGCTTGAAAACGTGCTTTCTTAGAACAAGATAAAAATAATTACACTTGTGTGTTAATGGGAAAATTAATTTTATGTGGTCAATATTGTTTTAAACCTCACAGTTAATTAATTTAGAGGCACAAGAATTTCTTAAAGGGCATGGCATACTACATCTTATTTGACAAGTAAAATGTGGTAATTCTCAAGGGAAGCTTTTAAAGAAATACATTTTGGTTAATTTTGCTGCATTTTAAAAATAATTGGGTTATGTTTATACAAAAAGAAAATTATCAGATGATGTATGTAATCTATAATAATAAAAGCATAATATGCTAATTAGACTGGACAGCCAAACGACCTTCTGGATGAAGCCGGGGCTGCGAGGGCTGAGGCAGCCACCACAACTATGAGGGCTGAGCCCCTTGCACAAATTTCGTGCATCGGGCCTCTAGTTATCTATAACTATCTGATAGAAGAAATCAAACCCTTGGTTACATTTCACTGAACATGTTTCTAAATAGCTTGAGGCTGACTTGCATATTTAAAATAACAGAATAAACCATAAATTTCACAAACATATGTTTATGTTGGTATGATTATATTAATCTATGAGATGAAATATTCAGATTCATAGATAGCCTAATTTTAAAATGTAAACTTGGTCTTAAGAACATACAGCATTAATTCATTCCTAAAGTTTATCACTGCCATTTATTTTATCCACAGGTTTTAAATATTGAAGCTAATAAAGATGAAAATGTCTAAGTTAGTAGACCAAAGATGTTTGAGAGCCTTTACCCCTTCCCATGTTGGCAATAATAGCGTAATAGGGCACCCTGTGTGGAGAGGGTCACTTGCAGAAAAGAGCCAACTTCAGAGGTAGGGAGAAACAAGGTTAAAGACCTTGACTTTACTCTCCCTTACTCGGGTCTCCTGCTGGATGAAAAGGCGGTGGATTGCATCCATGTACATCACACTCTCAGGAACAGATCTATGAGGAGAGTGAAGAAGCAGATCTATGTTGCAAAAAAATCACTGCACATAGAAAAACTCTCTTTTAAATTAAACAGGCATGATATTTTTTAATGTACTAGAATTACTTTTTTATATAGCATATCACATTTTAGGTGTTTTGACAACTTTCAAATAATGTTGACTACTAACTAAATGAATTCATCCTATCTAATAAAAGATTCCTCAGGGAAGGAACAACCTAAGACAGGCACAGTTGCAGAGGGGCCATCAGGAGAGAACTAGGGGGTCAACAGAGGTGGGGCACAGACCCTCACCCCCCCCAACTTTGCAGGGGCCTGAACCCTCACCCCTTCTGAGGGAGGTCTCCTGCCCCCATGGCTGCTTTGTTTCCCATGCCCAGCTCAAATTGGGACACAGGCAACAGACAGAGACTTGGCCAACAGCAGCTGCCCTCTCACTGCAACAAGACTTGTTTGAGTTGTCTTGTACCCATGGTGTGGGGAAGTGGGTTTTTGATATGTAAATCCATGCTAGCACCAGGAATGCTCAGGGCCTACTCAAGAAGGCAAATAATCCTTTCCACTAATATTTACAGGGTAAAATAAGATTGCTGTTAGAGTATTAAATTTGACAGTAAAGTAGTAGTTAAGTTTTCAGACTAATTTAAATTGGCTAATTGAAATAAGCGAATATTCTAGAAAAATTAATGGTACTGGACAAAAAGCTGTTCCTAAAGCATTAACTAAAATTTTTATTGGTAGTTCATCTCATGGTAAAATTGCGTAACATGTAATGAACCTAAAGCAGTCATATTTTAGTGCAAAAAATTAAAATTTAAAAGCTATCAAGACTACATTATAAAATTTCCAAAAGCCTCCTAATATTTAAATCAAAAAAGGGGGCATAGTAGAATAATATCATGTAAGGAAAAATATCCTGTAAGTAAATTACATCTAGAAAATTTTTACTTTAGAAAATTAACTTTCATTTGTAATGCTAACAGCAAGACACCCATGAAAAACACACATGGTGTCAAAACAAGCCAAAGGAAAATCGTTTGGGCAAAAAATGAAAAAGGATCCCAAGTCAAATTTATAGAAAAGATTCCTTTATTAACTTTTGGTCGAGAATATGTTTGTATATTTTCAGAAAACACCTCCAAGACCATGTGGATTCCTGCAACAGAGAGGAATTGACAGGACTGCTCCAGCCATGAAGACAGAAGAGAAACAGTCCAGAGATGGAAGACACTGATGATGCCTTGCCATACTAGCAGGCAGCAGCTGTGCATCGCTGCAGGTTGCCCAGGACCAAACCAGAGAGGGTCGGACCTGCATTACCACCATTTGTCCACCATCCAGAACTGAAATATCATTGCTGACATGTACACATAAGGAACTGTTTGACATTGAAATTGGGACTCAAAAGAACTGTTGGCCCAGAAAGAAACTCACTACAGACTGATTCATTTGCCTCTCAGCATAAGCATTATTGCTTGTCTCATTTTCGGTTCTTATAAGTATATTTCTAGTATCACATGATCTCACTCATCTAGGGGAAATAATGAACAACATAAACTGATGAACAAAAACAGACCCAGAGACAGGGAAGCATCAATGAGACTGTCAAACCTCAGAGGGAAGGTAGGGGAGGGTGGGGGTAAGGGGGAGAGATCAACCAAAGGACTTGTATGCATGCATATAAGCCTAACCAGTGGTCACGAACAACAGGGGGTTGGGGGCATGCGTGGGGAGGGGTTTGGGATGGGAATGGGGGGATGAGGACAAATATGTGATACCTTAATCAATAAAGAAATAAAAAGAAAGAAAATATGCAAATTGACCATCACTCCAAGACACAAGATGGCCACCCCCATGTGGTCAAAAATGGCTGACCCCATGTGGACACAAGACGACCGCCACAAGATGGCCTGCAGGGGAGGGCAGTTGTGGGGAGTTGGGGGTGACCAGGCCAGCAGAGGAGGGCAGTTCTGGGTGACCAGGCCAGCAAGGGAGAACAGTTGGCGGAGACCTAGGCCTGCAGGGGAGGGCATTTGGGGAGGCAGGCCTGCAGGGGAGGGCAGTTTGGGGGGACCAGGCCTGCAGGGGAGGGCAGTTGGGGAGGACCAGGCCTGCAGGGAAGGGCAGTTAGGGGTGACCAGTCTGGCAGGGGAGGGCAGTTAGGGGCAATTGGGCCAGCTGGGGAGCAATTAGGTGTCGATCAGGCTGGCAGGGGAGTGGTTATGGGGTGATCAGGCTGGCAGGCAGAAGTGGTTAGGGGCAATTAGGCAGAGGCAGATGAACGGTTGGGAGCCAGCAGTCCTGGATTGTGAGAGGGATATCCGACCGCCCGTTTAGGCCTGATCCCACCAAGATAGGGCCTAAACGGGTGGTCAGACATCCCTCAAGGGGTCCCTGATTGGAGAGGGTGCAGGCTGGGCTGAGGGACACCCTCCCCCTGTACACGAATTTCGTGCACCAGGCCTCTAGTTTAGTTGGGAAAAATATATTGTTACATATATAATTCTATATGCCATACTCTACTACATATAGCTATAGCATGCACACAGTATTAAAAATGACAGTTTGCCATTATGATTTCTGAAATATATAAAATAAATATAATTGAAATCTTATATCAAGTTTAACTAATTTATGCCACACTCATATTTCCTCACATATGTCAATGATTTTGAGGATTTAATACGTATGGTATTGTGTATTTATGTTATATTATTATATAACAAGAGGCCCAATGCATGAAGATTCATGCAAGAATGGGCCTTCCTTCCCCTGGCTGCTGGCACCGCCTTCCCTCTGGCCGGAGCTGCCTTTTTGCTCTGGCCTGGAGCTGCCTTTCCACCTTCCCATGCTGCCCAGAGGCCCAGAGCGGCTGGGGCAGGGCGAAATGCCTGCATCGTCACCATGGCAATGCAAGCGTCCCACCTGCCCCGGCCGCTTAGTGCCTGAGTATGCAAATTAACCCACCATCTTTGTTGGGTTAATTTGCATACTCACTCCTGATTGGCTGGTGGGCTCCACGAAGTTATGGTCAATTTGCATATTACTCTTTTATCAGTGTAGATTTATAGATGAATACTGCTTGTTTTGTTAATTTGTGGTTACTTTTGTGTGTGTACTTTATTTTGTTTTTTTACTTCCCAAGTTTCTTCTTACCCATTGAAATTTTCTTTTAAATTTGGATCTTCTGAACAGACCATATGTCTTCTTTAGTTGATGTTTTCAATGATGTTTAAACAATTTTTTGGTACACAATCCTTTCAGGTCTGTCATGTGCCTTTGAAAGCTTCATTAGTTCTTTTAGGCTACCATCAAATTACTACTTCAGTGAACCAAATGGTCCCCTTGTCACCTGAAATAGTTTATGCAGCTTCTAAAACAGTCCAACTTGCTCTCAAAAAATTTCTTACTGCTGAGAGGCTGATCATGAGAAAGAATAGCACAATTCATGGAACACTATTACTTGCCCGTGGTTCATTCCTCTCTCTCCTAGGTAGAAGCTGAGGGAATTTATAGGAGGATCCATGAGAGTCTCCATGTAAACAGTGAATATACATCTTTGCCAAAGAAAGCAGAACGCCATTAACCTCCATGAAAATAGGTGAAAATAGGGCTTTATGTTTGTGTACAGGAGTAAGGACAGAAATAATATGGAGGTTGCCCTAGGCTGTGCAATGACTTGTATATGGTTAGACACAGGGCAAGAGATGTTTTTTAGAAAATGATGAAAATAGAAGATATTTAAATTCACCAGTGCTGAGGTGACTCCAAAGAATCAAATATGAAATGTCACATGTGATGAAGGGAAATTGAGAATCTTTCAACAATGCAAGCAACACAATTTAACTCTTTGAACAAATAGATTTGTGGCATATGTATATAAGGGAAGAATTTCTAAAACACAAATTAATAGTTAATTATTCTGAGATATATTTATCCTTCAGGTTCACAGGGCATTATTTTCAATCATCAAAATATTCTCCAACTATTTATTGAGGTTTAATAGTGTTTAAATTGATATAACAGCTGTAAAGTAAATCGACAAATGTTCTGTCCTAGAGTATCTTCCTGTCTAGGAGGGCATATGAAGCTCTTATATTAATAAATATAATTTGACATAAAATTGCTAAATGTGATGACTATTTTATGATTGAGAGGTATGGTATATGTTTACTCGTCTCAAAATAACATCAATTTTATTACAAAAATAATTGGTTATATTAATTCTAATAATAAAAGCTTTTTAGGTAAATAAGAAAAAAAGTATTATAAGAGATTTTACCACTGATTAAGAAATATTAAATGTGCTTAATTGAAATAATACCTATACCGTATACTAGGGTTTGACATAGATCAAAACTAATTATATTTTTCAATTCCTATGACTTGTCTCTACACTCAAGGGATGGACTGAACAATTTATAGACTATGCATTGCTCAAGGTTCTTCTCAGCTATGCTGATATCTTTCACAGTGTATTTATCTATCGATTGATTGATCAATTGATCTATCATCTACTTGTCAATCAGCTATTTACATATTTATGTAAGTAAAGCAGAGATTAAACTTAACATATTAAATTGTAATTTGGGGCAAGATACAAGAGAAAGTTGAAATACATGATCAAAACTTAGATAGAGCCCTAACCGATTTGGCTCAGTTGCTAGAGCATCGGCCTACAGACAGAAGGGTCCCAGGTTCAATTCTGGTCAAGGGCATGTACCTTGGTTGCAGACACATCCCCAGTAGGGGGTGTGCAGGAGGCAGCTGATCAATGTTTCTCTCTCATCAATGTTTCTAACTCTCTATCCCTCTCCCTTCCTCTCTGTAAAAAATCAATAAAATATATTTTAAAAAAAACTTGAGTATTATCAACACAGGCCTAAAGAGATGTTACATGATTACATAAAAGTGACCAAACTTTTACACTAAATGGTTTTTCACTAAATAATGCATTTTAGACATTATTCCTAACAGTTCTTATAGATTTAGCTTATATATTCAGAAAGTAGCAGAATAGTGATATACAATAATTTACATAACTACATACATTTGCTAGATGGTTTTGTTGTATCGGATTGCTATTGTTTGTATTAATCATAAGTGGTATTCATGATTATATAGTCAACAAATATTTATATTTTGTAAGTAAATTTAAAGTTGTTGTTTTCTCAAGGGTTTTGTACATTTTCAGTTTAGGTAAATATTGATAAATTGCCCTCAATAAACATTACATTTTTTTTCAACACAGTTTTTAATATTATATAAGAATTCCTGCTTTTCACACTCTTGGTAATACTAGTGATCACCAAAAATAATTTAGCCCTAGCTGGTTTGGCTCAGTGGATAGAGAATTGGCCTGGGGACTGAAAGGTCCCGGGTTCGATTCCAGCCAAGGGCACATTCCCAGGTTGTGGGCTCGGTCCCCAGTAGGGGGTGTGCAGGAGGCAACCAGTCAGTGATTCTCTCTCATCACTGATGTTTCTCTCTCTCTCTCTCTCTCTCCCTCTCCCTTCCTCTCTGAAATCAATAAAAAATATATTTAAAAAAATAATAATAATTTAGTTTGAATAGAAAAATCCCTGAGTACATTATTTGCTTCTTTGCCAAGAAACTTCTGATATAATATCAAAAATATGCTACCCAATAAAAACTTTATTTTTTATCTTCTATCTTTATTAAGAAGTAGCAGCAGAAAAAAAAATAACAGAAGAAAAGGAGAACCAGCTGAAATCAACACAGGCAATCTAATGCAAAAATATCAAAAGCCATCTGTGATCAGAGCCACGTTATTTCAGTAGGAGAAGGAGTTCACAGATCAGGTGTGCCCTGAAAATCCTATAAGAAGCTCAAAGAAGGTAAGCTTTACTTTTGAGAGCACAGATATTAGGGGGTCAAATGTTATAACATCTGTCACTTATATGGCAGCACCTGACAAGCAAAGGATTTGGGCACCTTCCTCTCAATGACCAACCTGTTTTTCTTCTCTCAGCCATTTAATATTTCTCCAGGCTCCACACACAGACATCTACACTTTATACATCTCCTCTATTTTTTCTGCTTGTTTTTATTCCAAGCTTATTTGAGAGTAATACCCACACATGTCAACCTCTCTATATGCTCAGAAAAATAGATTATTAAAAGATTAGTCCTATGACAGTTCAAATTCATTCTCCCAATCTAGTCCTTAAAAGTAAATAATGACAACAAATAATAGTTGTCTTTTGCTCACGACTGCCTCAGAACAGCCCTTTGGGGTGAGGGTTACACATTCAGTACACACTTAATTTGACAAGATCAGAACGAAATAGCTTTTCTGAACAGTCCTGATTACAACATACTGTGCTAAACTCTTATGCCTAACTGTGTAATCAAATACACTATAAACTCTTTTCTTCTGAATTGTGCAATGCCCTCCACACAAAAGAAGTTGATATGAAATATACAGGTAAAATGTAAGCACTTTACTTGGGAAACACACACATGATTTTACACAAGGCATTTCTGTCGGAATCTGAGGAAATAAGACTTTAAACACAAAGCTGAGCAGACAAAGCAGTCTATTACCTTAGCACATCATCACAACACCCCACAAAGGCAACTGGAGCAGGCATCTCAAAACCCGGCAATTTATGCAATGTGTGTGTAGCCAGGTATGTAAAGTGAAATTTCTAACAATAGACCTAACGGAGTAATATTACTGACATGCACAGCATATTCTATCTAGTGTATAGGTTAAAACAGGACCTTTTCCCAATGATAATAAGTATGTCGGTTTTCACTGAGAAATTCTAAGACTTCAATATTTTTGGTTTAAGCACGTGTTCTGAATCCTTCAATCTCATCCCTTGAAGCAAATGTTACAGAATAAATGAAAACTTTCCAATAAAGTTTAATATAGGACAATGACCTCATGAGCTGTTGTTAGACACATTAAAAAGAGCAACTATTTGCAATTCCTAAAATACCAACATGAAGAGGAAACAGTTAGTTATAATGTCTACTTATTCTTTCTTCTATATTAAATTTATATCCTTGTACTTGTATATTATAAATGCAAATTTAAATAATATATTCTCTAGACCAGAGTTACTGGGGGATGAAAAGTCACCCCAATAGTCATGTAGAACACGTGATGATTATTTTCAAGAGACACCTTTTCCAGCAGCCTAGAATGTTACTGAATTATTTCCTGAGTGAAGCGACAAGGAAGCATGAAAAATTTGAGAGTACCACTGTGTTGCGAAAATAAAATGGGTTTAGAAGTAAAGGAAAGTGATTTGTTTTACATTCAATCACATAACTTTATATGTGCTTGTGTGAAAATCCTGCACATTCCTAGTTCTCAGTTGTATTCCCTTAAATACCAATTATTTTTATATCTAAGTGATAATTTAAATTTATACATACATAACTCTGTGAGTGTAGAGATGTTGACAAAGATCCCATTTTATTATCTCAAATAATGGCAATGACCACACTCAGTCAACATTATCAAAAATAAATCTTTGAGCTCTAGCCAGTTTTTCTCAGTGGATAGAGCATCATCCTGCAGACTGAAGGGTCCCAGGTTCAGTTCCGTTCAAGAGCACATGCCCAGCATGCAGGGCTCGATTCCCAGGACAGGGCATCCAGGAGGCAGTCTCATCATTGATGTTTCTATCTCTCTCTTCCTCTGCCTTTCTCTCTAAAATCAATAAAATATTTTTTAAAATATTTGAAAGTATTTAATGATTGAGACTTCACTAAATAAAATACAATAATTTATCAAAGAATTTACCCTTAATATCCTACATGGTCACCAGACAAAACTGAAGGGGACCTAGTTACACATAAGTAGATTTAGCTTTTCTTGCAGAATTTATCATAAACATAAAGTTTTAAACAGATACAGAATGGATAAAAAGGTGGATTCATAACATGAAAGAAAACTGACAGTATTTAAATCATTTACAGTAATTAAATAAACAAGGGAAACTTTCCTCTTTAAAATATATCCTATCTAATGAAATAGTAATATGCAAATTAACCATCACTCCGCTACACCCACAAGTCACACCCACTGGCCAATCAGGAGCAAATATGCAAATAAACCCAAACAAGATGGCAACGGCCACAGAGAGCAGGAGGGAGGCTTAGGTTTCCCCGGCAATGGAGGAAGCCAAGCTTTCCACCTGCCCTTGCCGGCCTAGGGCTCCACTCAAGGCTACAAAGTTTCAATGATAGAAGATACATAAATCCAAACAGAAATGGCAGCAGCCACGGAGCTGGAAAGAGCAGGAGGCTAGAGTTGCCCCCGGCGATGGAGGAAGCCAAGCTTTCCACACACCCTGGCCGGCCCAGGCCTCACTTAAGGCTACAAAGTTTCAATTATAGAAGATACATAAATACCCCCCAAAATGGCTGCTGCTACGGAGCAAGCAGAAGGCTTGGCTCTGCTCCAGGCTACAAAGTTTCAATTGTAGAAGATAAATAAACCCCAGATACCAGGGCCTCCGCTTGGGTCTCCAGGGGGCATGGCTGGCCTGCAAACCACCACAGGCCCCTCGCCCAGGCCGCTCCATGCCCCAAGAGAACCCCTACCCTGATCCGGGACACCCTTCAGGGCAAACCAGTTGGCTCCCACCCATGCACCAGGCCTCTATCCTATCTAATAAAAGAGTAATATGCAGATTGACCATCACTCCAACACACAAGATGTCTGCCCCTATGTGGTCAAAGATCCTGCCCCCATGTGGACACAAGATGGCCACCACAAGATGGCCAGCAGGAGAGGGCAGTTGGGAGGGACCAGGCCTGCAAGGGAGGGCAGTTGTGGGCAATCAGGCCAGCAAGAGAGGGCAGTTGGGAGGGACCAGGCCTGCAAGGGAGGGCAGTTGGGGGTGAGCAAGCCAGCAGAGAAGGGAAGTTGGGAGATAACAGGCCTGCACGGAAAGGCAGTTGGGAGGGACCAGGCCTGCAAGGGAGGGAAGTTAGGGGTGACCAGGCCTGCAGGGGAGGGCAGTTAGGGGTGACCAGGCCTGCAGGGGTGGGCAGTTAGGGGTGACCAGGCCTGCAGGGGTGGGCAGTTAGGGGCAAACCGACTGGCAGGGGAGCAGTTAGGCATCAATCAGGCTGGCAGGGGAGTGGTTAGTGGGTGATCAGGCTGGCAGGCAGAAGCAGTTAGGGGCAATCAGGAAGGCAGGCAGGTGAGCAGTTGGGAGCCAGCAGTCCTGGATTGTGAGAGGGATGTCCGACTGCCCGTTTAGGCCCGATCCCACCAGTGGGATCCCACCAGTGGGATCGAGCCTAAACGGGCAGTCGGACATCCCTCGAGGGGTCCCAGATTGGAGAGGGTGCAGGCTGGGCTGAGGGACACCCCCCTCCCCTGTGCACGAATTTCGTGCACCGGGCCTCTAATTATATATATATATATATATATATATATATATATATATATATATTGATTTTAGAGATGAAGGAGGAAAGAGAGATAGAAACATCAATGATGAGAGAGAATCATTGATTGGCTGCCTCCTGCATGCCCCACACTAAGGACTGAGCCCGCAACCCAGGCATGTGCAGTGACCTCATGGTTCATAGGTTGACACTGAGCTACACCAGCTGGGCACAAGGGAAACTTTCTTAATCACCATACTATTAAGACTAAATAAATGCACATCTAATGAAGATGAAGGGCTAAGGAAAAATATGTTATTTTTATGAGCATCAAATGAAAACAACTAAATAATAAAAATTTTACTTGGTTTTTCTAACAAAATATGTCAAGGTCTATATGAGGAAAATGACAAAACTCTGATTAAAAATATAAAAGATCCAAAAAATGTAGAAATATTCCATTTCATTGATAAGAATACTCAATCTTGTTAAGATGTCAGTTATCCCATGTTGATTTATATCGTCCATAAAATAAAAATAAAAATCTCAGCAAGCTATTTTGTTGATATTGACAAACTGATTCTAATGTTTATATGGCTATGCAAAAGACACAGACTAGCCAATAATATTAAAGAAGCAGAACAAAGTTTGAGGATTGACTCTACTCAACCTCAAAACTTATTATAAGGCTACATTAATCAAGACAAATAGTACAGTATTGGTGAAAGAATAGACAAATAGATAAATCAGACAAAATAGAGAGCCCAGAAATAGATCCATACACATTCAGTCAACTGCTCTTTGGCAAAGGAGAAAAGGACATTCAATGAAGATTTGATAATCCTTTCAACAAGTAGTACTGGAGCAACTGAATATCCACATGCAAAAAATATTAATATGGGCCCCAACATTACATCTTTCACAACATTGAACTCAAAATGAGTGGTAGACCCAATATAAATGCAAAACTTCCAAAAGAAAAGATAGGAAAAAAATCTATCTAGGTCTCTTGTGTTTGATCATGATTTTTAGGTACATGGTAGTGATTCATGAAACAAACAAACAAAGAAGTTAAGTTGGACTTTACTAAAATAAAAACTTTTGCCCTACAAATGATATTATTAAGAGAATGAAAAGAAAAATTATAGACTGGGAGAAAAAAATTGCAAAATATATTTATGATGAAATCCAAAAGAGTGAGAACACCAAATTCCAGTCAGGATGTAGAACACTTCTAAAGACAGTTTGACAATTTCTTACAAAGCTAAACAGTCTTACCATACATCCCATTAACTGTGGTCCTAAGTATTTACCAAAAGGGGTTGTAAACTTATATTCATGCAAATACATGCACACAGACTGTTTATAGCAGATTTATTCACAATTGCCTCAAATTGGAAACTACCAAAATGTGGGAGAATGGTTAAGCAAATTATGCTGTGCCCATCAATGGAATATTATCCTATAAAATAAATGCATAGTATGCAAATTGTCTCCTCAACGAGGAGTTCGACCAGGGCCAGCTGGGGGAAGGGAAAGAAGCCCCGGCCAGTGGTGACAGCAGGCGGCCTGGGGAAAGGAGGGACTACCTGGCCGGCAGCCGGCAGCCACTAGGGACCCTACCAGTGCACGAATTTCATGCACTGGGCCTCTAGTTAAAAAATAAAAGCAATGAGCTATCAAGTTATAAATCTATATCTATATCTATATCTATAGATATAGATATATAGTTATATATAGATATATTGCTATATATATATATATATATATATATATATATATAGAGAGAGAGAGAGAGAGAGAGAGAGAGAGAGAACTTAAGTGCACATTGCTATGTGAAGGAAGCCAGTCTGAAAGTCTACCTACTGTAGGATTTCAACTATATGACAGTCTGGAAAATGGCAAAACTATAGAGACAGTAAAAAGACCAGGGGTTGCCAGAGGCTTGGAGAACAGAGAATTTGTATGTGGTGAAACTATTCTACATAATACTATAATAATGGATACATGACATTGTGCACGTGTCAATACTTAGAAATACAAAGAGTGAACCCTCATGTAAACTATGGGTTTTAGTTAATATTGTATCAGTATTGGTTTATCAGTTATAATAAGTGTATCACACTAATGCAATATGTTAGTCACGGGAAACTGTGTGAGGATGACAGAGGGAGTATGGGAACTCTGACTTTCTGCTCAATTGTTCTGTAAAACTGAAACTTCTCTTAAAATTCAGCCTATTTTAAAATATGTGTATTCTGCTAGTGACTTCTGAAAAAATTAGCTTAAAGCCTGACATATAAGAATAAGCAATTATCTGAGGAGTATGTATAGTTTTTAATATTTATAAAACTGTGAAATCAGAGAAACTCTAGGAACATTTGCCAGATTAGTAGCAAAGGATGGATAAGGCAGGCTTTTCCATTTATAGTATTGCTGTGTTACTATAAAAGGAGACTACTGCAAAGGGAAAGGGGATTTATGCCCAGAGAACAAAGCCCTGTGAGTTCATCACCTTCATGTGTGTCTTCTAACAGTCGATGAAACTAAATATGTCATGGATTATTCAGATCAACACTTTGAAAATCAACGTACTCCCAAAGCTTATGTCCCTTTTCTGAGTTTCCCCAGGGTCTGTACCAAAAGTAACATTTGATCTCTTGAATAAACAGATAGTGTTTGTTTGTGACTCCAGATCAAAGCTAGTGCACAGATGGAGAATCTCATGGGAAAGGAAATAGAAAAGATCTGTGGCTTATACTAAGCTGGCTCTATATTTTCTGACTTTCTGCATGTCTCTAAAAATCTACTAAATCACCTAGTTATCAACATCACTGTGAAAAAAAATACTTTAGATAGCACTTATTGTATTTAAGTTTGGGGCTGGGGAAGAGACAACTTTTAAGTACAATGTTTTCATAAAAAGCTTCTCTCTTGCTATCTTCAATAAGCAGAATTCTTATTTTATTCACATTACCTTGCACAGCTATGGGGAGGTCATATTGGTTATGTCATGCTGATCAAAAGCACTTGGTAATGTCCCTAAGGGTGTGTCATCGATTTACTAATGACAATTCTGAGACCGCCTTTATCCCAAATTGGTAAAAGACAACCCATTCTGTGTGTATGTGTGTGCACACTTGCTTATAAATGGGTGTATATTGCTAACGTTGATACTTGCTTGCCATCACCAGCCATGACACAGTATTAGGCACCTCCTAAAACATGCACAATACAATCAAATGGCTCCAAGAAGAAATACCCATAAATGAGACATTGTGAGCTTCCTTGAGAAGAGTGATGCTTTAGGGAAATGTGTTTGTGCTCTTAAGAGCATACTGACAAAATGAACTTTTGGAATACAAGTCATTGTGAGGATGGGAACTTCCTGAAGTAAAAATCTCATAGCATGGTGAAAATAAAAGATTATTTTTAAATCCCACAGCTAGTTACTGGTTTATATCTGGAGTGTAGATCACCTGCCCTCTAGATCACTGCTTTTTTTCCTGGTTTCTCACCTATCAAATCATATTTGACAAGTACCACTTAGGGCCCTAACCAGTTTGGCTCAGTGGATAGAGCGTCGGCCTGCAGACTCAAGGGTCCCAGGTTCGATTCCGGTCAAGGGCATGTACCTTGGTTGTGGGCACATACCCAATAGGGAGTGTGAAGGAGGCAGCTGATTGATGTTTCTCTCCCATCAATGTTTCTAACTCTCTATCCCACTCTCTTCCTTTCTGTAAAAAAATCAATAAAATATATTTTTTAAAAAGTACCACTTAGGGTTATCATTGCACCTCACTAGAGTTCATTTTCCAAGCATTGCAAACCAAAGGGAAAACAGGATAAAGAAGGTAGAGAAAAAATAAATCCTTGGGTTCAAAGGAAAGTACAGAAGGCCATGCCTTTCCCAGGGCTACAGGTATCACTAAACACACAGAGCTCTGAAAAAAAGCAGCCTTCTGTGCTGGTAAGGTTACTAATTTTGTCTACATTGTCTATATTGATCTAATATTGCTGTTGTGCCTTTGTCTTCTGATAGTCTAGATCAGTGGTCGGCAAACTGCAGCTCGCAAGCCACATGCGGCTCTTTGGCCCCTTGAGTGTGGCTCTTCCACAAAATACCACAGCCTGGGCGAGTCTATTTTGAAGAAGTGGCGTTAGAAGAAGTTTGTTTAAAAAATTAGGCTCTCAAAAGAAATTTTAATCGTTGTACTGTTGATATTTGGCTCTGTTGACTAACGAGTTTGCCGACCACTGGTCTAGATAATCAATGTTTCACATCACAGTGGTGGCAGATAGAAAAACAATTTGGAATATGTGCTCTTTTCTTCTACATAGAAAAGTGAAGAGTCTGAAGTCAGTAAGACCTGCTCCTGTAGGGGGCTCATCGTTTATGGCTACAACTCTCACTGAGTTTGCATAACTCCTTTCCACATCCAGGCTCAAAAATATTTCCAGTGCGACAGGTCTCTTCATTATCTCTTGTTAATTCTATTTATTCTGTCTATGATCTACAAATAACCCTTTATTAAACTTTCCTCAATGAAGCCCTTTAAGTTTATTATCAGTTCCCAGCGAGGAACTTAAATCCTGCAATAATAATAACCAACTACTACCTCCACCGTGATACCACCACCACAACAACTACTAGAAAACTAGTGATACTATAAAAACTGCTAGTACTAGTATTGTTACTACTTTAACTACTATCATTATTACTATTATTACTGCTCTTGCTGCTTCTATTACTATTACTGAAAGTAGAATAATGCCAGCAGTAATATTAATATCATTGGGATGAGGATGTAGTAGAAGTAGAAATTATACTTATTTCCTTCTGGGAAAGAAAGCACTCCAGCACGATAGCTTTTAAATTTAGGGCACCACCCATGTTCTTTTATTTTCTTATACTGCCCAACAACCATGGTAATGATTTCCATTTTCCATTTCCTTTAATAATTCTCTGGTCTCAACTTACCTTCTAACCTTTTATCCCCACAGCACAGCTCATTCCACAGGACAGTTTTTTACATTTAATTCAAATGAGGAGAAAGAAATCAGCTGGTGCCTTAGGATCATACTCTTATCTACCTGGCAAACCAACCAAATAAGATAGGTGATATAATTGCGTGAGGGAATTATCATAGGCAAGAAAATAACAAGGACATTAGGCATGCTCAATGGCAATAAAGTGCGACAGGTGTGACTAACAGGTGATGTTAGTCACACCGGTCACATTCTTTCTGATGAATTTACCGTGGTTTCATCAGGGCCTGACTTATTATGCAATAAGGCAATATACAGATCATGTATCATAGAAATGTATACTTGAAACCTATGTGATCTTATTAATCAATGTCACCTCAATAAATGTAATAACAAAGAAAGAAAAATAAATAAAATAACAATAAAGAACAAAAAAGATCATCTAACATGGGGATTTAATAACCACATCTACATTAGATGTCATGAGAAGACCCTGCATCTGTGTAAATAATCATGATTGCAGACCCTACCTATGTGTATTTGCCAAGGATTTTGTAGATAGCAAGGTGCTGGTAAATATCACAAGCTGGACTAATGCTATAGGAATGTAGATCTCTTGAGACACTAGCTGACATTTTATCATACTGTGAACATTATTTTATTAAAAAACACTGTTGTCCTAATAATGTGAGTGCTTTATATTGTTGTAATATTTTCTTTACCTTTTAATTCATCATTATTTCAAGCTAGATTCCATCCAAGAAACATCCAACCTATACTATAAATAAATGTCATATATATATATGTGTGTGTGTGTGTGTGTGTGTGTGTGTGTCTGTGTGTGTGTGTATATATATGTGTATATATATATATTTATATATATATATATATATATATATATATATATATATATATATATAATGTCTTAAGTTAATGACATTAAATTATGTTATTAATTCTACTAGTGGTGGCCCGGTGCACAAAATTCATGCACATTAAAAGGGAATTAATTGGAGGAAATATTTTAATATTGCTATTTGCCCTTTCTCTATAATAGAAGTGTCAGAGATGAAAGAAAATTGGTAAAATGTATATGAAAATCTTTCTCCTGTCACAGTCTGGGGCATGCCGTGGGACCCAGAGTCAAGTCCACACCCTCCCACATGCACCTTGAAATTACACAAGACCCAGACTCAGCTGGACCCACCCCCATTGGGCGAGATCCAGACCCGCTAACCCCACCCCCATCAAGCCCTGCCAGGCGGGGGGAACAGCCTCAGGTTCCCGGGCCCAGCACCGGGCAAGGGGCACAGCCTCAGGTCCCCGCCCTGGCCTGGTGCCATGCAACCTCAGGTCCCTGCTGATCACTCATTACAGCTCATTATGAGAACCCCACCTCTGCTGTGGGTGCAGCATCTTGTGACGGCATGACAGAGTGAGGGTCAATTTGCATATTACCTCTTTATTATATAGGATTGTCATTTAAACCAACTTTAAACATTCCTATATTGGGCATTAGTTCTAAATGTCATTAGGAGGCATTGTTTAACTATACATTGCCTTGTTCAAAACTCTTGGTCTTCTATATGCTGATAAAAATCAATGCTATATTCACGAAAAATAAATCAAGCTTAATATTAAAATTCCTTTGAGTCCCATAGATTCCTTAATCTATCCTTCAAAACCAAGATGGCCATTGATACAGAAAAATCAAATAAAAAACAACAACAAAACACTGGAAGTAGTTACTGTTGCGATCAACATGCCTACTTCATTCCATTTGGCTAGTTTAAGTATTTCATTGGGCTATACATGCCTCCTTTTATGTGGTCGTAATTGTGACAAGCACGTAAATGACAGTATTAAAATGATCCTTGTTTGGGAATCTTGTTAGTTTGAAGCAGCTGTCAAAATCTCCATTCTCAGAAATAATGAATTTCATCTTGAAACCTCCTGTGCACAGTTTTTGGCAATTTGTATTCTCCCTTCCTTACTTTTCATTTATGGATCCTGCCATTATAGTTCCTCAATGACTAATTTATCTGGCCTAACCCAATTTTCACACATAAATTCCCTCAATATGTCAGTATAAGGCCTTTTATCTCAAACAAAGAGGTGATCCAAAAGTCATACAAACATCTATTTAGAAATCCCCCTTCTTAAATTTTAAACTATATCTCTTTTTCTATCATCCCCCTTTCTCTCAAGCATCTTAAACCTTGTTTGTTTTTGAGCCTGGGATAAAATGATAATTAAAACTAGACATAGTCCCTGCCGTCAAGGACTTCAGAGCTTAATGAAAGAAGACCATCCATTACATAATCACACAAATACATGCAAAACCATGATTATATGAACTGTAAGTTTCTGATTTGGTAGGCTTATTATTATTATTTTTGTGTACTTTATAATTCCTTGTTTTCTGTATTGCATGCATTTCTCTTAATAAATTAGCTGTTTAACTTAGTTTTAATATTTTGAAGATAATATGTCTGTATTCTTTGGTTACGTTCATAATTTTCTATGTCTTTGTGTTTTTAGTAGATTTGCTAAATGTATACATATTTTTAGTCTTTTTTCTATCAGCCATTATTTCTTCATATGTTACCATTAACCCATTCCCATTCTCTTTTTCTTATGTTTTTTGATTACATACATGTTAAAACTTTCTACTTTGATCGAAATATCCATTATTCTCTTTTATTTGTTTCCTTCATTTTGTCTTTCTGCACTTCGGGGTATATATTTTCTACTGACTTATTTTCTAATTGGCTACTTCCTTATTATGCAGACAGGTTTTATTTTCAATTATTATTGCATTCATTTCTGGATATTTTACTAGAATTTGTTTATACTCTTGAATTATTTCCTGACATTCCCAACCATGTAATTTAATTACTTGGTAATTCAATTACATTATTTTTAAATCCTGGCATATCTGGATATCGTATGGATTTATTTCTATTGCCTGTTATGTCACATCCTTTTTGGTCAATTTTTATCTTTTTTA
This sequence comes from Plecotus auritus, assembly GCF_963455305.1. Taxonomy (NCBI): domain Eukaryota; kingdom Metazoa; phylum Chordata; class Mammalia; order Chiroptera; family Vespertilionidae; genus Plecotus; species Plecotus auritus. Next base: position 153,663,132 of record NC_137774.1, on the reverse strand, counting down.
TATGTGAGTTTGTTTGTTGGCTTGCTTGGTTTTTAGATAGCATGGGTGAAAGAATCTCAAGGTAGTATCCTCTTCAAACAGGGCATACTTTTTCTTCTATGAAGCAGATGGCTATGCACAGCCAACCTTAGATGGTTTGCACTAAACTGAAGATGGCCTTAGTGTCTTTCAGGATTGGCCAATTCCTCAGTAACCTTTACATTTTCATGTTGCCCTTTATGGTCCCGATTAAGAGTCTGGAGTGACTATCAGGACCTGACATCTTTAATGTGCTATGAATACCATTTTTTGTTTTTCATCCCCATGATTTTTCTGACAGTTCTTTTCACTCTTAAAGACATCCAGTAACTGATTTTGAATCATCAAATGCTTTGATGAGAAAAGCCACACTGAATATTAGGGTCGTTGCCTGGACTTCCACTCTCTGGGATCTTGGCATCACAATCCTTACTTCCTGATTTCCTAGTTATTCTCAGCAGGCGAGTTGGTTATAAAGATATTTACTACCATTTCTGGAAGCATAACTTTCTACCAGCTTCATTGTTCTTCATAGATTTGTTCCTGGCACATATTACACATGTACTGATGGACTCCTTTCACAGTAATGCAGAGGGGCTATATCTGCTGTTGTGTATTTTTCCCCCCTCCATTCACAGGTTTGAGAACACTGGTAGTCACATATGAAACAGGCAATACATATTCATGAGAGTGGAATTCAGGCCAGAGATAAGAATAGCCTATAGCAGTGGTCGGCAAACTGCAGCTCATGAGCCACATGCGGCACGTGAGCCGCGGTTTGCCGCTCTGTTGACTAATGAGTTTGCCAACCATTGGCCTATAGCAATTGAAAAAAAAAGTGAATTTTTGTTCTCTTGAATGGCTTTATCATACATGTGAACAGTTCAGTAGAACTCTGCCTGATCAAGTGGACCAACGTAATATTTATATTGAAAGAAGCAAGATTAACATAAATCATGTATTAATGCAAATTGTGATATCAATGTGAAATCATGTTATGCAGCACATGTAAATATCCTATCTAATAAAAGAGTAATATGCAAATTGACCATCACTCCAAGACACAAGATGGCTGCCCCCATGTGGACACAAGATGGTTGCCACAAGATGGCCAGCAAGGGAGAGCAGTTGGGAGGGACCAGGCCTGCAAGGGAGGGCAGTTGTGGGTGACCAGGCCAGCAGGGGAGGGTAGTTGGGAGGGACCAGGCCTGCAAGGGAGGGCAGTTGTGGGTGATCAGGCCAGCAGGGGAGGGCAGTTGGGGGAGTCCAGGCTGGCAGGGGAGGACAGTTAGGGGTGACTGGGCCAGCAGGGGAGGGCAGTTGGGGGGAACAAGGCCAACAGGGGAGGGCTGTTGGGGGGAAATAGGCCTGCAGGGGAAGGCAGTTGGGGGCAACCAAACCAGCAGGGAAGGGCAGTTAGGGGTGCAGGGGAGGGCAGTTTGGGGTTACCGGGCCCACAGGGGAGGGCAGTTAGAGGGGTAATCGGGCTGCCAGGGGAGCAGTTAGGCATCGATCAGGCTGGCATGTGAGTGGTTAGGGGGTGATCAGGCTGGCAGGCAGAAGTGGTTAAGGGCAATTAGGCAGGCAGGCAGGCGAGCGGTTGGGAGCCAGCAGTCCTGGATTGTGAGAGGGATGTCCGACTGCCCGTTTAGGCCTGATCCCACTGGGGGTCCCAGATTGGAGAGAGTGCAGGCTGGGCTGAGCGACACATCCCCTCCCTCTGATGTTTGAATTTCGTGCAACAGGCCTCTAGTATATATCATATTAGCACTTTTTTTAAATCCTCACCCAAAGGTATGTTTATTGATTTCAGAGAGAGGAAGAAAGAAAGAGAAACATCAATGTGACAGAAATGTTGTTTGGTTGCCTTCCATCTGCACACTTGGAAATGAACCCACAATCTTGAAATGTGCCTTGACCATGAATTGAACCCACAACCTTTTTGGAGTATGGGCAATTTGGTGTACAGATGATGCTTCAACCACTTCTAATGCATGAGAGAGTTCATATCTTTCAAAATGTAGAAACATAGGCTAAAAAGGCTTACACATATAATATATTATTAGAAAGTGTATATCAATTTATATTGCATTGCTTGTATTTTTCAAACTTTTGATCACAAATACAAATAATAAATTCCTTAAAATTATTCTTGGTTCACAAATATAGGCTTAATCTTAGCTATGTGTTCTCCCATAATAAGGAATCAAAAGTACAATTTTTAAATTTTAGTGCCTACCATTTTCAATTTTTACTTTTTAAAAAATAATTTTAAAAGAGAGAAAATGATAACAACTTTAAATCATGTTAATTTTGACAGAAACAACCTTGTTCCTAAGGCTTTCAGTGATGAAATGACAGTAAGATCAAAGAACTATCCATATCATGCCCAGTAAAGCTGTCTTAAGCAGCATCAATCAGATAATAAAGGGCAAATTTTAAAAATGCATCATGTATTTTATTACCATGGAGAGATATATTGGCATAAAACTTGCTATTTACTATTCTGGAAAAACTAAGCAAGAATTCACTTAAAATATTACTGACCAATACTTAAAATGCACTTTTATGAAGCTGATTGAAGTAGTAGAATAAAATGAAAGCACTTACATTTAGTAAAAACAAAAGACCTCAAAATAATAAATGAATTCAGAATTCAAATTAGGGCAACAGGGAGAAACATAAAAGTAAGCCAATATGCATAGGAAAAGGGAATTAATAAAGTTGAGAGCTGAAACAGTTGGGTTAGCTCATCCATATATCAAATTTGAAAAATCAATTTAAAGAATTAGATATAATTCTGGCATCAATATCTAAGAAATAATTTTACAACACACAATAAAAATCCTAACAATTGAGAAATGGTACAAAATGTCATATATTTCAGCATGTATTTAAAAAGTTCTGTGAAATTATTTTTTTTATGTATTTTAGAAAATTTTCTCAAGAAGAGATAGGAATCTGGATAAAAATACATTTTTTAAATTTACTATATAAACAGGTAATCTGATTAATTTTCATGACATCACATTTTTGACAGGCTTCTGAACTTTGTGCACCTGTGATAATCATGAATCAACTTGTGAAACAGTGAAAAATAACAGGAATAATCACAGATTTAAATGAATTATGATTCTCAAAATATTATGACAGAATATAAAGAATGTAAGTAAGCTATATGCTGTATCAATCATAGAAATTCAACTGTCTTTAATGGTTTAATTCTGCAAAAGTTGATAGATTTAGGAAAGCAAAATCTCTCATAATCCACATTTCTCCTTACAAATGAAAACCATTGATATTTCTGCCTTCCTCTGATACCAATAGATGTAATTTCTTACATTCAAAATGGATATAATTGGGTTATAATGTAAACAACATAATTCTTCTAAGAAATTTTTCATTCTTTTCAGGACAATTAGAGTATGTACTTGCTTAAAATCTGCCATTTGCAGAACCTTGAGGAAATGTTTTAGAAAAACTGGCATAAAGCAAGGTTGAAGGATAATAAAACATTTATTTCATTAAGATATAGCAAATGCAAGAAAGTAAGAGTGATACTCTAAAATATTAATTGAGGGTAAATAATTAAGGCTCTAGCAATCCCAAAATTTAGAAATATTTTAAATAGGCAATAAAAAGCTATTTTATAATGAATCTTGGGAAATGAATTTAGGAGGCCAGCATTTTGTTCTAGAAAATTTAGCCTGGTAAATTTATGTATGCTAAGTAGTAAAAGCAAGTTAGAGAGGGGTCTACTGCCAGCAAGAAAACTATTACGTAAGTCAGTATATACATATCTGTGATCTGTATTGGTTGAAAAGAGAAAGGAAGAAGAGATAACGGAAATAAAAGAGAAAAGAATGAAAGAGAGGGGAAGGGGAGAGGAGGGCAGGAGAGAAAAGAGAGGACAGGAAATAATAGGAGAGGCGAGAAAACAAAATTGGGGGGGGGGGGAGAAAGACCAAAACAAAATAGAAATTATTTATTTATTGGCATGCTATACTTTTAAGATGTTATTAGAACACGTAATTTCCCTTGGGCAGTTGTGACAAGGCTATTTTAAAGGCAGAGAGATTAAGACTGAAACTAACAGAGATGAAAAATCCAAAATCCATCTTTACTTTGCCTTTCAGTCTTCTCCTTGTATTCTCCTCTAGTTCATAGTTTCTGCATTTGCCTTTACCCTGTTTTAATTTCAGTATAACGTCCTTGTTCATTTTAAATTTTGTCTCTCCTTTTCAGTCGGAGTTCTCAGTACATTAGCTTACTTTACTGAACACTGTAGCTTTATCATCAAGTCTTCTCTAGGCTCAGAGAGACTTTATCAACTGATTGTCTTCTTTGCTCATCTCTCAACCCAGGTATTTTCACTATTTGCACATTCTGGACTTCATCCTCCTCACACTTACAGAGCTGAAAAAAGTTGCTGTACTTTTCTCTCAATTTGCTGCCATTGCCACCAATTTCTCGTACATTACAACTTTAGATACCTCACCATGGCAACTATGACTTGGTTATTTCCCTTACTGTTTTTGAGTATCTGTAGATGAGCACTACAATGAAATTGGAATGAATTATGGAGAATATATTGTACTCCATTGCTTTGACGAAGCTCAGAGATATTTTTTAAAATATATTTTTTATTGATTTCAGAGAGGAAGGGAGAGGGAGAGATAGAAATATCAATGATGAGAGAATCATTGATTGGCTGTCTCCTGCACACCCCCTACTGGGGATTGAACCTGCAACCAGGCATGTGTTCTTGGCGGGAATTGAACCTGGGACCCTTCAGTCCACAGGCCAATGCTCTACGTATACGTATACACTGAGCCAAAACCATTAGGGCAAACCAGCAGACTGTTATCAATGCTTCATTATCTTGAACTAAATATTTTACTAGGTGCTACAAAAGTTTTAGCCACACTCAACTTTAGTAAGTTATCTGCAGTAATACTTGACAATGGATTTATTTTTTTAGCTCTAGCTTTAATAAAATTAGATTGTTTCTATGTTCAACATATCAAACTACAGCTTTTTAGGATTATAATCATTTATATATATATCTTTAGGCATATATGTTTTATTGATTTTTAGAGAGAGAAGAAGGTAAATGGAGAAAGATAAACACTGATGAGAGAGAAACATAGATTGAGCCCTCAAACTAGGATTAAACCTATGACTTCTTGGTGCATGTGTCAACGCTCAACCACTGAGCAACATGTGTTGGGCAATATATATTATATTTTAAAGTATGAATGACACATTAGCCCAAACATAATGCTGATCCCCTAACAATGCAAATATTGCATAATGTGGTGTTCTAAACTATTTCAATGAAATCTAAGATAGTGTGGGCTATGAGATATTTGGATGCAAATATTTCTACATTTTAATGTCTGAGTTTTTATTTTTCTGAAGGGAATGAGTGGTTTTATGGCGATACCACTACATACCTGATACTAAATAGCTGAGTTACTAATGTTAACACAGAAACCTGAGTTTCTCATTGTAACTGTTACAAAGGCAGAGATTGAATTAAAACATTCTATGTATGTCTCTAATGCAATATATTCAACATTAATAAATAACATGAATATAGGAAATTATTGCAAGTGAAGATACTTTACTGGAAGTTTCTACAATGAAATTTAATTAATACCAATTTTATTCAAAATTGAATTTTTTGTCAAAAAAGTTAACAGAAACATAAATCAAAGCTGTTCAACATATCAAACTATAGCCCAGTAGAAAGCTGGAATCACAAGTCTTGTGACATTTGTGACTATAGACTTAATTTGAAAACAAGAATGTACTATAAATACTAATACAGCATATCCAAATTTTTTCCCATTTTCCATATCACAAGAGAAAGTGCAGTTGGGCTGAAGTAGTTTTTTGCCACTCTAATAGCAGTCATATTTTCAGTGTTACTGGTTCACGGGACAAGAGCAGAAATGTTTTGTCACTTTGTCATGCTCATTTCCTGTAAATATTTTCCTTTCAAGGACCACTGAAAAAAATCTACCCCTTAAATAATTTTTCAAGACCCATCATGTGCTGATAAAATAGGTTACAAAGCTGCTCAGAAAGCACTGTATTCATTTCTTTTTTCCCAGGAATAAATCTCACTACCGTAGAGGAAGAATCAGTATTTACCAAATGAGGGCAGCAGAGGGACATAGTACAAGTTAATAAAAAGGTCATGTTGGGTTGTCATTAATCCCAATATCACATTTTAGAATTCAGAAGTCCAGGCACCAGGATCATATGTAATAAGAGTTTGAATTAGCAGCAATGTGTCTAGAGTTAGCTTGGTAAGGAAAGACCTTTGCCTTCCACTCAGCTAAATCTTTATTGCCCTATCTCCATTTTTTAATATAAGCATTTGATTATATTAAAATTAATTTTAGATAAAGTTTTAAAAAACATTTCTTTAGTTTATTCTTATGACAAGTTTGCTGTCCCTCTATAGAAATTCTGAAGCTGCCACTTCCATTGTTCATTTTAGGAATTACGATATATTACTTTACAGGTGCCAAGGGTTAAAGCAGCACACACTAAGAAAATTAACTTAAAGATCAGAAGGGATTAGAATAAATTAATTAATGAGTTAATAATCTAATCTATAAATACAGTTTTCTTGTAATTAGAGGCCCACTGCTGCATTTCAAATGTCTTCACTTTTAGGAGAAAAATGCATGGTAAAATTAAAATATACATTTTAATTGAAATCATGCATATATCAAATATCTAATAAGTTATTTGATAAATATTATTTCTTTTTTTTCATTTCATCCCATTATATTACATTGACCTATCTTCTTTGCCTATTTTGATTTTATTATGCACTGTAAGATCTGGTGGCATAGTTGCTGAAAATTGTTTCCTTTTGTTTGTTTTTTGGCATTTTAATATCTACTGTTTCATGATTTTTACTTCAGATTATTTTAGAATGATTTTGTTTTTTAAATTTTTCCTCTCCCAACAAAAAAAAACAACAATAATAAAACACTAGTATTTTTATCTCACTTGTATTTAGCTAGAAGTTAATATATTATAAATTTACTCATATTTTAGATATCTCTATGAAGAAGATATGTTACAACTTTCTATATGTTACAATTTTATCATTAAATTATTCTGTTTTCATCTTGTTGAATGGAATTTCTTTTACCTTTAGTGTGTCTATAGGAACATTACTAATAAATAACCTTCTTATATTAGTAATATATCTTACCATTTTATAAATAGTTTACATAATTATAATGAATTATTGAATGATTTCTGTGTGCTACCATTTTCAGCAAAATAATAATCTCATTGTGATTTACAGTGTAATAATTAGTTTATGTATAATAATAAAACTATTACATAAAAATCTTGAAACTAATTATATTGAAACCACAGTAGACATTCAAATCCTCTTTTTTTACAACCAAAACAATTTAACTTGGCTTTTTGCATTGATGTTGAAAATAATCCACTTCTTAGATTTCCTTGTAGCTGCAAGTGGCTAAGTTATTCAATTATAACCCAAAAGACTTATATGGAACTTACTGGTGGAGACTTTTGGAAAAAAATATTTTAAAAGTAGGTAAATTTATTTGGCTTGCCTCTTCAGACTTCTGCCTTCCCTCTCCTCCTGTCTGGATTATGGGAGCAGAATCTAGAGGGAGAGGCAATTGTTATGTGAAGGGATTTTCTGGTTTTTATAGCTAAACATTCTTGATGCAGATGTTAACATTACATTAACTCTGGCTTCAATTATATCTATCTAAAATTTGATGGGCAAAAAAGATATTAGGCTAGAATATGGATTTGGGAACCAAAGGTTGCTGGTTTGAGACCTGTTTGGGGCATGTATGGGAGGCAACTAATTGATGTTTCTCTCTCACATCATTTGCATTTAGTTTTATATATTACCATGGTTTTTAACTTATTTAAGTGGATGAAAAGAGCAAGAAGAGAATTAAAAAAGAATCTATAACATTGACATATGTGGTTCAAGCCATGAAAATGTCTTGTGTTGTTCATAACTCATAATATGTACTCTTTGTTAACTAATTGCTTTGCTTTTGCTAACCCTAGGATTTGATCCTATTTGTTTTCTAAAATCTCATGTTAGATGTTTACTTCATTTGTTTAAGAGAAAATGAGATAAAAGAGAGTTGGAGACATCAAATACAGTCAACAGTTCCGAGAAGTATTGCAAATGGGAAGAAGTAAACAAAGTAATAAATGGGAGAAATGGAATAAAAAAATAACTATTAAAAAAGGAGAGCTCTTTTCAGGTGGTTGGGTTGGTTGGAGTGTCATCTAGTACACTAAAAGGTTGCAGGTTCAATTCCTGGTAGGGACACATACCTAGGTTGTAGGTTAGATCTCTGATTGGGACTCATACGGAGGCAACTGATTCAATTTCTCTCTATCATCAATGTTGTTGTTTTTTTCCTCTCTTACTTCCTCTCTCTCTCTCTTTCTTTCTCTGTCTCTCTCTCTCTCTCTCTCTCTCTCTCTCCCTCTCTAAAATATCAATCTGCAGGACACTGAAAAAAAGATAGAGGAAGACATAAACAGATGGAAGAACATACCATGGATTGGTAGAACCAACATCATTAAAATGTGCATATTACCCAAAGCAATCTATAGATTCAATACACTCCCCATTAAAATACCAATGGCATATTTCAGAGACCTAGAACGAACTCTCCAAAAATTCTTGTGGAATAAAAAAAGACTCAGAACAACTGCAGCAATCCTGAGAAAGAAGAACAAAGTAGGAGGGATCTCAATACCAGATATCAAGCTGTACTACAAAGCCACTGTTCTCAAAACTGCCTGGTATTGGCACAAGAACAGACATATAGATCAATGGAATAGAATAGAGAATGCAGAAATCAACCCAAAGCACTATGCTCAATTAATATTTGACAAAGGAAGCAAGAACAAACAATGGAGTCAAGACAGTCTCTTCAATAAATGGTGTTGGGAAAATTGGACAGATACATGCAAAAAAAATGAAACTAGATCACCAACTTACACTGTACACTAAAATAAACTAAAAATGGATAAAGGACTTAAACGTAAGGAGGGAAATGATAAAAATCTTAGAGGAATCCACAGGCAGCAAAATCTCAGACATATGCCAAAGCAATATCTTCACCGATACAGCTCCTAGGACAATGGAAACTAAAGAGAAAATAAACAAATGGGACTACATCAAAATAAAAATCTTCTGTACAACAAAAGAAACCATCAACAAAACAACAAGAAAGCCCACTGCATGGGAGAACATATTTGTCAATGTTATCACCAATAAGGGTTTAATCTCCAACATTTACAAGAAACTCATACAACTTAACAAAAGGAAGATAAACAACCCAATCAAAAAATGGGCAACTGACCTAAATAGATACTTTTTGAAAGAGGACATAAGGAAAGCCAAGAGACATATGAAAACATGTTCAAAGTCACTAGTCATCCAAGAGATGTAAATCAAAACAACAATGTGGTACCATCTCACACCTGTCAGAATGGCTATCATCAACAAATCAACAAATGACAAGTGCTGGCGAGGATGTGGAGAAAAAGGACCCTTGTGCTCTGCTGGTGGGAATGCAGACAGGTGCAGCCACTATGGACAACAGTATGGAGTTTCCTCAAAAAACTAAAAATGGAACTCCCATTTAACCAAGTGATCCCACTTCTAGAAATATATCTCAAGAAACTAGAAACACCAAACATAAAGGATATATGCACCCCTATGTTCATAGCAGCACAATTTACCATAGCTAAGATTTGGAAACAGCCTAAGTGCCCATCAGAAGATGAGTGGATTAAAAAACTGTTGTTCTTCTACACAATGAAATACTATGCTGCAGTAAAAAAAAAAAAAAAGAAGAAATTCTTACCATTTGCAACAGCATGGATGGAATTGTAGAGCATTATGCTAAGCGAAATAAGCCAGTTAGAGAAAGATATATATCACATGATCTCACTCATTTGTGGAATATAATGAACAACATAAACTGATGAACAAAAACAGATCCAGAGATAGAGAAGATTCCTTCAGATCCTCAAACCTCAGAGGGAATGTAGGGAACGGTGGGGATAAGGAGGAGAGATCAACCAAAGGACTTATAAGCATGCATACAAGCCTAACCAATGGACACAGACATCAGGGAGTGTGAGGGCATGAGTGGGGGGTTGGGGGGCAAAGGGGAGATAAGGGTACATATGTAATACCTTAATCAATAAAAAAATCAATAAACATATCCTCAGATTAATTAAAAAAACAAAGAGGAGAAACTTCAGAATACTGAATGTTAATGAAAGTGGTCAAATTCAGGGATAAATAGTATTAACATAGAAGAAACAGAGGAGAAGTTTAGACAATATTGTGAGTATTGTGAGATGATGGAATCTACTGCAAAGATTTTGGGAATATCTTCAGATAGGAATACAGATGGTTATTAGGTAGAAACAAGATTTAATCTAAAATAGGTGAGTAGAGATGCTGGCACATGATGGTAGTAATTTGTGTGCTCTAGATTAAGTTCCCTAAAGCAGAGATGAAGATGGATATTCTTCTGCAAGTGAGTTATCCAATGAGTGCTCTTGGGAGAAAAACTTATGAGGGTGCCTGGTCAGCATGGCTCAGTGGTTGAGCATCGATGTATGAACCTGGAGGGCACAGTTTGACTCCTGGTGAGGACCCATACCCGGGTTACAGGCTCAATCTTCAGTGTGGGGCATGCAGGAAGCAGCTGATCAAAGATTTTCACTCATCATTGGTGTTTCTCTCTCTCTCCCTTCCTCTGCGAAATCAATCCTATATAATAAAAGAGTAATATGCAAATTGACCATACCTCTGCTACACCCACAAGCCATGCCCACCAGCCAATCAGGACCGAGTATGCAAATTAACCCAACCAAGATGGCTGTGGCCACGGAGAGAGCAGGAGGCTTGGGTTTCCCTGGCAATGGAGGAAGCCAATCTTTCCGCCTGCCCTGGCCTGCCTTGGCCTCCCCTTAAGGGTACAAAGTTTCAATTATAGAAGATAAATAAATCCCAACAAAAATGGCTGCGACCACGGAGCTAGCAGGAGGCTTGGCTACGCTGAAGACTACAAAGTTTCAATTATAGAAGATAAATAAATCCCAGATACCAGGGCCTCCGCTTGGGTCACCAGGGGACATGGCCGACCTGCAAACCAGCACAAGCCCCTCACTCAGGCCGCCCCATGCCCCAAGGGAACCCCCACCCTGATCCGGGACACCCTTCAGGGAAAACCAGTCGGCTCCCACCCATGCACCAGGCCTCTATCCTATCTAATCCTATCTAATAAAAGAATAATATACAAATTGACCATCACTCCAACACACAAGATGGCTGCCCCCATGTGGTCAAAGATGACTGACCCCATGTGGACACAACATGGCTGCCTCAAGATGGCCAGCAGGGGAGGGGAGTTGGGAAGGACCAGGTCTGCAAGGGCAGACAGTTGGGGGCGACCGAGCCTGCAGGGGAGGGCAGTTGAGGGGAACCAGGCTGGCAGGGGAGGGCAGTTAGGGGTGACCAGGCCTGCAGGGGAGGGTAGTTAGGGGCAAACAGGCTAGCAGGGGAGCAGTTAGGCATCAATCAGGCTGGCAGGTGAGTGGTTAGGGGGTGATCAGGCTGGCAGGCAGAAGCAGTTAGGGGCAATCAGGAAGGCAGGCAGGCGAGCAGTTGGGAGCCAGCAGTCCTGGATTGTGAGAGGGATGTCTGGCTGCCCATTTAGGCCTGATCCCTGTAGGGATCCCTAAATGGCCCGATCCTACAGGGATCAGGCCTAAATGGACAGTCAGACATCCCTCGTGGGGTCCCAGATTGGAGAGGGTGCAGGTTGGGCTGAGAGACACACACCCCCATGCATGAATTTTGTGCACCAGGCCTCTAGTCTATAATAATAAAAGTATAATATGTTAATTAGACCGGAAGTCCTTCCGGATGAAGCGGGGGCTGTGAGGGAAGCCCAGGGAGCAGGTGCCAGAGGGAAGCCAGGGGAAGTAAGGCCTACTCTTTCATGAATTTCATGCATCGGGCCTCTAGTAAACATATATTTAAAAAAAAAAAAAAACAACTTATGACAAAGTAAGAAAAGCAACTGAGGTGCATGCTCTTGTATCAGTGAGTCATTGGCTGATGATCACTTGCCCAGGGATGTGAGAAGGTGCAATGTAAGCACTTATGGAAAAACTATCACCTGTATTCAAGGACAAAGCTCTGCAGAACTATACAGTGATATACAATTAGTAGCCAATACTCACAGAAGGTGGGGATTGGATGTAACAGTTCAGGTGTTCCAGCTATAATTATGGAATTATTCTTTTGATTATTTTTATTTCACAGAGAAAGCAGAAATCAAGGTCATTAAATGAAAGAAAAAGTAAAAGGAGGTGGGGGATATTTGAAGAGAAAAGGTAAGATATTAACTAGTCATCCTAGACATTGGTAATGTGAATGTGTAAGAAGCATTAAGAGCCCACATGAGCTTTTCAGTCATGAATTTAACATAAGACAAATCAGTGTGTCTCTAGAGTACTTTCCTCCAGCTACCCTCACTGGAGTGGCCGCAGATGTGTGTGCAGAGTTTGGTCCAATTAGGTTTAACCAAGGATTTGAATTTTCTGAGTTCATATGAATAAAAATAAAAGGGCACAAGGCAATTGAGTATATGTATTCAAAGGATTGATTACATTGATTTACTATGAAATTTAAACCGTGTAAGAGAGGAAGAAAGAACATCAATGGCATAGAATATGTGAAAGAATGATCAATACATGAGAGAGCTCACTGGAGGTAAATGAACATTAGATAGACCACAGAGAGAGAGCTGCATGGTGCCAATCAGGGTCCTCCAGAAAAGCAGAAGAACCAGCCAAGTGTGTGTGTGTGTGTGTGTGTGTGTGTGTGTGTGTGTGTGTGTGTCTTTATACATGTCTAAATTTATATATATACTAGTAGCTCTGTGCACGAATTTGTGCACCAGTATCTCACCAGTAGCTCACTGCCACCCACCAGTAGCTCTCTGCCTACTGCCCCACCCTCCTGTAGCTCTCCCCATCCCCCCTCCCCCTGCCCCTCCTTATAGCTTGCTGCCCTGCCCCCTCCTGTAGCTCTCCACCGCCCACTTGTAGCTCACTGCCCCACCCTCCTGCTGATCCATGATCCAGTCATTATGTGTTAGGTCGTTACGCTTCATGGTGTAACGATCATTTGCATATTACACCTTTATTATATAGGAGGATACTAGAGACCCGGTGCACAGATTTGTGCACCAGTGGGGTCCCTCAGCCTGGCCTGCCGGGATCAGGCTGAAACTGGCTTTCCAACATCCCCCAAGGCGTCCCAAATTGCGAGAGGATGCAGGCCAGGCTGAGGGACCCCACTGGTGCATGATCGGGGCCAGGGAGGGACTGTGGGAGGGTTCCAAGGCATGTCCGGCCTGTCTCGCCCAGTCCCAATCGGCTGGACCCCAGCAGCAAGCTAACCTACTGGTCAGGGCGTCTGCCCCCTGGTGGTCAGTGCACGTCATAGCTATCAGTCGAATAGTTGCTTAGGCTTTTATATATGTAGATATGCATATGTATAGGTTGAAATTCATAGGGCAGGTCGGCAGAATGAAAACTCTTGGCAAAGAACTAATGCCAAATCTTGAGGCAGAAATTCTTCTTCCTTTGAACAATCTCATTTTTTTTTTTTTGAGTTCTCAACTGATTGAATTAAGTCCACCCACATTATCAAGGTTATCTTTATTTCAAGTCAACTGATAGTAGATGTTAACCAACCAGGTCTACAAAATACTTTCACAGCAATAGATAGATTAGCATTTGGTTGAATAATGTAGTTTACACATAAAACTATTACATGCCTCTCTTGAAATCTAACTTCCTAGTACAGACTACTTGGCTCATGAAAAACACTTAATACTTTATTCATGATAAATTAAACACATGAATAAACAAATGAATGAAGTCAATTCTTCTCATTTATATTGACCATAGACAATTGTGAAGTTAAGAACAATATATAAAATAAATAATATTCAGATTAACAGGTGGCTAAAATGTGTGTGCTGAATAAAATTGTTGTGGAAGCAGCCCTGGCTGGCATAGCTCAATGGGTTGCAGGTTCGATCCCCAGCCCAGGTAAGGGGATGTGTGGGAGGCAACCAATCCATATGTCTCTCTCACATCAATGTTTCTCTCTCCTCTCTGCCTCTCTATCTCTCTCCTTCCACTCTTGCTACAAAAAAAAAAAAAAAAAAAAAAAAAATCAATGGAAAAAAATATCCTCACTCCTTGGATAAGGATTAAAAAAAATATTGTGGAAGTGAAGATATTATCTGAGGAGTTTACAGGAAAACAAGAGGACATTCAAATCATAAAAGTGTGGATGGGTGGGTGGGTGGGATGAGATCAACCAAAGAACTTGTTTGCATATATATGCATAAGCCATGGACACAGACAATAATGTGGGGAGGGCCTGGGATGGGGGGCAGGGGCAGGCTAGAATGGGTCAATGGGGAAAAAAGAAGGACATATGTAATACTTTCAACAATAAAGGTTAAAAAATAAAATAAAATGCATTTTAAGCCCTGAAAGTAATCATAAAGGCATTGCTAAGTTACAATAAAGTCTATGCATATTTGGAGATGATGAGAAAGTAGTTAGAAATTAGAGAGAGCTACAAGCAACTATGAATCATGTTTCAAATGGCATTTTAGAGAAAGTAGGGCATGAACAATGTTTGCAATCTTAGATGAATTTATGCTATAAGGGGGTGTCAGAGACATGGCAAATATTGTAATGTGCCAATATTTCAGAAACTGATGCAGTGATTACTTACAGAATTGTATTTCAATTATACTATCTGAAATCCCTTATTATTTGTCATGTTAAACATAAACTAGATAATTTTTAATTTTCATTTCAAATCATAAATATAATAGTGGAATCTCTCATAAGTGTGACACATGATTCTTTAAATGTATCCCTCAGGAAACAAACTATCTATTTAGCTTTTCATGAGATCTGGGTCTGTATTAAATTGATAACCTGCAACTTACCCTGCATTGCTCACAAGTGTCCATGAAAAATTAAATTATGTGCCATAACCGGTTTGGCTCAGTGGATAGAGCGTCGGCCTATGGACTGAAAGGTCCCAGGTTCAATTCCAGTCAAGGGCATGTACCTTGGTTGTGGGCACATCCCCAGTGGGAGGTGTGCAGGAGGCAGCTGATCGATGTTTCTCTCTCACTGATGTTTCTAACTCTCTATCCCTCTCCCTTCCTCTCTGTAAAAAATCAATAAAATATATTTTAAAAAATTAAATTATGATATTATAGTTTTTAGGTATTTAATTGAGAAAAGATAATCATCAGCAAAGAATGGTCCTAAAATAACTTGATATTATCTACTCAACCTTCTAGAAAGCAAAACTAGAAACACCTTCATTATTCAGGGATAATTTTTTCTAACCAAAGACATGTTTCCTCAGATGTAGAGTTCAACCCATAGGTTATGATTTACAGATTTTGCAACTGTATTTTCTAATGAGGAAACATAACATGGGGGTCAAATGTGTAGATGGACATTTTTTTTCAGCTAATCTTCCAAGGAGTTTGGTTGCTCCACAAAATCCTCACAATTTATAAAACAAAATGGGATTGTAACTCCACTACATCCTTTGTTTTCATATCTGAGAGAAGCAACAACAATAAAAACATAAACACTGAATGATGCCAAAATGATATAAAGGTCATCATCATGCATTTACCTAACAGAAAGAATATGGGTGGAAAGTGGATTTTTTTTGTCTTCACCATGAAATGTATATACATACTTCAATTTAGACAAACTTTTAAATAGTGGGGAAAGAATTAATAATTGAATATGTAGTATCTTCTTGTCCTTACCAAAAGCAATACAGATTAAATTCTATAAATTCAAAATTCTATGTACTACTCAATTTCTCAAATGTTCTTAATTGTTGGGGTAATTAACTAGAAATTGAGTAACATACAGAATTTAAAAATGTTTCACCTGGCTTTTGTTGTGACTAGCATGCTATCTCTCTCTCTCTATTGCTCTTAAACACACACATACACATGTGCACGCACACACACATACACAATTATATTCTTGATTACTAATATATGCACAAATAACTCCAGGAAATACTTACAAGAATAATCTACACATTCTTTGTAAAAGACCTTTGTATTTTCACTGTTTCTAAGTATTAGTAAATCCCCAGTGAAAAGCAGCCAAAAATAATCTGGAATCCATAAGGGGAAATTTTTTAAACACTAGATAACTTTATGACTCTAGATTTTCCTGAATTGGCTCAAAATATTTTTTGGCTAATTATTTATATAATATATGTCACAAAAGATTTTGCTTTCAAAAGTCAGTGTTGGGTTCAAGACTTTTATCTCTGTGAGGGATATCATAATCTAATATTAATGTGTTTCATGTAGAGATGTATATCTAACCCCTGGAGTCAGCTCAATTAAGTCTTAGTGTGTGTTAATTCTGTTTATTGTCATTTTCTCTCCTACTGCTATGATTGATTTAGGCCAGTTATATTTTAAATAGATAATTTGATTATGTTTATAGTTAAATAGCCATATATAAAAATAATGGAATAAAATTATCCACTGAAAATAATACTTTCAATAAGAATTTAATTTATTAATCTAAGCACCAAGACTAAGCCTTGGCTATCAGTCATCTGAGTTTTCTTTTTAAAGAAGTTATGCTTTCCATGTCAATTATGATTCAATAAAAATAAATTTTAAAAATTCTAATGTTTTAAATAAAGAAGTATGCTTCCATTCATGACTTCATTTTATTAATGTAGCTAAAAAAGGATTTATATTATAGAATTGATGTATTTAACTGAAAATTGTATTAAACTATCCACTATCCATTATGTTTTTAATGTGTCTTTTAAAATTTTAATTTTCCTTTACAATGATGTCTTCTTTTTATGTTCATATCTATATTTATGAAATTATTATTACATCTTTATTAACATTTAATCTCAGATTTTAAACATTATTTTTGCTATATCAGACATAATATATTTAAAACATATAGACTTAGAAAATATATTCTTTACCTTATCTTTGCTTATTATATAGGCACAATTTGTAAGGACTTTATTTTTTGTCTATATACATACATATATAGACAAAAAAGATAATTGTGTCAATTAACATAATATAAATCCATCAAATCTTAAAATATGCTTCTTTACAAGTGTTTCCATTTTTAAAACCATAGCTAAATATAATTTGATTGGTTTTTAAAGGCTTTGGAGTATATTTTAAGGGTAATTACTTAGAACAATGTGTCAGGTGATTAGGCTATGATTAATATACTGAACTTGGTGACCCATCTTCTTACAAATAGTATACATTATAGAATAGGCATGTCTACAATATAATTTCTACTATTTTAGTTTGCAAATGGATTGCATTCTTATTAACATAGCATATGTTAACATTTTTATTTAGATTTTTTTAAATATATTTTCATTGATTTCAGAGAGGAAGGGAGAGGGAGAGATAGAAACATCCATGATGAGAGAGGACCATGGACAGGCTGCCTCCTGCATGCCCCACACTGGGAATTGAGCCCAAAACCCCGACATGCGCCCTGACCGGGAATGTAACCTGTGACCTCCTGGCTCATAGGTCGATGCTCAACCACTGAGCCACGCCGGCCGGGCAACATTTTTATTTAGTTTTCAGATGACACTAGTAGCCTTAAAAACATAGGCCTGCATTTATATATATTTTGAACTAAAACAAACACACACACACAAATAAAACTGAATTAAACTGTACTTTTATGTTGTGCTAATTCATATTTCATATTTATCCAGGATCCCCACCAAATTAAATTATACTAACTTATACTGTGTCTATATATTGCTTTCAAAAATGGTATAGATTATGTGTCACCCCTTCCAGTGCTCCACAGTTCATGGTAATCAGTACTACAGTGGTACACAAGTGTTATCCAGGGGATTAAAGATACATGTGTTACCTACAAGCCTGCTAACAAAGCATGCTGCAGGTACCTCACAGAATATGCGTAATTAACTGGCAAGCCTGAAACCTTCTCCTCTTTTAGGATTTAAAGATTTCAGCCCCATCAAATGTAACACTATTTCAATTTATGCAATAATTCACTTTTAGATCCAAGATCCCTTTCAATAATTTAATATTAATAATGTAATATTTACATAAATCTTACAAGAGCTCATGAGTTTTCTAGTTGTCTCCTTTTTTTTATATGATTGAATATAAGTATATGAGTATGAACCCAAAGAAACCAAAGATGGTAACCCTATACTTTTAAACATATTTGTTTTTTAAAAGCATGATTTTGAAAATATTAAGCTAAATTATCAAAGAAAAATTCAGAAGATTTGTGTTAGTAATTTTTCCATTTTTGTGATTTATAGGCATGAAAACATAGTGATAAGGAATGAAAAGAAACATCCATTAAATAAGCAAACATACATAAAACCCAAAATTAACATTTACCAAGAAAAGAACATATAAACAATCAACAGAATTAATTTTTCACAAAGACCTGAGTCAATATTTCCTATTCTAAATCAGTGCCCAGGTATTATAGGCTGAATTATGTAACTCACAATTGCAAACATGAGGTCTGAAACAGAAAAAATAAAGTGTAAATGGCAAAAATTAAAATAATATAAAAGTAACTTTCAGAAAAAAAAATTAAGAAATCATGTAAGAACTCTGGGAAGGACAACTGAGGTGAAGCTTAAATGGAGGAAAGGGGAAATAATAATTTCCACTACAGGCAACTGAGCAACTGATAGGGAAACAAGAACACAAAAAAGGTTTTAAAAGTGAATTCGAACTTCCATTTTTACCTCTACCAGGTAAAGATGGTGAAGACTTACACTCTCATTATTACAATATGAAAAAACCTGGGTAAAATGAAAACCAATGTTGTTGTTTTCTTCTTTTACATACCAGAGAAATGATTTTATAAGTCAAAATTTTACCCTGAAATCTGAGAAGACACAGGGAAATCCAGAAAGCCACAGCCAAAATCTATATCTGGAAGAGAAGCTTCGAGAGTCAACCTGGCAGAACATTTAAATGGTAATATCACCAACTTCTGGAGAGTAAGTGGGGACTAGTGTGTAAGTGAAACACTCAGGCTTCCATCTTGGAGAAGTCAGGTTATACTTGTGGTAACTCCAGGAAATACATCAGATTTTCACAGGGAAGGTAAGAGAATGAGTCCTTTGGGTCTGTGTTAGGGGCAAACACAGGGTGATGCTTATGACATGCACCCAGAGACTTCTCCATTAAAAAGACCTGCTCTCCCAGAGGGAAGACTTTATCGTTGAGTTGTCTCAGTGCCATGAGGGAAGAGCATTCCTTTCACACCATCCTCCTTGACCTCCCTATTCCATCAAAAATGGGGAGGGAAAGGAAGCTGTACAAAAAAAGGAACACTGAGGAAAGTAATAGACACGATGAGAGGAGTTAGAAACAGGGTTAGGCAAGGGGCAAAGGGAAGGAGGAAATATGGACGTGACCCTTGCAGCCAGCTAAAACTGTTCCAGGATTCTAGGGCAGGAGAAATAGGGAAACTGAGATAGGAAAGTGAAAACAAGGCCAAACACTGTAGGCCATTTGCAGCCAGCTTGTAACTAACAAACTATTATCTTCCCCAGCCAAGGACACCAGGGCAAATGGTTAAAAACCTCCCTAATGAGAGAATACAGAAAGGGAGAGGAAAGGAGAAAAGGGGCTGTTTTACTCCCTCAGTAGAGAAGTCAGCAGTCTCAAGGCTGGGCAAAATAAAGTTGCCAGGTTCTTTTCACGAATTCTGGGAAAGCTACAACAAAGTAAAAAAGGGACCTTGAAAATTACTCTGTACCAAAATAGTCAGCAGAGGAATTTTGAAGAATATAGGCAGGAGGGTATATAACCCCTCAAAACTCCCACCCAGATTAGCTGAGAACCTGTCTGTGCTTCATAAGCCAGATGTATAGGTTTGCTTGCTTTGCTGTTGCTTTTTTTTTTAAATAAAGGTTCATGCTTTAATAAATTGGCTTTTCACAACACCAGTCATGGTCTCCCATATAAATGCCTTTATATGGGAAGACAAGGATCAAGGCTGGGGACAGCCCTCTACCACTGGATCAGGGGGCTGCACTGTCCAGTAACACCTCTCTGGTGTTGGTGAGAGGTAACTATAACAGAGGGATACAAGATCACTAAAAGACTGAGATTTAATTGGAAAATTATAGAAAATCCGTCTTACCATAACAACATGGTATAAAACTCGAGCACAATAATAGATGAGTTGCAAGGCACAGATACTTATTGAAGAGAAGTTAAGAAGGAGGACAAAAACAAGGACAGCAAAGGTAATTGAAACCTCTGACATCTATAACTACAAAAAACATTATATGAAACCCAACTCCTAGCTGTGTTAACAGAAATCCTCAACCAAATGTGTATTTACCTCAATTGCTATTGCTTGATACAATGCCTGGATATCAAGAACTTACAAGACCTGCTAAAATGCAAGACAAAACATACTATGAAGAGGCAAAACAAGAATCAGAACCAGCTCAAATATGACTTGCATTTTGGAATTATCTGACAGGAATCCTATATAATAAAAGGCTAATATGCAAATCAACTGAACAGCAGAATGACCGGTCGCTATGACATGCACTGACCACCAGGGGGCAGACACACAACTCAGGAGCTGCCCCCTGGTGGTCAGCCAGAAGCCCTGAGTCGGGTTCACGGCTGGTGAACGCAGAGGCAGTAGCGGGAGCCTTTCCCACCTCCACGGCAGCGCTAAGGATGTCTGACTGATGGCTTAGGCCTGCAGTCGGACATCCCCCGAGGGCTCCCGGACTGGGCACAGGCTGGGATGAGGGATCTACCCCAAGTGCACGAATTTTGTGCACTGGGCCTCTAGTTTAAAATAATTATCATTACTATAGTAAGGTCTATAATAGAAAAAGTGTACAACATGCAAGAACAGATTAGAAATATAAATAAAAAATGGAAACTAACAAATAATCAAAAGGTAATGCTAGAAATCAAAAACACTGTAGTAGAACTAAAGAATACCTTTGATCAACTCATTATTAAATTGGACATGGCTGAGGAATGGGTTAGTGACCTTGAAGATATATAAAGTATAATAAACAGAAAAAAATTAAAAAGAAAATATCAAACATCTATGAAAGAGAAGAGAAAACACAGAAAAATAAAAATTTAAAGTAATAATGGCAGAAAATTTACAAAAATTAATGGCAGCCCTAGCCAGTTTGGCTCAATAGATAGAACATCGGCCTGAGGACCAAAGGGTCCCAGGTTCAATTTCAGTCAAGGACACATACCTTGTGTGCAGGCTCTTCCCCAGCCTGGGCCCTGGTCAGAGCTCATGCTGGAGGCAACCGATTGATGTTTCTCTCATATCAATGTTTCCCTCTGTTTTTCCCACGCTCCTTACTCTCCCTAAAAATCAATGGAAAAATATCCTGAGGTGAGGACTAAGAAAAAATATAATAATAATAGCAGACACTAAACCATAGATTCAGGAAGCTCAGATACCACCAACCAGGATAAATACCAAAACAAATGGCAACATGTAGAAATATTTATAGAAATGTGTATGTACATGGGTTACTATACACACATATTTCCCTTGAGAAGGCCAGAAAACAAGAATATCACAGAAGTAACAAGCCCAAATTTTAAATTCTAATACCATTTGTAAAGCAGAAAGCAGTACTCCTTGGAAAAATAACTTACTTTGGGACCAAAGCAGAAAATAATACAGGATGAGTCTGGAACAATGTCTATTATCAAAAATTAAGAAAATGCTCCTCTGCTCCAAAAAAACAAACAAACAAACAAACAAAAAAACACAATGATATACTGATATGAATAAATGATTGAATAAAGAAACCATTGGGGGAGAACAGAAAAAATTTATGCTCAGTAGAACTGCAATTTATATATATACTCCTTTCTTAAAATGATGGAGCATAAATCCCCACTCTCAAGTTTGGGCTGGACGTAGTGACTTTCTTCAAAAGAGTAGAGTACGTAGAAGAAAAAGAAAAACATAGTAAAATTACAGCATAGAAGCCTGACAAACACTATGTCAAGCTATTTGATCAAGGTTAACATCAACAGTGATAAATCATATTTATAAATTATACCATCAACATGATGTGATAAGAACGACATTTTACCTGTGTGGTCTTCCTCCCAATTTAATTATGAGAAAAACATTAGACAAATCCCAGTTGAGGGGCATACTACAAAGTACTTGACCAGAGTTCTTCAAAACTCTCAAGGTCATCAAACAAAAGTCAAGTCTGAAACAATGTCACAGATAAGAAAAGCCTAAGAAGACACTACAAATGCACTGTGATATCCTGGATGGGATCACAGAACAAAAAAGGGACATTAGAGGAAAACTATAGAAAGTAAAAACTTAGTTAATTATAATGCATCAATATCTGTTCATTAATTTTGACAAATGTACCACATTAATGTAAGTTGTTAATATGGGAAATGGGGTGTGGATTATATAGGACTCTCAGTATTATCATTTCAATAACTCTCTAAATCTACATCTTTTTAAACTGAAAAGTTTATTTTTTTAAATTACACAAGAAAAATTAAATTCCGTCGGTTTGACCCTTTTCTGTTACATGATTAAGTCCTAATTTTGAAAGCAAAAGACCCATTATCATTTTTCTATTTCTAAAAATTATTTCTGCTTCCAGCACCATTTTGTACTTTGTTCACCTGGCTCTTCCTTTACTCTTATATTCTTTCCATAGACCTGAGGTACAATTCTATTAGAGGTGACCTGATTCTCAATGTGCTTTCAAAACAGCCAATGCAGACATATTAGCACTAGATTCTCATTCTGAAAGAGCTGCGATGCGGGTCCTAGGATTGAATTGGAAGCAATCTCCAAAGCCTTTGGGTGAACGAGAAAGGCAATAAAAAATAAAAATAAAAATAAAAAACACCTTGTGGTTTCCGAGACTATAAGGAACTGAGGCATAAAATTAAGAGAAAAATAATTTTAGCAATCCAGAGAGAAGAAAACTTTAACACTAGATAAAATACTTGTTAATTAGAAAACACGTATTTTAATACTGGAGAAAAATAATTTTAACAAACATAGAATTTACTTGCTTTGAGAAAATAGGCAATGTTACCTATCTTGAATACTGCCAATAATAAAAAGTTTTAAAATGTGATGATAGCTCACATTTGTCCTCTAAATTAAAGACACTACTCACTAGCTGCAAGTGTAAAATCACTCTATAATATTCCAATATCATTTCAGTGTATCCACTACTTCCATAAGATAATGAGAATACAACTCTGAGCCAGGAGGCCAGCATTATTTTTGAGCAACCGTAGAAATTAGATAAACATAACCTAGCTGTCTAGAACAGAAGAGGGAGTTGCTCTGGGGAAGGAGAAAATTGTATCAGTTCTAATGTCCATGGCTGAACAAGGATGGATAATAAAAATTCAGAGTCCAAACATGAAGAAGATACAAACCAAGTAACACAAGTGCTTCCCAGTACACGTGTCTTCTTTCTGGCTACTTGGTGGATTTCAATACTGTATTTCACAGTATTTTTATTTGGTGGCTAAATGAAATATCTTTTATTTATTACTAGAGGCCCAGTGCACGATTTAAATTGCGCGGGGGGCCAGGACCCGCGCCTGACTGGCGCAGCACCGGCCGCTGCAGGAGTCAGGTTGGATTGGCATCGCAGGAGGCTGGGACCCCCGCCGGACTCACAGCGTCTCCTGGCCCCCTTGCCTGTGTCCGCTCCGGGGTCCCCCCTGCCTCTTTCTCCATCTCTGCTCAGAGCCTCACCTGCACGCAGCCTCCTCCTGTCTGGTTGTGACCTATTACCCAGTCCCGGCCTAATTAGCATATTACCTCTTTATAATATAGATAATAACAGGAACACTAAAATAGCCCCTGTGTATTTCTTTTATTTAAAAAAAAAGAAAAGAAAAATTAAAAAGATAAAATATATTAGTTTGTTTGTATGTTTAGATCTTTTATTTTATTTAATTAATTTATTTTGTTAATCCTCATCTGAGGATATTTTTCCATTGATTTTTAGGGAGAGTGGAAAAGAGAGGGAAAGACAGAGTAACATTGATGTGACAGAAACAAATCAATTGGTTCCCTTCTGAACGAGCCCTGACCAGGGCCCGGGCATGCAACTGAGGTACATGCCCTTGACCAGAATGAGCCTGGGACCCTTTGGTCCACAGGCCAATGCTCTATCCACTGCACCAAACCAGCTAGGACATACTATATTAGTTTTATACAAAGGGTATTACAGCATCATTTTACAAATATTTTAAATTCAAAAGAAATATGTATAAATTCAAATTTAATCTCGGATGTAGTCTACTTATATAATCCTTTTTTATAAACCTCTGTACATCTCCAGTTATTGACATTTATAAATCAGTTACCACTTCCTGTTGGAAAGTGAACATCTGTTTTTACATAAATAAAAATTTTTTAAACAAATTTTTCAAAGCCTAACCTGAAACACACACTCAAAAATCCTGCTATTGTAAAAAAAAAATAAAAATTAATATATCTTTACTGTTGAAAGTATTACAGATGTCCCCCTTTTTTTTCCCCCATTGACCCCTTCCATCCTGGTCCCACCTGCTCCCGGGCCATCACCACACTTTTGTCTATCCATGGGTTATGCATATATGCATATAAGAAAATATTTTATTGTATAAAATGAAATCCATGTTTTAAAAAGAGAGGTAGTTATTCTTTAAATAATTTGTGTTATTTGGTAAATTTTTAAAAATTCCCATAAAATGTATATTTTATTATAATCTCATTTGTGTATGATCCTCATTAGCCAACAATTATATGAGTTGTTCTGTTCTTTTACTTTTTCTGCTATGCTTAACCCAAGACCTACTCCCAAAATAATACTGATTTAACCTTTTGTTGTTGTTATTTTCTACTATGAGATTACTGGAATATTTATACATATTAAATGTATATTTGCTATTATTTGTATAATAAACCTATTTTTCTTTTATTTCTCTTCTAACCCATTTTACCATGACACTCATTTCTTCAATTATTAATGAAAATGTATTCAATTATCCTAATCAGATTTGAAA
Source organism: Plecotus auritus (assembly GCF_963455305.1). Taxonomy (NCBI): domain Eukaryota; kingdom Metazoa; phylum Chordata; class Mammalia; order Chiroptera; family Vespertilionidae; genus Plecotus; species Plecotus auritus. Next base: position 153,637,822 of record NC_137774.1, on the reverse strand, counting down.
ATTCTACAAATTTTTAGTATTCAGTTAGCTAATATATTTAAAATAACATTCTCCATTAACACAGATAATCTATTTTAAAATTTCTCCATCTATTTTTTGTATTATTTCCTTTCTATTTGTCATATTTGTTCCTTTTAAAATTTGTTTCTGTAAGTGTAGATTCAGTAAACTAATGGTAACAGAAGACAAGTCCTCAATCAATCTCTCCCTCCATCTCTACTCCAATCACACTCCTGTTTTGTGTCACCAGATCCTATCATCTTAGTGACCAAGTAAGTTGCAGATTCTATCCCCTTAGTGATCAATATGTTACCTTCACAAGATTACTCAAAGCAAAACAGATCTTGAGGAATTGCAAAAAATAGGGGGGGTGTGTGAATAATTTTAATCAAATTAGTTATTTAACCCATTCAGAAATGTTTAACTAATTAAAAAGCAAGCAAATGTCAAGTGCCTTTTGCCTAAATAGTTCAGTTAATTTTTCCTAAATAGTTCAGTGAATATAACTGTAATTTTGGATGCTTTATATAGATAATAACAGAAAATGTCCCTATTGTTCATAACAGTGATTGTTATTCTCTCACTCCACTCATTAAAAAAAAAATTCTTGCTTACAGAGATTTATGTAGTCCATGTATTTTGTAAGCATGTGTAGCTGTAATCATGGCCAATTATCTTGCTGTGAACACCACTAGAATTGAGATTTTTAGTGATCGCTTCATAAATCTTTCCAACTGTTAAGCATCCAGTAATGAACATAAAAAATAAAGCCTTATTCATAAACAAAGAATGAAGAGTTCTACCTCTCTACTCCCTATATACATCCACTTAGAACCACATTGTGCCAGCCTATTCAGAACCATTGTTTTCATAAATATGTAGAAGCTCCCACTTATACTTGGAGAATATCTTAAAGATATTTATTCAGCCCAAGTGCCAATCAGTGGAGGAGTGGATAAGAAAGCTGTGGTACATTTATATGTGGTACATGGAATACCATGTAGCAATAAAAAAGAAGGATCTCGTACCCTTTGAAATAGCTTGAACTCACCTGGAGATTATTATGCTAAGCAAATTAAGCCAGTTAGAGAAAGACACACATCACATGAACTCACTCATATGTGAAATCTAATGAACAAAATAAATCCAGAGACACAGAAGCATGGAACAGACTGTTGAATCTCAGAGGGAAGGTGGGGGATGGGGGTGGGAAAAGATCAACCAAAGAACTTGTATGCATATATGCATAACCCATTGACACAGACAATAGGGTGGTGGAGGCCTGGGATGGGAGGCGGGGGCAAGCTATAAGGGGTCATTGGGAGAAAAAAGAGGACATATGTAATACTTTCAACAAAAAATATTTAAAGAAAAGAAAATTGAACTATCCTACTGGGATTTATTTAATGAGCTTATATTAGTTCCTCATCATCAACATTCTCCTTTATAGGTGTTCCAACACTGTAATTTTATTAATAGACTCTGGAAAATTATTCAAAACTGGCATCAATATTGCTGGTTTGCAAAATATGCCTTCCATTTGGTCTCAAAACTTGTATGCTTTGATCATTTAATTTCTCCGATGAGTCTCTACTAATTTTTATTGGCAATCATTCTGCATTTTATCTCTCATACATTTTAGTGCATTAGAACTTAATTCATACAATGTAGAATATCCTATATAATAAAGAGCTAATATGCTAATTAGATTGGACAGCGAATGACCTTCTGGAACAACCTTCCAGACGACCTTCCAGAAGGACCAGTGGGTGGGGCATGAGGCAGCCGGGGCTGTGAGGGCCGAGCCCCTTGCAGGAATTTCGTGCATCAGGCCTCTAGTGAAAAAACAATGTAGTTGTTCTCTGACAATTTATTCTCTTTGTTTGGATTTGAATTTCATCTTACCAATGGCAAGTACTAAATTTTCTATTCCAGTGTGACTCTTTTTTTTTTTTTTTTCCTTTTAATGAGAAAAAAAGATGACACAACAGGAGTGGAGGAAATGTTTCCCCTGTCGGTGTCATCATTAGCATTATCACATATTTCTCAAGGAATGAGCTGACAGCTTTCTGGCTCCAGAGCCTCGGACCATAACTAAAATCACCTTTCTGATTCTTTGTTACTTTTCTTTTTCCCCCATAAATGCCAGTTCATTATGTGGGATGTGACTGTTTCTTGACTATGATACTTTCAGGTTTTAGACCAAAATTTCAATCTGAGCTTAACATAGAATGTGTGTTTTTGTTTGTTTTTGTGTGTGCGTGTGTTTTTTGTAAAATCACATCAAAGGCTTCAAGTATTTGTTTATAATTTATACCCTGTTATTTTTATATCAAGCACTGAAGGGGACTGTATTTCAATACCTTCCAAAATTCTTCCTCCATGGAATCATTTGTGATTATGTCATCATAATTATTCTCTTCAAAAATTGTCAGTTGTTTTCATTTAGAGATTTAGCAGGGATTGATATACTTTCCTAAAATTTGGAGGTATAATTTTATGTGTATCCCTCTGCTGCAGATTGGCCATTCATTGACAACATAGCCAAATTCCTCAAAATTTTACCATCAATTAATGTCACTAATTATTTTTGCTCTGAGTCCACACCTAGAGCCTCCTAGAGAGTTCTCTATGATCCATTGACAACAGAAAAAAAAATCATTCTTCTTTTATACATATTTCCTATAATACTAGCACATGCTAGAAATGCACCACTACTTGCATTACAGAAAGATAAAGATGCTGCTCTCTGCTGAAAATAATTTGATGATTTTTTTCTTTCTTCTATTTTATGATTAGAAATAATACTTTTTCAGAGTCCTGATACATATATATATATATATGTGTGTGTGTGTGTGTGTGTGTGTGTGTGTGCGCGTGTGCGCGCACGCGCTCGCGCGCGTGTGTGTGTGTGTGTATACATTTTATAACAAACTTAATTTTCTTGTTTTCCTTTCTTTGAAATTTTGCCTGGATGCCCAAAGCAACTTTTTTTTAATGTCAAAGTTTAATGGTTGAAAAGTATAATGTCTCAGAGTTTATCTTTCTAGGTTCATTTTCTTAAGTGAGACCAAGGTACTTCTAAAATTCAATTTCATATTTTCTTTGATTTTTGAAAAGTTGTTTTAAATTTATATACTAGTGGCCTGGTGCATGAAATTCATGCATGGGGCGGTCCCTCAGCCCAGCCTGCACCCTCTCCAATATGGGACCCCTCGGGGGATGTCTGACTGCTGGTTTAGGCCCAATCCCACAGGGACTGGGCCTAAACCAGCAGTCGGAAATCCCTCTCACAATCCAGGACCACTGGCTCCTAACCACTCACCTGCCTGCCTGCTGGCCTGCTCGCCCCCAAATACCTCCTGCCAGCCTTCTCGTCCCCAACTGTCCCCCCTTGCTGGCCTGCTTGACCCCAATTCTCCCCCCACTGGCCTGATCACCCCCAACTGCTCTCCCCTCCTGGCCTGATCGCCCCTAACTGCCTCTGCCTCGGCCCCGCCACCATGGTTTTGTTGAGAAGAATGTCCAGAATGTCTTCCAATCTAATTAGCATATTACCCTTTTATTAGTATAGATAAATTTTATTCTTTTTACATAGAGGTTGCTTCTATTTCTCTTAAGATACACTTATATTTATGTTGAATTCTTCTTATACTATTTTTCTATCACTTTATTTATATGTTTAACATATTTCTTTTCCTCTTTAATTTTTTGTACTTTTTATTCATCTCTTGTGTTCCTCATTGGACTCTCAGTAGATGTATTCAAACTTTGCAATTTTTTAAATATATTTTTATTGATTTCAGACAGGAAGGGAGAGGGAGAGAGAGAGAGAATCATCAATGATGAGAATCATTGATCTGCTGCCTCCTGCACACCCCACATTGGGGATTGAGCCCGCAACCTGGGCATGTGCCCTTGACCAGAACTAAACCTGGACCTTTAAGTCCACAGGCTGATGCTCTAGCCACTGAGCCAAACAGGCTAGGGCTGCAATTTGTTTTTATTTCCTAAAATGCCTTTTCACTTTATTCCCAGCATACTTCCTAAAATTTAACATTTTCTAATTTTACTTTTTTTTCTATATACTTTCATATCTACATTTCTTTGTTTTATTATTAAATTTGCTTTATGGGTTCTCATTATATATTTGTCTATATGTACATGCTTGGGTATTTTTTGCGAAAAATTTTAAACTTTTATTTTCTTATAAAGCGTTGCATATTTAATGTGTTTTTTGGTGTTTAAAATGTTGCAAAAACATTTTTAAACAGGAAATAACAGGGGGGCCTATAAAAGGTGTGAGGGGGTTAATTTATCAGTTTAAGAGCAGACTCATTGCTAAAGTGTCATTTGCCTAATCTATAGTGTGATTCTTTTCTCATTTATGTTCCTTTTATTCTATATTGTTATATTATGCTGCTTCAACACACACACACACACACACACACACACACACACACACACACACACACACATATTGATTTCAAAGAGAAACGGGGAGAAAGAGAGAGAGAGAAGCATCAATGGTGAGAGAGAATCATGGATCGGCTGCCTCAGGCATTCTCCACTATAGAACCATGACCTCCTGGTTCATAGGTAATACTGAACCATTGAGCCATACCAGCTGGGCAACATTCACTTCTTTATTCTATCACTAGGCATATAAAGGACATCTTCACCTTCTAAAATATCTTCTTCTCCTTGAAGCAGCACATTTCTAAGGCTGCCACCTCTGGTCTCACTGACTTCCAAACTTTCCCTAATTACCAATGCTTTGATCCATTGGGCCACCCAGATCTGCTTTCAGTGTTTCCACTCACAGAAGAGTCTTCACCTTCTGAGAATGAAACTTCGTTAATGATATCTTCATTTTCACCTCTAGCCTTTCTCCTCTCTTTGCCTGACATGTATATCTAATGTGGCCCCTGTACCCAACCTTGTAAGTCTTAGACATATTTCCCCACTTACATGTAGATAAAAGTTGATTGTCTTCTGTCCTGGAAACATGAAATCATGCTCTATGAGTGATTTCATAGTCTCTCCTTTTTTTACCTGTATGTGTTTTAATAAGATTTATTAATAGATTATAACATTCAGGCCAATATTGTTTTAGGGAAAGCCAGGGTACCTTTTTTTTCATTTTTAAAGTTGATAAATCAATAAAAGTATTCAATAAAGTAAACACATAAGTATAACCCACTGTACTAAGATCATAGCATAAATATTCCAAATGATCAAAGGGAGGGGGGAGGATTAAACACAAATTATATCACAAGATTTAGTAAACAATTGACCATACTTAAATATTAATTCTGAAATATTTATAAATCCAGGAAACAGTCCTTAACCAACAAATATTAATTTTGGATCACAGTATAACTTCCAAGAAAATATGTAATTAAGGATTCACATTTAAAATTTATAAATGATTTAAAAAAAAACCATAAAGGACACAAGTACTATATATCTTCCACCTCCAAATAAAAGCATCACAATTTTTAAAGCTAAAATAGAAGGAAGTGCAAGGGAAATTCAGTATAAAATCTATAACCGAAAATTATAACTGACTGCCATAAATTCAGATCATAAAGAAACACTGGTTTCAAATAATATAATATATTGTTCTTGTAAAAATATAGATCACTCTTTGAACCCTGGTGACAGAGATTAAATAGTTTTAGATGCCATAAAATATTTATAAAAATTGACTGGAAGCAAACCTCAATAAATCTCTTAATATAGAAATATTCCAGTTCTTGTCATTATGCTGATCTAGCAAAACTGCTGGCATCCTCACCAAGACCAACTCGAGCGGAATTAAAGACTAAACACCAAGTGAAGGAGAAGCACTTGGGGAAAAGGTTTGAACAGGTCTCCTTAGTGGTGGCTTTAGCTGTGGAAGACTGAATGGACAGGCACCACTCTAATAAGGTAAAAAGGGAGTATCTGACCTTACTTCTCATATCTAACCTTACATAGCTTTGAAACTGTCAATGCCTGATCCCAAAACTATGGGAAATAAAATCTCTGAGGTAGGTTATTCGAGGATAAAATAAAAATTGCTTTGGTAGGGTGCTAGAAGAAAAAAAGTATAAGAACTGACCAGCCTGTGAAGTTTGCTTTCAAACTCTAGTTTTCTGAATTCCCAGAGCTGGTGAAGTATAATCCAGAGTCCTTCCCCTTAGTCTGTTTCTCCCTGGAGGTAGAGGTAATGTCTTGAGATGGCAAATTGTTTACTTGCTTTAAGAACGAATTAACTGTACTGGTCACAAGTCGGTAGATTTCTATGTAGGACTCATTGCAACTTAGCTTGAGTTCACTAGAACTGACTAAGGTAGAGGTCTGCTGTTAGGACTTTTCTCACACACATTACTGGACACAGTTCCCAATATTCCCAATGGAAATATAAACTCACATGCCAAATAAACTGAGAGGTTCCACTATTTCAAATTTTAAAAAAGATCATGCCATCATAAGCAGAGATATTAGAATAAATGAATTAAGAGTCTAAATAACATACTAAAGTTATAGGACGATATAAGCAAAATGAAAGAAAAATAAAACAAAAACAAAGGAAATAAAAATATTGCCGAAACCGGTTTGGCTCAGTGGATAGAGCGTCGGCCTACGGACTGAAAGGTCCCGGGTTCGATTCCGGTCAAGGGCATGTACCTTGGTTGCGGGCACATCCTCAGTGGAAGGTGTGCAGAAGGCAGCTGATCGATGTTTCTCTCTCATTGATGTTTCTAGCTCTCTATCCCTCTCCCTTCCTCTCTGTGAAATATCAATAAAATATATTTTAAAAAAAATATTTAGTTGCAAGGAATATAATAGTGATATATAATATGATAGATAATGTGGAAAGACAAGTCACTTTATCCCTGGGTGATATTTGTAACTCAGCCACAGAAAGTTGTTTATTTGGCAATCAACTAAAACCAATGGATTTATATAAACTTCTAGTATTCTGGGATCCAATAAAAGAATGCTTTGCACAACAGCAAGGTTACAACACAAACTAAATTTCAGGCATTTCCAAATCTCTTGAGTTCTTCTTCTTACTCTCCCTTTCAGAAACAAAAGTGAAAACCCAAAACTTTTAAAAACAAAAGTTTCTAGCCCTAGCTGGGTTTACTCAGTGGATAGGGACCCAAGGGTCCCGGGTTTGATTTCAGTTAAGGGCAAGTACCTAGGTGCAGGCTCCTCCCCTGGGTGGGGCATGTGTAGGGGATGTGTTTCTCTCACATTGATACTTCTCTCTGTCTTTCCCTCTTTCTTCCACTCTCTCTAAAAATCAATGGAAAAATATCCTCGGGTGAGGATTAAAAAAATAAAAAGCTTCTATATGTCCCCATGGAACTTAAAGTTTCATACAAAAAATGGCAAGTCCAAACTGTCCTTTCAGTGTGATGGCAGGATTGTGGAGGACCACATGCATTTTATTGGCCATCTTCTTCCAAAGTGCTCCAATACACTAGCTTTACATGTGCACCTTGCATAGGTTGTGGTGCTTGGATTATTAACCTGTTAGGTTAACAAGTGCAATAACCTAACCAATGGTAAGAGGCAGGGGATGAGGTAGTGCTGTGCTCTGGAGGTGGGTGTAACTATATGAATGAAATTGCAGTCTTTAAAAGTTGTTAGCTCCTCATTAAATGAAGCATGACTTCCAGGCCTAATAGCTAAACCAGGAGTATAAATAGAAAAAGCATAGAAAATAATGTTTGTTTCTTTTCCTCTAGTCCAAACCCTCCCCACAAGAAAACATCAAAGATCCTGGATAGAAACAAAAGAAAAGGCCTAACAGCAAAGGAACACAATCTTCTCTGTGGCCCCAAGAGGAATTTTTGGGCCAAGGTCAGAATTGCAATTGAGAGAAAAATCTATGTAGAATTGGATGTAAAAATACAGAGTGTCCCCCCAAAAATGTATACACACTTGAAATAATTATTAACTCCAATGGGTTAAATCTGAAAAGGAAGAAACGTTTTTGGGACACCCTATATATGTTTTCAATTAAATAAATTTAGGTTATTAGTGACTAAATATTAGGAAATAAATAGACTTCTTCTTATTGAAAAAATTAGCCAAAATATTAGTGAAACTGTTCAAAATGTTAAGTGGCAAGGGAAAGGAGTTTCAAATGTAGCATGTTTGAAAACTGATGGGAGAAAATGTTTCTTGTTTTTTTGTTTCGCATTATGACTTTTATGGTAGAGAAAAGCTATGGATTTCCATTAACAATTCAGAATAAGCTTTATTCCTTTATCCATAACAAAAACTTCTGATAATTATCTTCATTTAACTCCTTTTTAACCAAAGTGTAATATTAATATTAAATTTTTAAAATGTATCTATATTTCTATACTAATTTAATCCTAATGGTTATTGGTCAAATGAAAGTAACAAATACAATAATGAAAACTCATAGCATACTAACAAAAGCAGTTTATCTCTAGGAAATACAATAACCTTAATTGGAGTAAATTATTGATGCTTTTATTTAAATCAATTTAATAGTAGAAAAAATTAGGATTATTTAGACTGATCTCTTTTGATTTCTATAAATGTGTGTTTTGGATGAATAAAAATGAGAAGTGTTAATTTGATGAGTATTGTTAAATTAGTGAAAAGTTTCTAATTATTAATGGCAGTTTTTTAAATACTGCAGAAATGGATATCTGATCCATTAGTTTAATTTATCTTAATGATGTTAATTGCCACATAAGCAATTCTGTTAATGGCATCAACATGTGTCTTGTAAAAACAGGTTACAAAATTGAATTGGCAATCCACAGTGTGACATAAAATTTATTCAACTAACCCCAAATTATTGAGTATTGAATATGGACCAGGTCAAATTTAGAATATGCAAAAGAAGAGGATATTCCAACAAGGAGTTTAACTAGAAATAGATGGTCAAAACAATTGTTTGCAATGAAGCCTTTCAGATTGCCTAGTACAGTGGTCGGCAAACTGCGGCTCGCGAGCCACATGAGGCTCACGAGCCGCGGTTTGCCACTCTGTTGACTAATGAATTTGCCAACCACTGGCCTAGTAGATAGAAATTGCTATGGAGTAAGGGTCAGGGAAAGTTCAGAGAACAGTTGCAGACTCTTAGAATGGAGATAGGACCAGGGATACAATATTATGAGAGCACACTTTAATTTGGAATCACAAAATTTGATCTTGCACTATTAATATACTTAGATTTTTTAAAGGCTGATAATGAATGACATAAGTTTTACTCACTATTTATTCTTTTTTTTAAATATATTTATTGATTTTTTTTTACAGAGAGGAAGGGAGAGGGATAGAGAGTTAGAAACATCAATGAGAGAGAAACATCGATCAGCTGCCTCCTGCACACCCCCTACTGGGGATGTGCCTGCAACCAAGTTACATGTCCTTGACTGGAATCGAACCTGGGACTCTTCAGCCCACAGGCCGATGCTCTATCCACTGAGCCAAACCAGTTAGGGCACTATTTTTTCTTTTTGGGGCAAATTCTAGGGTTAATATTAAGAAAGATGCTTTTAGATACCATTTATTTCCTAGGAAACTCCCCACAAGGGAAATTTTCACATAACCAAATTAAAGGCTGGGTTTGGAAGGAGGAATCCTATATAATAAAAGGCTAATATGCAAATCAACCAAATGGCAGAACGAATGGTTGCTATGACATGCACTGACCACCAGGTGGAAGATGCTCAATGCAGGAGTTGCCCCCTGGTGGTCAGTGTGCTCCCACAGGGGGTGCACTGCTCAGCCAGAAGCCAGGCTCACGGCTGTAGAGTGCAGCAGTGGTGTCGGGAGCCTCTCCTGCCTCCGTGGCAGTGCTAAGGATGTCTGGCTGCCAGCTTAGGCCCGCTCCCCAATCAGACATCCCCCGAGGGCTCCCAGACTGCAAGAGGGTGCAGGTTGGGCTGAGAGACACCCCTCCCTGAGTGCATGATTTTCGTGCACCAGGCCTCTACTCTGTAATAAGAATGGAAGGAGTTTCAGGTGGAGGGACTAAAGGAAGCAACCAATGCAGAGATTAATTTGGTTGTGAGCATGACTTTGAAGAACATAGACAAAGATAAAGTGAGAAAGGAAATTCAGATTTATATTTTGGTAAGTGTTGAATAATAAAGAGTTTTAATTTGTTCTGACTGAAAATATCATTTTGAAGAAAGTATTTCAGTAATAAAAATAGTATTCTAAGAAGATTAATCTGGAATTTGGGAGTAGAATGGATTTGACAGGGAATAAAACATCAGTTATTGATTTTTATTATGCCAAGCTTAATGTTAGATATTTTCCTCATATTTTAGTATTACATGCAATAAATATTCATGGCCTCATTGTGTACCAGGCACCAGGCTAAGAACTAGCAATGTAGTGGTGAGCAGAATAGGCAAGTTACTGATCCGTAGAGAGTTTAGGGGCAAGTGAGGAGAGATGCAATAAATAAATAGATAGTCAAATAAGTTTTACACAATTCTAAGTGCTCTGAAAAAAAAATTAAAATAATAGTATGATAAAGTGGTGGTCAGTTGCAGTTGAGGCTCAGTGCATACAGGGGCTAGAAAAGGCTCTCTGGAAGGCAGCATTTAAATTGCACATTAGGGGACCAGGTTTGAGAAAAGTATTTGAGGACAAAAAGAGCTGTGTGGGCTCAATTAGGGGTCAGAGGCAGGAGAGGAGGGAGCAGTGCAATAACTTTACCACATAAATACTTTACAGATAAGATAAATAAATAAACAAACAGACCTGGCCTGTGTGACTCAGTGGTTGAACATCGACTTATGAACCAGAAGGTCATGGTTTGATTCCTGGTCAGGGCACATGCCCAGGTTGCAGGCTCAATCCCCAGTGTGTGTGTGTGTGTGGGGAGGAGGGTGCAGAGGCAGCCAATCAGATCAATGATTCTCTCTACTCATTGATGTTTCTATCTCTCTCTCCCTCTTCCTTCCTCTCTCTGAAATCAATAAAAACATATTTTAAAAAAGAAAGAATACTGAATCAATTAATTATCTGAGTTTACATAGCTAATACATTTTACTATCTCCAAACCTAGCTAGTTTTGACACAAATTTTAATATTGTTAAGATTTATTAAAATCTTATTATTGACATTTAGTTGTATGTAATTTACTGTATACTAATGTCGAGCAGACATATGTACACACTATGAACACACTATGAGGTGGTTGGTTGTTTCATTGTTTTTTTCAACTTGTAATTTTTCTCTAATTCAAAGTTGGAGAATTCCTCAGCATGGATAAGTTCTGATAAAACCTGTATTTTTAATACTAACTTATCTATGAAATATATCATACTTATAAGACAGCATATAATTGTGTGTGTGTGTGTGGGGGGGTGTGTGTGTGGGTGTGATGTTTGTGTGGTTTAGAAAATAAAGGTAGAATGAACCCCATACACAATACTGAGCTTAAAAGAGAACATTAAAAGAAAGCTTATAATTAGCTTTTACATGTGCTTTCCCACTGATCTGTGAGTTCATAAAAGGCAGGGAATACTCATGATTCATAATCTCTTCTTTTAAAACAGGTTTGACACATCATTTGTATTTAATAAATATTCCTTGATTGCAAGATACACATGGGCATAGCTATATATAAGATATTTTTATTAAAAAAATAGGTTTTCATTCAGGTCTCTTCTCTTCTGTCCAACTATCTTTGTAAAAATAACTATAGCTATAGTTGGAGTATTTGTGAATATCTACTAATAAATGGAGTTCCCTTTGCTCTAGAAGCAAAGCTAAATCCTAACTATATACTGTAAGTTTTAAGAAGTTGTAAATGTTATAGCTGCTATTCTCCTCTTTGTCATTTCACAAAAAAATTAAATGATTTCTTTGGGTTCTCTGTGTAAAGACCAAAATAAAGCATCCTGAGGTTTTTGTGTGTGGCATAGGAAATTAATGTTTGCAAAGGATCGTACAATGATATGAATTAATGATATACTTCTGGAATAATAACCTGATATAAGAAATAACAGGTGAATTTTGTGGGTTCATCTCCATAGATGTAATCTGATTTTTGTAAAGTTACTAACAAAATGGTCTCTTTATTATTATCCTTCAATTGGTCTTTATTCCTTCTTCATTTCATTGTCATCTGTGATAATTATATTACTTTGCAATACATAAAATTTGTGATTATGTACTCTTATGCATGTGTGCCTAGTTTTTTTTTGTTGTGTTTTTTTTTTTGTTTGTTTGTTTTTTGTAAGCAGGTAGACTCCAAATATCAGACAAGCAGCTAGAGACGTGAATAACTAAGGAAGGATTGTGGTTCCGTTTTAATGTTTGTATTCACCGATAAAAGCATCATCCATACAACAGGGGAGATAAGATGGCTGACAGTACTAAGCTGCCTTCACTAAAGAATGCTGAAGGCTGCATTTTTGGGAACCTGGGGCAAGTTTCATGATTAAAAAGAAAGAAAGAAAGCACTCATATTTCCACAGGCAATTTTCAAATATCCTTTGGAATAAATTTAATGGTATATCATCATAGCACTTCACAACATATGTTAAGAGCTACCAGGCTCTCTTCTTGTTCAAAATTTATCTGTGAGTTAATTCCTCATGCTTAAGAGCTGAAAGCAGTCATAACTGAAAGGTTGGTAATGCAGAGAGTCATTGTGCTTCATGAATAAATCCATCAACTCAGAAAATTATCTCAAATCCATGGATATTCATATATGGACTTTGGCAGCAAAACATTGCATAAATATTCAATGCAGTATGTTAGATATTTATGTTTATAAATATACATTTCATATTTAATGAAATGAGTAGGAATATCAAAGGCTCTATTAACATCTAACAAGAAGCAAAAATACAAATGTGCTTAAGAGTAATTAACTACTTCATATTACTCTTATTTTTTTAGATTAAAGCTTGAAAATAATTGTTATATTTAGATACAAATGGAACATATTAAGGAGACTAAATATTTGTTGTATGAAACAAGGATCCAGGAAACAATACACAATGCAAGGAAATAGTGTAAAAGCTGAAGCTCAATAATCTTGTCAAGGAAATGACAGAAAAAAGGAGTAGCAAGCATTTTCTAGCACAAAGGCCTTGTTGCTGATCTGTTGACTCATTCCACTGACAGAATGCAGTAGCTGAGCCTGCAATTTTCTCTCCTTACCCCCGGATCGTTCCTAACTTTCTCTGACTCCTAGACTAGAAGCATGCTGTGCAGCTCCATGAGGAAGGGCCTGGCTTCCGCAGGCTCATCACCAAGGCCCGAGGCAATGCCATGGAAACTGATTACAGTTCATCCTCCTGGGAGTCTGCCTCATGCTGACTGAGTTTCAGGTCACAATTGTTGGGTTCCCAGATTGTGCTCAGGGGTTCCAGCCTGTTCAAGATGCATTGTGCTTCAGCATTGGAGATGGAGACGGCCTGGCAGGAGTTTTATCCAAGTCCTTGTAATCTCTTTTCTATCTGTCTATCTTTTATCTGTGTATATATCCATCCATCTATTTGTCCACTTATGTCTCACCGTCTCTCCTGCTAGTTCTACTTCTTTGATTGGATCATGACTGGCATATATCACTAATTCTGGAGAATAAAAATTTTCCAGGTTATATCATTGTTAACCTCATTAGCTGAGTCACTTTCTAGTAATCCTATATAATAAAAACCTAGGTGGCATCATGCCCTCACGTGACATCGCCACAAGATGGCCACCACAAGATGGCCGCATGCACAGTGGAGGTGGGGCCCAGCAGCCGCTCCACGCAATGAGGCCTTGGGGTCCCGCAGCTCTGCGTGGTGCAGAGGAGGCCAGGTCAAGCATCTCCACTGCCTCACCCGGAGGAGGTGGGTCCTGGTGGAGGAGGAGGGTCGCGGCAGGAGAGGGCAGTTGTGGGCGATCAGGCTGTCAGGGGAGGGCAATTGGGGGTGATCAGGCTGGCAGCAGAGCATAGTTGTGGGCGATCAGGCCCAAGGAAGGGAGGGCAATTGGGGACCATTAGGCCCTAGCAGAGGAGGGCAGTTGTGGGCGATCAGGCCGGCAGGGGAGCAGTTAGGCATCAATCAGGCCAGCAGGGGAGTGATTAGGGGGCGATCAGACTAGCAGGCAGAAGCAGTAAGGGGCAATCAGGCAGGCAGGCAGGTGAGTGGTTAAGAGCCAGTGGTCCTGGATTGTGAGAGGGATGTCCTAGATTGGAGAGGGTGCAGGCCAGGTTGAGGGATACCCCCCTGTGCATGATTTTCATGCACCGGGCCTCTAGTCCTATATAATAAAAGACTAATATGCAAATCGACCAAACAGTGAAACAACCAGTCGCTATGACATGCACTGATCACCAGGGGGCTGTTGCTCAATGCAGGAGCTGCCCCATGGTGGTCAGTGTGCCAGAAGCCAGGCTCACGGCTGGAGAGTGCAGTGGCTGTGATGGGAACCTCTCTCGCCTCCACGGCAGCAGTAAGGATGTCTGACTGCTGGCTTAGGCCTGCTCCCTGTGGAAGCAGGCCTAAGCCATCAGTTGGACATCCCCCGAGGGCTCCCAGACTGGGAGAGGGGGCAGACTGGGCTGAGGGACCCCCCTAATGTACGAATTTTGTGCACCAGGCCTCTAGTAAAATATAAAGATTCCCTAATGTTAGTAATTCCTGATGTTATCATTGTAAACAACTTGATACATTTGTCAACAGCAAAAATTAACATTAAAATATTATAGTTAACTAAATTACAAACTTTATTTACATGTTACCAACTTTTCCACTATTTTATCCCAAAAGACAGTCCAGGAAACCACATCACATCCATCCATCACCTTTCTTCCATCTCCTCCAGTCTCCAATGGTTTCCCTTATACTCTTGGTTTAACTCTCCCAAACCCCCCATTACCTTGACAGTTTAGAAAAGTTCTAGTTGTTACAAATGTATTTCTTTAGAACAATGATCAGTTTAGGATTAAATGGTATTTTTTTCACAATGAGATTGGAATGAAACATTTTCAAGAACACCACAGACCTGAAATTCACTTATCATCAAGTCATATCAACAAGATATCATCATAATTTAGGTAGTATCTGCCAGATGTCTCCACTGTAAAGTTACTATTTTATTTCTTTCCATGGCTGAAAAGGATATTTTTGTTCTTCAGAATTAGATGTAATTCTGAAATAAATATATCAAAAATGTAGGTTCAAATAAAACTAAACTAAAAATCTAAATGTAAACATTTTCTATAACTATATATACCTGGCCAGTATTAAAAAAAGAGAGAAACCAAACAATAATGGTGGGTAAAAGGAGGGGAAAGGAAAAGAAAAAAGGAAAGGAAGAGAGAGGGAAGGAGGAAGAGAGAAAAAGAAAAAGAAAAAAAGGCCCATCACAGTTTACTATAACGTTCCCAATGGCAAACATTTTACCATTATTCAGATCATTTTGCAGACACGTGTGTATAGCCTATTCTTTAATAGATCTCTAGTTAGTAAAATAAATAGTGCATGAGTTATGTGCCCTCAATAAATTCACAGACTAAGAAATTATCTGTAAACCTCATGAAAATCACCCTCCTTTTTCTCCTCTGCAGGTTGAACACACACACACTGTACACATTCAGTGGTCGCTCCCATTCCGCACTTACCCTCCAGCCCCTGACAACACTAACCTGCTGCCTTGTCTCTTACTTACCTAGTTTGAATTTTTCATGCAAATAGAATTATATAGGCAACGCCTCTTATGTCGGCTTCTTTCCCCAGTATGTTTTCAAGGTTTAGCCATGTTAAAGCATGTAAATGTCTCATTCTTTTTTTTGACCGAATAATACCCTATTGTGTGAATATATCACATTTTGTTTATCCATTCATCTGTAGATGGCCATCTGGGTTGTTTCCACATTTTGTTTCTTTTTTTTTTTTAAATAAAAACTATATACCTTTAATATATACAGCATGATATTTATATGTAGTGAAATGACTACTATAGCCAAACTTATGAACATATCCATCCTTACAGTTACCATCCTTTTTTTCTTGTGGCATAAATTTTAAAAAGGAAAGAGATAAGCAGTAGTTTTATGTTTCCTCCTTGATATATGAATAGAAACAAATATTCTGGGCAAAGTAAGCATAGGAAGGCTGTCCACAGAAGAAATGTTTTACTCTTATGTTTCCTTTATTGTTATTTTTTTAAAAAATTCCTCATTCACTTGCAGCTTCAGGACATGAGGCAAAAGGGCTTGACTCACTGTTAAAAATTCTCTCTTTCAAGTAGTTATTGTCTATTGGGGTAGAAATGGGGTTAAAAGATTTTTTTAAAACCTTGTTTTTAAAAAATATATAAATCTTTTAAACTTTTCCTAACCTAGTATATATGGATTTCAAAATCAATTCCCTTTTAGAGAATGTACTTTAAAAATAAATAAAAGATTTTCAGGTGACCCCTTTTAACTCATACGTGTTGAGTCGTAAGAGTGAATTATTACTTGAAAGCATCACTTCTATAGTTCTGCTTCGGGCCTACTAAACTCAAATTTTCCATTTGGATTGCCGTCTGTCCACATCCTGTTTAGCAGCACTTTGCATTTTCACAGCATTTTATTTACTTTCTAACTCCTTTTCTTCAGTATTTGTCTTTCTCATTTTTAAAGCCCTGTGTTCTTTCCGATTCTTTTGATGTTGGAGAAATAAAAGGCTATGTGCAGGAGGATCACTGAAGTTTTATAATGCAGACTCCAGCAAAACAGAACCTGAGATTAGGAAAGGTAAGCGCACATACACACAGAGTCGCTCGAGGCCAATAAATTATGACCACAACTGCAGCCAGTATCATTTAAGTACTCTTTCGTTCCTGATGATAAAGCACAGCTGATCACCGTACCGACAACTGCAAACCCCAGCAGCCCTTGGCTTCTGTCTTTGCTATTTGTTACCTAGTCAGCCACATGGAATTTAACAGCACACACAGTCAAGTATCTTTCTAACTAGATCTCAATAAAAGACATGGAGCAACGCTAGTAAGTGCTCATGTCTTGTCCGATGAAGAAATTGTTCCTTCCACCTAAGGACCACCTCCCCATTCCACAGAGAATAAAATGGACATAGCATTACTATATTGTCAGGGAATATCTTTGGTTGTTATAGAGGAAAAGAAGAAATTCTTTGAGATTGAATGTTGAAAAGTAAAAGATTTCATATTTAGTCTATAATTTTAGAATGTTTATATATTTTGGTTTTCTGATTGTCATTACCTGAAAAAAAAACAAAACAAAAAAAACTTCATGTCTAAAGGACAAAAAAGACTTTTTCAAGAATTGTGTTTTAGTTAAGAATAATTGGGTTTGAGATTCAATATATGCATATTCCTTTTTCAATTATGGATCCAATATTCACATTAAGAAATTTTTGTTTCACTAGTTTCAGATCAGTAGTTTTATTTTTTCAGCTCTTGCCATTGGCATCAGGCAAAGGAAACTAAAATTAAAAGTGAAACTTATGGATTTTATATGTTTGCATGAAACTAGATCTAGTATATTTACTAACTTAAATGCTTACTTTATTAAAATGATCAAATATAAATATAAAAACCTTTTTTAATAAACCAGGATATTTTCTAGTGTTTAAAGTAGGAAATAGTAGAGGAAAGATGAAAACCTGTAAATGATAATATGTTCATTGAGAAGATCTCTTAGACAAAAAAATAGGAGATGTCAGCAATACTTTCCTTAGTTTCCCCTCTCCCTCTCTGATCAATTCTCTCCGATTATGTGACTTATTGAGCACTAGACCACTTTCTTTTTTTCTTTTCTTATAGCAGCATGTACAAGATTCAGCATGTATGCTTGTTAACACATAGGGGCAAGTAAAGTAAATTTGTTCAGAAAGAGGAGATTGGCAGAAAGTAACCAATTTTTATTATTTCCATTACAGAGAAAAATTTCTGTTTGAAATCTCTTCACTTAAAAATGTGTAATTGACCTTCACATTGTCCTAAAATGTTTTTGTTGATGAATATTTATACCATTCAGTGGAGTTTATAAACTTTTCTCTAAGGGCTATATGCTCAAAAGCATATACACAAAAAAATAATCTCTCTATATAAAAGCCCAATATGCAAAGTGTCCCCTCGGGAGCTCAATGTGTGCTGACCACTAGGGGCAGAAGGAAGGGAGGCCCCAGCAGGCAGCCAGGGAAGGGAGGCCCCGGCTGGTAGCCAGCAGCCACTAGGGACCCTACCCGTGCATGAATTTTGTGCATTGGGCCTCTAGTTTTAACATAATTCCAGTTGGTTCACAGAAATTATGGACCATCTGTAGACCCACATTAATTAAGGCCAAACAAAGCCTAATTAAGTAAATTTAAAAGTGCCTTTGGATATCAAAACATAGTAATTTAACTTTAGCTTCTTTTTCCTTGAGTAGAGTGCCATCTAATTTCATCATCCCGAACATTACATTAGTTCTACAGTTTTCTTAAATAATATCAATCTTTACATCAGAACCATTCAGGTGTTAGGCTGAAGATAAAACTTGACTTTTTTAATTTCTTAAAAAAAAAAAAAAAAAAAAAAAAAAGTACAAACGGACCTAGAGGAAGAAGCAGATATTGTAGTTATCAGTCACACACCTAAAAGCAATTGATTTATAATCAAGAAATTAAGAAAAAATATGAGAAATGTTGACAAAGAATAGTAAAATAAATACACACATCCTTTTCATTTCAGTAAAGTGAAAAATAATAAGGAAGAAGCAATGTTTTAAAAATCATCAAGATACACATTTAAGAAGTGTTAAAATCCCCAGGAAGGATACTTTTCAATTTTTAAAAAGACATAAAACTCTCACTTTGGTACATCATAGTAAAGCCAATGAAAACCAGTCAAAAATAAAATCTAAAAATAACCCAGGTGCTAGTGGGTGCGGCTGGGGTGGTTATTATTGTCAAAATTAAACAACATTACTGAAAACTGACTTCTCAAAGTAAAAGAAAAAAAGTAAATAAAATGTAGAAGACAAAGGAATGACATTTTCAAAGTAATTTAAAAATATTGGCCAATCTAGAATGCTATATTCAGTGGAAACTCTTTTAGTGAATAAAAATAAAATAAAGATATTTTACAAGAAAGAAAAGAATAGCATATGTTACCATCACTAGAAGGAAAATAATAGCAAATGTAAGCAGAGACAACATATAAAATTTTTTAAAAAAGATAGAATGGTCAAATACACATACAAATATAAAGAAATAGTACCATAATATGATGTATTATGAGATTACAAATTTAATAACATTTTTTTAACCACAAAAGATAACTCAAGTCAGAAGGGGCTGAATAAGGCAAAAAGAACAAATAACTATGTTAGAAAACATTTTAATTGAAAGTCAGGGCCAGATCTTCTAATATCTAAGGAAACAGCTAAAATAATACTTAAAGAACATAAAAGCAACAAACTAACAGCAAGAGAATTCAATTGTAAAATTATAATGTCAAGAAAGGAAAGTAAACATGGAACATTAAATAAATGGATTAACTAGATAATAAGAATATGATTTCATATATAAATAGAAATATCTTCATGATTACACTAAATATTAATGGACTAAATAATTTAACATGCCATGTTCCAATTAAAAGAGACAGTTTTCCTCATCAGGTTAGAAAAAATGTTAAAAATAAAACAATAGACATAATACAATGTATAAACTGTAAACCAGGAAAACTGTTATACCTATAATATTATTATACAAATTATTAAACATTAAGGGAAAAGGTATTGTTAAAATCAAATAGGAACAGGCCTAATGATAACAGTGGCAATCCTCTAGGAAAATAAAATGATCTTAACTTAGGTAATATCAAATTATATTAAGGGAAAATGAACAGAAATAAAAGATTAACTAGACAAATCCATATCAGAACAAAAATGTTTTAACACACATTTTCATTAAATTATTTTACAAAATTAAAGTAAATGAAGAGTAGACATAATGAATATCAGGGATGATAAAGACTACCAAAACTCCTACAAAAATAAGAGAATTGTTTGAATAATTAAATATCAACAAATTTGAATATTTAGATTAAGCCTCAGAAAAGTAGTTTATTAAATCTGACAAAACTCAAAAAATTGGATAATAATGTTTTTTTATTCAGTTAGAAGATTAATACATAAATTATTAGGAAATGTATGAATTCTACTAAATATTTAAAGACGAAAAAAATAAAATAAAATAAAATAAAGACGAAGTAGACCCAGATTACAAAAACTCTTTAGCATAGAAAAAGAGAGGCTTATATCATTTTTTTTATGAAATGACTTTAACCTTGATAAAAATCTAAATGAAATTACAAGAAAGCAATTTTTAAAAAAATATATCTTTATTGATTTCAGAGAGAAAGGGAGATGGAGAGAGATAAAAACATCAATGATGAGAGAGAATCATTGATCAGCTGCCTCCTGCACGCCCCCTACTGGGGATCGAGCCCACAACCCAGGCATGTGACCTTGACCAGAATCGAACCCGAGACCCTTCAGTCCCCGGACTGATGCTCTATCTACTGAGCCAAACCAGCTAGGGCAAGAAAGCAAATTTATATCAATCTCTCTCAGAAACACAGATGCAAGTTTCCAAACAAAATATTTTTATAAAACATTTAATGCTTTATGAACAAGTGAGTTTTTTCTAGGAAGATGTGGTGGGTAGAATAACAACTCCCAAAGATGTTCACCCCTAATCGCCAGAACCTATGAATATGTTACTTTATATGTTAGAGGGGCCTTTGCAGATGTGATTAATTGCAAGATCTTGGAGATTGGGGTAATTATCTCAATAATCCAGATGGTACTAATGTAATCACAAGTGTTCTTCTAAGAGGGAGTCAGGAGGCTCAGAGTGAGTAGTAGGAGAGATGGTGCCAGAAACTATGAATATGTTCCCTATGGTAAAAGGGACTTTACAGATATGCTTGTGGCTAAAGCTTGAGAGATTTTCCTGGACTATTTGGGTGTGGCCCAATTTAATAGCATATGTTCTTGTGATTGACAGGTCAGAGATATATAATTTTAGATGAACTACACATGCCACTGATAGCTTTGAAAATGGAAGAAAGGAGCCAAGAGGCAAGGGGTGTATGTGGTCTCTAGAAGATGAGCACAGCCTCATTGGACAGCTTGTAAGAAAACAGAGTTTCAATTGTACCACCACCTGGAAATGAATTTTGCCAACAATCCCACTGAGCAAGGAGACGGATCCTAGCCTAACACTCAGAATGACTCAAAGCCCTACCAACCCATCTATTTTAGTTCGCTGAGACCTGTAATGGACTTCTGTCCTATAGAATTGTAAGATAATAAATTTGCATTGCATATTGTGCTAAATTTGTGGTGGCAATAAAAAATTAATCCAGAGAGTAAAAGTGATTTAACATCCAAAAATTTTAACAGTAAAATTCAACATGAAGAAAAAAAATCATATCATTAGTAAAATAGATATGAAAAAATCATTTATTTGATGAACTTCATACTATTCACAATCAAAAGATATTGAGTGGCTGAATGTATAAAAAAACATGACCCATATATATGCTGTCTACAAGAGACCCACCTCAGAACAAGGGACTCACACAGACTGAAAGTGAAGGGAAGGAAAAATAACTTTCAGGAAAATGGAAATGGAAAAAAAAAGCTGGGGTAGCAATACATATATCCAATAAAATAGACCTCAAAGTGAAGACCATAACAAGAGATAAGGAAGGCCACTTTGTAATACTAAAGGGATCGATACAACAAGAGGATATAGCCCTGGTAAACATATATGCACCCAATGCAGAAGCACCCAAATACATAAAAAAGTCCTGGAAGATATCAAGGGAGAGATTAACAACAATACAATCATAGTAGGGGACTTTAATACCCCACTGACAGCACTGAATAAATCCTCTAGACCAGTGGTTGGCAAACCGTGGCTCGCGAGCCAAATGTGGCTCGCGAGCCACGGTTTGCCACTCTGTTGACTAATGAGTTTGCCGACCACTGCTCTAGACAAAAAATCAGCAAAGAAACAGCAATCCTAAATGATTTACTAGATCAGATGGACTTAATTAACATCTTCAGAACAATTCACCCCAAAGCCACAGAATATATGTTCTTCTCAAGTGCACATGGGACATTTTCAAAGATAGACCACATATTGGGTCACAGGCAAAGTCTCTCCAAATTCAAGAAGACTGAAATCATATCATGCATCTTCTCATACCACAATGGCATAATATTAGAAATAAACTACAACAAAACAACCAAAAAAATTAAAATACTTGGAAGCTGAATAGCATGCTATTAAACAATGATTGGGTTACCAAAGAGATCAAAGAAGAAATTAAAAACATTCTGGAAACAAATGACAATGAAAACACAACAATCCAAAATCTATGAAACACAATGAAAGCAGTCCTGAGAGAGAAGTTCATAGCTCTTCAGGCCTACCTCAAAAAACAAACAAACAAAAAAAATGGCAATAAATCATCTAACTCTACAACTTAAAGAATTAGAAAGAGAGCAACCAGAAAAGCCCAGAGTGAGCATAGGAAGGAGATAATAAAGATCAGAGCAGAAATAAATGACACAGAGACAAAAAAAGAAACAAACAAACAACAACAAAATACAAAAGATCAATGAAACCCAAAACTGGTTCTTTGAAAGTATAAACAAGAATGATGAACCTCTAGCCAGGCTCACCAAGAAGCAAAGAGAGAGGACCCAAATAAACAAAATCAGAAATGAATGAGGAGAAATAACAACAGACCCAGCAGAAATACAAAGGATTGTTAAAAATACTATGAACAACTCTACTGCAGCAAACTAGACAATCTAGAGGAAATAGACATATTCCTAGAAAAATACAACTTCCCAAAACTCAATCAGGAAGAATCTAAAAATCTCAATAGGCCAATAACTATGGAGAAAATTGAAGCAGTCATCAAAAAGCTTTCAGCAAACAAAAGCCCGGGGCCAGAAGGCTTCACAGGGGAGTTTTACCAAAATTCAAAAAACTAAAACCTATCCTCCTCAGACTATTCCAAAAAATTCAAGAGGAACACTTCCGAGCTCATTCTATAAAGCCAGCATTACCCTAATACCAAAACCAGATAAAGAAAACACAATGAAAGAGAACTATAGACCAATAACCCCCATAAACATAGATGCCAAAATCCTCAACAAAATTCTAGCAAATCAAACCCAGCATTTCATCAGAAAGATCATACACCATGACCAAGTAGGATTTATCCCGGAAATGCAAGGATGGTATAATGTTCGCAAGTCAATAAATGTGATACATCACATACACAAATTGAGAGATAAAAATCACATAGTCATATCAATTGATGCAGAAAAAGCATTTGACAAAATCCAACACTGTTTCTTGATA
Source organism: Plecotus auritus (assembly GCF_963455305.1). Taxonomy (NCBI): domain Eukaryota; kingdom Metazoa; phylum Chordata; class Mammalia; order Chiroptera; family Vespertilionidae; genus Plecotus; species Plecotus auritus. Next base: position 153,614,414 of record NC_137774.1, on the reverse strand, counting down.
AAAATAACCCTCGGCAAAATGGGAATAGATGGAGCATACCGCAACATAATAAAAGCCTTATATGACAAACCTACAGCCAACATCATACTCAATGGGCAAAAACTAAAACCATTTCACCTAAGAACAGAAACGAGACAGGGATGCACACTTTCACCACTCCAGTTTGACATAGTACTGGAAGTGCTAGCCATAGCAATTAGACAAGAAGAAGAAATAAAAGGCATCCAAATAGGAAAAGAAGACGTAAAACTGTCATTATTTGCAGATGACATGATACTGTACATAGAAAACCCTAAAGACTCCATCAAAAAATTATTAGACTTAATAAATGAATTCGGCAATGTAGCAGGATACAAAATTAACGCCAAGAAACCTATGGCATTTTTTTATGCCAATAGTGAACTTAACAGAAAGAGAGATTTAAAAAAACCTCCCATTTACCACCACCCCCCCAAAAAATTAAGATACCTAGGAATAAACTTAACTGAGGAGGTAAAAGCCGTATATGCGGAAAACTACAGGACACTTAAAAAAGAGATAGAGGAAGACATTAACAGATGGAAGAACATACCGTGTTCATGGATTGGGAGAATCAACATCATTAAAATGTCCATACTACACAAAGCAATCTATAGATTCAATGCACTCCCCATTAAAATACCAATGGCATATTTCACAGACCTAGAATGAACTCTCCAAAAATTCATCTAGAATAAAAAAAAAAAAAAAAAGACCCCAAATAGCCACAGCAATCCTGAGAAAGAAGAACAAAGTAGGTGGGATCTCAATACCAGATATCAAGCTGTATTACAAAGCCACTGTTCTCAAAACTGCCTGGTACTGGCACAAGAACAGACATACAGATCAATGAAATAGAATAGAGAATCCAGAAATAGACCCAAACCACTATGCCCAATTAATATATGACAAAGGAGGCATGAACATACAATGGAGTCAAGATAATTTCTTCAATAAATGTTGTTGGGAAAATTGGACAGATACATGAAAAAAAAATGAAACTAGACCACCAACTTACACCATACACAAAAAATAAAATCAAAATGGATAAATGACTTAAATGTAAGGAGGAAAATGATAAAAATCTTAGAGGAATCCACAGGCAGCACAATCTCAGACATATGCCAAAGCAATATCTTCACCGATACAGCTCCTAGGGCAATGGAAACTAAAGAGAAAAATAAACAAATGGGACTATATCAAAATAAAAATCTTCTGTACAGCAAAAGAAACCATCAACAAAACATTAAGAAAGCCCACTGCATGGGAGAACACATTTGCCAATGTTATCACCAATAAGGGTTTAATCTCCGACATTTACAGGGAACTCATACAACTTAACAAAACGAAGATAAACAACCCAATCATAAAATGGACAATGGACCTAAATAGATACTTTTTGAAAGAGGACATAAGGAAGGCCAAGAGACATATGAAAACATGCTCAAAGTCACTAATCATCCAAGAGATGCAAATCAAAACGACGATTAGGTACCATCTCACACATGTCAGAATGTCTATCATCAACAAATCAATAAATGACAAGTGCTGGCGAGGATGCAGAGAAAAAGGAATCCTCCTACACTGCTGGTGGGAATGCAGACTGTGCAGCCACTATGGCGTTTCCTCAAAAAACTAAAAATGGAACTCCCATTTGACCCAGTAATCCCAGTTCTAGGAATATATTCCAAGAAACCAGAAACACCAATCAGAAAGGGTATATGCACCCCTATGTTCATAGTAGCACAATTCACCATAGCTAAGATTTAAAAACAGCCTAAGTGCCCATCAGCAGATGAGTGGATTAAAAAACTGTGTTACATCTACACAATGGAATACTACCTTGCGGTAAAAAAAAAAAAAAAAAGGAATTCTTACCATTTGCAACAGCATGGATGGAACTGTAGAACATTATGCTAAGCGAAATAAGCCAGTCAGAGAAAGATAAATATCGCATGATCTCACTCATTTGTGGAAAATAATGAACAACATAATAAATGTAACGGAGCGCGTCCCCCGGAGATAGACCACCGAGACCAATTGGATCAAACAGGGAAAAAGTTTATTGCAGATTCGAATCTGGGCCCCGCTGTAGCTGACGCAGCAGCAGGCAAGTGCCATGGCGGGAGCGCCGTTGAAAGGGGCCGTCCCTTCCTTTATACCCCTTCCCTCTATAACCGTTGGCCTGGCATTCCCTGATTGGCCCCTTTGAATGACCCGCGAATGTGGGACCCCTTTGTCCTGGACTTTTCCTAATATGGTTCGCTCGCGCAGTGAGGAAGTTCTACACCGGACCTTTCCCTATATGGGTTGTTTGTTACAGAGACAGCTCTGTAATGCCTCTGGCAGGTAGGGGAGTGGTGGTCAGGCAGAAACTATTTCTTTTATTTATGGAACGGGGAGTTCTATAGTGCCTGCGGGGGGTGACCTTTCCAAGTGGTTGTTTTAAATTTTTCTACTCTGACTCTAGACCCCGAGGTCTAGTCCCTTCCTGCCCTCCACAATAAACTGATGAACAAAAACAGATTCAGAGACAGAGAAGCATTGATCAGACCATCAAGCCTCAGTGGGAAGGTAGGGGAGGGTGGGGGTAAAGGGAGAGATCAACCCAAGGACTTGTATGCATGCATATAAGCCTAACCAATGGACACAGACACCCAGGGTGTGAGGGCATGAGTGGAGGGGGCAATGGGGAGATAAGGACGCATATGTAATACCTTAATCAATAAAGAAAAAAAAAGAAAAAAATGAAATTTACCTGAAAAAACAACAAGACCCTGGCGAATTAGAAATAAAAAGAACATACCTGGCTGGTGTTGTTCAGTGGTTGAGCATCTACCTATGAACCAGGAGGTGAGAGTTCAATTCCTGAACAGGGCACATACCCAGATTGGGGGCTCAATCTCCAGTGGAGAGCATGCAGGAGGTAGCCAATCAAGATTCTATCTCACCATTGATGTTTCTCTCTCTCTCCCTCCCCCTTCCTCTCTGAAATTAATAAAAATATATATGAAAAAATTATCCTGAATGGTGAAATGTTAAAAGATTTTCCTTAGATAATTGAAATAAGACAAGGATACCCACTATTACCATTTTTGAGTGAAGATAACAGTGGCCAAATGAAAAAAGAGGGAGCCAATATAGCAGATTGATTACAAATTTACCCCAATCTCCCACTTCTCTTTGAACCCGTGATTTTGCAATCTCACTGCTGCTTTTCTCATCAAGAGGTGGAGTCTATTTCTTCTCCCTTGAATCTGGGCAGGTTTTTGTGAATTCTTTTGGCCAATAGGATGCAGCAGAAGTGACAGTTTCTGGGATAGGCTTCAAGAAGTCTTACATACTTCCCCTCTCTTTCGCCATGAGTAAATGCCTGGGGTACTCTGCTGAATGATGAGAGAAGATGACTAACAAAGCTGAGAAAATTCATGACCAACTGACACCCAACTTACCCCAAACCAGGTAAGGAAGTCCGAATACGTTCAAGTTCAATAGAGTCACCTATCTGACCTCTTGCTAACTACTAATACATGAATGAGACTAGAAAATACATCCAGATTATCTATAGGCTCATAAGCAACAATTTTTACCAGTTCATTTAAGCCATTCAGTGCTTTGATGTTCCACATTATTGTGATTATTTATAGAAAAGAGCAAGGTGTCTATAGGAGAACTATGATACAGATCTAGCCTCTAATAGGCAGTGATTTATATTAAACCACTTTTACATATATATATATATATATATATATATATATATATATATATATATATATATAAAATTCTGTTTATTTACCATGGTTAAAATATATTCTTATTTTATTTACTGAGATATCCTCAAAATAACCCTAAATCTGAGTGGGATTTATACTGATCACTGACAATGTGCCTAAGTAAGAACTGACTTTACCTGAGTCAGACAATTTTTTATTAACTAGTTATAATGGAAGAACAAATTAACAAAATAGGAACTGAATAGTGATAGAGACATGAACATGTTTTAAAAAATTAAATAAACAATGTATGCTATAAAATATAAATAATTAGCACAGATTGCGTTTTCAGGTGCAAAGAAACAGGGGCTTAAGAAGTCTGCCTGTATATTCTGTTAGCTAAAATCTGCCAAATTCAGCTTCCTGGAACTGCTCAATGCCCATTGTTCTTTTTGCCTCTCTACTACTGCATTATCTTGAAGGAAGTCGGACCAAGGAAAATAAGTACTCTCTGCCTATCCATCTTGATAACTTAATGCTTCTCTATGCCTGCAGCATTGTGCATTACCATTTTAAGCAAAATCTATAGGTCAATCAATCTCTTGCTGGAACCAAAGTGCCAATCTGTCATGTATTGTAACGTACTCTCTCTCTTCTAACCAAATTTTTAGACTCTGTATTTATTTTTCCAGATGATTGTGTCAGTGTGCTGCATGACAGAAAACAAGTCATATGCTAGCCACTTGCACACTGCCTGATAATTATCATCATGAACTACTTGATAGATGGATACATTAATGTAAATATATCTTCACCATAAATTTTAGGACCATGGAATCTTTCAAAAAAATCCTAATACCATGTTATTTACAAAAAGAAAATAAATTACAAAGCAAAATTTAACATTCTGAAACAAACATATATAATATTTCTTGCCACTATTCCACAAGAACACTGCAATAGTGTCTATCTAATTAGAGGGAACCGTCCAGTGTGATTATTTAAAATTATAAATAGCCAGAGGAATATATGTTTACCTAAACAGTTGTATTAGCAATACAATCTTACTTGAACTCTAAATTTCAATTTCTTCTCGTATACAATGTACTAATGACACTTGCTAAGATCAATAGAATGTCTTAGATAAATATTTGTTCTTTTTCATGCATCAGATATTATGCTCAGCACTTGGCAGACACTGGATCAATTATTTTAAACTTAGTCACAATCTTATCTAAATTAATTAACAGAGTATGTATGGAAACTTTTAGGAGGATATTGACTCAAATAGGTGCATAATAAATGCCAACTCCCACTTTATTTCATCTTATTTAGAATGTGACAAAAGTTTGGTATATCTGATTTATTGAATTCCACATCAATTACTATACTCAAAAGATTCTAAGCCATCCTAGTTATACTAGGTGAGATTTGTTGGATTAGATTACCTTCACCTTCAACCAAGCTCACTGGTACCCTTTGTAGGGCTATTGAGAAAAGAAACCTTATCACAGAAATCAAAGTGCATGCCACGTAGCCAGAGAAGAGTTAAATATAAGAATTCTTAGTCATTTATCTTGGTAGCCTTGTAATTGTTCTGCTCAAATAAGAATGAAATATCACCACCGAAGTTGAAATAACTTTTGGCTGCCTTACAACTTTTAGATGGATACTTAGAGCTCATGGTCCAAAATATTGACCTGAAATATTAAATCTGTCAAAACACACTAACTGAACTCAGCTGAATTGATATGCTCTTTAGTTCATGCTTCCCAGTATAACAGTAAACTTTGTCATTGGCCATTTTATAGTCCTGCAGACCCATAATCCTCCTCACCCACATTTCCTCTATCTATCATCTATCTATCTATCTATCTATCTATCTATCTATCTATCATCTATCATCTATCTATCTATCTATCTATCATCACCTATCTATCTTTTTTCTCTGTTTTTTTAAAATAAAAAAATACTAGGAAAAAAAACAACAACAACTTGGGGCAGTTTTCTATCTCATCTCACAGCAAGATCTGAAAGCAAATTTCCCCAGATTAGTAATATTTATGAGTTGTCCATGAGACAACTTGTCTAAAATGTGTTGACTCTCTGTGAAAGTTGCTATTAAAAAACACAGTAGGACCTGTCCATTTTAATAGCCTCAAATGCAGTAATGGAGCACCGAGTGGACCTCACCATGGCCTATGCTATCTGCCCTAAGAGAACTAAAAGGAGTCAGAATAAATATCACTTGTGGTAAATATATTCTACATATATTGTGAAGAAAAATGGGGTTTAGATATGCCTAGACATATAAAACAAAGAGGCAAGAGCTTATAAGCAGAGAATTAAAATTACATGGTCAAAATATAAATGTTTCCAAATAATTTTAGGTCGTATGCAGGCATAGCTAAATGTTCCAAAAGTTGGCTTCATTGATAGCCTTAAAAATGAGTACTAACCTACAGAACAAGAAAGGATTTTTGTCAAGTCCCTAACAGCATCAGTTTTTTAATGTATCTATGTCGAGCTGTAGACTCCTTAAAGGAACTTCTCTGTGCTTACACAGCATTGCATGATTCTCAGTAAATCAGATGTCCCCAGCTAATTAATACCTCACTTGGCCAATATGAAATTAAATAATCTATTTCAAGTTTTTTTGGAGAGAGTAATGACTCATACACAGAGAAAAGGTGTGCACCATGCTAGGTATATCCCAATCTTATTAGGTAATTTCACATTCATGGGAAAATCAGTAATTCTGTATCCACCTTTTGCTATAAAAATAAAGAGCATCATTTTCAATTATTCTTCTACTTGCTAACTAAATATAAAGAAAAGTCAAGGTTTAATTTAGAAATCATTGGGGAAGAATGAATAAATATGATATCTTGTGCCTCCAAGGAATTATTATAACGATCCAAAAGAGGCATGAGAATAATCAAGAGTTTATACCCTTTATTGCCACACTACAACTATTGACAAGGACTCCTTTGACTATCAGCACAGCCTCTCAAGATTGTATCATTAAGCATTATGGTCTCTACGTATCATAGATGCTCAGCGCTGTCGGTGAGTGCAAGCATTTTGAATTTCAACCTCATGTGTTTCATTTATAGGTCTCTGGATATTGCCGCTGAGATCCAGTTATGTCCCAGTATGTCAGCATTTGGTATAAATTCAATCAGCTGGGAGTAGGGTTCTAAGAACTCGCATAGAGCAAGATGAGGCTTCCTGTTCAGAGCTCCACGTGAGCAATGAGGAAGTCTTCTGGCTGCAGCTCAGGGTTATTGCCTTTGCCCGTCAAGCAGTGGGCCATGGGAACTTCAAGCAGACAATGCTGACACAGCAACAAAACAGCTCAAAGGGGAATGGCCATGAGTTTGGTAGAACATGGCCAGACAATGTGAAAACAGAATAAAGTCTCTTCCAGCCTGCCACATACCATGATAAAATGGAGCAGTATTTATCAGACTAACATATATGTACATGCAAATGTGATGGAAAAAAGGTGATATTTTAGAACATTGATTTCTTTTTTTCCTTCTTTGGCTAGAATAAAGGTAAAATTCTCCTGTGTCTGTTTTTCTCTCATTTTTTTCCTCCCTCTTCCTCTATTTTTCTACAGGCTGAATATATAATAGCTTGTTTCCCAAAAATATTTAACATTTGACACAAAAGTCATTGTGCTTGTTACTTTATTGTTATATCTATTTAATTAAAGCATTAAAGAAAAAATTAACATCAACAACAATCCATATCCCTATCTTAATCCAAATTTTATTACATATTGACCTCTATATAGTATAAACAAATATGTTTTACATAAATGTAATAATGGCAACTACAAAAAATCAATAGTTGCTTTTATTCACCATGCAATATGGATACTAAGTATTTATATTGGCCCCAAGTTCTATGTATTATTAATATGATTTTAAAGCCACAAGAGCCTACTAATTTTTTAATTGTTAAATTCCAAAGGGTAAAAAAGAATTTTAAATATTTAATATAAAAACAAAGTATGTGTCAAATTTGGCTATCTTGATAATGTAGACTTTTTAATCTGAAAGGGAAGTAATTATAGTCGAAGCCCTTCCAAACACTTCCGGATTGAATTAAACTGGGTAAGAGATAATCTCTCTCTAAGCCTCAATTTTCTTTTTTTTTTTTTTTACCTGTAAAATGAGGATAACATTTTTCATTTATGGCACTATTCATTTACCACCTAGTTATTAATTGCTTTGTAAAAATAATAAGAAAATGTTATCTGTATAGTACTTAAGAAGTAAACAGATTTTAAAATTAGCTGATGTGTTATTTTAATGAGAAACGGCATTGATATTGAGGCAATATGGAAAGAGATTGTCTAGTCTCCTTCCTGTCACCTGTGATAAATTCAGCACACTGCTGAAATTGATAAGGATGAACCCAAGTATACTCAACTACATAAAATTACTTTGAATTATGTGTCCTATTTTTAAATACACAATACCCAAACAAGAAAATGTTTTAATTTTTTTTTAAATAAGTGACTTCGGAATTATTAATTCATTTTTAGATGATTAAATGAGAAAGGTAAATATGTTTTCTCAATTAATATCAATTTTTCTCCATTCCCCCCTATGGGCTTCTTTCACATTATAATACGTCAAAGAAATACAATCATTGGTGTGTGTCTGTTTCCTACCATAATGTGCTTCTCTTTCAGAAGGATCTTCTCTGTTTCTCTCTGATCCTTGAATCATTTAAGCTGCCAAAAATATGAGTTCTTGGCATTGACTTTCATGATACTTAAAATTTTATAAGCTTCACTTATAATTATAAACCTTATGATTCAGAGGACAATTGGAAAATGTAATAAAAGCAAAATATCATTGTGGAGTGACATTAGCAAAATGTCAGAGTAGGAATTCTATCCCATCTTCTCCATACAAACACCAATTTAGATAATCACTCATGGACAACAGTGCCTTTGTGGAAGTCTGGGGTCAGCAGAGACGTTCCAGCACACCACTGGAAGAAAAAAATCTTCTGAGTTTGGATTCACTGAAGAGGGTGTAAGGAATAGTTTCACTTCACCCACACCATCCCTCCTCCATGGCCAGCTCAGTGCCCTGAGAGACCTTCTGGGTCTGTGATTTCTCCCATGAAAGAAAGAGAAAGCCTGTGAGTAGCCCCTGGCTTCCCCACCCTTGCTCCACTTTCTTTCTGGCCCCATCCTGCAGGAGGTGACTACTTATTCTAATGTAAAAACAGCAATGAAGGAATTTAAGGAACATGAAAAATCAAGGAAATGTGACACCAATAAGGGAACACAATAATTTTCCAGTAACATACCCCAAAGAAAGGAAATATGTGATTTGCTTGGTTAAAAACAAACAAACAAAAACCCACCTATTTTAAGGAAGTCAAATAAACTACAATAAAACAACAACACCATATAAAGAAAATTCAATGTTCTCAGACAGATGAATGAATAAAGATGATGATAATTATATATATTAGAGATCCAGTGCACAAAATGCATGCACATGGGGAGGGGAGTCCCTCAGCTCGGCCAGCAGTCAGACATCCTTAGTGCTGCCAAGGATGCGGGAGAGGATCCCACCACCACCACTGCACTCACCAGCAGAGAGCCCAGCTTCTGGCTCAGTGGCGCTCCCCCTGTGGGAGCACACTGACCACCAGGGGGCAGCTCCTGCATTGAGCGTCAGCCCCTTGGTAGCCAGTGCACATCATAGTGACCGATCTTTCTGCCGTTTGGTCGATTTGCATATTAGCCTTTTATTATATAGCATATAAATATAATTCATGCAATGCCTTGTCAATGTATATGTTCATATAACAATATATTGTGGATATCTTTACATCTGAACAGGTAGTCCCTAACATCCATTTACAATAACTTATTTGGCCAGTCTTCTATAATGGAACATTGAGTTATTTATAAGGTTTTATTATTATAGACCATACCACAATAGTATCTGTAAATTTGCACACAAACATATTTATTATTAAAGTCCTAGAGCAGGAATTACTGTGTTGAAGGAGGTTGTTTGGAACACCTTTGCTATGTATTAATTTTTTTTCCTACAAATGGTTACATCGAACTTACTCTTCCTCCTGAAGTGAATGAGAATAAGTGTTTCCCTCATACTTTTGCCTCACATGCTATTCTTTATTTTAATCTGACAGTTTTATTGGCAAAAAATTTCATTGTTTTGGTCTCCAATGAGGCAGAATATATCTGTCATTTATATTTATTCTTTAAAAAATTGCCTGTGATGACATTGCTCACTACTTTACTGGAATGCTGTATTTTTCTTACTTAAAATTTAAAATTTCTTTTCAAAGTACACACTCAACTTTATTTTTCATAAATGTTAACCCTTTACTTATTTGTTTACTATTTTGTATGTTTTCTTTTATTAAAATAACATTCACTACTAGTGAATGTAAAGGCATTTTATAATTTTTAACTATGATATATATTTGCATTTAACTTTCCTTTTAAAAATATTTTTGTCTCATCTTATAGTGCTTAAAGACCTTTCCTAATATTTGTTTGCAAGGATGTACAAATATATTTTCTTCTGATTAATACCATTATTCATGTACTTACTAAAATAAGAAATTAGGAGATTCATATGTGATAAATACGTTTTTCATATGTTATGCATCAGTTTCTGTTGATTCTACCTCCAAAATGTTTCCCAACTTTGTTAACTGTCATTACTTAAAGCAACAGTCATTGAATTGGCATTTCCAGATCCATTCTTGTTTTCTAATAAGTTACCCACAATCTGAGTACTAATTTTACTTATATAAGTGGAATGCAATTCTTTTATTTAAAACCCTCTAATGATTTGCACTTTCTTATAATTAAACCTAATGCCTGACCAACATCTCCAACCTCCTTTGGCGTCTGAGGACACAGCCTTGAGTCCCTTAGTCCTTATCACACTGACTGGCTGTCACTTCTCAGAAAGTACTAAGCTCTTGGTACTTCCCTCCTGCTATCCTTTTTCCTGGGTGATATCCTCCCCTTGGCTCTTCACATCAATTAGGGCACAACCTGAACTTCTTCTTTGGCCTTTAGTATCTGCCTGCTTCCTTCCGTTTCATAAGTCTATTTCCTTCTTTCATCAATTTGTTAATTCATTCTTTCTTTTATATGTGTTTTATCTATATCCCTCTTAATAATGTAAGTAGAATGTATGCTTTATGAGAGTAGAAGTCCCAACTATGGTGTTCACTATGATATTATAATCACGTAATAATATCTGACATAAAGCAGATGATTAGTAAATAAATATTTCTTTAAGGAGGAAAAAATGAATAAATGAAAAATGAATCTTAATTCTCAAAGGAGGAATTTGAAGCTTAACTAAATTTTTAAATTTATTTTTGTTCAATATTAAACCATAATTTTCTCACTAAGAATGCATGTTATTCTTTTTTCAGCAGTTTAGCAATTATTCCAAAGAAAGTAGACATTCACTATAGACAAAACTATCTAACCAACATTCTATATAAGGGTTTTATGTATGGGATACAGATATAGTCAGTTAGAATCAATTTCCTTTTAAGGTTACATAAGTCACATTAGGAACTTTGAACCTCATAGTAAGCATGATGAGAAGTCATCAAGATGTTTTGTTGTAAAGCAATTTGATTAGATTTGCTAAAATAAATATATATCTGCACCCTGTGGGAAGTTGAATTAATGACTCTGAGATTTATTAAAAAACCATGTTCCATGATTCCCTGACTTAACATTTTGAAGGTAACCTTTTGAATATTCAACTAGGAAATATTAGCAACAAAGACTTATTTGTGTACATCTTGATTAATCCTGTTTATAGGCATATAATACAAGTAGCCAACATTTTAAAATTGTTTCACTAAATTTAATTTTCATTTTATTAACATGTCTAAAATATGTCAAGGTTTTGTCAGAGACTCTGAGAATATAATTTAAACCTCACCATGTTAAGCATGTTGTATCACATCATACAGAAATATACCATATAGTTTGCTCCTTTTCTACACTATGTATGTCTGAATACTACCATCTACCATCATATTAGATTGTGCACAAGGAAAAACAATAAGTGAAATGTGTATATAGAACATTTATACTTGAGGAAAAGTGAACTAAACTCTTTCCTCTTCTATATTTTTTTGGTGTGGATGGCTCTCCCCACTCTCCCCACCCCCCACATTAATGACATCTCAGATCAAGGAGATCTTTTGGAACTCTCTAAGCCAAGAATAACTCTTCTCTTCACATGTCACCATCTATCATATTACTCACTTTTAATATGTTTATGGAACTGTTTTCTTTTTGAAGAATATTTGTGATCTTTCCCCCTTGTTAGCATGTAAATGCTGTTAGAGTATTGACTTCATCTGTTTTGTTTCCTTTATCTAATCCCAGCGCTGAAAGTAATCCTTGGCTCACAAAAAGGAATGGTTGTACAAATGAAAGGCTGAATGAACAGTTAGGATAAGTTACAAGATCTTACTTCAAACCTTCATTTTGCCACTTACTATTTATGTGGCTTTGGTCAAGTTACTAAGCCACCCTGGCCCTTGGGTTTAAGTAAAAAGGAGTGTTGTTTTAGTGTTAGAATGAGATAATACATGTGAAAATACTTGGAAAATGGTAACAAATACATTAAAAATCTAAGAAATAACTATTTATACCTTGTTGAAGAAAAATTATATAACATTAAGGATGTTTCTGAGGTAACAAACTCAAGAAAATAAGTACTCAATCACATATAAACAAAATGTATAAGAAAGGTGAATTTAAATGTATTCTGTCAATAAAATTTGACTTCCTCCCAATGAAGCTGAATATCCCCATTGGCAAAGTAAATATAATGTTTAAATGTCAAGCCTAAAATTGAAATTGGCAACTGGAAACAATGATGTCATTGATATTTGTCATTTTTATCATTATTTTAAAAAGATTCATTTTGCTAAATGTGACATTAATCTATACAGATTCCTAAAAATTCACTCAGCAAATATGTTGCTTCCTCCAAATGTCTTCTATTTGCAACTCAAAAGATTTTTACTTAAGAGAATTGTTCTTAAATATACAATCTTCTTTAATATGTGAAAACTTAAGATGCACACACTAAAACTGAAGAGAATGTAGATGGTAAAACCCACACAGTATAGTGTTTTATAATTATCAGTCAATCATATTTTAAGCATAATAAATTTTGAAGATATAAAAAAATAGGATTTGTGTTTAAATCTCAAAGATATTTTCTATGAGCCAATCTTCCTATCTAATAGAAGAGTAATATGCAAATTGACCATCACTCGAACACACAAGATGGCTGCCCCCATGTGGACACAAGATGGCCGCCACAAGATGGCCAGCAGGGGAGGGCAGTTGGGAGGGACCCAGGTTGGTAGGGGAGGGCAGTTGGGGGGGACCCAGGACTGCAGGGGAGAGCAGTTGAGGGCGATCAAGCCGGCAGGGGAGGGCAGTTAGGGGTAATCCAGCTGGCAGGGGAGCAGTTAGGCGTCGATCAGGCTGGCAGGGGAGTGGTTAGGGGGTAATCAGGCTGGCAGGCAGAAGTGGTTAGGGGCAATCAGGCAGGCAGGCAGGCAAGCGGTTGGGAGCCAGCAGTCCTGGATTGTGAGAGGGATGTCCCAGATTGGAGAGGGTGCAGGCTCTCCTGAGGGACACATACACCACCACCACCACCCCATGCAAGAATTTCATGCACCGGGCCTCTAGTTTTATTAAATAAAAGCACAACTACATTAGTACCAGACTAAATGCTACTTTCCTATATTAAAATGTGTAATACATATGCCTCAAATGCTGGTAGATATGCATGAAGTAAGCACAATCATCCTCTAGACCTACCAATAATTGTTAATTCCAGCAAAAACAAACTTATCCAAAGTAGTGCATTTGGGGTTTTTAATTTTTCATATTTGTGCTTTCAGCATTAGTCTATGTGGATTAACTGGCATAAGTCAATATTTTCATCTTCATTCAGTTGAGAAATCTAATACAAGCATTGCCTAACATCCACAATCAATAGCAGGGAAGAGCTGATGCCAACCACTGCTTGTTCTGTGGTCAGCTTGGTTTCATTGCCTCTATTACCTAGCACCCGAGCCCAGGATGTAGAATATCAAGCATTCCAACTGTGTAAACTAAGAGACTGACCTTGTGGTCTGATCCTTCTCTTCCTAAGAAAGTTCATGAATTTATATAGCCGTCTAGTGTTAATTATTTCAAATTTCCCAAAAGCCTACTGTGTACAAGATGATATATGAGGTATTGAAGAATATTTAACTTTGAATAAAATACTCTCCTGAATTTAAGTTACTGATGATAAAAGCAAGTGCAACACATATTCCTTGTTAAACAAAATCTGTAAGAAATACTCTAAGAGGCTAATATTGCCAGTTCTACTCCTAATAGTAATAGTAATAGTAATGATAGATCTTTACATGCTTCATCTTGCCCAATCTACACAGCAGTCTGGAGGTAAATAAGAGTAAGGCCATTTACCAACAATTGAAATCTCACTTAACATTGTTACCATACACATTTAAGTTCATGTTGCTGGTGACATGGTCAGATTGAAAACCATAACTATGTGATTCCAAAACATGATCTATTACATGCCTTGCTATAATGGTGTCTACATCTCACTTGGAAGGAAGAAGGGTAACTGCTTTACAGTATTAGAAGAAGGGTATTTGACCCTGAGGAAATATAGGGTATAAGTAGAGCACTGGATTGTGAGATTTCATGTGTAATTGAAGGACATGTTATTCAAATGATGCTGGTGTGTAAAGCACCTGGGAAGAGTAGTAGAAAATAAAACTGAAAAGACGTGGGCACACGTAATAGAGCACCTTTCTAAATAATTAGAATTCTATTTTTTAGAATTGTGGAGTCATTATTTTTCTTCAGCAAATAACATTATTTCATATGCACTATAGTAAGAATATTTCAATGACTGACACTTAAGAGGCATCAGATAAATGTCTAAGAAATGAAATGATGAGAATGGAGTAAAGGAACTATTAGAGGATGCTTAGGAAGATAGGAAGTAAGTTCATAAACTATGGCAGTAGAAAGGACATTAGATGCCTTAGGTTGAGAGTAAGGGAAACTTGGTTTAAAACCCAGCTTAGCTATTAATTAACTTGGGAGACACCTTCTTCCCACCACCGTCCCACAAAGCCTCAGGGTTCTCATCTAAACTCATCTAAAGTTCCTTGGCTCTAAAAATGTATGACTTTGACCTAATAACAGGAAAGGATTATTCAAAAAGGAAATTTTAAATACAATGATTTTGAGTGAAACCATGTC
Source organism: Plecotus auritus (assembly GCF_963455305.1). Lineage (NCBI taxonomy): Eukaryota > Metazoa > Chordata > Mammalia > Chiroptera > Vespertilionidae > Plecotus > Plecotus auritus. Next base: position 153,599,321 of record NC_137774.1, on the reverse strand, counting down.
AGATCTTTGTTGTGTATGGAATGTGTTTGTCACAAGGGGCAAATGATATCTGCCAGAGAGGCTGTGATAATATCAATAACGTAGATGCTAAGTACAAGCAAGGAATATTCTGTGAAAATAATGAGCTTGGGTTGGTGTGTCCTGAGTGGCAGATTAAAGCAGACTCATTGAAAATGCCCCATGGACAGTTATCCTGCAAATCAGAAACACAGGCAAACAATCCAAATTTGAGAAAGGCTCTATAAAAACATGAACAGGATGAAGGAATCAGTGGCACAAATAGATGCCTCACAGAAAATGTGTCATTGAAGGGAACTGTGACAACAAGGAAACTGTAGAGAAGCGGAGAATGAGCACTAAGTGCAGTGAAAGCAGATTCAAGTATGTGCACCTTCAGAGAAATTGAAAAAAAAAAAATAGTGCTAAATATAACCTTTGTTCTATGCTGTCATGTGCTATAAAAGTAATTTTAAAATGATACCCAAAAAGTGGGCATTAGGTTTTTTAAGAAGGAGGTCATTATTGACCTTCAATATAGTTTTACTTGGTGCTAGGGCCTAAATATAAAGAATAAAGAGATAAAGAGTTTTAGGAGCAAAAACTGAATGCTGTTCGAGAAATCTGGAGATTAGGAAAGAAGAAAATCGTAAGATCTCTTTAGTGTGTAAGTCATATTAAATAAAGACTTTCAAAACTCATGTAAACTGCTTAGATATCCTACAGGGCCCAGCAAGTTAATTTGCATGTATAGGTCATCCACAAACTGAACTGAATAACTAACTTCTCATTGGGCAAAAATGTGAAAATAAACAGTTATTTAAAAAAATATATTGAAAGGCCCTAACCGGTTTGGCTCAGTGGATAGAGCATTGGCCTGAGGAATGAAAGGTCCCAGGCTCAATTCCTGTCAAGGGCAAGTACCTTGGTTTCGGGCACAGGGCACATCCCCAGTAGGGGTTATGCAAGAAGCAGCTGATCGATGTTTCTCTTTCATTGATGTTTCTAACTCTCTATTTCTCTCTCTTCCTCTCTGTAAAAAAATCAATAAAATATATTTTTAAAAATATTGAAAAATAAGTAAAAAATAATTACTGGAGAAAACCAAGAGGAGGAAACAAGAGGAAGGAAAAATGAATAAACTTAGACAAAATAAATTAGGGTATAACTCTGAAAAAGGAGAAAAAATAAAAGAGGTAAATATGCTAATTTAGGGTATGCAAGGGTTGGATAGGTAGGGATAAGGTGATGTCAAAGAATGTCTTCTTGAATGGCCTATCATACATATATCATATACATTTATATAATATATTATATGTTACTATATAATATATATGTTTTATATATATATATATATATATGTTAACCAGATCAAATATATAATTTTTTAACCAAACTGCATGCTGAGCATGCGAATCTTGGGTGGCCAGAATGTAAAGGTTTAGAAATGTTTGCACACATGGAAAGGTGAGCCAAGTTTAGACTACATGCAATTCTCATGAGATTTCATGTGTAATTGAAGGACATATACTAGTATATAACAGCAGGAGTCTTCTCATAACTGAGTTATCTTCAGTTAGGCTTGCAAAACTTAGGAAAATGTGACTACAAATGGAATAACACGTGGTAGACACGTGATCAATATTCAGTTTCTTTCCCCTTTCTTCTGCAAGTGCATCCAAAGCACAGGGTGCAGAAGTAGATCATAGATCAATGCAGCTGAAGCATTTAGGAACCTCGAAGGCCAGATTGCTGGAAGAGTCACCTGCGTAAACGTAAAGTTATTGGGAATGGAAACCGAGATGGGGTTTCTGACTTTATTGCAAGTGTATTTATTTTTTCACTTAAAGAGAATTTAAACTGTAAGCGTTGAGACCAACGAAGGATCCTGCCAGAAAGAGTAAGCAGTGCCTATGAAGGCAAGGGGCCCTAAAGCAGAGGGAAAGGAGGGTCTCTGAGATGTTGTGCAGGATGGAGGTTTACAGGTCCTTTCAGTGTTGGGAGATAGCACATCCCCGGGCAATATACTCAATGTGGGAGAACAACCCAGGGTGTGCCAGGAGGTGCCCAGGGAAGAGGAACCTAGGGCCAAGATGACAATGTTGAAGTTTGACAGAAGCTGAGATCTAGCTGACTTCAGGGAGATCCTGAATCTTCCCATAGTGATTAGGAAGAACTGAAGCTGAGAGGTCCTACTTCAGTTTTCAGGTGCCATGGAAGGAAATACCACAAACATACACTTCCTCCCACCTGGGGGAAAAATCAAACATTTCCTAAAAAAGAGTGTTTTCCCATGTCTCCCCCATGGAAGTTGTATATAAGTTAAAGTTTGATATATTATTATGATGCATGATAATATCACTGAGAAATGCTAAGTGATTTAATTCATTAGCTTTTTAACCCTTGGAAGACTACACTAAGTTACAAAGGGAATATATATTATTATCTTATCCAGGGAAAACTGAGGCACTGAGTAGATAGCTACCTATCTGAGGGCAATTAAAAAATAAAGCTTAAGGCTATAAATTGTAGATGGTTTTATATTGTACCTGACAGAGCTCAGAAAAGAAAAAAAAAATCAAAAGAGACAGCTTCATGCTTTCCAGTCATGCCCCAGGAATGGAAGATTCTCTTTTTATGTTAATCCACTCTTTGAGCCAAAAGCTGACAGTGCACAGACAACAAAGGGGCTGCTAGGTCTGCTGTCCAAAAATACTCACCACAATTTGTCAGGCTTCACATTAAACATGGCTTTTTACACATCGCTGGCCTCTAAACATAAAAGATCCTGTTGGTTTCCCTAATTAAACAGTAAGATCAAAGGTTCCCAATGTCTATCTGACTGTCTCATGGAATTCCAGAACTGAAAGCAAATGAGAAGTGTAGGGAGAAGGTGTCAGAAGTTCCAGTGACTTAACTCTCTTTTTGGTGGCATTACCTTTCATAAAATAAATAAAAATACAAAGCCGTAGAAGCCTACGACTGTTGCTCATATTTCTGTTTGTGTTCTCCCTTAATCGGATAATTGTTTTGACATCAGAGCTGGAAGAGACTGAAGTACAGAATATAGAGATTCCAGACATCTCATATTGTAGAAAGGATGGCATTGCACCATGGTCCAAAAATACCACAATGGATATTTTTCTAAGTAGAAAACGGCCCTGGAACAAGACATTTTCTTAAGACACTAACACTTTAAAGAGGAAGATGCATTAAAATAAAATATGGCTGGCCTTGGGTGACTAAACTCTTAGACTCATGAATCCATCCATAGATTATTCACAATAAAGATACTGTTTACAGGAAATTCCAGCCTCAGAGGGATGATCTAATCCTGATTCTTTGGGGCTGAGTCAATATTGATTATTCTCATGAAGGAACAGTAAGTAATAGATTTGGAAAGGGTCTTCTCTTTGAGGAGCGTTAAGTTTTGGCTGAATGAGAACTTGAAAGAAATTGTTAAAGCTTCAAGGAAGATATGTCAGGATACACTCACTTCCTCTATTTCTCTCAAAAAAAAAAGCATATTTAATTATCGCAAGATTTATGAAGATAAAAATAGTTTTGAAATTTTAAAAATACCTTTTATCTAATAACTATTATATTTAATATGGTATTTCAAATAATAATAATATGACCCTAAACATACTTAGAAGGCTTTCATACAGATTTTTCCATGTGAATATAAAATAAACTAACCAAAATTTTAAATGACAAATAATTATCAGTGAAAACTTACCAGGGAAAAACATAAAAGCCTATATACTTAGCAACAAAAATTTCTTTCTTCAATATGCTCTTTATTACAATGTAATAAAAAAATCTCTCCTGAAAACCAGATGGTAGATGACATGATAAATTAAAACTCCACATAAGTGCAAAAAGAAAAAATAACTTGCTGCTGAAATAAATGACATTTACAATCTCACATATGTTTTTTTCTAATTAATATAAGATGATCTTGATATTGCAAAAGACCTTTATTCCAGAAATGAAACAGCTAGGAGAGAAAAAAAGGAGGCAGCAACTTGCATTTCTATATAAATGGAATATAATTTGAAAAAGAATATTTGAATAGTCTTGGAAAAAAATGACACAAATAAAAAGGATACTAATTATTTTTCATTAGAATCTTCTCATTCTTCTTTTATTCCCATTTGTCAGACAATACCTAAGAGAGAAATTTTATGTCTAATATATTTAATACCTGCCTAAGTTCCTTGCCTCTGATCAACTATGCTCGAAATTATTACATTAATACATATGTGATTATGTTGCAATTGTACTTAGCATTACGGAAAGATCTTAGTCAGTGCTCATGAGAGCCTATGAGGGTCCAGGTTCTAGACTTAACTTGAGATATTTCTCCACAGCTTACCAGCTGTGTGACTACGATCGTGTTCCTGAACCACTCTAATTTTTTATTTATTTTTCTGTAATTGGGGACTTCATTATTGTGTAGCATAAAATAGTTGAGAGGTTTAAACAGAGTGATATAAAACACCACTTAATAGAGTATCTGGCACACACTAAGCCCTCAATAAAGCATCAGTCATTATTATTCTAGCTCACAGATTATAATTGGTGCAGACAAAAAATATAAATTACTAGTAAATACTTTAATATTAATTGAAGGACATTTGCTATCTTCATTTTAAGTCTCACTTCTTAAACTGTAACATAACCTGTTTGGCAGACCATCGTCAACAGTTGCCATCCATGCCTGGCTGTGAAAATGTTAATAGCTCTGCATACTCAACAGATCTGGGCTAACTCTGTAAACAAAACGTATAAAAATTTCAGAAATTGCTTCTTGTTAGAAATGGCCAATAATCTGCTTATTGCTATGCAAATATCGAACCTGGGAAAATAATGCTACATCTGCTAAATACTTATGGAGAGTAGCTGATGGCCCATTAAAAATAAAAATATGGGAAGAACAAACAAGAGTAATTGTGAGACTTTATGAAATCTGGTCTTTGAGTATACTCATGACAAGCTGAAAGATTGTGGTGAGATTCTGAAAAGAAAGGAGAAAGGAGGAGTAAATGATATTTTAGGTAAATTTTAGGTAGACCTTAGCAAAACCCAATAGATAGAGAGCTATGAAAATGGAAATAATTAAACTGAAAAGTCATGTCATATGTCGAGAGAGTTCTATGATTGCCTAGATCAAATTAGCCACAGCTCAGTGGTAGCACATTTTCTTACCTGGCATATGGCTAATATCTAACTTTGGTGATAGAGTCTTCCTTGGGATAAAAATGGGCTTTGCATGCCAGGCTAATCCAATCAGTAAACATCCACATAAATGAATAATAGAAGATCCCTTATTCTGGTCTAAGCAATAATGAGAATTTGAACCCCACAGTTTTGCAAACTGATGTATAGTTACACTTTAGTTGGTGCTCAGTGAATAAGAAACTGATACATAATAGAAACCGACATAAATTTGTAAGGATAATGTATCAGTTAAGATCCCAGCAGGAAACAGATGGTCTTCAAAATGTATATGTGAAGTAGGTTTCATAGAAGAACTCTACACAGAGGTGAAGGTGAAGTTAAGGGCGCCAAGAAGAGATAAATATCCAGGAACTACTAACAGCATGAAGCCAGTACAATCCTACATGGAAGGTGCAGTGTTTCTGAGAGCCCAGCCTCAGCTAGATCTCTGGAAGAGGCATAGCCCTCAGGACTTGTGGGCATCCAGGAAGGGAGCCAAGGCCAGAACAGTAAGTTTAAACACCAAGACCAGTCTTCCCCTCTCAGCTCTCATCTCCTTCAAGAGCCTTCCCATTGGCTGAATCCAACATAAAGCCAGACAACAAGGACACTCACAATGGTTGAAACTCCCAGAGTACAGACTGAGGCAGAGAAGGGTGAGAAAAGGGATAATCAGAAAATAAAAAAGAACAGATAAATAAAATGTGATCAGATTGCAAGTTTAACTTTAAAAGTGCCAGATAGTGATACTATAAAAAAAAAAGATAAAACTTTTCTTTATGGTAACTGTTTTGCTATATGCATGAAATTGCTTCATCCACCACATTTCAGCTTTCGTATTTTTAAATGCATGCAATAAAAAGCAATTACAGCTCAATTAAAGTTCCAGTGCAATTAAAGCACATTGAAAATAAAAGATACAAAACAAATCTTTGGGGTTGTTTCTGTGTGCATTTACAGGAATTTTGGCTCTTTTAAGTAGCAATCTGTTATTAGAAACACATGGAAATGTATGGGTTTGCTATGCAGTTTACCCAATACATAAATCATAGTAAGTCATTTATCAGAGTACTGCATTTAAATTATATATAGAAATCTGGGATTTGAAATGACAAAGATTAAAAATAAACCATTTGGCCCTAGTGGTTTGGCTCTGTGGATAGATCATCAGCCTGAGGACTGAAGGGTCCCAGGTTCGATTCTGGTCCAGGGCACATGCCTGGGTTGCGGGCTGGATCCCCAGTGGGGGGCATGGAGGAAGCAGCCAATCAATGATTCTCTCTCATCATTGATGTTTCTATCTCTCTCCCCCTTCCTTCCTCTCTGAAGTCAATAAAAATATATTTTAAAATAAATAAAATATAAATAAACAATTTGTACATTCTTTTTTTTTTAAATATATTTTATTGATATTTTACAGAGAAGAAGGGAGAGGGATAGAGAGCTAGAAACATCGATGAGAGAGAAACATCGATCAGCTGCCTCCTGCACACCTCCCACTGGGGATGTGCCTGCAACCAAGGTACATGCCCTTGACCGGAATCAAACCCGTGACCCTTCAGTCCACAGGCCGACGCTCTATCCACTGAGCCAAACTGGTTTCGGCAACAATTTGTACATTCTAATAGAAGAATGTATACATTGAAAGAGTTAAAAATTTTGATAATATTCAAAGATGTCTTGAATATAAAAATCAGTAGATGAACCTAAAAATACATCTGCTTTCATTTCCAACCACAAATAGTCTAAGTTACTGAAACAAAATGAACCAAGAATTCGGTGGCTCAAGTAAAACGGAACTTAATTTTAATCTCATTTAACAGCACAGATATGAGTAGAACAGGCCTGACATGGTGGTTTTATTGTTCTCAAAAGGTGGCATTTTAGTCCCCATAATTTTCCAATATATGAAAGGGTGAAGGAGGAAACCAAGGGCAAGCAGTGTCTTCTTTATACAGAGAAGCCATAAACTGAATACTTGAATACTTTTGGTCAAAATCAATTGCTCTCCGCCCCTCCTTCCCCGCCCTCATTAATCTCCTGGCAACAACCATCCTTAAGAGAGGTTGGAAATGTAGCTATTAGTATGGCAGCCAGATGTCTAACTAAACTTTAGGAGGTTTTATTTCTAGTAGATGGAAGGTCTGGTCTCTTCTAAACCATGTTATATGAAAAATAACTAGCTTTTTGGTATTTTGTTAGGATTCTCCTACCCTTGCTACCTCTAAGATCTCATCCTTCTTACTTACCTGAATAAGCTAAAGTATCTTCTTATTGTGTTATACAAAGCCATTTACTTCATTTTATCTCACTTTGCCTTCTGCCTTGAAGATTTACTATCTCATAGCAAAAAAAGTCCACCATGGTATTTTCCTTAACAAAGAGTATATGGCCAAGTGAGTTATTTTGTTTTTCCCGTAGGAAGCAGAAACTCAGATGGTAAGTTCTACAGGGTAATTTCTTTTTCTCTTCTATCACAGATAAGAAACCTAATGTGGAAGACTGAATGTAAGCATAAGAAATTTGCACATCAGGCAGTAGATTAAATGGAGTCCTTAAATATTTCCATCAAGGGATAGGAGTTTCTGCTTTAGAAGGAAAATGAAGCTGGCATTATATGCAGGATGAATTGTAATAGGAGGGGTAAAAACTGGATACATTCAGCAATATATGCATGCTCATAATTCTTTACAACATCAAATATGGCTTTACCATTGTTTTAAAAATTATCTTCCTCCAAATCCCTGATTAATCAGGTTAAATTTTGCCTGGCTAGAATTACCTTTTGTGCCCCTACTGAAAAGTGCCTCATAAATAGATTCCAATAAAAATATGTTATTGTTATTCAGTTAATAAATATTGTGCCAGGCACTTTCCAAATTGCCAGAGACATAAAGATATAGTCTTAAATCTCACAGAGGATACAACCTAGTGGGAAGAAAGACGGGTAAAGAGACAGTTATGACACAATTAAAGTACAGTAGGTACCTTATTGGAGGCCAGCTGTGAATGTCATGGGCTCCCTTAGAAGGGGCACCCTTGGAAGAACAGGGAGGTCTTCTCAGAGAGTTGGCACCTGTGCTTTGCCCAGGCGTCTAGGAAAGAAATCCCTCCAAAGGGATGAGTGCCTAGGCTAGCAGAGCTCAGGTATCAGTGACCGCAAGGGCTTGTGTTGATCTGAGAATTGTATCAAGAGCACAATGAAGGAGAAATGAGGTTGATGGCTTTTAGGTTTTCCTAAAATTTGAGTTTTCACATGACAGCAATAGAGAGCTACTGATGGATTTTAAACAGAGAGTAACTTCAACAAAGTTTTATTTTAGAAAGATAATCCTGATGAGTATAGAATGAAGATAACCTGAAGGCCTTCGTGACAAGTTAAGACACTTTTGTGTAGTATGCATGTGGTTGCCTCCCCAAGAGCCATGGAGATTGGCTAAAATTCCCAATCCCTTCACTAGATGCAAACACGGTAAAAATCTGATATATGAATACTTACCTGTGTATAATTTTACATAATTGTATATAAAACTAAAACATACATCTTATAATTAATAACTTGCATATATTTATTTATATAGTGTAACTTTTTTTCTGTTAATTCTCACCTGAGGATATTTTTCCATTCATTTTTAGAGTGGAGGAGAGGTAGGGAGGGGGAGAGAGACAGAGAGAAAGAGAGAGACAGGGACAGAGACAGAGAGAGAGAGAGAGAGAGAGAGAGAGGGCAATGTCTATGATATGAGAGAGACACATCGATTGGTTGCCTCCCATACATGCCCAGACCAGGGCTGTGGATCAAACCTGCAACCCAGGTATGTGCCCTTGACTGGAAATCAAATTTGCAATCCTTTGCTGCGCAGTCCGACACTGTAACCACTGAGCATACCAGCCAGTGCAATTCATATAGTATAACTTTAAAAAAGTAAATCCGTAATAGAACTCAACCCTGCAAATCATACAGTGGCCAAGATATGTTTTTTCTGACCTACTAGTATATCAGGTCATTTAAAATCTCTACACAAAAGTCCCCCATGACTCTCCAGCACACACAGAATGGAAATCTATTTGCCTTTCCCACGAAGGCCTCATGTTTCTTTCTTTTTTTTTTTTAATATATTTTATTGATTTTTTACAAAGAGAGGAAGGGAGAGGGATAGAGAGTCAGAAACATCGATGAGAGAGAAACATCGATCAGCTGCCTCCTGCACACCTCCCACTGGGGATGTACCTGCAAACAAGGTACATGCCCTTGACCAGAATTGAACCTGGGACCCTTCAGTCCTCAGGCCGATGCTCTATCCACTGAGCCAAACCGGTCAGGGCAAGGCCTCATGTTTTGACCGGAGAGATGTTCTGATCTCATATCTTGCTACTTTTTACTCACTTCTTTTATCAAGCCACTCTGATCAAGCCACGATAGTACATGTATTTACTCTTTTGCTTACGATTAAGTCTCCACCACCTAAAATAACATCTAGCACCTAATGAACCCTCAACACACATTCATTAAACAAATTTTGAAAGCATATGTGCATTGCAAAGCAGCTATCCAATTATAAACAGTATTTTTATGATGTTATGTTTATTGGAGAATGTTGGTTCAATTGTTCAGAGACTGTTTAGAAGTGGATTTTCTACCATATTTAACTAATAGCATTCTCTGAATGTACCGGGGCAATATTGGGATTCAACCAATCCCATTTTATCATTATTTTAAAGTGCCAAGATAAAACACCAAGAAAAGTTTAACATTGTGGACCTTGCTACTTAAAAATAAAAAAGTTTAAAACAGAAGTTGAGGAATCTGGAAAGGCATAACCAATTATTACTTAAAAAAAAAAAAAAAACATGTTCCCAGTTAATGGCTACATTTACAAGAATTCCTGTTCAGTGAAACACTGAAAAAAAGTATCAGAGTATTGCTGTCCTTAAACTCATGTAAAAGACCAGATTTTTTAGTTTTTAAAAAGATTTGACAAGTTTCACTTAGTGCAATACATCTAAAAGAAAATCACAATACAATGAAATATTTAAATCAAGGCCTTGGAATTAATCCAAACACCAAAACCAAAATTTTAAAGTATTGGTATTGTGTCTCAAATTTTCCCCATTAATAAAAAAAAGCTTAAACTTACATGTCTTAGAAGCTATTAAATGAAACTAGAATTAACAAACATGCCAGATATTTCACTTTTAATTGCACATGCAGCTCCTATATTGAGTCTTACAAAAAAAAAAAAAAAAAAAAGAATGTCTTTCAGCATGCTTCCAAAGAGTGTTCAATGTAATGTGGTATAAGAGCAGCATTTAACATAATTCAGCTGCTTTAGCCTAAATATACTTACTGCTTAAGTACATCCTACAATAGAACTTTGAGAAAAGCTAAAAATTGTTTAACAGTTATAGTTTACTCAACTTAGATGAACATTTGTGTTCCAAAATACTGAACCTTAGGTCTTTAAAACCTTCCTGATTTATATACTTAGAGTGAGCATAAATCACAAGCTGGTATTGCAAAACTCTTAAATGTAAGTTTTGTTTTTTCTTTAAAATAATGTTGACCACATTTTATAGGAATACTCTTGTGATTTTCAATCAAACATTGCATAGACATCCAAGAAGCAGTGAACAGCAGCTACTAAAGCTGTGGGAGCCATGTGTATAGGCATGAATGGAAGGGGAGGGATGTCTAGCATGGCCAGTATGAGTAGTGTATGGAGAATGTAACTGATCCTTATCACTGACTCTTGGTCATCAGACTTCCTTATTAGTTTCTGTGAGGTAATAAGAACAAATGTTATACAAGCCACATCCTTAGTGAGGTAAAATCAGATGGTCAGATTAAGCTTAGTTGACAAATAGTCATGAAAATATGTAATTCATATTATAGGTCAAAGCTGTGGCACAGAGAGTAAGTGGGATAGTTGTTCAATAGATCAGTATGAATAATTCACTCTGATATTGAATGCAATATCATTTGGATTTCTTAAATAGGTTTTGTTAAGTGGAAGATAGAAGGAACAAGAGGGAGGGAAATAATATTAAAGGGATAAATGGTGGCAGTGTGCATGAAAACAGGTTCCCCCAAAATGGCACTGGCCCACCTGGCTTAAAATTTGAAAATGTTGAACTTATTTAAAAGCATTTGAAATTTAATAAGTCAGAATAACAAGGGTCTTAAATTAGGTCAGAATAAATAAATAAATATTTCTGGCCTGGCGAGTGGGGCTCTGTGGTTGAGCTTCAATCTATGAACCGGGAGGTCATGGTTCCATTCCCAATCAGGGCACATGCCTAGGTTGCAGGCTCAATCCCCAGTATGGGATGGGCAGGAACTAGCCAATCGATGATACTCTCTCATCATTGATGTTTCTAATTCTCTCTCCATCTCCCTTCCTCTCTGAAGTCAATAAAAATATATTGTAAAAAAAAAATAAATATTTCTGATTGAGTTATACAGATTGAGAGCTGCTGAGATTTCTGTCATTAATCCATCTGTTTTAGCATTTGAATTAACCTAAAACACAAATTATATTTGACCTGCCCTAAATATCTATGGTGATGTGTAACTAGTACATAAAAGGCATAATCATGGACTGAGATTTGTATATAATACAAAAGAGTGCACTAATTGTAAGGCATATTTTTAATATAAGAGTGCTACATAAAATTTATAGTTTATACATAACATTCAACTTCTCTAACAATGTGTTAAGTTTATTTCAGAAAGTATAGTGTCTAGGTTATAAAGTATAGAGATGCTGTAAAGGAATATATTCATGTGCATTAATGAAAGGAATTAAAAGTTCATGGTCAGAGTGAAGTTTTAAAACTAATTTTTAAATTCTGGTGATGGTTTTAAATCTTAATCTGACTTAGTTTATAGTTAAGTTTCTATAATATTAAAACATATTAATGGACATGTTTTTTTTCTCTCTCTCTCTTCTTATACTTTCTTAGGATAGAATAAGAGAAGTTTAATTTCCCAACAAGTGTGCCATGGTGTTCCACAGTGCGTTACAAATTTGTTGGAAGATTTATATTATAATTTTACCCTTACTCAAAACTTTACATTTGTAATTATAGTTGAACACTGTATATATAGCTTTTTTAAAACTCCTGTATTTAAAATTATTTTGGCTTTTAAATCTTCAATTTTAGCATCCACCACCAAAAAAGTCTGTATAACATTATAACAGTGAACATGTACTCTGAATAATACATTTAATCATCCCAGGTAGCCTTATTACTTCAGCCAATTTTCTTTTGTAATCATCAGTGAAGTTTTTTCATGTGAATATTTAAAATAATAGCACTAGTTAAAATTCTTGAAAAAATGGTAGAAAATTTTATTTTTCCCAAAAAGGCATATCAAAACAAACCAATTTAAAAAAAATTCCTAAAAATATTCAGCATGGTAAGTGAATATATTGGAACACATAAGCTGCCATAGAGACATGACTTTAGACCATTTCAGCAATAGGAATCTGACTTTCAAGTAATATGTTGTTTAGTTCACTGAGAAGCAGTCTACATTAAACCACAGGCTTAATTCTATTACACAGTGGCCCAGTTTTGAAAATATCATATGCCAGCAAAGAGCAATAGAATTTCACAAACGATGCTTTGGAATACCAGCACTATCTTCCAAAATTCTAAACAAATACATACCATTAGACCAAAAATAATTCACACAGGGATGCAGAAATTATGCCTATGTAAAACAAAAGACATGTACTACAATGCTTATAGAAAAATTATTCATAAGTCAAAAATTAGAAATACCTCACATATATGTAAACAGCAAAATGGATAAATTAACTATAGTATATTTATACAGAGGAATACTCTCTAAAGGAAAAGATCAAAGTATTACCACATAAAATAATGGAGATAGATCTCCCAAATGCCTTGTTGGGTGAAAAAAAAATTGTAATAGAATATGTACCATATGGTTCCATTAATATAAAATTCCAAGCGCCAACGTAAAACACAATGTCAAAGCCAGGGTGTTGATCCCTTGATTGGAGAGGGGGAATCGTGATTAAAAAGAGGGTGAAGGGGACACCCAAGTTGTTGAAAATGTTATCCTCCTTGTGTTATATGACCTTTAGATAGATTTAGTTTGTGATAACTCATCAAGCTGCACACTTTTCATCTGTTCATGAGATGGTTTTCAATATGTACCTTATAGTTTGATTAAAAAAAACTTATTAAACACTCATTCATTACCCTAGCAGGCTTGGCTCCATGGATAGAGCATTAGCCTGTGGACCCAAGAGTCCAGGCTTGGATTTCAGTAAAGGACCTGTACCTTGGATGCAGGCTCCTCCCCAGCCCGGGCCCTGGGCTCCTGCAGGAGGCAACCAATTGATGTGTATCTCTCACATGGATATTTCTCTCCATCTTTTCCTCTCTCTTCCACTCTCTCTAAAAATCAATTGAGAAATATCCTTGGGTGAGGATTAAAAACAACAACATTAATTCATGAATAACATTTAGACAATACTGTGATTTGTATACTAGTGAAGAACTGTTATGACTAGTAAAGCAACATTTGTGTACAATCTAGGAAAATCTCTAATGTCATGTAAAAATATTTGGCATGCAAAATTCAAATGATTCAACATTCACATGAAAGGAAATTTTAACTAAGAGAGTTCAATAATATATTTATGTGACCAGAAAACTTCAGCTAAGAGAAGCTCAATTTATTACATTTAATACATTTATTAACCAATAAAAATAGAAGGTGGTAGATTTGAATAATATTCATAATCTTAAAATATAATATGAAGGATAATCCTATCTGACTGACTTTTCATTAATACTTAGGAGTTTCTGTCAGAGAAAAGTCTACTGTCTTTTGCTACTGCTGAGTTATGTGAAAAATTATTGTCCTCCATGGTGAGTATGAGAAATGAAAAGATAATCATTAAAAAGTGTTGATCAATAATGGTATTTTTAGTCACTCCAAAAACGACATTTACTTTTTTTACAGCAAAGGCATTTCATGTATGCTAAAATCCCATAATTGTTTTACAGAATTGCAAGCCAAGAAGTTTCTTTAGAGTTTGACTATAAACAGGAGGTAGAAGCAGTCCAGAAGGACCCTCCCACAATGTTTCTCCTGGAAGTACATGGAGGTTGTATCAGTCGATAGGACTTCTCAAAGGATTTCTTCATTATTAATCAAGGCACGTAGCATTGTTTACCTATTTCCTGTAAAGGATAAAACTCAGGAACACCCAAAAAGAAGAGAGCTACATGGGGCATGGTATGGGATGGTGGAGGGCATTGAACTCCCATGCCCTCTCTGGAAATGCATATATCATATATGACATAACAATGATATATGATATAAAAAAGTAATGATCACAGATGAAAGTTCAATTTTGTTATTGAAATTTTTTGCAGCCAGGCCAGCATGGCACAATGGTTGAGTGTCAACCTAAGAACCAGGAGGTCACGGCTGGACCCCAGGTGAACACATATGCCCAGGTTGTGGGCTCTATCACCAGTGGGGGGCATGGAAGAGGCAGCCAGCCAATGATTCTCTGTCATCATTGATGTTTCTATCTATCCCTCCCTCTCCCTTCCTCTCTGAAGTCAATAAAAATATATTTAAAATTTTCTTGCAAAAATAATATGTTAATGTTTAATGTATTTCCAGAATTTGACAATTTATCTTATAATTGTGTAATACTATAGGCTTGGTGCGTGAAATTCATGCATGGAGGGGGAGTGTACCTCAGCCCAGCCTGCACCCTCTCCAGTCTGGGACTTCTGGCTCCTAACTGCTTGCCTGCCTGCCTAATTGCCCCTAACCGCTTCTGCCTGCCAGTCTGATCACCCCCTAACCACTCCCCTGCCGGCCTGATTAACACCTAACTGCTCCCCTGCTGGCCCAAACGCCCCAACTGCCCTCCCCTGCAGGCCTGGTTGCCCCCAACTTCCCTCCCCTGCCAGCCTGGTCACCCCCAACTGCCCTCCCCTGCTGGCCTGGTCACCCCCAACTGCCCTCCCTTGCCAGCCTGGTCCCCCCAACTCCCTTCCCCTGCCAGCCTGATCTCGACCCCAACTAGCCTCTCCTGCAGGTCTAATCTCACCCCCAACCGCCCTCCTCTGCTGGCCAATTTGGTTCTGATTGGTCAGTTTCTATGCCAGTCAGCACCCAAAGCTCTGCCTCCTAGGCAGCCATAGGCTCCTCACACTTCACCCAGATTTGGTTCTGATTGATTGGTTTCTATGCCAGTCAGCATCTCTGAGCCTATCAACGGGGCCTGATCAGAAAGGCGGGGCTGATCAGCATCCCCAGGTGGAGGCCTGGAGAGAAATGGAGGCACAGCTACTGGCCAGGCCCGGAGAGAAAGAGAGAAGCAAGTGCTGATCAACAGCTGCCACAGAGGCTATGGATCAGACCCTGCTTCTCTCTTCAGGTCTCTCTCTGAGCCTGATTCATAGGCCCCTCAGCAGGCAGTGCTGGGTCACCATGCCTGCTGCTGTAGTAGTCAGTGCTGGGTCGCCATAGGAACCAGCACTGACTGCAGGACTGACTTCAGGTTGGTTGAGCGTCCAGTTGTGATGGACACAGGGTTTTTATATATTAGGATAAGAAAAGTCTGTAAATATGTATTTTTTTAACCAAGCCAACATAGAATTTTTTATATCTTCCAGTTTACCATATGAGTATTACCATTTTTAAGCATGCAAGAATATGGAATTTTTTAGAGCACTGGTATAACAATTTTTTTTTTTAGGTATAAAGAATTTTGATAGAATTCCTTTCACATAGATGTAAATATGTCCAACCCATGATAGATTTCAAATTACTTTTTCTTGCTGGATCATTTTGCACTTTGTCCTCTCTGTCATTTTCCCAAATTACCCATCTCAAAATAATCCTGATGGTAAAATCTAAGAAAGTAAAATTTTACTTTTGTTCACTGATTTATTCCATGTTCTCTAACACAGGTAATCAGTCAAAATGAATTTGGGCTGAATACATTGTTTAATGAATGTAAAGATGATTTACTTGATTTGAACACAGTTTTCTCAAGCTACTAGTTTCTGGAACATTTTAGACATAAATGAGAATTAAACATTCCCTACATGTCAACTATAGGTCAGAGTGAGGCATATTATATCATTATCCCTGTTAACTAAATGAAGTCATGTTGTTCTTACTCACAAGTAAACTTCAGGGGGCCCTGACAGGGGCCATAAACCTTATTATTAGTGTTCTCTTTCCTTGTTTTCTCTCTCATGCTTTCAATACTGACATTATTTCACACTTGCTTCCCTTTATGGTGGTTTTGAACCAGATTTCTTTCATATGTTCTTTTGGATTCAAATATTATTTGAATCCTGAAGACTATAACATTGTTGTAACGGTTTAACATTAAATGCACTTTGTTCCTCATGCTTACGTTTACAGATACTCACTAGAGAAATGCATGAGTGGAACTAAGTAATTTAAACAGACTAAAAGTAGATTTCTTGCTTGTCTTTTTCTAGTTGTTTCAGAAGACAAAATAGCTGATAGCATCAAGATTTATACCCTTTTCAGAAAGCTGATAGAATTAGTCACTGCTTTCAGAAGTGATTACCAAGGACTGCTAAACTCCAGTCTCTCGCATCTTTGATCATGCCCAAAGCCTAAATCTCGTGAAAGCTTTTTAAGTCAGAATGGGAAGCTTAGGAGAATTTTCCTAACCAAAATGAAAAAAAAAAAAAAGTCTTAGCCTGGGGATGATAAACAAAATGATTTTTTGCTGTCAGTCTGAGAAATATGCTTCATGCAATTATGATATGTAAAGATATTTCAAAGATTCAATTTACAGGCTTACAACTTAATTTTAGAAAGTTCTTATAATTCACTAGAGGCCTGGTGCACGAATACGTGCATGGGTGGGGTCCCTAGGCCTGGCCGGCAATCAGGGCTGATTGGGGCTGCCGGCCTGGGGACGCTACCGTGGAAAGTTGGCAGACTGCTGCGGGAGGTTGGCTGGGGGAGCGCGCTGACCACCTGGCCGGCCGGAGGGAGGACCGCGGGAGGTTAGCCAGCTGCAGGAGGTTGGCGGTGGGAGCACACTGACCACCAAGGGGCAGCTCCTGCATTGAGCGTCTGTCCCCTGGTGGTCAGTGCGTCATCATAGCAACCAGTTGACTGGTTGTTCAGTTGACCGGTCATAATGGTTGCTTAGGCATTTATATATATATAGACTATCAGTTTAAACTAAATTAACTTAAACTACTAGCCTGAAAAAAACATCTTTCGTTGTCTTTTATACACATTCAGCCTATTATGCCCTCAATGACCTCAGACTGCAAGATTGATTCTCTATTAAATGAAACTTTGTAAAAAAAGAAAAAAACATTTTAAAATCTTTGTTACGTGAATATTAGTAAACTTTATTATGTCATTTTTACCATTGGAACTTATGACTACAGACGGCTGCTCAGGGATGTTGTGCTTTTAGAGAGTTTAATGAAGGTTGGCAGCTTGAGAGAGTACACATCAGAGTGCTGTAGAGAACCGCCTTCCTGATGGGCAGCTGCACTTGAAAGATCTTCGGAAAATAAGTTTTGTTCCCTTCCAAAGTGAGAACAGCTCATGAGAATGTCTTTGAGTTTCTTAGGAGAAACTGTGAATAATGAACAAACCTGGAAAAGGTACAAGTGACTATTTTATGTCACGAATGCTTTACAGTTTATAATCTGTGCATAAGTAAATGTTTTTAAAATTGACATTCATCTTAAAAAATGATTTAAAAATATCCAATAACTTTTGCAAAACATATTAAAGAATGTTCTTTCAGTATTTTGTCTTATTTTTAACTGTATTTTTATTGGTTTCAGAGAGAAAGGGAGAGGGAAAGAGAGAGAGAAACATCAATGAGAGAGAATCGTTGATTGACTGCCTCCTGCAGGTGCTCCACCAGAGATTGAGCCTGCAACCTGCACATGTGCCTTAACCAGGGATTGAACCGTGACCTCCTGGTTCATAGATGGACCCTCAATGACCAAGCCAAGCTGGCCGAGCTGTTCTTTCAGTTTCAAGTTGGATTTCAGTCTCTTCCCAGCTCTGTTAGGTCTCAGTTTTAAAAATGGCATACGTAGGACAGGCTCTTACCAAATAGAATAATAGCATTCCAAGTCATTTTTATAACACCTTTCTTCTATAAAAAGATTATTTTAAATTTGGGGGTTGGGTTTTAGTGAGGAAGTTTTACACGAAATCCATAATTTATACAATGAGATCATAAGTGTAAAAATGAATCACATCACCTAGTTTCAATCATCATTTAGGCAATTCATGTGGAATAAGAAAAAAGTAAGAATCCACTTTTGTTTGAAAGACCTCTGGAAGAGATTCATTGTAACTTTCTCACTGTCAGAAATAATTTCACTATTCACTAACTCAAATCCACCATATTTAATATTAACCCTAGTTTCTCCTGTTCTGTATTCAATATAAGGAAAATATTGATTATCATACTTTCTCAAAGTCCTTCATATATTTGAAGATTTATTAAATAATTTCTCTTCAATAGTTAATTTACTTGCTTTCTTGTTCTAGACTTTATTCAACTTCTCTTATTCCTTGGAACACTTTTCCAATTTACCTTTCTTACAATGAATTTCACTTTTTAGCTGACAAAATTTGGTGATACTATGACAATTAGAAGATTTTTGGTTTAGAACTAATATTATCTACTCTAAAAATTGACAAACAGTGCATACTATTTTAACTGTGTTGTGTGTTTCTTTTTTTTATCCTCAACCTAGGATATGTTCATTGATCCCAGAAGAAGAGAGAGAGAGAGAGAAACATCCATTGGCCACCTCCAAACTCCAGCACTCACACCTACCAGAATTGAACCTGAAAGCTTCCGGTGCAGGGATGCTCCAACCAACTGAGTCACCAGGCTAGGACACTTTGTGGTGTTTTAATGGAAAGGAATACTGCCAATGCCCTTGCCTCTAGGCAGTTATTTGTTTCTCTCTTTGTCATTTTTCCTAAATACAAGTTGGACTTTTCAGTTGTCCCTATAGTGTACTCCTTAAATGAGGCGTAATCATACACTTATTGAATAGCAATAAATTCTTTAAAGTAAAGAAATACATACTCTCAAAGCTACTTTCGATAACTTTTTCTTTTCTTTGTTAACATCCTTTTATAATTTTCTTTCACTTTTTAAATATCTTAATCTATATTTTATGATCAAGTAATTTTTAGGCAACAATGCTTTGTTTATTACCTCCCTAGCTCACCAAGTTATACTCATTCTTAGTATTTAATAGTTTCAAATATTTCGTACATTTGGAATTGAAAATTTAACATAGGTAATTGAGTTTTTTAGTTTTGGGGGTTTTCTGGTTAGTTATTTTGCTTATTTGGATAATTCCCTTGCAACATGAGTTACCTGGATGGTAGGCCTTTAAAAAGAATTTTCTTCCTAAATGTAGAGCTTTCAAATATTTATATTTAAATTAGGTAAGTAGAACACTATACTTTTAAACTATTTTTCTATTAGTATTATAGAAGTGTACTGACTATACCACTACATAGTTATTCAATTATCACATAATTAAGAGTAATATTTAAAAATAATTACAGTGAATAATTGATTATTGTTTGATAGAACATAAGAACATACATATAAGCATGTGTGTCTGTGTGTGTGTGTTCAGAGACTACTAGTTTCCCATATTAATTCCCCCTTCTTCTGCAATAAGAAATTCAAAGTTATTTCTGTTGTAATATGTTCAGCTTAGAGTTGACATTCCAATGCTCTTCTTGGATATGAAATGGACCATATGACTGTGTCTTTTACAAAAAATATTTATGAGACTTTGTACGTAAATAGTCAGTTGGAACATGCTTTTTGGCCCTTTCTTTGCATTGCAGGAATGGAATGAAATGGAACTACCATGACTGTCTTGGACATGAAGTGATCTGGAACATGGGAACCAGTGCTATGGACGCAGGAGCAGAAGAGGAGAGAAGGTGCCATATTCCTGATTAGCATGGAGTCACTATACCATACCAGGAAATGCAATCAAAGATCAGGGAATGGAAACTGAGGTTTTCTTCTTTAGTGAAAATTATGAAGTACAGTGGACACTGGTGTCCACTCAGATTCTGCGTCAGCACTGAAAATGTATACCCCTTACTGCTGGGACTGTGGCCAGCTGGTAGTCTTCAAAGGTTGCCAGGAGCAGGCATAGCCCCTGACCAAAGGGTCACCCTATTAAAGGTCACACCCTTTCTTGGGAGCAACTGGCATCCAGTGACTGGTTAAGGTGAGGTTGCTCCAGTTAAGCCTTCAGGTGGCCTTACTTTGCCTCTGCCCATTCTTTTTCCTTGCTCCCCTCACAGGGTATGGCGGTCAGAGCACCCCCTAATATACTTCCTGCACACTAATCTTCCTCTCAGAGTCTGTTTCCTTAGAAAACCCAACCTGCAATGACATTAATAAAAGGGTTGAAGATTAAAGTATAATTCAGAGAACTTGATTGCAATGGTGAGGTTGGCATTATTGTTAAAAGAAGAATAAATGTCTCATCTCTCATAAACTTACATATTATTTGTAGTTTGGTGGTAGAAAGCAAAAACAAATAAAAATAAGAAGATTTAAAAATAATGTTTCACTTTCTATTTATTAACAGAATTTTTGAAGTATTTCTCATATGCATATAAAAGTTTTATTTAAAGAATTAACAACAGAAGTTAACTAAAGTCAATAAACTTTTGAGCATGTGTTAAAATGAATGAACATCACTATTCACTGAGAGGAAAAAATGATGATTTATGAAGCCTTAACTTGGAGAAGCTCATGATCGCATTAGGGGAACTCATTATTATACAAATTATTATATAACAAAATCTTTAAACTGATATTCACAAAATAGAAAAAACACAACAGAAAATCAAGGTATTCCAAAGAAATCCATTCATCCTTTCTTCTTCTGAACTCATATACATGTTAGCAGAGCATGTGGGCCACCATAATGAAGACTGCATTTTCGAGCCTTCTTTGCAGGTGTATGTGTGTCTGTGACTGTTTTCCACAATGATATGTACTCAGACAGGTAATGAGTGCATATGATGTAGAAGTTACTCATTTAGGCACACTGTTCATCAAACTGCTTAGCTTGTTGACCATAAATCTAGTCTATAAAACTAAATACTGGAGGACGTGTGGTTTACAAGGGGTGTTCACACTTCTTAAGGACACAAGTAGAATTTTTTTTTCCATCAAAAAGAAAAGTGTTTACAATTGAAAGCAGACTTTCTGGTTATTGTTAGGAAATGGTGCTTATTCATGCAGACAATTGAAATTCAAGAATTGACAGAGTTTAATGTTGTGGTCCTTGTGGTGCATTTCCACTCAAACATAAGTGCAAATAGCACTGCAATATTAAAGGGCTTGTCTTCCCTGGACGTCAATGAACATTTCTCTGCTAGGCACTGCAGTTATGATTTGATATACATTTATGTCTAGTGCCACTTAATCAAGTAAAGTTTTCCCTTGCCATAGAAGGTTTTGTGAATTTCACAGCAAAATCATGATCATGTTTTCTAAAATGCAAAATGACATTTTCCATTCTTCTTGATCAGGCACTGACATTTCCCCTTGAGCCTTCCTAAAGCTCCTTTCCCCATAAATATCCTACTCCTCCTTAAATGGAGTTAGAACTTTTTTTTTTTAATTTAAAATCACTGCAATAAACTTCAGGTTCTTCTAGCCAAGAACGGAAATTATGTTAACCAAATAAATTCATATCATACAAAATAAAAAATTTTCAGAAAAGAGGCATAGGGTATTATCAAATTCTTCACTTTCCTTTGACAAGTTTAATATGTACTCTGAAAATCCCTCTGTTGTTAAAATAATACCCACTTTTTCAAATCTATCATATTAGAATTAGGCAATGCTGCCAAAACATATTTTCAAGTCATACAGTTATCTTATAATCACTCAAAGCACTAATCAATCACATTTATGTTACACAATATTCTAAAAAGAGGAATATTCTCATGTCAACAAGTAATTGGTTGACTAAACAAAATCAATTTTCAACTATTTTGTTTGTGTGCATAGAACATTTTTCAATTCATTAAAATAGGAGACAAAAATGACAGTCCAACTCAAATACAGAATATGACTATTTTAGGAGTTTATTATGCAATATAGTTTTGAATATTTTTCTTTCATCTCTTTTACATATATTTTATACATGCACTAGAGACCCAGGGCATGAATTTGTGCACTCGGGGGGGGGGGGGGGTGTCCCTCAGCCCGGATTGCGAGAGGGCGCAGGCCAGGCCATCCCACGGGTGCATAATCAGGGCCAGGGAGGGATGTGGGAGGTTGGCCAGCCAGGAAGGGACCGCAGGAGGGCTCCAGGGCGTGTCCAGCCCATCTCACTCAGTCCTGATTGGCCAGACCCCAGCAGCAAGTTAACCTACCAGTTGGAGCATCTGCCCCTGGTGGTCAGTGCACATCATAGCAACTGGTCGGCAGGTTGGCTGTCTGCCCCCTGGTGGTCAGTGCACGTCATAGAGAGCAGTTGAGCAGCCTTAGCATATCATTAACATATTACGCTTTGATTGGTTGAATGGCCGACCCGACACTTAGCATATTAGGCTTTTATTATATAGGACAGTGGTCGGCAAACTCATTAGTCAACAGAGCCAAATATCAACAGACAACGATTGAAATTTCTTTTGAGAGCCAAATTTTTTAAACTTAAACTTCTTCTAACGCCACTTCTTCAAAATAGACTCGCCCAGGCCATGATATTTTGTGGAAGAGCCACACTCAAGGGGCCAAAGAGCCATATGTGGCTCGTGAGCCACAGTTTGCCGACCATGGATATAGGATATACAGTATGTATACATATATGTATACATATGTATATTATATACACACATATATACATATATACAAATATTATCCAAAATTACCTTTCTATTACCTTTTAGAGAGAGAGAGACACAGAGAGAGAGGATTTATTTTAAGGAACTGGCTCATGCAATTGGGGATGCTGGCAAGTCCAAAGCAGGCTGG
Source organism: Plecotus auritus (assembly GCF_963455305.1). NCBI lineage: Eukaryota > Metazoa > Chordata > Mammalia > Chiroptera > Vespertilionidae > Plecotus > Plecotus auritus. The sequence goes on along the minus strand of NC_137774.1, from coordinate 153,576,018 downwards.
ATGGCTATAAACCAATGGAAGAGTTAACATTGTAGCCTGAGTTTGAAGACAGTGTGTAGGCAGAAGTCATCTCCCTCATAGGACCACAATCTTTCTCCTAAGACCTTCAACTGACTGGATGAGGCTTGCCCACATTAAGAAAGGTAATCTGCCTTACTCACAGTAGTGACTTAAATTGTAATATCATCTAATAAATACTTTCACAGCAACATCCAGGCCAGGCGGATGTTCTACCAAATATTTGGGTATCATGACCCAACCAGTTGACATATAAAATTAACTTCTATTTATAGAACTCTTGTTTCCAATTTTCATTTTATCTATGAAATAGTCTCCTCCTCAGTATTAATTCATGTTGCTACATATTGTGGAGTTTTATCTACATTTCCCTCATGAGCTACTTTTTTTTTTTAAATTAATCGTTAAATGAGTTGGTTATTCTTAGACCATCTATTTGTGGAAGGTTACTGTAGACATGAAAGGACAGAACAATACATAACACTGAGGCTTTCTCCTCCTTTAGCACTCCAGGGATAGAGAGCATCTTTCCAATAGGGCTCATCATCTGAAACCTGTGAAGTCTGTTTTTCTCTGCTTCTCACAACCAGAATATGTGAATGTTTTCCATACCATTGTTGTATTCCTATTTTCCTCAAACTTTTAAAAAATTAAACATACCAATTTTGCAATTTTTTTGTGGATCTCTCACCTTAGATTTCTAATATCACCACCACTGTCTCTCCCTCAACTTTTTGCAACCTCTTCTCTTTTGTTAAAAACATATATTGTATTGGTTTCAGAGAGGAAGGGAGAGGGAGCAAGAGAGAGAAACATCAATGATGAGAGAGAATCATTGATCAGCTGCCTCCTGCACACCTCACACTGGGGATCAAGCCCACAACTCAGGGAGGTGCCCTGGCCAGGAATTGAACCATGACCTCCTGGTTCATAGGTTGACACTCAACCATGGAGCAACATCAGCTAGGTGCAAACCTCTTCTCTTTTATTGAACAAAGAGCCTATTCATGTAAAAAGAATTGTAATGAGATGTGGAATGAGTGGTCTAATTAAATAAACTTCTTGAAAGGACAGGGGAGAGATTTGGAGATGATTGTTCAGTGAATAGATATTGAAAATACAAGGGAAGAATCTTGGTATGTCAATTATAGAGATTATACTGAGCCAGGAAGTTCAATAAGTGGGAGGATATGGTAGAATCATTATGTTTCCTACTAATGAAGTCATAGTCCATGTAAATAACTGAGGTCTTTGCACATTCAAGTAACTTTACTTCTCCTACCCAGGAGTCAAAGCTGTAGAGTTAATAGGAGAAACAAGTATATTTTTCATAATAGTTTAAATACACTGACTTGGGTTGTTGCCACATGGAGAGCTTGAACATTTTTTGCTCTTTAGCACTAACTAAAACCAAAGTCAATAAATAGTACCCCAAATTGCCTTTCAAGTGTATTTTTAAAGTAATGAATATATTCCTTCCTTTGAACTATGCATGGGAAGAAATATTTAATGATAACCAGAACTAGTGAAGAGATTCAGGTAAAATAAAATACTTTCCAATGTTTTTTTTAATGAATTCAGGACAAGAATTCCTTTACTTACATGTTTGCAAATAATCAGATAGCTTTATTTGAAAAGATTCTTTATTTTCAGATCTTACAGTTTTGCTAGCTGCATCAAAATTTAGAGGAATATGGAATTTGCAATCCTTTATTAAAATCTAATCTTGAGACATTCTTGGCCTACTTTTAAAATTAAAAGTTCTCATAGTTTAGTGAAATTCAGCTAAATTTTCAGTGATTGCTTTTTTTACTGGAAACTTCTCTTGTTTACTATTGAGCTATCATATCTTAGTTCATGTAGGTTAAAGAATTTTAATAATAAAACCATTAAATCCTGCTGCTTACATCTCAACAAAATCAAAGTGAACTGGAACAGCATAGATAATATACAGTAATTCACAGATACACTAATAAGAGGATCTATTCTAATTAAAATACAATCAGCATTAATGAACTTATTCTTATCTTAAAACTAGGACCTTCTCCTTTGCTCCACTATGCCGCTATCACCACACTAAAGCATTCAATAGTAAGATTTCAGAAGACAATGCTTTCAGCTATAGATATTTGGAATTAATGAAGACTGCAGCATAGAACTATGAAAAGACCTATCCACTGAACTTATATAAGCCTGTCACTAACTAGTTGATCCTGATACTGACTAGTTGGTTGTCTTTAGAAACTTTAGAATTTTATAAAATCCTCAAGACCTTTGCATTTAATTTTATTTATAATAAAATCAATTATTTTGAAATAAAATCACTGTGATATTCTGGTTACATTACAAAGAGTAAACCCAGTTAAAGAATGTTAAAAAAATTAACCTAAAATAATAAAGTATTTATGTCATTATCCTATCTAATAAAAGAGTAATATGCAAATTGACCAAATTGACCGTCACTCCAAGACACAAGATGGCTGCCCCCATGTGGTCAAAGAAGGCTGCCCCCATGTGGACACAAGATGGCCACCACAAGATGGCTGGCAGGGGAGGGCAGTTGTGGGCAATCAGGCCAGCAGGGGAGGGTAGTTAGGGGTGACTGGGCCAGCAGAGGAGGGCAGTTGGGAGGGGCCAAACCTGCAGGGGAGGGCAATTGGGGGGGACCAAACCAGGCCAGCAGGGGAGGGCAGTTAGGGATGACCAGGCCTGCAGGAGAGGGCAGTTGAGGGGGAACCCAGACTTGCAGGGGAGGGCAGTTGGGGAGACCAGGCCTGCAGGGGAGGGCAGTTGGGGGGGGGGGACAGGCCTGCAGGAGAGGGCAGTTGGGTGGACCAGGCCTGCAGGGGAGGACAGTTGGGGGGGGGGGGAATCAGGCTTGCAGGGGTGGGCAGTTGGGGGCAACCAGGCCTGCAGGGGAAGGCAGTTGGGGGGGGGGGCAGATCAGGCCTGCAGGAGAGGGCAGTTGGGGGTGACCGGGCTGACAGAGGAGGGCAGTTGGGAGGGACCAGGCCTGCAGGGGATGGCAGTTGGGGGAGACCCAGGCCTGCAGGGGAGGGCAGTTGGGGGTGACCAGGCCTGCAGGGGAGGGCAGTTAGAGGCAATTGGGCCAGCAGTGGAGCAGTTAGACGTCTATCAGGCTGGCAGGGGAGTGGTTAGGGGGTGATCAGGCTGGAAGGCAGAAGTGGTTAGGGGCAATCAGGCAGGCAGGCAATTGAGCAGTTGGGAGCCAGCAGTCCTGGATTGTGAGAGGGATGTCCAACTGCCCGCTTAGGCCTGATCCCAGGGCCTATCCAGGGGGATCGGGCCTAAGCAGGCAGTCGGACACCCCTCAGGGGGTCCCAGATTAGAGAGGGTGCAGGCTGGGCTGAGGGACAACCCCCCCCCCCGTGCACAAATTTCGTGCACCGGGCCTCTAGTAATGACATAAGTAAGAATTTTAAGGTTTCTTCAAAGCCAGAATTTTCTTATATATGATGAAAGGTATTCAAATAGTAATATAACAGACTTTCAACAACATATGTATTTCCAATTATTCATAAAGAGTAAACTCTAAAATCACTAAGATTAGGTGTAGATATAGATTAAGCGTGTCTGTAGAGCGAATTGGATAGTTAAGATTAGTGCAGTGGGAACTATCTGTGCTCAGCCAGTTCCCCTCAGATTCCTTGTATTTTTTTCTATGTGACACCCAATTTTAGTTTGTTTGATTTTATAAGCAAGCCCCCAATTGTAACTGTTCTTTGGGATACTGCTCAATGGATACTGCAGTAGATTTTCTAATATGAGAACAGAGAGCAGAGGCAACTCACATCATCCCTTCCTCAATAAATGATAAATGCAAGTATAAGCCCAGCTTCTGTTTCCAGAGCCAGAAGAAAACAAGGTTTGGTGGAATTTATTGCTGAGACTGGGGCATTGCCTAAAACACCCTTGGCTGGCTTCCCTCTTCCACTTCCACTTTCTTCCCAGTTTTGATTAGAAGTGTTTCCTTAATTTACTTCATACAGGTGCTTCTGGGGAACCCAATTTTAGAAAGATGGCTTTTAAAACTGGAGAAAGCAGGACATGGAGAAATTTGAATAAAAACAACTACTTACGTGCTATCTATCTATAATTTTTTAGAAAGCCACTTAGATTTTTCAGTTTTACCTTTGCCAAAATCATCCGGGATCTTAAAGCATTAATCTTAAAATATGGAACACAATTCCCTTTATAACATGGTCATAAAGCACCTTTCTATTTGTATACATAATAATTCTAAGTACAACTTATGTATGAGCCATGGTAAGCTTAATTTCTCCCATGCCCTAAAGTATGCTACTTCTGCCTTTTTTTTCATTTTTCATTTTTTTTTTTTTTTGGCCATCAGCTAAATAAAATATGTACTAGTATCTTGAATTTCAGATGAAAAAAGTGGTATATAATTGTTAATTGCTTATAGAATTTGAGAGTAAAGTGATAGTATTTAAAAATCAGTTATGAGCCCTAGCTGGTTTGGCTCAGTGGATAGAGCCTCGGCCTGCGGACTGAAGGGTCCCAGGTTTGATTCTGGTCAAGGGCACATACCTGGGTTTCAGGCTCCATCCCCAGTTGTGGGCGTGTGGGAGGCAGCCAATCAATGATTCTCTCTCATCATTGATGTTTCTATCTCTGTCTACCTCTCCTTTCCTCTCTGAAATCAATAAAAATATATTTTAAAACAATTCAGTTATGAAGGAAATGAAAGGTTTGGGAATGAGAAGATCACTAGATTATTTCAACACTAATAATTATGAGGAAAGAGTAATAACAACAACAAAGATAAGGCTAAGGATATTTATGAAGCTATTAGTTAAAATTAGTATACCATTATAAAAATATAACTTTCCATAAAATAATGGCATGACATTTAAAATTATAAATTAAAAACTTAAATATAAAGTCAGATAAGTATCAAGGAAATTCTCTGCAGCTGAAACAGATGACAGCTGGAGACCAGCTGCTGACAATGCTCCCCACAGCGGGGCAGCAGGTCTTCCTTAAAGGAAGATCTAAGCAGCCCATCTCAATTAACATCAGCAATTAATGGGACACTATATCTCTGATGATAATGAACAAATTATTGTTTTGTGAAATATGGACAATCCTACAAACATCATGTGAGGTTAGAAAAGTGGCATGGTTTTATTTATATGAAGTTCACAAATAGGAAAAGCTAAACTTGATTTTCAAAGCCAGTATAGGGTTACCTACGGGAGGGAGGGTATATAGTTAGTGACAAGGATGGGCCAAGGGAATTCTTGGGTGATGATGTTCTCATTTATTGATTGACTGCATGGGTGTGCTCACTTTGTTAAAATTAATTCAACACTACCCTTATGATTTATTCACATTTTGTATGCATATTATGTGCTAGGAGAAGGCAAATAAAAGCGATGAATATTTATGACCCTCCCAAAAGAAAAAACACAGCAACAACTTTCTTAGAGCAGAAACCATAGGCAATGCAAGGAGAGACAGACAAAAACCCACTAATCACAGAGATTTTAAGACAATTCTTACAACTGAGAGAACAAAATATTAGTAAATGTAGATGGTCTAAAAACATAATCAAAAGTATATATGATATATATACATATTATATACTTAAACTATGATGAAAATATACTTTTCAAATAGTTATGGAACATTCATTAAGAACTACTCATACATTAGACCATACACAAAACACATATCTTAATAGTTCCCAAAGAATCAAAGTAACGAAAACAGCCCTCTCTGAGCACAGTAAAACAAAACCTACATTAATAACCTCAGAGTTCAAAGGCCCTTCCACTGGTGAATAAAAATGACCTTTTTAAGAGATCAACCGAAGGACTTGTACGCATGCATATAAGCATAACCAATGGATACAAGACACTGGGGTGGGGGGCAGGTAAAGGCATGTACTGGGGGGTAGGGGAGGCCGGGGGGAGGTCAATGGGGGAAAAAAAAAAGGAGACATATGTACTACTATTTGTAATACTTCAAACAATAAAAAAAAGAAACAATAAATAAATAAATAAATAAATAAATAAATAATAAGCGAGCTTTTGAATCAAAGGGAAAATACAAAGCAAATTTGGAGATTTGACCTCACTTATATGTGGAATCTAATGAACAAAATAAACTGACAAACAAAATAGAAACAAAGTCATGGACACATGGAACAGACTGACAGCTGTCAGATGGTGGAGGGGGACTGGATAAAGAAGATAAAGGGATTAGCCAAAGAACATATATGCAGACCCCAACCACACAGAACAGCAGACACAGAACTGCAGAGTGGCGATAGCCAGAGGAAAGGGGGACGACGGGGGCAAAGGAGTGAAAAATGAGGACATCTGTAATAGTATCAACAATAAAAATAAAGTTAAAAAATTAATGAAAAACAAAATGTATCAATCTCTAGGGACTACAGCTATGAAATACAGGTAAAAATTTCCCAAATCTTTTGCATGTGCACCAAGGTTCATCAAATATTAATAAATGGAGTCATTCTGATATTTTTTATCTCCCTAGAATATTCTCCTTCCATTCTTCCTATTGGAATCCTATCCTTCCCTCAGATCTACCTGAAATTAACTATTTCATTGAATAGCCCAGCCCTCCTTGTTCTCCAAAACCAAATATAAGCTTGCCCTGCTTAATAGAGAAGACATAAGGGAATTGATTAAATTCTGTTTGATTTCAAAAATTTGAGTAGTCATAGAAATGTATTTGTGTATATTTATGGATATTTTTATATTGTTCCTTGTATTTTGTTTACTTATCAACTTTTATTAATCCCTAATTTAATACAGGAGTTAGACCAAATTTTATACATTTTTAAATATCCCTACCAGTTTGCCTTGCTTTGTGAATAGATGGTACTTAATAAATATTTTAAACTAAATCAAATTGTCTAGAATTTACTTGTTCATTTTATTTATCCAGTCTTTATTATCTTCATTAAATATGTTTCTTAATTTCAATATATGCAATTATAATTATGATTGTGGCATTTGTATTTCATACAAAACTTTATGAACTCAAATTCAATGGCACACAAGTAGGCAGATTCCTACTTAAGTAGAATTTTCAGTTATGAACCCGTATTTCTTAATTAGTCATTTTGGAAAAGCTCAATATTTTCAATGGAAGAAACTAAAATATCTTTCTCCTAGTGTCTCTATATGAACAATAATCATTGGTAGCAATTATGACTGCCTAATCTTTGAGGAGCATATTTTAGTTCACTTATGAGTTTCTCTATTGCTTCTTTTATCTCTTAATAATAGACTGATAACTTTTAATGTTGTATCCCATTCCTTTTTATAGTAGAATCTCAGGTCAGTTCAGGTTGAATATTCCCAAGTGCTTTCATAATTAGAAGAATGTTTTTGGTGTGTTCATGAAAACTACAGGTATGAAATCTAATATGTCAGCATGCCAAAAAATAAATGATGGCAGCATTCCAGAAAGGATTAATTCATGGGAGAGTTGTTAATAAGGTTTTTACTCAGGAATAATCTGTCTTTCTCATTTTCTTTCTCTGAGTTAACAACTCCAAAAACAGTTCTCCCTAATGAATTATTGAATCAGCCAAGATAAAATAATATAAATGAACATAGAAAAATTCCATTAAATGATACAATCCTAAAGACTTTTACAACCTCACTTATTATGTAAAATAACTTTAGATAGCCAAAGAACACAGCAACAATAAGGTGAATAAATAACTCCCTGTGACACAAGAATTATGAAGATATATTAGTTATATATAAATGTGGTCTTAGCAAAGGTGCAGCTTAAATATCGGGTTTATGCTGCAAATGTAGAAGAAGGCAGAAAAAACAAGTGGTGATTTTATGTCACAAAGTACAAGAAGTAATTTTTACAGTGAAGGGAGCTGATTTTCTAATCTCACGTAAATCGATCACATTATTCACAAGTTAAATACTTATAAGGAACATATTTATATTGAGATACTAATTTTAATAGATGTTTCCCACAGACAGGTAAGAAAATTATACTAATGTGCTTTCTTCTTCAAAAAAATGCATTCATTCCCTCTTTTTCCCCACTTCAAGTATATACTAGAGTAAAAATACTTGAGTCAAAACATTTTCAGGTAAGAGAAGTGTCATTAAGAAAAATAAGAATGGCCCAGCTGGCATGGCTCAGTGGGTGGCTGTCAACCTATGAACCAGGAGGTCATGGTTCGCTTCCTGGTCAGGGCACGTGCCCTGGTTGTGGGCTGGATCCCCAAAGTGGGGCATGCAGGAGTCAGCCAATTAATTTTCTCTCTCCTCATTAATGTTCCTATCTCTCTCTCCCTTCCTCTCTGAAATAAATAAAAATATATTTTAAAATAATAAGAATATTAAGGTGTTGAAGTTAGAGAAGTCATTTTATAATTTTAGAGATTCTTTTGTCTTTTCTATTACCAAAATGGATAAAAATCATCTCCTTCATAAAATCCTGAATTTCAAGAGGCAGCTATTAGTTTTTTTAATCATTTACTCAGAAATATGCTAATGTGCTGCTTATCCATTTAATAATTTTTTTCAACATCAAAATTATTATTTAGGTATCACTTACTGTTAAGGAATATGGACTCTGGTTACTGCATTTGAGTTACCATTTTAAATGGTCAAAAAACAGCTTTCTAAGAGTGTTAATCTGAGAATTAAATAAGATTATAAATATAAATAGCCTTGCAGAATGTCTGGCTAATGTAACTGTACAATAAACAGAAATTATTATTAATAGTATAATAACATCATTAACACATTGTTATAAAATATTGCATCTGTTGCAATGTCCCAGTTAGACTTTGCTGAAATTGTCTTTGATAATATACAATGTTTTTTTCTTAACTTATATGAACCCCAGTGTGCTGTTTACAATCTGCAACAATAATTTAGAAGAGATACAGCCTTCACTCAATGAATGGAGAATAAACTTTTAATGGTAAAATAAGTGGTCTTTGAAGTTTATGAAATTGGCGGTCATTTCAAAATTTACTTAGTCAAAAGAAATAGATTCTCACTGAAAAAAAAATCTTCAAATTATAGGATGCATTTATTTAAAATAGCCAAGTGTAAATGCTGGGTGAAGCAAATATTTGACGAATGAATAAATGCAGTGAGTGACCTGAGATAAACATTGTAGGCAAAGTAGGTTACGTTGTTCATTTGGAAAATAATACAATAATTAATAAACAATAATACAAGAGTAAACTGTATTTCTGGTACTCACAGTTGTAAACCTACGTTTGCCTGGCCTGGTGTTGCTTTAATACACCTCCCTTCATGCTGCATTGGACCATGAAGTCCTTTACTTTCTAGCGGTGAGTTTGATGTAAACACATGTCTTGGGAGTTTTCTGTCCTAAGGGTAATGGGAGAAGAAACTAGTGTGTCTATATACTGACTCTTGTCCCTTGTGGGGTTTATGTTATGCCTGAGAAGACCAATTCCCTGGCATGTCGCTGTGACCCTGCAGGGAGTGGAGCCTTCAGATAAAGCCCTCAGACACCAAGCTGCATGTCCTGGCCACTGGAAATCCACTGGAGTAGGCTGTCATGGTAAGATACACATACCATGAACAGGCAGCTTGCAGAGTCTGTACACCAGCTTCATAACAGTTAAAAAATACCTATTAACTCTGCAACTGACCCAAAAGTAGCTGAAAGAGAGAGAGGATTCATTCAAGTGACTTTTTTCCTTTCCTAGGATCAATGTCATCTTCCCATTTTATAAGGCTAGTATACATAACATTTTAATAAGTCAACATGTTTTCCTATCCCCCATACTGGTTATAATGAGATACACAAGTAGATAATGACCTAAATAATGCAGATCTCAACACAATTACAAAAAAGAAAATGGTTGATTTGGATAAGAAAAAGGTGGGATTCCTCTTAATTTCAGTGTTATTTCTACTCAGTTTTATTTTCATGTTGTTGTTGTTTTATTTTTTTTAAATCCTCACCCGAGGATATTTTTCCATTGATTTTTACAGAGTGGAAGAGAGGGAAAGACAGAGAGAAATATTGATGTGAGAGATACACATCGATTGGTTGCCTCCTGCACGATCCCTGACCAGGGCCCTGGCAGAGGACGAGCCTGCAACCTAGGTACATGCCCTTGACCAGAATCAAACCCAGGACTCTTCAGTCCACAAGCCGCCGCTCTATCCACAGAGCCAAACCGTATAGGGCTCATGTTTTTTTTTTTTTTTTTTAACTGAAAATAGGTAAGTGAAAAAACTTGTATACAGAAGCTCTGTCATACACAAGCAATTTTACCAGGACAAAGCTATGACATCCAATGGAAGATTTGTGTTTTCTGTTTATACATTCAGATAACATGTAATCATAACAGATTATTTCCAAACAATATTTTTTTTACCTCTTCCCTTCTTTGTCATTTAGAGTTTTTAATAAGAATAAGTGGATCTATGTTATGACCCACATACGTGGAAAGCAAATACATGAATAAAGTTTTCAACAATCTTAGTAGCCAGAACAATTTCTTAGGTTAATGAGGTATCCAAGTTCATGAAGGTCTGATACACTGCATTTGACACCCATCAATTTAATTCCTGGACTCATCAACTTTTAGTGGGAGATTAAATTATGGTAAGGTAGGAGTAAATGCTTTAAGACTCCAAAATGTGTTACAATATTAATTAATCAAAGCCACAATTAACTCTTCCACTTCACCTATTTTTATCATAAATATCTGAGAAAACCTCAAAACAAACCCAGATGATATCTTTTAAAAATAAATGACCATAATCTTTTCTCTTGTTTATAAGCATTTCTTTTTTTTCCCCTTCTTTTGTTAATCCTCATCCAAGGAAATTCTTTCCATTGATTATAGCCTAAATGAAGCAGAGAGGTATAAAAGAATAAATTATTTCCTGTGAATTGCTGCTACTGTATAGGAAAAATTACATAACATTGTCCTTTTCTGAAACATAAAACAAATGTTGAACATTAGTTAAACTAAAGCTGGAACTAAAATGACATTTAAAATAGACATTCTGTCCTCGCTGTTAGGTATGCTCAGTGGTTAGAGCGTCAGCCCCAGCACAGAAGGGTCTCTGATTTGATTCCCAGTCAAGAGCACATACCTGGGCTGCAGGTTTGACTCCTGGCTCTGGTTGGGGACCATGTGGAGGCAACCAGTTGATATGTCCCTCTCACTTCGATGTTGTGAAGACATTCTAATATTATGAATCTCGGTGACTCCAGTCCCTCCACAACACACATACTTTATTAATGAACTAAATGATGAAAGTATTAACCAAGTCCTTCTAACACAGTAAGAGAGATACGTACAGCTGCTTGTTTTGCTTTTGTTTTTTATTTTGCTCAACTAACATCAAAGTAATTTACAATCTTTGCAAATGTAACAATAACTCAGCTTCTAAAAGCACTTTATCAGACCTATGGGTTTAGGGATGTGAATATATGAAGCGAGTCCAAGTTCCCTCAATGCTAATCCCAGCCCTGTTGGTGATTTAGGATGTGGAACTGGGCAAACTGCCTAACATCTCGGTTTTCTCATCTGCTAAAAGGAAACAATAAAAGCATTTCCCTTGAAGGAATTGGGTGTGGTTCAACTAATCAAATATGTTTAAGAATTGGGTAAACACATTTCCATAAATCATGTTCATGCAAAGAAGCCTCTTCTGGTTCAGATTCAGAAGTATTCACGTGAGTTGTTGTTTTTTTAAGCTTGACTTTAATAACCAACATTTTTGTTTATTCAGCATTTATCAAAGATATACACGTAGTAAGGCCTTAAAACTCAAGTGCCCAAACACACACATTAATGATGACCTGATTGTTGACAGGGGAGTGGCAAGAAAACACATTAGGGAAAGAATGGTGCTGGGGAAACCAGATAGCCACATACAAAAGAATAAAATTGGATCATATCATACACCACACCCAAAATCAACCCAAAGTAGGTCAAATACTTAAATGTATGACCTTAAACTGTAAACTCCTAGAAGAAAACGTAGGGGGGAAGCTTGTTGTCATTGCCCTTGGCACTGATTTTCTGGACATGACACAAAGCACAGGCAGCAAAAGTAAGCATAGGGAAATGGGGCTATATTAAACTAAAATGCTCTACACAGCAAAGGATACAATCAACAGAGTGAAAAGGTAACCTGAGGAATGAGAGGAAATATTTGCAAAGCATATGTCTGATAAAGGCTTAATATCCAAAATATATAAGGAACTCCTAGAACTCAACGGTAAAATAGCACATAATTTAACTTAAAAATGGACAAAGGATCTGCCTAGATACTTTTTAAAAGAAGACATATGAATGGCCAACAATATGTGTAAAGGTGTTCCATATCATTAGACCTCAGGGAAATGCACACCAAAACCACAATAAGGTATCACCTCACATTATTAGGATAGCTATTATGAAAAACACAAGAGATAAATGCTGCTGAGGATGTGGAGAAAAAGAAACCCTTGTACACTGTTGGTGGGAATGTAAATTAATACAGCCACTATGGAAAACTAGCAGAGAGTAGAGGTTTGAGGTTTCTCAAAATATTAAAAATAGGAACACTAAATGATCCAGCAATCCTAGTACTGGTATTTATAAGAATTGAAATAAGGATCTCAAAGAGATATTAACACACCCATATCCATTGCAACACTATTCACAATAGCCAAGATGTGGGGGAGGCGGGAATGAATATCCACTGACAGGTAAATGTATAAAGAAAATATTTTATATACATATGATAAAATATTATTCAGTTTTAGAAGGAAGGAAACTATGCCATTTGCTATAACATGGTTAAACTTGGAGGACGCTGTGCTAATGAAGACAGACACAAAAGAACTCATACTGCATGACCTCAGAGGAGAAGGAATCAGGAGATGTTGGTCAAAGGGTACATAGCTTTAGTTATACAAGATGAATAAGTTCAGAAATGGAATGTACAGCATAGTTAACAATATGATTTACTTAAAACTTTGTTGAGGGTAAATCTTATCTTAAATGTTCTTATCATAGAAAAAAGAGGGCCAGAGGAAACTTCTAGAGGGGATGGTCTAGTATATGGCATTATTCATGGTGGTTGTTTCATGGATGCATACTTATCTTCTAACTCATCAAGATGTATACATTAATATGTAGCACTTTTTTGTTTGTTGACCATGTCTCAATAAAGAAAAAACACAAGCTGCATTCTTATTCCCTGTAAGTGTATCCACACACATATCTAGGCTTGTTTGTTGAATGCCAAGCTGAGAGCTGTTATTGACCCTGGAGGATGAAACCTTAGTGCAGGGTGCCAAGTAATTAGATAAGTGACATTAGACCATCATTTATAGTCCTGTGCAGTCATGAATGACAATGTCAGCTGAAACAAGGACAAATGAATGAAAGCCAGCAGTTCATAGATCCCCTGAACAAGTTAACATAAATGCCAGCCCAGCATAGGATTCTAATAGAATTTTGAAATAATTATTGCTTGCTTTTTCTAGCAGCATTCAGTACTAATAAGTCAATTCCTGAGCCAAGTCAATAAACTCACAGTAAATGTTATTTTCCCATATGTGCCCTTTCAGATGAGAAAATTACAGTAATAGCTATCCTTACTGGAACAAAATAAACATGTCCTATTATAGAGAATATGCTATCATTTAGTGGTGGCTCAAACTATTCAAGGTTATTTCATTCTAACAACACACTATTATAATTCATTGTTGAGGGTCTATGATTTCCCCCTGTTTTTATTTTCAATGAATAATTAAATATTTACACTTCTAAATTTTAAAGAAACAAATCTTAAAACACTGAAATCTGGACAGTTGGTTTGTTTTCTCTGACTTGTCTTTGTTTTATATTTAAATTAGAAATGTCTATATACTTATAACACATTAGCTTTCATAAAATTTTTAGAAAGCTCATTTCTATTTTTTCTGTTTTAAAATAATTTTATAATAATAATGTTTGAAATTCCAAACACAATTTGGCAAACAATGCTGGAAAATACATGCAGAATAAATTTTTAATGAGTATTTTTATTGAGTCTGGTTAATATTAAAAAATTAGGATTTAGATAAACTAAAATTTTCATTATACATATAAACTTTATTTACAAAATGTAATACAACTTATTATAAGATGAGTTATGATATTATTTTATAAAATAATATAGGCCAAATATATGTGCTTATTTTTCCTATAAATAATGTTACTTACACCTCAAAGCACTACAGAAGGTATAAAAAATGGGTTGTTTATACAACACAACTCATCATTACTGCCTGACAAACCATGCCCAAACATAGTCGCTTCAAACAGGAAGACTCATTATGTCCCATACAGGTCAGCTGGGTGGTTCTGCTCGTCAGCTCTGGGTGAGGCTGACCTCAGCTAGGTTTTGTTCGTGTTTCTGCAATCAGAAAGGATCTGGCTGGTCTAGCATGGCCTCACATGGTGATTCAATGCTCTGTTTCATGTGGCCTTTCCCTTAGCCAGTGGACTTGGCCCAACTAGTTCTCACAAAGAGGCAGGAGTCCAAGAGAATCCTATATAATAAAAGCCCAGTGACTGAACGGCAGAACAACCTGAACGACCAGTAGACCAGTTGCTATGATGTGCACTAACCACCAGGGGGCAGATGCTCAACGCAGGAGCTGCCCCCAGTGGTCAGTGCGCTCCCACAGTGGGAGCGCCGCTGGACTGACCCAGAGGAGGGGCACTCCCACAGCCGGAGCAGCCGGTCAGAGGGCGGGTCCACAGCCGCTCGGCTGACCGGGATGAGCGGTGCTCCCACAGCGGCCCAATCCCTGCAAGTCACGCCCCCCAACCAGTGCATGAATCCAGCGCACTGGGCCTCCAGGGGACTATAGTAAGTGAGCTATTTCTTAAAGCCTACCCTCATGCTTGGCACATCATCTCTGCTGGTATATGCTATTGGCCAAAATAAGTCACAGGTCAGTTCAGATTCAGAGTGGGAAATAAACTCCACTCCTTAACAGGAGGAGCTGTAAGTCACTTTGCAAAGACCATATTTCTGATAAGGGGAAGAACTGGGGCCACTTTTATAATTAATTGATCATAATATCTAACTTTCAAGTAGAATAAAAGTTAGAAATCTGAAAAATATGAATGAAAAAGTTTTAACTACAATCTAAGTATTTTTTACTTAAAATGTAAACATATTTTTGCATTTATAAATCTAAAAAAAAACACACACACAAAAAAAAACTGTAAACCTCACACTTGTTAGAATGGCTATTATCAACAAGACAAGTAACAATAAGTGTTGGGGAGGTTAAGGAGGAAAAGGGACCCTCATTCACTGCTGGTGGGAATGTAAATTGGTATAGCCACTATGGAAAATAATATGGAAGTTCCTCAAAAATTAAGAATAGAGTTACCATAGGACCCAGGAAATCTTCTTCTGGGTATCTACCTCAAAATTTCATGGGAAAAAATGTATTCGTAAAAATATAAGCATCCTATGTTCATTGCAGCATTATTCACAGTGGCCAAGACACAGAAAGAACCGAAGTGTCCTTTGATAGATGAATGTATAAGGAAAATGTGGTACATATATACAACGGAATACTACTCAGCCATAAGAAAAGATGAAATACTGCCATTTGTGACAACAGGGATGGACCTTGAGAATATCTATTAAGTGAAATAAGTCATACAGAAAACGTTAAGAACTACATGATCACTCATATGTGGAATATAAAACTGAAAGCAACAAATGAACAAATAAGAAAAACCAACATATAAAACTCATAGACACAGACAATAGTATGATGGTTATCAAAGGAAAGGGGATGAGGGTAGTAAGGATAAAGGGGGTCAAATATATGGTGATGGAAGGTAACTTTTGGTGGTCAGTACACAATGCAATATACAGATTATGTAACATGGAAATGTATGCTTCAAACCTATCTTACCTAATAATAGAGAAACATGTAAATTGGCCGTATCTCCGCTACACCCACAGCCAATCAGAGTGAGTATGCAAATTAACCCAACAAAGATAGAAGTTAATTTGCATACATACCTGGGCCCCAGGAACCTCCTGGGCACCCAGGTCACTCCCAGCCCACCATCGGAGGGGTAGGAGGGCCCCCTTCCCAAACCTAAAGCCTTGAGCCAAGCCTGTGATCAGAGGGGTGGGGGGGCCCCCTTCCCAAGCCTAAAGCCCCAGGCAGAGGCTTTAGGTTTGGGAAGGGGCTGAGCTGGCAATGGCAGGGGCGGGGCCCCTTGCCCAAGCCTGGGTGCCCCAAGCTGGCGATCAGAGGGGTGGGGGGGTGGGGGGGCTGCCCAAGCCTAAAGCCTCAAACGGAGGCTTTAAGCTTGGGCAGGGGCCGAACCTGGGATTGGAGGGAAGGGGAAAAAATCAATGAAAACATATCCTCAGGTGAGGATAAAAAGAAAAATAAAGAAAGAAATGTCATATCCTATGAAAGACACATCTTGAAAATGCCTAAAGAAAGTTGTCATTTTTTCATGGTGAAGGGACTGGAGTCCGTGTTGATGAAAATACCTTGCGGCTGTGGTGACTGGCAGTGGCTGCAGCAGCGAGGTGATGGGGCTGGTGCCTTCCCCTGATCAGCTCGGTCGCCTCCCACAAAGGGAGGTCAGACTGCGGCTTAGGTCCACTCCCAATGGGAAGCAGGCCTAAGCCATCAGTAGGACATCCCCTGAGGGCTCCCAGTATGTGAGAGGGGGCAGGCTGGGCTGAGGGACTCCTCCCCAGTGCATGAATTTCGTGCACTGGGCCCGTAGTATAATAATATTAGCCAAAGCCATCCCAATAAATGTAAGAAAAAACAACAACTTTAAGCAAAACTCAGTACCAATGGACAAAAGAGAATCAAATAAGATTCTATATTAAATTATTATTAGCACTACATTATGAAATGACATATTTAAAAAATTTAAAAACTTGATCAAGGTTGCCAAGAGAGTGGGAAATTTATACAACACAAAATTTCAGTACAAACAATCTCAGCATCAGCAGTGTCCTACTGTTAGAATACAATTATAATAATTTTTACTTCATTAATCTCCAAAGCTAATTATTTTCACAAAATATCCCAGCAGTTTCAGCCCTCTTCCTGCAAATATTTATATCCTAAAGTAATAGATAGGTTGTTTTTCCTTGCAACTTCATTACTTCCATAAAGCATACATTAATTGAAAAACGTAAAATAAATTTCATAAAACCTAATTGGCCCTAATCAAGTAAAAACCAATTATATCTTAAAATACATCTAGCTATTTAGATAGTCAAAATCCACAAGACGTAATGGTCTCTGCTGCTTATTTGTAGATTAAACAACCTGTAGAAAACTCGAATGTATTTCAACTGGAAGTGTCAGTGAGTGATCCTGGGGAGCAAGGCAAATGAAAAGATATAAAACTTCATTTTGCAGAGGATTGGCATTAGCACAAATTTTCCAGAAGCAGGAAAGTTAAATGTTGTCACAAAGTGTATTGGTTACCTATTGCTACGTAACAAAGCACTCAAATACTGAATTACTTAAAACAACTAGGTATTTGGCTCATATTCTGTGGTTTGAGAATTTGAGCCAAGCTCAAGAGACCACTCACAGGCAACCCACAGCTAACCACAAATGCATAAGGGATCCCTTTCTTTGCATTTGTCGTTAGCTATGGGTTGCCTATGAGTGGTCTCTTGCTACCTTGGCTGGTATCTCTCAGGAATATATGGAACCTCACTTGGGACATCTGGCTAACTCAACTCTGGTCCAGGTGATCTTTCTTCTTTTCATCTTCTAGCTTGGGCTTATTCATATGAGAGACAGGAGTGAAACACACATACATACATACACACACACACACACACACACACACACACAAAAAAAAAAAAAAAAAAAAGAGGAAATGTGCATGGCTTCTCAAAGCCTGGGCGTGGAACTGGGACTCATAACTACCAGCTCATTGTATTGGCCAAAGAAAGTCACAAAACTAGGCCAGATTAGAGATAGAAAAATAAAGTCTACATTAAAGGAGCTGCAAAGTTACATTACAGATGCACTGGTATAGATAAAGGAATGTTTGGGGCCCCTTTTCCAAAAAATATTCTATAAAACAATAGTTCACCTTCTTTTGGTTGTCATCATGGAAGATAGGGGTTGGGATGTAATGTCATCAAATGGATGGGGGGCGGGGGGTCAGGGCTGCTTCTAAACACCTTACAATTCATAGGATGGTCCCCACAACAAAGATTTATCCAGCCCAAAATAGCAATAGGGCAGAGATTGAGAAACCCCGATATAGGGATCACAACTCTAAATTATTATGTTCTGGATAGATGCAGATTTTATGATACAGCCTAAGAATTCATTAGTTTAATTAATTTAAGTTGGTACTCATAGACTTGAATAACACGTATTTACTGTATAAACTCCATTTCCATTGATTTAATTACACTGCCACTGTATTTATTTCCTCCATATTCATTTCCAGAGTTTCTATTTTGATAAATTGACAATTTTTTTATTGTATCTGTCTTTCTTTGATTAGAATTTTATAATGAAAAGTTTTCTAGATTCTAAATAATTTCAAAATTAAAATAGTTCCTAATAATATTCATAATGTTTTATTAATTGGCCATTTATTTAAATTGATTCTGAACATTTAATTATCTTTCTTGTCATTCTACATAATAATGTTATACATAAAATGCTACATGTGGCATTGTAACTTAAAGCATAAAAACATTTTAGGATGCTTAAGAAATATTGTCAATTTGATTTCTGTTGAGATAAAGACTTCACCTCCACCAATGTGTGGTATATATTTTAGTCTAAGATTTACATCATTGAATATTATTATATTTTTTATTTTCCCTAATCTGTAATATAAAATCTATTATAAGGTTGTTTAATTTGCAAGTGTTTAACCAATGGTGAATTTGAATCTGTTACTTTATATCCCTTTATAGCTAAGAGACTGTGGTAAATTATTTAACATTGATAAGCCCATCAAATAAAGATAAAAATAATACATACTTCAGAGTAAGTCAAAAGTGTGTTTATAGCACTTAGCCCAGCACCTGAAAAAATAGTTTTCAATGAATGTTTACTATTACTTTTTAAATTACTAATTTTTAAATAATTTTCTATTATGTCATTTTCTTCTTGACCTTTGTCCATTTGTCTATAGATAATATGATGCTCTTTTAGCAATCTGTATAATATTTCAATACATTTAAAATATTAACCCATTTTTTTTAGTAATTAAAATGTTACCCATATTTTCATATTTTTTTTCAATGCATGGACTCTTTTTGAAAGTGTAATTTTTTTCATCAATGAATGCCAAACTTATAAAAAGCAGATGTCATAGGGTCAAGTATAACTATGACAAAATGGTCATTTTAAAAATACTTATATTTATAACTGAATCTTCAGAATTTCATCTTAGTGCATGGTCTTAACTTATTCATAATTGCTGTCAATGGCATAGGTGCCACACTGATCCACTTTGTGCTTGACATGAAAGTAGGATGATAGGAATAATTTAGATGTCAGGTCTAGGACACAAATGATCTTGATAGGCTGAAGTGATATGCCAAATAAAATTTAATTCAACTAAGATTTATTGAATGCTATTATGTTTGTATGGAAAGCTGTTTGTATTGACTCTAATTAAACCATTTACACATTATGAAATAAAGAATACTATTCATGTCTATATAACTATCAAAAATATATTAATTACCTTAAATAACATACTATCAAGCTATATTATAGAAACTACTTACCCAGGACAAAATAATTTTGAGTCCTATCCTATCTAATAAAAGAGTAATATGCAAATTAACCATCACTCTGCTACACCCACAAGCCATGCCCACAAGCCACTCCCACCAGCCAATCAGGGGTGAATATGCAAATAAACCCAACCAAGATGGTTACGGCCACAGAGAGCAGGAGGGAGGCTTGGGTTTCCCCGGCAATGGAGGAAGCCAAGCTTTCCGCCTGCCCTTGCCGGCCTAGGCCTCCACTCAAGGCTACAAAGTTTCAATGATAGAAGATACATAAATCCAAAGAGAAATGGCGGCAGCCACAGAGCTGGAAAGAGCAGGAGGCTAGGGTTGCCTGCGGCTATGGAGGAAGCCAAGCTTTCCGCACACCCTGGCTGGCCCAGGCCTCCGCTTAAGCTACAAAGTTTCAATGATAGAAGATACATAAATCCCAATAGAAATGGCTGCCGCCTGGAACAAGCAGAAGGCTTGGCTCCGCTCCAGGCTACGAAGTTTCAATTGTAGAAGATAAATAAACCCCAGATACCAGGGCCTCTGCTTGGGTAGCCAGGGGGCGTGGCTGGCCTGCAAACCACCACAGGCCCCTCGCCCAGGCTGCCCCACGCCCCAAGGGAACCGCCATCCTGATCCGGGACACCCTTCAGGGCAAACCAGCTGGTTCCCACCTGTGCACCAGGCCTCTATCCTATCTAATAAAAGTAATATGCAGATTGACCATCACTCCAACACACAAGATGGCTGCCCCCATGTGGACACAAGATGGCCACCACAAGATGGCCAGCAGGGGAGGGCAGTTGGGAGGAACCAGGCCTGCAAGGGAGGGCAGTTGTGGGCGATCAGGCCAGCAGGGAAGGGAAGTTGGGAGGGACCAGGCCAGCAGGGGCGAACAGTTGGGGGCGATCAAGGCTGCAGGGGAGGACAGTTAGGGGTGACCAAGCTGGCAGAGGAGGGAAGTTGGGGGCGACCAGGCCTACAGGGAAAGGCAGTTGGCAGGGACCCAGGGCTGCAGGGGAGAGCAGTTGGGTGGGACCAGGTCTGCAGGGGAGAGCAGTTGGGGGGACCAGGCCTGCAAGGGAGAGCAGTTAGGGGAAAACAGGCTGGCAGGGGAGCAGTTAGGCATCAATCAGGCTGGCAGGGAAGTGGTTAGGGGGTGATCAGGCTGGCAGGCAGAAGTGGTTAGGGGCAATCAAGGAAGACAGGCAGGTGAGCAGTTGGGAGCCAGCAGTCCTGGATTGTGAGAGGGATGTCCGACTGCCCACCGGGATCGGGCCTAAACAGGCAGTCGGACATCCCTCGAGGGGTCCCAGTTTGGAGAGAGTGCAGGCTGGGCTGAGGGACAACCCCCCCCCCCCCCGGCGTGCACGAATTTCGTGCACCGGGCCTCTAGTTCTTTATATCAGGGATTCTGAAACTCAGTACTATTAACATTTGGGCTGGATAATTCTTTGAGTGCCTTCATTGTGCATTGTAGAATTTCAGTTGCATCCCTGTCTTATAGATGCCAGTATGACTGCCTCCCCTCCCATTATGATAACCAAAAATCTCTCCAGGCATTGCCAGATATCTCCTGATGAGCTAAATAACCCTTTTTTGAGAATCACTGGTCTATGTTTTTAAGCACATCAGCCCACCGTCATATCAGTCTATTAACAAATGAGGAAAGGGCCAAAATCACAGAGGACCCCAAACTCAGATCAAAAAATGAATGTTCCTTTGTTGATATTTTCTTTTTTTATATATATATATTTTATTGATATTTTACAGAGAGAGGAAGGAAGAGGGATAGAGAGCCAGAAACATCGATGAGAGAGAAACATCGATCAGCTGCCTCCTGCACACCTCCCACTGTGGATGTGCCCGCAACCAAGGTACATGCCCTTGACTGGAATCGAACCCGGGACCCCTCAGTCCGCAGGCCGACGCTCTATCCACTGAGCCAAACCGGTTTCGGCTGTTGATATTTTCTTAATGAACTTGTCTAGAAAAGAAAAGTGTCCCAGTCTACATAATGACAGCTTAAAATTTTTAAACACTCTTTATAGGAAAGCACTATATCAAGGTAGTCAACCACAACCATTTTCTCTGTTCCTACTAAATGCCAGGCACCGGGCCTACAAAGCCATACACAGCAGCCTCAGTGCCTCAAGGGAAAATGGTCATTAAACAATGCTTTTTAAATAAATCTCTTATTCACTTCAAGTGTGCAAAGTGCTTTTGATGAGGAGTTCTATGAGAATGTACAACAGAAGACTAAACTGTGGGTTTAGCTTTCTTGAGAGAAAACAATATTCAAGTTGAGACATGAAAGAACAAGTCAGTTCACCATGGTCCTGGAATAAAGAGAAGAGCATTCCAAGGAGAGAACCACAGGTGTGATAGTCCCAAGACGAACGTGATCTGCGGGACTTGAGGACCTCAGAAAAACCCAGTGGCTCAAAGAAAAGTGAGTGGGTTAAAGTGTAGGGCATGATGAACCAGAGAGCATGCTGGAAATTTTGAAGGCATGTTGGTATTTGAGTTTACAAAACAATTAGAAATTATTAAAAGTAGCTTTTTATGGAGAAGAGACATGGCCACATTTTCTTCTTCAAATGATGACTCATTCAATTGTGTTTTTGAAGCTCTACAGGCTAAGAACTATGGAGGAAGAGTGCGAACGAACCGATTTCCCCCTTCTAAGTTCCACTTGTGCCTTAGCCCTGTATTCCTGTGAGTGATCAGTGTACTGGAACCAAATTCCCATGTGCAGCTCTTATTGATTATGTAAGTGCTTTTGAAAATGCTCTATGTTTTAAAAAGCCTTTGTGTCCCCAGCAAAAATGTTCTGATTCTAAAATGTTCAGTCTTTTTTCCTAGATAAGAATTAATAACCTTATAAGAAATTGTAAATTCAACATTGACCTCTTTTTAATAGTGTTGAAATTGGTCATTCAGTACTAAAAAGACATCTTACATCACTGCTTAAAAATGTCATTCTTTTCTTAAATTATCCTTATGCACACATCAAAGAGGACTTTGGTTTTGAGACTATGGAATTTTGTTTGTATGTATTTAGCATATGATTAGGCTTTTGGCAATACAAATTTGAGAGCAAATAAGTAACCATTCAGCAATATTCAATGTGAATTCCCTTGCAATTTTCATCTTATTAATAAGAATTTAAATAGCAAACTTTCACATACAAATTTATAATAATTTTAAATGTGTACATATATACATACACTAAAGGCCTGGTGCATGCAGATTAGGCCTAAACCAGCAGTCGGACTTCTGTCTCACAATCTGGGACTGCTGGCCCCTAACTGCACGCCTGCCTGCCTGATCGCCCCTAACCACCTCTGCCTGCTTGATCACCCCTAACCAGCCTGCCTGATCACCTTTAACTGCCTCTGCCTGCCTGCCTGCCTGATTGCCCCTAACCACTCACTGGGGGGAGGGGCCAGCTGGGGCGAGGGGCCGTGGTTGTTCTGGTCTCTGGTCATCTAATCGTTTCGCCATTTCGGTCACTGGGCTTTTATTATATAGGATTATTCAACCAAAAATACAGATGTCTTATCTAACTAGAATCATGTATACAAGTGATAGACTATTCATTTACTTTTGAATTTTTTTTTTTCCTGCTGTGGACAGATCTGGGATTTTGGCATGAAGAACAAAAGAGATTAACTCTCCCAGTCCCACCACTTATGAACCATGAAATAATGGGCAAATGATCCTTAGATTCTCACCTTTAAAATAATAGTGTCTTGTCCAGAGTTCTCACGAGAGAGGCGATATAAACAAAGTGCACTTACTAGGCAATCAAAATTAGTTTTGTTCTTCATATAGAGAGATTTTTTATTTGTAGCAATCATTAACAGTTGGCCAGCCAAATGTACCTTGTCATTCATAGAATAAAATGTAAGAAGATGAAAAGATTTCATTGTGAAGACTAATCAAAAGTTACCAAGGTACCAACAATTATTTTATTATACAACTTACTTCAATCTTTACATTTTGTTCAACCCACGAATAAAATACTATAGTAACATTAAATATGAGTACAGGAAGACTACCGATATCTGTGAAGCAATGCAAAGTGTTTATGAGGTCATATCCCATTGCAAGACTGGTGCCTCAATCCAACCAGGAATACCATCTACACACCTGCACTGTCACTACAGTAACCCTCTCTCAAATCTTCAAATCCAGTTAATTATCAAATCCTGTTAGTTTTTCCATACATATACTTTTAACACTGTTTAATGTTCTGCGTTGCATCTATAATGACTGACTGTCCGAACTTCTGAAGCTGCTTTTCAGTCTTTTCACCACTCCCTTCAATTGACATTCCTCTGCAGCCAGAAGAATATTTTCGGAAAGTAAGCTTAATGATGTCATTTGTTCTTTTCAAAATTATTCATGAGCCCCTCAACCAGGCACCCAAATCCTTTCACGATCTGACCCCTGCCTCTTTCTTCAGCCTCACCTTCCGTCTCATAATGTTTGAGATGTGCGCTCTTGCAGTTCTTAACGAAGATCAGGCATTCAGCACGGGAAACACAGCACCGCACCTATTGTTCCTGAATCCAGAGAGCCCAAGCCTGTCTGACGATCCTCAGGATGCTATTCACGTGCAGGCATCTCTCTAAAAGTTTCTTTGATCTGCACTCTCACAGATTAATTCCTCAACTCTGAATTCTTCCTTTTCCTTAAACATCACGCATTTTTACATTAGTTTGTTTACATGTCTAAAACCTAGTCTTTTGAGGAAAGAAGGATATTTTGACACAGCTGTATTTAATGTGGGAGTCATCTGGATCGAGCCATTTTGAATCAGTCAGGCATTGAAATATCGCTGTCAAAGTACAATAAATCCCTTGTCAGATGGGATTTTTTACTTTCTATTTAATAAAATATTACATTCCCATAATATTTTAAAATAAAATAATACTTGTAAAGCACTAAACATATGAAGATGTAGCTTTAAGTCTGCTAGAACTGGGATCAAGTTCCTGCCCATGACATGCAACTCTTCTCCTTCTGGTTTTGTTCAAATGATCATTTTGGTACAGGCTTCCCTGCCTCCCTGTTGTAAGTTGCAATGCACACCTCAGCTGCACTTCCTTTCTTCTTTCCCTGCCTTGATATTTTCTGTAGTACTTACCAATGTCTGATAAAACCCTCTCCCCAGCAAAAACCAAAAACAATGAGGAAGGGATTTTTTTTTCCATTTTTTCACATAGTAGACTATCCATAAATACTTTTTACTGAATAAATGGATTCATTTTAGTATTTTTTACCCCAACAGATAACCAGAAATTCAGACTCAATTTCAAGAAGTGTATTTGAGAGATGATCCCAGAAAACATGGGTAGCAAAGAGAGTAAAGGAATGAAGAAAAGACAATAATCAAAGAGTGTGTTCAATTGGGAATAGCAGCACTTTTAAACTGGAAATACCACATGGACACATTATTATAGCGTTCTCTTAATTGATGTGTGAAAACTGAGTAAATATACACTTCTGTATCAGAGATTACACCTAAATTGTCCTGTGGGTGAACACAAGGAAAGATTTTGGTAGCAAATGCATTAGCCCTTTACAATGAAAAGCTAATTCTGTCAGATCATACCAGGAATCATGCTTTCTAGTCTATCAAGTGCTGCATTGAATCACAGCAACAGCAAAAATGCCCTCCTCTGTTATTAAGTACTATGTTTTAAAAAATAAGTTTAAAATCTTAATCTTAAAAGTTATGAAATGTTCAAGGAAACTTCAGAAAACACAAGACAGAGAACTGTTAATATCATGCCCAAATAAAAAGTAGACTTTGTTCACCTACTCAGATATTTGGCATACAGTGCAAATGTACATCTTGGCAAATTCTATTCAGTCTATAACCTTCTTACCAAAAAGATTATATTTCCTTCTAAATGCCTTTCATACCTTATACAAAACACTGTTAAAAGAATTATGATTTGCCAGCCTGTGAAACTAAAAGCTTTTGTAAATTTTTGGTAATGTTTAGTTTCCTCGAGGCGTACAGAAGCACTTTATGAGACTTTGACTTTACAGAAATTGAAGAAGAAAGTCTCCTTAGACATGTGCCTGAAAGGTGGATATCATTGTTTCCAGAAATGTTTTTTAAAGTTAAAACGTTGGCCCATTGTGCTATGATATTTTCAAAATGTGAAAGAATGCCCTCCTCTAATTTGGGAAAACATTGTACATGAAAATCATTAAACAACTCCAAGACCATGTGGATTCCTGCAACAGAGAGGAATTGACAGGTCTGTTCCAACCACGAAGACAAGAGGAGAAACAGTCCAGGGATGGAAGACGCTGACGACGCCTTGCCACGCTAGCAGTCAGAAGCTGTGCGACGCAGCAGGTTGCCTAGGACCAAACCAGAGAGGGTTGGACCTGCATTGCCACCATGTGCCCACCATCCAGATATCATTGCTGACATGTACACATAAGGAACTGTTTGACATTGAAACGGGGACTCAGAACTGTTGGACATTGAAATTGGGACTCAAACATTTTTTGTTATTATATGTTTATTTCTAGTCTGCAGAGGCAAGATTTTTTAAAGGAAAGAAATGGGGGAAAAATAGATACAGAGGCAAAGAAGCATTGAACAGACTGTCAAACTACAGCGGGAAGGCAGGAGAGGTTGCGGGGCGGTGGGGGGGGTGATGTAAGAGATCAACCGAACGACTTGTACGCATGCATATAAGCATAACCAATGGATAAAAAACATTGGGGGGGGGGGCAGGTAAAGGCATGTACTGGGGGGAAGGAGAGGCCTGGGGGAGGTCAATGGGGGAAAAAAAAAAGGAGACATATGTACTACTATTTGTAATACTTCAAACAATTAAAATAAATAAATTAATTTAAAAAAAAAAGAAAATCATTAAAAAGATCACAGTAAAGCAAATATATATATTGTTCCTCCAAATTTCTTTGGTGTTATTTGAAGAGGCCATAATGAGCCTAGAAAATGATGAAGTAACTGCATTATTCATTATTCAATATGGTGTATAGGTTATGACAAAACTATATAGCAAATCTACAGTATATCCAGTCTTTGGAAATAAGGTTGCTTCAGAACTAAAAAAAAGTCACCAAAGAAAGTACAGCTAATTAAGAAAAGGACTTTCTCAACTTTTTACCTAAGAAATAACTTATTTGCAATCCACCTCAATTTTCACAAGTTCAACTTAACCTTTGTGCCTTAAAACGATTTTCCCTGAGAAAGAGAGATTCATCTTAATTTCTTCAGAGTATAGAAATGGATAGTCTATATGATAAATGTATGAATGTGAAAGACCTGATTGAAAAGTCTCTAGTCATCAGAACAAGCTGGTGGATGCACAGACATTAAACATTTCTGAGACGCTAAAAGCCAATGCCTACAAGTGTAAAAACCTGCTGTCACTAGTAAGTAAAATTCCAATACCCCTATCTCACATCATATACAAAAATTAATAGATCTATCAAAGACCTAAATATAAGAGCTAAAACTATAAAACTCTTAGAAGAAAACATATTAGTATATGTTCATGATCTTGGATTTAGCAATGGACACAGATATGACACCAAACACATAAGAACAAATGAAAAAATAGATAAATTTGATTTCATAAAATTTAAACTTTTGTCCATCAAAAGACATTATCAAGAGAGTAAAAAGACAACTCACAAGAATGAGAAAAAATATTTGCAAATCGTATATAAGGTCTACTATACAGAATACATAAATAAGACATAACAACAAAAGGACAAGCAATCCAATTTAGAAAAAAGCCAAGAATTTGAACAAACACTATTCTAAAGAAGACTACAAAGCGGCCAATCTATAATAATAAAAGCGTAAGTAATATGCAAATTGACCAAACAGCTGAAAGACCATCCAGACAATCTTCCGGACCAAGCCGGCTTGTGAGGGCCAAGGCAGCTAGGGCTGCGAGGGCCTATCCTTGTACAAATCTCATGGATCGGGCCTCTGGTAAGAATATAAAAGGTTGTGCAATATCTCTACTCATTAGGAAAATGCAAATCAAAACCATAACAAGATGCCACTTCACTAGAATGATAATAAAAATTATGAGAATAATTGAAAATAGCAAGTGGTGGCAAGGAAGTGAAGACATTGGAACCATTGTACATTGCTGGTGGAAATGTCAGATGATTCACTTACTGTTGAAATAGCTTAGTAGTTCCTCAAAGAGTTGAACAGAATTACCATACGATCTAGAAATTCTATTCCCAGGTACACACACAAAACATTAAAAACAGATATTCAAACAAAAACATATGCAGAAATCTGTATTAGCAGCACTATTGACAATAGATAAAAAGTGGAAACAAACCCTGTGTCCATAATGAATGAATAAAAAAACATGACACACCTCTACAGAGGAATATAATTAAGTCACAAAAATGAATGATGCATTAATATCTACTACAACATATATGAACCCCGAAACGTGTTCATAACATAAATAGATACATTAAGTGAAAGAGTCAGATGGAAAGGTCACACGTTCTATAATTCCATTTATATAATATATCCAGAATAACTAAATCTATAAGGACAGAAAGCAAATTAGTGTTGCTAGGGCCTGGGGGAGGAGTGGTGAGGACTACAGAATGGGTACAGGGTTTACTTTTTGGATGTTGAAAATGCTTTAGAGCCAGATAGACATAATGTTACACATCATAAATGTAAACTTTAAACTGGTTAATTTTACGGGAATTTTACCTCAATAAAATTGTTTTCAAAAAACTTAATATCCTTTAAACAATTCTAAGTATTCCATGATCAAATACTTTTAGGAAGTGTATATTTAGCTTGATTTCATCACACTGGGCCGGCATCAGGAGTGAGTGTAGTAAGGGCTTGACAAAAGCAGGGCTTTAAGTGGAACTGAACATTATGTTTGATGGTATTCACTTTTACCATGAGACAGGAGAAAAGAAATATGTCCTAAAGACTGTGGGAAGTTCAAAGGTCTAAATTTAGAAAAGGAAATAGAAAAAGTAAAAATATCTTACTGTATTATATAAAGGGGGAAAAAAAGTGACATTGTTACCTTTTAAAAATATAGATGACATCTATTTAATTAGCCTCATTGTTTAGAGCCTACAAAAATATAAATATTAAAAAATGTTTAAATAGTTTAAATAAATCCCTGTATCAAGAGACAGAAAGAAACATTATATTGTTATATTTTTCTTACACATAGTATTTGCTTAATTAGTAATATTAATTGTTGCTTATTGCCACTGTTCACCAGTCCTTTAAATACTAGTATTTATGTAACAGAAAAGTAAATAGAGTAAATATTAGTATTTATGCAAGAAAAAATAAGTATACCATTTCAAAAAACACTTTCATATATTTATGTTAAAATAAAAACATGCATATGCACACATACTGATTATAAAAATTAAAATGTTGGTCTTGTATGGTGTGTGTTGGGTTGGCCTTCTAAAAATTTAGTTCAGAGGGTTGTATGGAAGTAACGAAAAATGTATGTGTTTTGGGGAAATTTACACTTGAGAATTTAACAGTAAGGAAGTATATCTACAGCTTGCTTTCAAGTGGTTGAGAGACAAAGTTACGATTTAGATATAGGTGATATGTATAGATATAAATAAAAACCCATCCAATTGAACATTTTATTGTGTGCAAATTACACCCCAATTTTAAAAAATCAATTGGAAAAAATAATCTTAAATCATTGTATTCATTAGACATTATATACTATCAAGATTATTTTGATTTTACAGCCTTTGTTTTCTTGCATAAGCAAATATATCTGAAGCTCTTTGAATTTTAGTCATTAGAAATAAATTATCTTACTATGTCCTTCAAGACATTTGGTTAAAAAAATACACAATTAGCTTACTCTAGAGCAAAACAGGGTTATTACATTGAAGCATCCCCACAGAGCCTGGCATACGGCTGCTGTGAGGAAAAGGGCCAAAATGCAGCTCTTGAACTGAAGGAGAGAAGGTTGTGAAGCAGAGGGATGGATGCACGGGAGTGAGAACCTCAGCTGACCTGCTGACCTGCTGTGTGCCACTAGTCAAGTCACTGAATATTCCTGAGCCCCCATTTATTGTCTATAAACTAGCAAAATCAGAATATCTGATTTAAATAGTTTTTCCTTTAATTCCATAAACAACTGACACAAATAATATTATTTGACTCCATGAGAGAGATGCTGAAGTTAAAGATAAGTAAAAGGGCAATATTTTCTTTATGATTTATATTACCATATTTTCACATAACAACAAAAGGACCGAGAGTGTAAAGGAGAAACTATAGCTGTTTGATTGTTCTCATTGGCTTATTATCAAGGTGCTGAGCCTGTCTGCTTTGAAGTGAAAAGCAAGCGGAGAAATCTCTAGAGGATGAAGCTTCCCCTGAGAGTTCACAAATGCGTACGGTTCTGGCAGGGCCTCTCAGCCTCCCAGAGCATCCTTTTACAGCCAAAACAATTGCCTACATTTTGAAATGAAATTCTGAATCTTTTTCTGCTCTGATCATTCAAATAGCTCTACATATTTTAATTTTAAAAACTTCCATTTATATTTTAATATATTTATATTGATTTCAGAGAGGAAGGGAGAGGGATAGAGAGATAGAAACATCAATGATGAGAGAGAATCATTGATCTGATCAAGCCACAACCTGGGCATGTGCTCTGACTGGGAATGGAACTGTGATCTCCTGGTTGATAGGTCGATGCTAAACCAGTGAGCCACACGGGCCAGGCTAAAAGCTTTTAATAAAGATATTATCACGTGTTTATTTTTTCCTGAAAATTGTAAAGATAGAAAGACAACTTTAGAGATCTGTACAGGTACATAGATTTCATACTATATATATATATATATATATATATATATATATATATATATACATATATATATATATATATATATATACACACATATATATACTTAGTCCTAAACATTATTATATTTCTTTTATTAAAATGTTCATGAAAAATATATAACTTTGAAAATATGCAATTGGACAACAAAGACATATTTCAACTTAGATTTCATTTTCATTAGAACATAATTCAACTAGCAATCAAATCTATTCTCAGTACCTAGTAGACTTTTGTAAAACTAAGTTGATTGAGTCATAGTTTTATTCCACTTGAATTTGTTCACAAGAATGCTAAAAGATAAATGGAAAACTACTTTGATATTAGCACTAGATATTTTATTTTAAATTGACATATATTTTCATTTGGTTATTATTTAAATACTAGAGGGCTGGTGCACGAAATTCATGCACGGGAGGGGGGTGTCCCTCAGCCCAGGCTACACCCTCTCCAATCTGGGACCCCTCGAGGGATGTCCAACTGCCTGTTTAGGCCTAATCCTGGTAGGATCAGGCCTAAATGGGCAGTTAGACATCCCTCTCACAATCCAGGACTGCTGGCTCCCAACTGCTCACCTGCCTGCCTTCCTGATTGTCCCTAATCGCTTCAGCCTGCCAGCCTCACCACCCCCTAACCACTGCCTGCCAGCCTGATTGATGCCTAACTGCTCCCCTGCCAGCCTGATTGCCCCTAACTGCCCTCCCCTGCTGGCCTGGTCACCCCTAACTGCCCTCCCCTGCAGGCATGGTCCCCCGCCAACTGCTCTCCCCTGCAGGCCTGGGTCCCCCCCCAACTGCCCTTCCCTGCAGGCCTGGTCGCCCCCAACTTCCCTCCTCTGCCAGCCTGGTCATCCCTAACTGCCCTCCCCTGCAGGCTTGATCACCCCCAACTGCCCTCCCTTGAAGGCCTGGTCCTTCCCAACTGCTCTCCCCTCCTGGCCTGATCGCCCACAACTGCCCTCCCTTGCAGACCTGCTCTCTCCCAACTGCCCTCCCCGGCTGGCCAACTTGTGGTGGCCATCTTGTGTCCACATGGGGGCAGCCATCTTTGACCACATGGGGGCAACCATCTTGTGTGTTGGAGTGATGAACAATTTGCATATTACTCTTTTATTAGATAGAATAGAGGCCTGGTGCACGGGTGGGGGCTGGCTGGTTTGCCCTGAAGGGTGTCCCAGATTAGGGTGGGGGTTCCCTTGGGGCATGGGGCAGCCTGGGTGAGGGGCCTGTGGTGGTTTGCAGGCCGGCCACACCCCCCGGTGACCCAAGTGGAGGCCCTGGTATCTGGGATTTATTTATCTTCTACAATTGAAACTTTATAGCCTTGAGTAGAGGCCAGGGCAGGCCAGGGAGGGTGGAAAGCTTGGCTTCCTCCGTCGCCAGGGGCAACCCAAGCCTCCTGCTCTCTACAGCTCTGTGGCCGCTGCCATATACATTGGGTTAATTTGTATACTCACTCTTGATTGCCTGGTGGGCATGGCTTGCGGGCAAGCGGAGGTATGTCAATTTGCATGTTTCTCTTTTACTAGATAGGATGACTCATGACTCACAAGACCCTTAAAGAAGTGCAAAATCTCCCCCAGTTTTAAGTATATGAGGAGGGAGAAGAGATGTAGAAAGAATTTCTTTCAAGGGGCTGTGAACTTTGTAGGTGTGCAGTTTAACAATTGTGCCTCATAGAGGAATAACTAATACTATAAGACAGTAAAAGACATTCAGAAAATAAAATAATTTTATGGTCAAGTTTAAAATTTAGGCAGCATCCTAGATTTCCTTCTTAAAAATTCACAATATCCATCTGTCTATTAAGGCTCTGAAAAGTGTCTGTAATTCTTTCAACAATAAAGATAAATTAAAGGGAAAAGTCCCTAAGTGAAATAAACCAACAATAAAAATGACCTTTGTCAGCTTTTTAAGCTTATCTGACTTCATCCTGCCTTCCCAGCTCTGGCTCAGTCAATCTTGAACGTTTTAGGTGGTTGTGGGTTACAGAGACTTTTTCAAAGACTTGCATAGTCTATGACCTCTCAGTTCTATGGTGCTTTCTTAAAGAAAGTATAAAAATAATTTACTTATTAAAACATTGTCATTGATGACAACCAGCCTTCAAAATGATTCTTAGTCTATTTTCTTACTCAGCCTTCCTCTGTTGAAAAACTAATGGTGCTGTCTTAAATGTCCCTGAATCCTAATGGAAAACTATCACCAGTTGAAGGAAGGGGGAGATTCTTAAGATCTGAAAATTCTTCTAGAGTTTAGATACATTTTAGCATTTATAGCAGGTTCAGACTGATTGATGCTCTTCTAGTAATGCCTTAAATTGAATTTAACTTTCCCTTCCCCACTTTTTTTCATGTGAAACTAAAATACATTCATGAAAGTGCTTGTTTCAAGCT
Organism: Plecotus auritus; assembly: GCF_963455305.1. NCBI lineage: Eukaryota > Metazoa > Chordata > Mammalia > Chiroptera > Vespertilionidae > Plecotus > Plecotus auritus. The sequence continues at coordinate 153,542,890 of NC_137774.1, read as the reverse complement.
GGGAAGGCCATAGTCTCAGGAGGAAGTTCAGTTAGGCCTCATTTGCATTTCTCCACCTGCCTATTGGCAAGAAGTTACTTTCTGGGTTTAATAACACATCATATAATTTTTGTTTTCATTTTTGTTTTTTGGTATAGTGTGATTTGGGGCAATGAGTTAAGCATTTAAAAACATGAAGCCCAATGTTTCAGGAATACAGTGTAACAGCAGAAATGGAAAAAGAACTAACATTCTCTGTGCCTGTCTCTTAGGCACTGGTATGTGTTTTCTCACTTAACACTCAACAGTCCTATGAGGTCAGAATTATAATCTCCATGTTCAAGATGAGGATTGAAGGTCAAGGTTTTCTTTTACAAAAATAAAATAAGTTCAGAAATTATGGTCTCTAAATTTCCCCAAAATATCAATAGGCTACATAATGGTTTGTTAAAATATAATATTTGGATATTAAATAATTGATACTAATAAAATCATCATTTATTTGGAGATAGATCATTTGGTTAGCTTTTTATGTCATTCGGATTATTTCTTTTGCTCTTTTGATATCACATTTACATTAGATTTCAAATCTTACATAGCAGTTGGTTATATCATTGTGATTATGATTTCCAGAACATTTACTTACTCCTTATTCAAAAGGACTGATTCATAATTTTGGTAATCACTCCTTGAATTGTCTGAGGAAATTCTTATGATGTCTTTTAACTGTTCTATTCATTTAAGTGGAGTGTGTTTATCACTCAAAAAGAAAGAGGCAAAATAATCCCAGATACCCATTCTCTCTACACAGTGATGAATGATCTAGCACTAAGCAGTGTCCAATATGAGATGAGTTACTTCCAGATAGTTCATGCCAATCACCCAATTGACTTGATCAATATCATTCAGTATGATACAGTACAATTCCAACTGAAAATACACAAACAAATAAATGGTTGTTGAAACCAAAGCCTGCCAAGTTCTTGCCAACCAGTTAATTGTATTTAAATGCTCAACGCTTAAACACACACAGATTTAAGGCTTACAGAATTAAATGTCAGCTCTCTGGTTCTAAATTCATTGATCAAGCCAGGCACTGCAAAAAGTAAATTACCACTAACCCATCAATAAAGTCAAGTTCCAGACACCCTGTGCTATATGTCAAAATGAAATCAAAATTAATACTAATGACAGCAACTGAAATGTCTACTGTGGTCATTAAGGGATTGTTTTAATAAAGCTCCAACTTCTTTTAATGTATTCCAATTAGGGAATTTCTCAGCTAAATTTTTAGTAATCTACTCTTCTATTTCTCAAAATAATTAATTTAAAACTAATTGAAGACTGCATTTTGAGCAAAAAAAGTAAACAAAATTTTTCCTCTTGTCTGAAAGGTTTTTAGTTGAAAAGGAACAGTAAATGGAATTCATCAATTCTTCATAGAGACTACAGATATGATATGCCCCTGTTCTGAAAAATGAAGACTGAAAATAAATGAAAACTGGCTTTACAAAGGAAATGAAAAGGGGTCCCAGCACCTTATACATTTCTGACTTCTTTAGCACACATACCCAGATTTTATGCCAGGTCTGAACCTTTTTAGATGTTTTTAATACAGCAATAACAGTTACTGCTTATTGAGAGGTAATTATGTGACTGATACATGTTTTACATATTTTGACCAAAAAGAAAAATTAAATGGTATAAAATGATGTCTACGAGGGAGCTCTTGCTAACCCCATTTTATAGATTAAGGAAATTCGATTTAAATGTTTAGTAAATTGCCAACAACAATTGAAAATAACTGGCCCAAGGATAGTCAGATGTAATCACTGAGAAGAACCGCTTCATTCTACTTCTACTGTCTCTCTGATTCTCCTAATTGTGAAGCATAATTTATCTTAGAACTGGCAGCACTTCTCTGCATGTTGCTGTGTATGTAGACTCAGCCTCCTAGAAAACAGTGTGAGTACAGCTGTAGGAGAAGCAGGACGCTTCAGAAATACCCAGCCACCTGGAAAACCATAGCAAATATGACTTGGTAATCAGCTCTTTTACAGAGTTGTGATGTCTCACATGTCAAAAGTAAGTGCTTCCCAGAGCTCTGACAAAATTACAGCCCAATGAAATGTCTTACTCGTCAGGGAAACTCCAGAACAAGGAGTTACACTGGTGCAGCATTTACAATCCACAATCCTGAATGTGCAGGGAATTTTTTTCCTCTCTAAACAACTATCAATAAACAAATCCATAGACTGGCCTAAGGGGAGTGATGTGAATGTAATCCTTGCAGCAACTATTGTGGTTGCAATAGTAATTATAGAAAAATACTGACCTGATATGACTCAAGAAACAGGATGCTACACTAGCCTAAATCTTCAGATGGAAACCTTGGTTCTGGGTTATGTGTGCACAGAAATTACTTTTCTTCAGTTCCCATTTGAGCCCCACTACCATTGTGCAGAGTAGAGACTTCAGGTGGAGAAATTACTTCTATACCCCCCCGTGTGTCACATTTTTGCATGGCTGTTGGACACACACCAAAGTATTGCAGATGCCAGCTGTGTCCAAGGCTGCAGGAAGCTGATCAGTAATTCCTTCCTCTCACTAAAGAATAAACCTGAATTGAACCACACTTCAAGGAGGGAAAGACACAAAGGCCCCCACTCCTTTAGGGTTTTAGCTGTGATCATGGACCTCAATTACAAAGACATGGGGAAATCAAGATGAATTATAGTAAAATCTACACAGTTTTCACCCTGAACTTAATATAGCTAGTTCAGCAAATGATACACATTTTTTAACACATTTGCAGGCACGACATGGCACATGAACAATGGTTAAATTCACTAGATTTGATCATGTAATTCCCTTGCTTAATATATGCATGGCCCATGGACATAGACAATAATGTGATAAAGGGCTAGGAAATGTGATAAGGGGCTAGGAGGAGCAGTGTGGAGGGAGGCAACGGGGGCGGGGGGAGGTGTGGCAGAATGGGGGACATCTGTAATAGAGTTAACAATTAAAAATAAGTTTAAAAGTTTGTGTTCACTTATCTTATTTGAAATAATATTAGAATGATAGTAGATGATAAATAACATTTTCAATATGTTTAACAGAATTCCTACAATTTTGTAATTGATTAATATGTTAAGCATTATTTTATTAATAACTTCAATAAGCATTTTTTTAAAGATTTTTAGGGAAGATCTGATAAAAAATAAGGTTTCTCAAGTTCCTCAAAGCAATGGATGCCATGGTATAAAAGCTCATATCAATTTACCCTTTCTCTATCAAAGACTGTATCCTTATTCCCATAGTTTGTGACAAAAATGAACTGTGGAAGCCACCAAATAATCAAGATAGTATCATTTAATATGCAAACAGAAAAAATGTTTTATTATAATGATACTTGGATTTACCTAAAGATTAGATCTCTTTACAGCTATTTCATAATTATTTAGGGACTCAGAGGAAATATTTGGCATGATTTACACAAGACTACAGAACTTGGGCAGAATATGAAAGTCATAGAATAATTCAAGACATTTATTAAAACTTATTCATAACACCATGTTAGTTATATTAAGAAATGGATAATTTAACTCTATTATAAAATATGAAACTGAGTATAAAAATGCAATGTTTCTAAAATAGAAACATAACTTAGACATAAAACTGGTCACTTTAATTGTTTCTTGTCAATAAAAAATGTACACTTAGACTAAGATTTAAAATAATTCACTTCACCCATGTGATTTCAGAAGACAGTTTTAAACTGAGAGCTACCTCAGTTTAAGATAAACTCATGGATGAGAAACAAGATAAATATAATTAAAACTGTCATTCAAAAAAAAAGGAGGGGCATTTAAGATGCTCAGTGATAATTAGTCACTAGTAAAAAAAATTCTGGTGTTCACTGGAATTACAAAATTCTTTTCCAGAAAATGAAATAGTTCCTCACATAGACCCTGCCTCAGCATCCTGGGACCAAATCACTCCCAGTATCTTCTGTTGCCCTCTTGGAGGTTACTTCTTCTTCTATATTCCTTGTGGCCATATAGAAAAAATATGTGAGACAGTTAGATTCTCCCTAGGATTGAATTATCCATTTCCTGTTTGCTCATGATTAGAAACTTGAAGGCTATTTGGTGGATTGAAACAAAACAGGATTTTCAGCCAAGAATTATGATTTCTTCAGTAACACAAGTATCTCCAAATATACTAGTATTAGGCATCTGGTGTATTTGCTTGCAGTTGATTCCATGCACCAATAACCAAACCCAAATGTCTTTTCTGGACTTAACAATTAACTTTATTTTATTTACTACCTTCCTTGCTGGGCCTTAACACCTGATTCTAGGGCACAGAAGCAGTCATAGAATTTTCAACCCTGTGAAGCCCCAAATTTCTAGATCTTTCCAGGTCTTCCGATCTCTACCCACACACCTGAAAATCCTTGCTCATGACAGATCACCCATTTTATTTATTACTGTGTTAAAAACAGCCAGAAGCAGGTATGATATACCAGCATTGTTGCTCTATACAACCACTTCCCTCAAAGCTACGGGCACTGGAGAGCATTTTCCTTCCAGATTACTGTTGATGACAATTTTAATAGGTGCTTGGCCAAAGCCTCAAAAGTCCTAACTCATAGCATCAGACTCTTCATACTTGTTACCTGACCACTATTCCAAAGCTACATATTTTAAGGACTTATTATGTTGTACTTACTCCTGGGATCAAACACTGTGTCCAGCAGGGTTCAGTAGAGGAAGCATAAACTATTGCAATACTTTTAAGCATAAATAATTTAAAAAAGGGGGGGGGGTCCTAGGCTCTTATAAAATCCTATACTAGTAAGAAATAAATAAGCATGTTCTAGCTTGAGCCTCCTTAAAATGTCTTCAAGGATAGACAACTGGCTCACTAAGAAAGCCACCTACTCTGAGACCACCACCAGGGTTGTTTCATCAAGGTCTACAGCTTCCACCACTGCCATAGCATCCTGGACCAGATGAGGCTAAAGACTAGGGAACTGAAGCCATATTCAGGAAATATGGAGTCAAATCCAGAAGCCAATGCAACACCCATTGTTCTTGACACTTAGTGGAGCCGGGGTCAGAAAAACTTACTTACAAATCTGAATTTAATACACGCCAAGAACATTAACTCCAAGGGAGTGTGAAAAGCCAATTCAAAAATACACTAATGTGTCCAAAGCAAGGTAACACAGTATAGAGGCCAACTGTGTGATAGTGGCTGTGGTAGGCAGAATTCTAAAGATGTTATTTCACCAAATGGTAGCCTAGGTACTCCTGGGATGGGATCCTGTAGGCGTTACTAAGGTTATGGCCCTTAAAATAGAGAGATTATCCTGGATTATACAGGTGAATGAAATCTTAGTCACATGATCCCTTAAAAGCAGAGAAATTCTCTGGCTGGAGGAAGCAAAGATACTACAGCTAGAAGGGAAGTCCGAGAGATACAAAGCAGGAAAGGATGTAGCCTGCTGGTGTGGCTTTGAAGTAGGAGAATGAGGCTACCTGCCAAGAAATTTGGGGGCCTCCAGAAACTGAGAAGGACCTTGGGCCAACAACCAGCAAGGAAATGGAAATCTTAATCCTTGACCACCACATTGATCTGAATTCTGTGAACAACTTCTATGACCTTGGAAGCAAATGTCACCCCAGAGCCTCCAGAAAGGAATGCAGCTTTGCTGGTATCTTAATATTGGCCTTAGGAGACTCTAAGAAGAGACCCCTCTGAGCAAATCTGTGCTTGAAATTTTTCTTCCTCTTTTTTAAAAACCACTTTATTGAGGTGTGATTGACATGTAAGAAGCTAAGCATATTGAATGTATACAACTCAATGATTTGGGAATAAGTTCATGGGCCTGAACTTCTGCTCTACAGAATCATGCGTTAATACATTAGTGCTTTATAAGCTACTAAATCCATGGTAATTTATTATGAAAACAATAGAAAACTAATATACCAACAAGTTGTGAACACACTATACACATACATAATACCAGAAGGAAAAAGAAAAAAACAAAAAGGCAGGGGATTGAGAGAACAGATAATCAATTCTGCCCAAAGTTCTTAAAGAAAATTCCATGAAGGAGGTGCAATAGATCTACATTTGTTTAGGTGGGTAGAGAAGGGAGGAAAATTACCTGAGTAAATTAGAGGTGATTCAAGAGACTATGTTTTTATGGAGAAGGGGATGACAGAGTGGATGTTGAAGGACAAAGTTGGGAGGGAAAACTAAGACCTGCATGTGGAGAGGCTAGCATAAGAGCTTAAACAACTTTTAGGAAATAGATTTGTTGCCAGTGGATGTGGGATTTTTATAGTTTTGTAATAAAAAGCATTTCCAGAGACCCACAAGGGAAGATGGGATATGGTGGTAACATTTATTTATGAAGCAAAATCAAAAGGATGCCCCCCTGATGGCCCATGTCCATCCATCCTGCCTTGGAAAATCAGGGCCAGACATAGAATCAATGTCCAGAGATTCTGTGCCATATTAAAGCTCAGTCCCAGTCTAGCATTTGGCGAGCTCAGTTTGTGTTACAGGAAATCCATTGCTTTGCTGCTGTACGCAGGCTCCCACCTGGAGTCAGCTTGTGGAGTCCACATGTGGCCAGTGTCCATGTGGCTGCTAAAGCCACATGGCTATAGAGAGAGAATGTGTGAATACCTAGGGTGAGTGTGGGTCACCAAGCAAAAAGGAGAGAGATTATTTGTTCACCTGGAATTAAGGACAAACCTCTTGGGTTTTGGAGGAACCAGAAGCTTTTCAAAAGAATCAATCAAAGTTTTTACCATTTGCAACAGCATGGGTGGAACTGGAGAGCATTATGCTAAGTGAAATAAGCCAGTCAGAGAAAGATAAATATCACATGATCTCACTCATTTGTGGAATATAATGAACAACATAAACTGATGAACAAAAACAAATCCAGAGACAGAGAAACATCAATCAGACTGTCAAACCTCAGAGGGAAGGTGGGGGTAAGGGGGAGAGATCAATCTAAGGACTTGTATACATGCATATAAGCCTAACCAATGGACACAGACAACAGGGGGGTGAAGGCATGAGTGGGGGGTTGGGGGTAATGGGGGGGATAAGGACACATATGTAATAACTTAATCAATAAAAAAATAAAAAATATATAATAATCAATCAGCTTCCTAAACTTTTGAAGGCTTCTGATGGGTGCAGTGATCCCTTTCCCAGGTTAGACTGTCAGGTCTCTAGGGTCAAGCATCTCCCCTGTGCCATTTTGTCTTTATTTCCCATGTCCCTGTCTCCCCCTGCTCCCTCCCTTCCACACACACAATCCAGTACCAGAGGGGAAAAGAAGGGGTGTTAACCCCCTTGGAGGGACAATGTTGTGATTTCTTGAGTGTGAAGCTGTAGCTTCCTAGTGAAGCAAACAGGCCTCTACTTCCCAGCTGAATATGCTCAACAATTTCTGATTTCATTTGCTCTCTTCCTTTTAATAACTAGGTAATAATGGTGACATTTTCACATCACAAAATAAATCATAAATGAGAAATGTGAGACCTATGAGAATCCTATATAATAAAACCCTAATATGCAAATTGACCGAACAGCGGAATGACCGGTTGCTATGACGTGCACTGACCACCAGGGGGCAGAAGCTCAATGCCGGAGCTGCCCCCTGGTGGTCAGTGTGCTCCCACAGGGGGAGCACCGCTCAGCTGAAAGCTGGGCTCAAGGCTGGCAAGCATAGCAGCGGTGGCAGGAGCCTCTCCTGCCTTTGTGGCAGCATTAAGGAACCCAGGCGGACATCCCCCGAGGGGCCCCAGACTGCAGGAGGGTGCAGGCAGGGCTGAGGGAGATCCCCCCCCCACAGTGCACAAATGCCATGCACCAGGCCTCTAGTATTTCTATAAAATAAAGCAGTACCAAAGTTTTTACCAACCTGTTTCTGCCCACACAGCTAGTCTGTCTAATTTGTCCTGTTGTCTCTGCAGTTTCCTACCAACTTGTTGAAATCTGTACCCCAGATAACAAGCCTCTTAACTTCTCCATACCCAGACTTTCTGCTGATGTATGCCTATTTCTGTCTTATAGTTGCTTAGTCTTATTTATGACCATATCCACACAGGAACATAAATGCACTAAAAGGAGAGAGGGCTTCAAATGAGAAACTCACGATGTCTATGTGTTATCAGTGATCGGTGAAAGTGAGGTATCCCTTTCTCCACTCAGTGCTGGGAGTGATGTCCTTATGATATCTCAAGAAAAATAATATTCTGATACTTGCAGGGGAAGATGAGTGAATTTTATTTGCATGAAATTACATCCCTGGGTTTCCAAAGTCCCATTTCCCTTAATCCGGCCCTGGAAGACCTGCAGCTGGGGATTCAGTAGAGCTAAAAGCAAAGCCAGTGTCTAAAGTTTCTATTTCATGGTGGAGCTGGGTCTGGTACAGCATTAGGCCAGCTGCCGTCCGTCAGTCCATTGTGTGTGGTCTACATGGCTGTAGGCCATGTGGGCGAATGCAGAGGGAGCCAAGAGAGCTTGCCCTGTGCAACAAGATTCCCAAGGGTCCCCAAACAACAAGAGAGTGAACTTCTTTCTTTAGAAGATTAAACATCTCAAATCTCCCCATGCTTGCAGTGGCCATGCCCACTCTGGCCAATGACCTATTACCAGGTGTGACTAACAGACAAGCACCTTCCCTATTTCACCCAGACTTTATTGGGCATGCTTCTATCCACACCCTCTCCCAGTCCCTTCCCCCAGCGATCTTCCTGCTATTTATAACTAGGTTAATTACAACGGTATCAGATGTACGCATGCCAGAGATCAGGATTGAAAATGATGTTTCCTTCATTTGCTCATTAACATTTTTAACATGTGAACACTATCTTTTCCTATAACAAATTGCTTGTATATGACATATCTGATTAATCTTCATTCTTTTATAATCACAAGATTTCCCCACTTCACTTTCACCAACAAGTAGTTTTTAATTTTCCAATAAAGTATGTCAATATGACTAGAACACACACACATTTGAAGTGCATTCAATTTTGCTTGCCAGTGTAGAAAGCTGGTTCTGGATAAGCATCTGTAAACTGAGAAACACAATCACAAAAATAAACAAACACTTGCAAAGCCTTTTAGCAGGTTGGTGGATGCCTGCGGAGCTGCCATCCTTAGATGATTCATCCAGCTCATTTCATGCCTCCAATTGGAACAGCATTAAACAAAAATGCAAGGAAATTAGGTTCCAATTTTGGTACATGCTAGCAACAAATTCTGTGTATTTCCTTCCCTCCACCAAATGGCAGCATTTCATGCTAAAATAAGGCATCAAATTTCCACTTAAAGTTAGGTCTTCAAACACTGTATCTCAACAATTGACTTGCTGTAACTTCAAATATATTTAAATTGGTAGAATCAGCTACATGCCTATGAATATACAGCCTTAGATTTTAAAGCAAACATTAAGTAATTTTAATTATTATTTTAATTTGGCTCAGATAGCACAAATACCTCATATTTAGATTATTTCTAAAGGGTTTTTTTGTAAATTACAACTTCTTTTAGAAGGAAATATCTATCATATTAAGTTTTAATACATCAAAAGTACAGATAGTAAATCTAACAGAAAAGCCAACAACAATATTCATCCAAAGTTTCAAAAGTTACACATATTTTTAGTTTTGGCACACTTATCGAGATATCATCAGCTATTTCTTTGCTCCTCTAGAAAATAGATCTAGTATTTGAGACAGCGGGGTTTGAGGCAGGGGTAGACAAAAACAGAAGGTGTCATTACAAACCATCAATTTCCCCTCCAGTTTTAAGATCTGGGATAAGAGAATTTGGACTTAATTTTCTAACCAGTCTCTCCTGCTCCTACTTGGAAGCTCCCCGCTCCTCTCACCAAAAACCCTAGCAATGTTCTAAACACAGAAAAAAAGAAAAAGAAAAGAAAGTTTCATTTTGATGTGGCTTATGTTGTCAGAGAGGACTGGTGAGTGTTCTAGTGGTTACAGGGAAAGTTTATCTTTCCCACTCCAGGAAGACGGGCTGCTATTCAGTCATTGTGGATCCCTGTGCAGAGGACTTAAATCACAGCGTGCCTCGTCATTGGCTAGCAGTCCTCCCCAGTTACCTTCTTTCCAGTATTTTGTGGGCAATTCTCAATACTGGCCTATGTTTAAAATGTGCTTGAAGAGAAAAATGTACTATTTTCCCCTTCTACTATCTGGGAATTCAGTCAACTAGGATTTCCAAACCAAATTAACATATCCCCAGCGGGCCTCACCAAAAAGAAACTCAAAGCAGCAGGAAGCAAATTTATGAAGTTGAAACCTGAAACAAATTGTCATGTAACCAAAAGCTGGGGGCTTTCTCAAAAATGAGTAAATTTCCTCTGTTAGACCCAAATTAATCAAAACCTGAAAGAACCAGCTCAGTTGAAATTATAGATGATCTTTGGCTGAAAAGCATTGACTTGTAATCTATTAAAACCTGATGATTAAGTCCTTCTCTGAAATCTTTTATTATAAATTATCCCAAATGTTTCTTCATTCAAAGATTAAAAAGGAAACTTTTTCAAGACTTGCCTATACCCTGATTTGTTTACTCACAGTAGATACTATTCAAAATTAGAAGATGCTCTAATTCAGAAACTCAATAATTTTGGGGATTTTCTGCAAAGATTTTGTGCTCTCTGTTCACTTAGAATAACTTTACGCTATGTAGGTTATCAAAGTTAATTACCTTGACATGGGTTCTGTTGTGAATGGGAAAAAGGATAAAATAGATAAGCTTTGGAGAACTTCAAATACTTGGAAGTATAATTTAAAAGAAATGGGGTCAATATGAATTAAGAAAGTAGATATATTTAGAAACTGGAAATACTTGGATGTATTGACTTAGAAAAGAATCTAGATATGAAATCTACTTAATCACACAAGTCCCAGACCATTAATTACTGTTATATATAATTATTACAAAGAAGAGATTCTCACTTTTCCTAATACTTTGGAAATTTGCCAGTAACAATATGTTTATCCTGTAATGAGAAGCCTTGGTATGTATTTTTTATCAAATCTCAAAGAAAAGTAAAACTGAAAATGGTTCTAATCTAAGGAAAGATTACAAATGCTTTTTTTGTTTGTTTGTTTTTAATCCTCACCGGAGGATATTTTTTCCATTGATTTTCAGACAGAGTGGAAGGGAGGGAGGAGGCAGGGAAGAGAGAGAGAAACATCGATGTGAGAGACACACATTGATTGGTTGCCTCCTGCATGTGCCCCAACCAGGGCCAGAGACTAAACCTACAACTGAAGTATGTGCCCTTGAGCAGGAGTCTGGTCCCAGGGCGGATGTTCTAACCATGTAGCCACACCGGCCAGGTCACAAATGCTATTTCTTGATGTGAGCATGGTTTTCTTACATTTATAATTAGAGTCTGTTAGAAGTCTTTCAGACACTGGTGAGAGATTTCCCTGGTAAACATGAGGAGCAGGGCCTCATGCACAGAAATGTCTAAGTGGGCAGATCAGATGCACAGGTTAATAAAGACATTACAGAAGAGAGTTTCAGCATGAACCCTGCTGCTCTGAGCCCCAGGTCTGAGAGGTGGGTCATGTGCTCTTGCTTATTTGAGCAGAATAGACCACCTGTCAGGTGGAAAATACATCCCAGTGGGAGGTCTGCACCGACACGGAAAGGTTATCATGAACCTCATCCTTTGTTTGCCCTCTTCTTATATTTTATCAGCAGTGGGAATGTTGGATGCTGGTAAAAAGGAAACATGTATTTCTTCTTGAGCAAGCGTCTTCTCACAGAAGTTAACTGTGAGCTGTCTGGACCCAGCTTTCAGGCTCAGCAGGAACCTTAATGAACAGTGGGAATGATGTCTCCATATGCAACTATGCATACTGGAATTGAGGCAAGATAATAGAGCAAATGAAGGATGCTATTGAAAACACAGTTTAAAGTGGAACCTTTGAATGTCTTTCTCCTGGGGATGTGGTAACAATTTGTTACAGCATACATACAAGCAAGCATTGTTTTTATTGTGTTCTTATGAATTCACGATAAGGTGCCAGTGTCTGAGCATATGAAAAGGAGATGATGAATGGAAAGATTAATGTCCTGAGGAAAATGAAGTAGTAGGTGTTTAGGTGCACATGAAAGCTTTTCAATAAATTTCTTGTATCTGGAGCTCATGTTCTTTTATTTGATAAATAGAAGAGCAAGACACTGAATAATTTTATTAGACTTTGCAATACACTTTCCTTATTAATAATAACCTGTTGGAATTCAAAAGCTATCCAGAATTTGTAACAGGAACCAAAGGTGTCCAACTGGTGTTTATGAGGTGGTAGTAGCTAAAAATTCACAGAAAAAGCAGATGTCTGAAAGGAGGGTAGAGACAACAATGTTTTCTATGTAAAATGCACTTTTTTGGCTAAAAGGAAATCTCTTCTGCTCTCATCCTCCCCAACTCAATGTCCTCCAGGGATCAAAGCTGGCTCAGAGCGACCTCTCAGCACCACAATGGTCTTTTCATCCCTCTCTGAAATGTCTGCTTCCTGTAGAATAAAACATTTGACTCTAGCTTAGGTGTGATTCCAGGAAGCAAACCCTGAGAACCAGAGGTGTATTGAAGTGATCTATTAAGGGCAGGCTCCCAGGATAAATTAAGGGAAGCAAGGAGAAGGACAGTAAAGGGGAAGAAGCCAAACTAGGGCAAAAGTTCATAAAAAGGACCAACTTCAGCATAATCAGACTTCTCAACAGCAATACGTGGTTGTTAAAAGTCAATAAAATAATGGTTTCTGAGAGAAAATGATTTTGAAGACTAACTTCTTTGATCAATCAGTTATTAAGTTTAGTGACTACTTCCATTTCCAGCAATAAATAACCTAAAACACACCTTATTAGATAAATAGATAGATAGATATACAAATGATAGATATGTAGATGATAGACAGATAGATGATAGATAGATATATAGATAATAGATGATAGATGATAGATAGATAGATAGATAGATAGATAGATAGATAGATAGATAAAGATATTCCTCTGGTGAGCACATCAGCTAACATTGGAACTGCTTTAGTTAAGTTCTTTAGTTGTAAATGTCTCTGGTATAGAGGTCTGTGGATGAAAAATATCTATAATCATGAACTTTCTCACATATATATACTTTCTAAAAACTGTATGCTGAAAATTAACATCACACAGAGCCATATATTTGCCCCTGGAATATCTGGAAGATACGATTGCAAAATTTCCTAGAAAGGACACATTCTCACATTGTGACTGTAAAGGGTTTCTGTGGACAGTCACTGAAGGATCTTCACATGGCCTCTCCATATTTCATGTTTTCTGGACTTCCAGCCAAAGGGTGTAAGGGTAATCAGACATCTTACCTGCTGCATCAGACCTACAAAAAAGAGGGGCCCTGTACACAAGGAGAAAGCTACCCTGCCTTTATGACCTAGTGGTTTGTTTGGGTCTTTGGAGGAGCAGACATAAGATAGGGTTTAGATGTGCAAGGTATTTATTGGGTGATACACCTGCGAAGGAAAAGGTGTAGTAAGCCAGAGGAGGCAGTGAGATTTGCAGATGGTAATGCAGGTCTACAAAGGATGGAGAGAAGGAAGAAAAGTTGGGTAGACAGAATCTCTGACTATAAGACAATCTAAGAAGGTTTCAGACAAGTTGATGGAGAATCTTTTAGCCAAAGCTGCCTGTCAAAAGAGTCCTACATCTGGTAGGAACTGGCCTGCCTTACTCTCCTACTGCATTCAGTCACTGGCTGAGAGCAGCCCATGGGAAGTGGCCTTTCAGCGTGAACGTGGCAGTGGATCCTGAGTACAGAAGCTGGTTTTGCCTTTCAGTTATGCTCCCCATAGCAAGAGGGATACATTTTCATGTGGCCACACCGAGCCTCAGAGGTCATGCGCATTCTGCTACTTACTTTGCACTGGTTACAAAGGAGCCATAAATTTGCCCAGATTTAAAAGGTAGGGGCATTTAATGGTGACCCTACCTCTCAATGGGAGGAGTGTCAAAGAGTTTCAGTCACTTAAAAAAAAGCTGTCACATCTATCTAAGTGAATATAATAATAATGTTTATAATGTATAAATAAAAAAATATTATGAACACATATTTAAGAAATATGGCAGAAACATGGTATAATGTGCAAAATAAATTATCAAAATTCTTTGCCTCTGGTAAATAGAACCTGTTTTTGAGAAAGGGTATAGTAGTGTACCACTCTTTTTCATTAAAAGATTTTTAGATTACTTAAAAAATTTTAACAATTCTGTGCTTTTTTCTCTTACCAAAAAGATCAAGTCTAAACGTTTAGCTTACAAGATCTTTCGTGATCTGAACTAGCTTTCCAGACTCTTCATAATGTACAGTATTGGTTTTCGTTTCATATGTTTGGCTGTGGCAACAGAGTCTTATGTCTCACTGGCTTCTAAGGCAGCTCAGTAGGTTGGGTGTGGTTCTTCCATACACATCTTCTATTTCAGAATCCAGGCTGAGAAAAATGCCCACTCAAGACATGCTATTCCCTTGCCATAGGGAAATGAATAAGAAAACTGGCAAAACCAACATTTTCTACTAAAAACAGCATTTGTCACTTCTGTTCATGTTTCACTGGCCAAAACGTCAGTGAGGGAGCTTGAGGTGAAGTGGGTAAAGAAGGTGGGATACACACCTCCTGCAGCAAGTCCCGGCTGTAGGTGAGGATGGAAAATGCAGTCTTCACACACATGGTTTCTGTCATAATACAGGCTATATTCATTTTTATGTCAATTTTTAGAACACATCCACCCTCTATTTCTTTCCTACCCCTGAAATTCTATGAGCCAACACACAGAAAAATGTTGAGAAGTTTGTTGGGCCATATAAGTTCAGCCCAGAAGTAAACACTCTGTGACCAATTCTGTCTCCAATTAAGAGTTCACATCTTGATTATGATGTTTGCTTTTAATTAGCTATTTTCCAGAATAATGGGATCTCTGGAAATAGACACAGACATTGTTGAGAATAATGGAGGGAAAGAATATGTGAAGCAAGTGTCTTAGTTTGCTTGAATTGTCAACCAAATACCACAGCCCCACAGTCTGTGTGGCTTAAACAACAGAAATGTAATTTTCATAGTACTGGGGGCTGGAAAGTCCAAGATCGAGGTTTTGGCAGCACGAATCACCTTCTAATGGGAACTCCTTTTGCCTCACAGATGGTCTCTTTCTCCCCACATGGCTTTTCTTTGAACATGCACCAGTCCTCCTGGATTAGCATCCCACCCTTAAGGCTTCATTTAACCTTCTTTACCTCCTAAAGACCCTATTTCTAAATACAGTCACATTAGTGGTTAGGACTGCAACTAGCAGTACAGAATAAGTAAGAAATAAGAATAGTATGGAAGACTCAGATGAGTGCTCTAGAATGAAGACGGAAATTTGGAGAAGAGGAGGAGCTGAGTCTTACAGGTATACCTAAATTTGCAAGATGTGTATGGAAGAACCACAGCCAACCTACTGAGCTGCCTTAGAAGCCAGTGAGACATAAGACTTTGTTGCCACAGTCTAACATACCAAAAGAAAACCAATACTGTGCATTATGAAGAGTCTGGAAAGATAGTTCAGATCAAGGAAGGTCTTGTAAGCTAAACGTTTAGACTTGATCTTATTGGCAAGAGAAAATTTGCAAAGTCTGTGAATTTGTATACCTGAGGATGTAAAGGATTTTGTAAATAGAAAACGACTCTCAATACAATGGCAGTATTTGAAAATAACAAGCATAGTGAAAAGGTGCGAGAGCCTCACCTAAGGTTCCTGACATACACTACCACCTGCCAATCAGTTAACCTCTCTCTTCCACAGCTTCTTGAATGGAATAGAAATAAAACATAAAACTATGCCAATACCATCATTTTTCACTCAGTACAAGTGAAGTCATGTCAAGATGTCAAAGCAAGGATCTGAAAAAAGATACATAAAATATAAAAATAAATGCTGAAGTGGAAAATGCTATGAAAATATTAAGAACAAAACTGCCTTTTGCGATCATGGTCTTTGTTGCCTTACCCTTTTCCTTTACTCTTTCATATTTTCTTCAGCACCAAAACATACAATGAACTCATCTGTTCTCTCACCTGAGTAATTAGTCATCAAAATGTATGCAGCTAGTTGGAAATATATGTGGTTCATTGGAAGTGGTTAGTTATTCGTAATTCTATCCTTAACCCTACTAATATTATTTTCACTTGGACAACTCACTTAGTAAAATTTAAGCCAAAATTCATATTTGATTCTGAGATTTTTAACCAAAGAATAAAATAGAAAAAGTGCTTACACAAGGAAATTTTCTCTAGGTCACTGCACCCTATGATTGTGTTGGTATCTAGACAAGGACAATTTCATTGTAAGAAATAAAATCCCAGCTCTTGCTCTGTAACTGTCCCCAGTGACCAGCTGCTCCAGTGCTGTCCTTCACACGTAAGCCTTGGTACCAGCAATCTGGTCACTTCTTGGGAGTCTATAGTGCCCCCCAGGGCAGAATAAGAAGCCTGGCACTCTTCCAGTTCACATAATCGCACTCTTCTAATTTAACAATCCCTTATACTTTCAATTACTAGTAAATATAACACATCAGTCTAGCAAAGCCTTATGTGCCAGCAGATTGCTATATTCAGGTTTGTTCTTTACCTTCACAACAGGTAAAATTTGCAAAGTCTATGAATTTATAGCCCTAAAGATCCAATGTAAATGCAAACCATAATCAATCCTATCACAGATCTGACTTTGAGTACTTATGAAGACCCTCAGTGCTTCTCCAGCATGCTGGTAGTTTGCCTGAAATGGCATTTGGCCATTGTCCAAAATTTGGTTGCCAAGTGACCTTTCCTGTTTAATGGAAAAGATAAAAAAAAATTATCTTGATCAAAGACACAGAATCTTGATTGGTAGTATCAGAAAGTGAATGTTGAAAGCAGAGCACATAATACTGGATGAGGCCATAAAGCCCCATAAAGGCCACCTGCTTTGTAGTTATTATACCAGATAACAAAAGGGAGACTAGCTCATTGGTGAATTTACTCTTATATGTTTTCAATTCAAATGAAATAACTGTGGATCTAATATAAAAATCTTAGCAATAGATTTCTGATTTCATAAAATAACTAGAACCCCGATGCACAAAAATTTGTGCAAAAGTAGGCTTTCCTTCCTCCAGCTGCCACCCAGGACCTGGGCTTCCCTCCTCCAGCTGCTGGCAGGCACCCGGGATCCAGGCTGGCTTCCCCCGAGCTGCCCACAGGCACCTGGGACCTGGCCGGCTTCTCAGGGAAGGACATCTGGAATGAAGTCCAGAAGACATCCAGTCTAATTACCCTTTTATTATCCTATCTAATAAAAGAGAAACATGCAAATTAACCATCACTCTGCTACACCCACAGCCAATCAGAGCAAGTATGCAAGTTAACCCAACTGAGATGGCAGCAGCCACAGAGCTGGAGCAAGCAGTATGCTTGGTTTGCCCCTGACAATGGAGGAAGCCAAACTTCTTCCCCGCCCTGGTCTGCCTTGGCCTCCAATCAAGGCTACAAAGTTTCAATTACAGAAGATAAATAAATTCCAACAAAGATGGTGGCAGCCACAGAGCTGGAGTGAGCAGGAGGCTTGAATTGCCCCTGGCAATGGAGGAAGCCAAGCTTCCCACCCACCCTGGCCTGCCTTGGCCTCCGCTCAAGGCTACAAAGTTTCATTTTATAGAAGATAAATAAATCCCAGATACCTGCTTCCAGCCAGCCCTGGCCTCCGCTTGGGTCGCTGGGGGTGTATGGCTGGCCTGCAAACCACCACAGGGCCCTCGCCCAGGCTTCCCCATGCCCCAAGGGAACGCCCATCCTGATCCAGGACACCCTTCAGGGCAAACCAGCCAGCCCCCACCAGTGCAGCAGGCCTCTATCCTATCTAATAAAAGAGTAATATGCAAATAGAGCATCACTCCCACACAAAAGATGGCTGCCACCAAGTGGTCAAAGATGGATGCCCCCATGTGGACACAAGTTGGCCGCCACAGGTCTGCAAGGGAGGGCAGTTGTGGGCGATCAGGCCAGCAGGGGAGGGCAGTTGGGAGGGACCAGGCCTGAAAGGGAGGGCAGTTGGGGGTGACCAGGCCGGCAGAGGAGGGAAGTTGGGGGCAACTGGGCCTGCAGGGAAGGACAGTTGGGGGGAACCCAGGCCTGCAGGGGAGAGCAGTTGGGGGGGACCAGGCCTCAGGGGAGGGCAGCTGGAAGGGATCAGGCTGGCAGGGGAGGGCAGTTAGGGGTGACCAAGCCTGCAGGGGAGGGCAGTTAGGGGCAATCGGGCTGGCAGGGGAGCAGTGAGGCATCAATCAGACTAGCAGGGGAGTGGTTAGGGGGTGATCAGGATGGCAGGCAGAAGTGGTTAGGGGCAATCAGGAAGGCAGGCAGGTGAGCAGTTGGGAGCCAGCAGTCCTGGATTGTGAGAGGGATGTCTAACTGCATGTTTAGGCCTGATCCTACCGGGATCAGGCCCAAACAGGCAGTCGGACATTCCTTGAGAGGTCCCAGATTGGAGAGGGTGCAGGCTGGGCTGAGGGACACACCCCTCCCCACCCCCACACCCCCCACCCCCACACCCGTGCATGAATTTCATGTACGGGGCCTCTAGTTATAGATATAACATTGTTTAATCACATGTCTACAATATATATCTTACACTTTACTTTGAATATCTATACTTTAAAATGCACAACAACCCTTTCTGTTCAAGTTAATTCTCCCAACAACCTTTAAGTAGTACCATGTGGGTCAACCCTGACTAGAGTGGCTAACGATGATTTTGTTCTCTTCGTGGTGTTTTCATAAAACCTAGTCCATTGCCAAATAAGTAGAATGTGTATATACTACTTTATTTTGTTCTTTAGATCTTCTCCTTCCCATTAAACCTTAAATTCTTTACCTACATTTTATTGTCCAATGGAATTTAGGGCACAGGGTACCCATTACGTGAATGCTTATAGTTGAAAATATTTGGCCCTGAGAGTTAACTGATTTGAGTTATCGTAGCTAGGTAATGAAAATACCAAATCAAATGTAAGTTTTCTGACTCAGTGTGCAGTCAGCTTTTCTACTCATTACAAAATTACTCTCTAGAGAGGAGATCTGCCTGAGCCGGCCTTTGGCCAACCTTTCTGAATGGAATACATCATGAAGTAGAGCATGCCCTTCCAACCCAAAATAGCTTTACTGATCTGAGAATGAACCAGGTGTGTGTGTGTGTGTGTGTGTGTGTGTGTGTGTAAATTTGGAACTAGAGGTAAATCCTATTAATACACAAATCCACAGTATTGGGGAGGGTTGTATTATGATAGAAATGGAAAAAACAGCTAATGGAGTACTTGGTGCTGAAAGACAAAGAAAGGGACTTAGCAAATGATTTTATATAAGCAAATTAATTTTTAAAACATAACCTTATTTTTACTGCACATCAGACAATCCTAGAAGCTTAAAATACCTTATTAATAAGACACTGAAGGCATATTCTAGCCATTCCAAATCTAAATGTTTGGGTGATTTTTGTATGTTTTCTTTTTCCTTGCCAGGCAGAAATTATTAGATTTTGCAATCTGCTAAAATTACCACAATTTACCTATTTGGTTTTTGGTAGTTCAATTTTGGGAAATCACCAGCATAAGAAATACGGAGGCTTTAGTAATAAATACTTATGTTTGCAACTTATATTAAATTCAGCACAGCCCTGGAGATTAATATGCTCTGCTTGATGAGAAAAAAAGTTCAACCAAGATACGTGCAGACACTTGGTTTTGTTTGCTGTGAGAAGCTCTACTTGGCAAGCATTTGCCAGCTTTATTAATTCTTCCCGACTGTTGGATCTTCCTGTTGTTTATTTGTTTGTTACCATCAGCAGACTTCTTTTGCAAATTCTCTCAATGTTGCCATATGTTGCTGCCTGCCATCCGTCAGGAGTGGACTGGAGCAGCCAGCAGAGGAAATTGAATTATGGCAGAAATGAAGAAGAATGTAACTCTTTCTTTCTTACTGAAACACAATTTGTTCTTTTCAGCTGGTGATATGGAATTAAAGAGAATTGCTCCATGAAATAATTGTGGTACCATCCAAATGGACAGTTTCAGTGCTAACTTTTTACAGAACTTAAAGCATAAAATATCTCATAGCTCACACATCAACATTATGTTCAATGAGTTTCTTTATATTTTAATCCCACGTGGTAAATGATCTACGTATATTTCCTTTTTAGGAGAAAAACTTATAGTTAGATTGTTTTGTTGTTGCTAATAGTTTTAATAAGAAACTATCACAATTAAAATTTCTCCCTAAAATCAGGATAAATCTATTGAAAGCTCTTCAATAACATGCATGATTATGCAAGGGATTTTTTTTCTAAATACTAAAAGTATTCAGATAGTGTTTGAAAATAAATATGTTGCAAGATAGACTTAACCAGAAAATCAAAAAAGAAGTCCCATGTCTATCTGAGTATATAAAGTGCTTCTACTTTATATACTACAATAAAGACATTCATTGTCTGAATTTTAAATTCTAGATACCTGGAGAAAAAGCATTGTGGAAAAAGAAATTAGGTTTTAGTGCTTATTCTGCCTGAAAGTTAGTATTATTTGTTAGCCAGGTTACATAATCTATCTACCTCAGTTTCTTCCTTTAGTCAGTCAGTATTTAGTGTATACATAATAAGGCCAACAGAAAGATTATCAGGTACTCTGACTTGAGAATCTGTTTGATAAATATCAAGGAGATGAATCAGACAGAGAAGTCAAAGGAAGAAATAGGAGAGGAGAACAAGAGATAGCAAGTACAACAAATTGGGTTTTTACTGTGAAGAAGGAGGGAAGACAGTGGAGCTAAGTAACACAATGATGACTTCATTTTTAAGGTATACATCTGATTATAGAGTAGAAAATAGTGACAAAGGAGGGATAAGGCAAAGGAGGCATGGAGACTAGTAAGGCTATCTACATATATATAAAAGCTTAAGTGACCATTTGACCGGTACCTATGACGTGCACTGACAACCAGGGGGAAGACACTCAATGCACAGTCATGGAAACATGGAACAACTGATGAATCTCAGAGGGAAGGGGTAAGGGGGGAGGGCGGGAAGAGATTAATCAAAGATCTCATATGCATACTAGAGGCCCAGTGAAGACGTGCATCGGTGGGGGTCCCTCAGCCTGGCCTGTAGGGACTGGGCCGAAAGTGGCAGTCTGACATCCCCCGAGGGGTGCTGGATTGTGAGAGGGCACAGGCCAGGCCGAGGGACCCCACTGGTGCATGAATCTGTGCACCGGGCCTCTAGCCTATATAACACACACACACACATATATATATATGTGTATATATATATATATAAAAGGCCAATATGCTAAGTGTCCCTCTGCCCATCCGACCAGTCACTATGATTCTAACTGACCACCAGGGGGCAGACAGTCAATGCAGGAGCTGCCGTGACATGCACTGGTCATTTACAGAGAAATGGCAGCGTGGACCTGGCACCCACAAAGCAACACTCGGGTTCCTCCAAGTGGAACACTGGCCCCACCACCAACCTGGAGCGACAGCCCACCAAATGATAGCCAATGCTGCTGAGACCCCATGGCCAGCCCAGGAATGGTTGCTGTGGGTGCCAGGTAATGATGTAACATAGCAACGCCCAGCTTCCTCTCCCTAGCAACTAGCCTCCTTGCAATTTCTGCAGCCCAGGACACGGCTTGCTTTATAGTCAGGTGGAAACATTTCACATTGTAACCAAATGTCTGTAAAGCATTTTCACGTGACTTATCTCATTTGATCCTCACAGAAGTCCTGGAGTAGGTAGATAGGAGACTCTGTGGAATCCTATTTTCTTTTCAGTAGCCTGAAAACAGGATTTAAAAAGCTTAGCAACTTGACCCGACTGAAAAGAAGTAAGAAATGGTGGACCTTGAAAATGACATCAGGTTTTCTCACTGCACAGAATATAGTCAAACACTGCTATAGTTACATATTTTACCCTTTGTTCTCCCTGCATGATCTACAATAATAATCTGCTTCGTGTTGATATTTAGAGCTGTGTTGCTAACAATTACCTGAAAGAGAAGTCAGGTGCTTCACTGGGCTGGAAAAAGTTTAGCTAAATCAGAAAGCAGGTCTAATTAAGCAAGTTTACTCTATAAAAGGCTAAATTGACTCACGCATGCATCCTATCTAATAAAGAGGGAATATGCTAATTGACCCTCATGTTGTCACAAAGATGGTGGCACCCACATCCAATAAGGAGAGAAGATGCTAATTGATTGCCCTGCCCTCAAAGATGGTGGCACCCACAGCCACAAGATGGCGGCGCCCAGTCCCCTCAACCCCGCCAGGGCGGCAGGCATGTGGCATGGCCGGGCCTGCCCCCTGACTATTCTCTATGTTCCAGGCTTATATAAAGCCTACTATCTACTAAATTCATTTGGATGTTTAATAAACATCTCATAATAAACATCTTTAAAATCAAAGCCTTGATGTTTCTCCCAAACCCCCTTCTCTCCTCTTATCATCTCACAAATGGTTATCCAATACTTCCAGCTCCTGAGATCAAAAGCCTGGGAAGCATCCTTGCCTCTCCTCTTTTCCTCACAATCCACCCAAACCATTAGCAAATTCTGATGGTTTTAGCTTTTAAATCTATCTCCTTTCTTCTGCTTCTGCTGATACAAATTTGGGATCCATTGGCTTGGAGATAGAATTTATAGACATAATAAAGGATGATACAATTTAAGGAATAATTATAGATACAGAAGTTCAAAAACTAAGCTATAGAGCATTCTCAGGATAAACGGTTGGGGAGGAGAGACAAGACCAGCAAAGGAGACCCAGTAAAACAGGTGGTGAGGTGGGGAAAAGAGCCTATAAAATAATGCCTTAGGGACCAAGTAAAGGAAGTGAAAGGCTGATCAATTGCTCCAAATTCTAGCAATTGGATGAGTACCATGGGGGCAGGGATTAGACTCGACTAGCCTGGCTTACATTCATTGTGGCCGTTTTCAGGTTATTGGTGACTTGGCTAAAGTGGTTTCAATGGGATGATAAAGACAAAAGTCTGACTGAACTAAATCCAAAGGAAAATAAGAGGTGAAGAAATGGAGAAGGAGAATACAGATTATCCTTTGAAGAATTTATCTCCATAAAGATGCAGAGAAATGTCAGCAATTGATAGAGAGGGTTGTGGGCTGAAGAGATGACTAGGTTACTCTTTTATTAAGTATAGAAGTTATTACAGGATATTTGAGGAAAAAATGAATCATTGAATCAAGAAAAAATGGAAGAATTATGGAACAAAGTCCTTGAGTAGGTAGTGGTAGATGACTCCTACGAGTTGTAGGTATTGATGATTGTGAATAGCATAGACCATTCATCCACAGTAATAATATGGAAGACACTGTGTATGTGCTCAAATGCCTGAACAGAAATTTAAAAGTACATAATCATTTTTCACAATTCTTCAATAGGACTTGGGTTGAAAGGAAAAGTTGCCATTAGTTCTGAGCTATTTAGGTCTCTTATTAAATATAGGATAAGTTAGAAGAATCTTATTTAATCTAAACATGAGTTCAGATGTATTTATTCCTTTATCTAGAGAGGCTTAAATTTTCTTCCACAACAGGTTTTCTACTCATTTTTCATGTTGATGGTCTCCAGACCCAGGCAGAATTAAAAGTTATGGAGTTTCACTTGTACACACAGTTTTAAACAATGTTTCCAAGTTTTGCTGAGCTTTGGAAAGTATGCTGAAGGTTTATTTTGTGTTGAGGGCAAAGGTTGACTTCTTTCTTATTACAAACTATTCCTCTACTTCAATCTTTCCATGAAACAAGAGGCAGAAAATCCCTCTTCAGAAAATCATAGCCTTGCAGGGATACAGAATTACAAGTCAAACAGGTATACCTTAGGAAAAACAAAAGTTAATAGCAAGTGACCTTATTTGCATGTACATCTTATCAAACAATACTCTTCTAGGTTTGATGGATTAGTGGGAATATGATTTTTCCTTAAGTCCTATGAGTATGTTCTTGTTACTATCTTTCCTAACCTCACCTGTCAGTGAGACCCTGAGCAAAGCAGCATTTACGTAAGATGACAGAAGTATCTAAGATTCATTACACATATGCAAATATGCTTAAAATCATAATAAAGGATGACAAAATCTGGCAAATCCTGACCTCTTCACTAGATATGAGAGAGAAAATAGTCCGGGAAAACTATGACCATTATTCTTCAGGATTCACAAATAAGAAGATAAGTGATCAGGATTAATTGTGAATAATATAAGCCTTTCCAAAAATAATAGGACAGAATGAAAAAAATAAGCATACTACTTATGCTTATTTTAGCATAGAATACATTAGATTAGCATATATCATTAAGCATGCAAAAAAAATATAAGAACTAAACTTTTTGAGAATCCAGGCTATATTTACAAATTTTTGTTTGGAATCATTGTGATACATTCTTCTGTCTCTACCCTGAGTAAGAGATCAATGCTAATAATTAATGTAGGTAATCTTCAGACAATATATTTACTTTGTATGAATGATAGCTGATAAAATTCCAAATATTTTCTACAGAAAGTTCAATTACCTCCTTTTGAATGTAAAAATATAGCAGTGACTTTAATATATAGAAGAATAACATATAAGATTTAAACTCATCCACCCATAACACATATTTAAGTGTGAATAAATGCATGTATTACCCATTTGTAAGGAAAGAACTTCCCAAAAGTGAACATTGTACACACCTTGGTCACATATTCTTTATTCATTTTATTATTAATTTGATAAATAGATTTTTAAAAAGAATCCTAATGTGATTTCAATTAATCATGATTCTCTATGCATTATCAATATTTGAGTGCCTGCTGTATGGAAAGTACCAACATTTTTGAGGACCTGCTCTCTAGAAAGTCCTTACTAGAGGTTCAGTATGCAACGATAATTAGGGAATGTATCTGTTTTCAAAACTCATAGTATAATGAGCCTTACTAAATTTAAATACTAGAAAAGTGGAATTAAAAATTTTCAATCTCTGAAAGATAAAGATATTAATACTTTTTACATCTTTCCACAATCTTTTGAGAAATGATGCATATTTTAATCTATTTTCTGAATGTTATTTTAAGTTTGATTTATTATTCTTATTAAAGTAATACATGCATACAATTTAAAAACCTATGGGCTTAAAGGCCAATAGTTTTCTGCTTTACTGCTCACCCTCTGCTGCTCTCACTTAAGGAAGCTCTACTGTTTACAGGTTTTCACTGTTCTGATTTCTAAGTATTACTCACCATGGAAATCTATAATTAATGAAGAACCTATATCAGAGTTAGTGGTCATTACTAATTTTATGTATTAATGATTCTGTGAAATCTTAGGAATTAAATGTCTATGTGCCAAACATTTTGTAATAGAAAGTGAAAATCTTTACAGTATATTTGATCAATTTTTTTTAGAAATGCCTGTAAAAACAGCTGCAAAAGGAATTGATTGACAGAAATACTAAAAAAGAAAGACATCATGAATGGAATCTATTTTTTGTTGACATTTGTAAACCATTAAGACACCTTCTTACCAATATAGGTAAAGTGTAGGCCCTGCTAAAAATCAATTACACAAATCTGTTCTTACAATAAGAAAATATAAGAGATGGCTAAATTGCTCTGATGCTTAGAGAAACATAAAGCAAACAAAATACTTCAGAAACATTGCAGAAATAGTTCAAATAATAATAGTATACTGATTTTTGGTGATGTTTTCAATTTGTATATATATATAAAACTGTGACTCCTAAAAACACTGAATATTCAGCTTTGAAGTTCAATCCTGGGTTATTCAAAACCCAAAATTAGAATCTTTTGAATAAAGGCTAGGAAAGAGTTACTAAAGAGAGTTAACGCAAAGACTTATCTCCTTATTTCATCAGAGTCTCTACACAGATTCTGATTTCCAATTGAGGTCTATCTTGACTCCTGTCTTCTGTAAACCTTCCTCAGCTAACCCATATTGACAAAGGTTTCATTCTTCCAAATTCTCATATCCATAACTTTGCGTGTGTGTGCTAATCCTCAACCCAAGGGTATTTTTCCAGAGAGAGTGGAGGAGACACAGAGAGAGAAACATCAATATGAGAGGGATACATCAATTGATTGCCTCCTGCACGTGCCCTGACCAGGGCCAGGGATGGACCCCACAGCCTACTTACTTGCCCTTGACTGGAATTAAACCCAGGATCATTCAGTCTGCAGGCCGATGCTCTATCCACTCAGCAAAACCTGATAGGGCATCATATCTGTAACTTTTGCTCCACAATTTTGCACTTGATTATACTGCTTTCATGCTGTTTTATTATTTATTGGTTGAATATGCATTTTGTTATCTTCCTATTTAGACTGTGATTTCTTAAAAGCACACATTTTTTATCTTATTCAGCACCTACCTAATGATGGACTCCTTATAATCATCCAAGATCATTGTTGATTGATTTGAATGTAATAATGGAAATTAGGAGAGTTGTTATTGGTTAAAATATTAATCATATGAAATAAAACCTGAATTGTAATTATGGAACTTGAAAGAATATAGAAATTGATTGATAATCTTGACCTTTTTTTAAAAAATAATCCAATGAACATGTGATAAAAGCTCATAGTTTTCTACCTTTTAAAAACTGCACAAGCACATTTACAACCTAATTGAGCATATACTTTGGCAGCATTCACCGAACCTTAAAACATAACCATGGAATGCCCACTTTATAACCCATGGCTATTCTAATGAATGAAAAAAACAAATAAAAATATAAATTCTTTACAATTTTTTCATACAGCAAATAGATCCATAAATACCTAATGAAGCAATATGTAGAGAAATGTAATATTGTCATAAGTATAATGCTTTGAGAATTTGTTTTTGTTACTTAATTCTCAAACATCTTATAAATATATGTTGATACTTTCAACCCATATATAGTTGACATTATTCCATATAGTATCTTTCAGTGCACTTATGTTTAGGTCATACTTGTTTGTGTTACTGAAAATATCCCTCTTGATTAAATGGGAAAACTAATAAAGACATTTCGAATACAATGGGAAGCTCTAGCCGATTTGGCTCAGTGGATAGAGCGTTGGCCTATGAACTGAAGGGTCCCAGATTTGATTTCAGTCAAGGGTACATGCCCTTGTTGCAAGCTTAATCCCCAGTAGGGGGCGTGCAGAGGCAGCTGGGTCAATGATTCTTTCTCATCATTGTTGTTTCTATCTCTCCCTCTCCCTTCCTCTCTGAAATCAATAAAAAATATATTTTAAAAAATACAGTGGGAATACTATAAAGTTTAACCAGATATATCAACAGTTATTATGCACTAGATACTGTGTAGGATTAAAATGTCATAGTAATATCTTATTCCTATCCTTGAAGATAATTAGAATAAAATAAAAAGTAGTGTATTATTTTTAATTTACAGGTAGCGTTTAGCATAAAAGTAATTGAAGAGAGCCAAGGAGAAGGTCATAATTTATAAGAAGGTAATAATTAAAGTGGATAAACTAGGCTTTGAAAAAGATTGAAGAATCTATAGTATATTCTTCAGAATACTTTTTTCATTTAGTCAACACTTACATAATGCATGCCTACTATGGGCCAGAGATAATTGTAATAGTAGCAAATCTTCAACTTTTTTCAGTTACAGTTTATGGTCACTATTTTTCTATATTAGTTTCAGATCTACAGTAGTTAGACAATCATACATTTTCTAAAGTGTTCCCCCAATATTTCTAGTACTCACCTAGCCCCATACTTGATTACAATATTATTGACTATATTCTCTCTGCTGTAATTTACATCTGTTTCTACTTTGTTCATTTATTTTTTTTCTTTAGATTCCACATATAAGTGAAATCATATGGTATATCTTTCTCTCTGATGAGTTTAGGTAATATAATCTATAATAATAAAAGCATAATATGCAAATCAACCGAACGGCCGAACAGCAGAACGACCTTCCCGACAACCATGCTATGACATGCACTGGCGCCAGGCCAGCCCAGATGGGTGTGATGTGATTGGTCAAGGGCCCCGCCATCGACCCATGATCACCAGCGGAGGGAGACCCAGGCCACCGGCTGGCGGGGCAATCATTTGGGGGGCTCCACAATTGCCCCAAAGAGGGAGGCCTAGGCCACTGACCAGCGGGCTGCGGTGGGTAGACAGGGCTTCTTTCTGTGGGGTGATCAATCGCGGAGCCCTGGCCGAGTAGGCAGGGCCTCCCTCTGCGGCGCTATTGATAGCAGAGCCCGGGCCAGGGGGAGGCCCAGGCTACTTGGCCCGCGGTGCTGCGGCAGGTGGGTAGGGCCTGCCTCTGTGGGGCGATGGATCGCGGGGCTCGGGGACTGTGAGAGGGCACAGGCCGGGCTGAGAGACCCCCCTCCCCTGAGTGCACGAATTTCATGCATCGGGCCTCTAGTGTTTAATATAAAAGTACAAAGGAATTTAAAGAAAAAAACAGTTTTAATAATAGCTTATAAAATAATTGCAAACAAAATCTTAAAATATGTTACACTATTGTTTTGATTGATTGCAACAATTTTTAGAAGGAAAAGACAATTATTTTAAATTGAAACAATATTATGAAAACAGATCATTTAGACATGCTGTCTCTTCTTCCTATTGATTAAGATAATTATCAATATTCCATACCTCATGCATTTAGTATGAAGCTTAAGTAGATTAGACCTTTTAACTAATTTGTTATTGGAAGATGAACTTGCTCAGCTCAGTAAGTATGAAATATATATACTTCCAGGAATTAATTAGCCTGATTACTGTTTTCTAAAGTACTCAGTATATCCCTAGGAATCCTAGTCCAAAGAAATGTCCCTGCAGTAAAAATAAATTTCAAGCCACAGGCTCAGATGTGCAAGAATGCAATTTTCTATACTTTTAATAAGTATAATTTCTAATTTGAGTCTCCATCCCAGCTGATGATAGAAATACAATTTAATTCACTCAATGAGCCTGGCATACAAGAGGCATCCTGTCTGGATTGTCTTTGTCTACCGAAGGTGGCATCTTCTGAAGTGTACTAGTACTCTTTCTTTCCTAACGTTTGGTGGTGAGGCCATACAGGCACCCCCACACTGTCATGGAGCTAGGACACATTCTCTTGGCTTTTATTCCTCAAATCTCCATGTTTCTCCTGTGACACTTTCTCTTCTCTGTCCAGTTCAGAAAAGCAAGCATTACTGAATTTCTTAAGAGGATACATAATCATAGTGTCTGGGTTTTTTGTTGTTGTGGTGGTGGTGGTGATTTTTTAATTGATTTGAGAGGTGTGGGGGGAGAAAGAGAGAGACATTGATTTGTTGTTCTACTTATTTATGCATCCATTGGTTGCTCCTGTGTGCACCCTGACCTGGGATTGAAACTGCAACCCTGGTGCATTGGGTTAACACTCTAACCAACTGAGCTATCTGGCCAGGGCCATAGTGTCTGTCTTAAAATTATGAATCCAAAACTCTTTCAGTTTAGCATTCTTCAAACTTAATACAGGAAACTTAAAAAGAAATTGAACAGTTATTAGTACTTATCAGAACCAATGTTAGCAGTAAAAGCACTATTAAACTTTTTGCCATTGTTTAAATATAAGGGAGTCCATCTATTTTTATAGATGTTTTGTTTTTGAAAAAAAAATATTTAAAGTAGGTACTCAGTGAACAGAATAGGACATTTTATTCTAAATCCAAATTATGTAATTTTGAAATAGTTCCCTTGTTCCAGGAAATATCTACAGTCTGCACCATAAATCCGACACCATTAACAGGTAATGAATGGCCTTTGTCACAGAGAAAGAGAAGTTTGCCTGCCATGTAATGTCATGCTTCAGAGTTTCATTAGGCTTATATGTAGTCTTACTAGTTAGATCTCAAAAGCCTAAGACCTTTTCAAGATTTTACCTTTTTGCATCTAGTCCACAATTATACCATTATTTTAATGTGTACTTTTTAGTTATGAATAAAGTTTTAAATTTAAAACAGGAAATTAAAAAGTAGATAAGTATATATTTGTTTTTGTTAAGTATGACTCTACATTCTAGAATCAGCATCTTATTTAATTTTATGCCAAAATCAATATTCCTTGGGAAACAGTATATAAATTTATGATTGATGATATCATAATTACCTTATGAATTGCACTCTGCATCGACAAGCAAAAGAAATTATGTACATTAAAATTCAGTTTCATCTATAAATTTGAAATTTTCCTGATTTAGTTAAGACTTTAAAAAAATGATGTTCATAATTTGTAAGTGTGATAAGGGTGAGTCATGATAATGAGGTGAGGAAGTCTTTATGTGAGTGCAGATAGTCAATGATATGTTAATATTTGATTCTCCAGAATGGAGAATTTCTGCAACAACAAAAGCATTAAGATTACTGCAAGTAATGTGAGGAACATATAAACTCTGAGATTATGTGAGTCAAGACAAATGCCTAGATGGTATGACAGAATAAGTATTGTTCATGTCACTAAAATTATATAGTCATTAAAAATGTTACTTTTACAGAATTTATGCACAATGAAATATGTTGATTTTTACTATTGAACTATATGTTTTTAAAGATAGGATTTCACTATGCAAATATTATTATAGAATATTTTATTATATGAATCAATTTAAAATACAAGAGAAACAGACTCAAAGATACAGGGAACAAACTGAGGGTTGACAGATGGTAGAGAGGTTGGGGACCAGGTGAAAAGATAAAGGGATGAAGAAGTACAAATTGGTAGTCACAAAACAGTAACGGGATGTAAAGTGCAGCATAGGGAATATAGTCAGTAATATTGTAATTACTATATACGGTGCCAGGTTAACTAGTTAAATAGAATTATCAAGGGGATCACTTCATAAATTATATGTCTAACCACTCTGCTGTACACCTGAAACTAATATAAAATAATATTGAATGTCAACTATAATTTTAAAAAATAAAAGTATCATAAAAAATAAAATACAGTAACATTGGAATATATAATTTCTATGATTTTGTTTTTCCCAGATATAATGCTAATAAAATGTGAATTTGTGAGACTCACAGTTTGAAAGTCACTCTCATTGGTGACTAAGGAGAGAAGATCAGAAATCATTCTCTAGCTCTGATTGACTGCTTGCCATTTGGCAAGAAACGTAATTGTTTCTCAAATTAATCCATTTATAATAAATGCCTGCATTCTGAAGAAATTTTATGAGTCTATCAAGATAAAACTGTTGTAACAAGTTACATTCAAGGTGTTCCTAAAGTGTCAATATTTATGTGAAGTTTTTTTTTTCATTATTAAGCTATTACCCCACCATGTGCTAAAGTCTGTTGGAGGTGCTAAAAATTTAGGGATATCTATGTTTGATCGACTTCTGCCCTATAATAACAGCATGTTTTGGGATAATTGTGTTGGGTAGCATTTGCTTTGCCATTAATGGAAATAAAAACAAACACTATTATTCTAAAATGACAAGATCAGTATCAATTTTAATGATCATGCAGAAACCTTTTTTGGGCACCTGTCCATCTCTGTATTGATAATCAAACAGCATCTCAGAAGTAGTGTAGAATACAGTTCACATACACAAGAGCTCACAGAATGCAAATTGAGTGCCTTAAACTCAGTCAATGTTGGTAATAAAACTGGATATGCAGGTGCAAAGACAGAGACCCCAATATGCCAATTAATTTCAAGTCTCCAATGTCTCCCAGTCAATTTCATAAGAAATCTCATTGGTGCAGTGGGGATTTCTCTCCACCAAATTTTATTTTGGTGTTAAAGTTCCATCAGCATGATGACAAGCTCTAATTGTGCAAAAGACAAACATAGAGTTAAGGATGGTCTTTATCACTAACAGAGAACAGTTGGGGGCTTACAAATGGAAACTCTTGTTATATATAAGATTTACCATTTATCCACTGTACTTATTCATAATTACTATTATAAAATAAATTTTATTAAATATGACAACATTACTTTCAGGTTCTTGTTTTATTTTTTGAGGTAGAGCCTGATCATTATTTAGATAAAAATATGGAAACTTTTAATTAGGTTCACATCAAATGGGCTTTTTCATGGATCAATTCATTTTGAATAATGAGGAATATCTTTATGTAGCAAGACCAGAACTCAAAATCACTGCACTTTCAAAACTTAAACCAATGATCATATAGTACCATGGGTAATTTAAATGGCCTTGAAAGCATATCATAGATTTAAGTAGATACAAAGATCCTAATCTCTGTAATCTGCCTTGAACAAATGATAGCCAAGGTATAATAAAAGAATACTGAGAGGGTGACATATTGTGTTTAAATTATTTTGTTGCAAACAGATGCCCATAAAATTAGAAAAGTGAAACAATAATTGCATACAAACTATAATAAAAGACTATGCCTCTGCCTGTACATGATGTGTTACATTTTTTCTGACAACATATATCTTGGGTTTTTTTTTTTAAATCTATGTATATAAAAGCCTAAGCAACCAACCAACCAAATGACCAGAACGACTGGAATGACCAGAACGATGGTCACTATGATCACATTGACCACCACGGAGTAGATGCTCAATGCAGGAGCTGCCCCCTGGTGGTCAGTGCACTCCCACAGCGGGAGTGCTGCTCAGCTGACTGACCAGTCTTGGCGGCCCACCAGCCTCGCTGCAGCCACTCACTACCTCAGTAGCCCTGCAGGTCCAATCTCTGGAAAACTGGCCAGGCACCAATGGACCAGCACCACCAGCACAATCCTGACAGCACTGCTGGCCTCCTGGAAGTCAGTCTCGGGCACTGCGGCTGCTTCCCCTCCCTAGACACTCGGCAAGGAAGAAACAATATAAAAGCAACTGCCAGGTGGCTCCCGACAACCAGCACGAATGTCAGCAGGACAGATCCAGATCCCAGGCTGGCAAGGGCGTTCCACTGCCTGCCTGGAGGGCCAATTGTGCTCCAACCTCTCCCATACCCCTGGGGACCCCACCCTTGCACGAATTCGTGCACCAGGCCTCTAGTATAATTATAAAGTAATCCCTGTTCAAACACGGTACACTTGGAAAACATAAAAAAATATTTCAATTACACAAAAATCACTGATAATACTGCCAGAGGACTACATAATGATCAGCAGAGATGATGATTACTTTGAAGTCTGGAGGTGGCTATTCACCAAACTCAGCAGAGCTCTAATAATGACAAGAAAAGTGCTCACTATTTGGGTAGCCACAGAGAAATGAAGGTGCTAGATGCATGCATCAGTTGTTGTTGTTTTTTTCCTCCCAGGAAAGTTGAGAGCTGATGTTTTCACTCACTCTGCTGTGCAGGGGGAGGTTTCTATGGCATCTGCCAGCCTGTGCTGCCATCTCCTTTCTCCTCTAGGTGGCTAGACTGCACCTTTCCCATCAGAGCTCCAAGACTGGCAAGAGAGAAGCCAGTCCTCTGGAGAGCCCTCTCAGAATAGTTGGGGTGATAGATGCACAAATAAGTGCTTTCTGTTTTATGGATAGACCTGATACAACAATGAGGGGCAAATTGCTCATAACTTTCTTATTCCTGCCTGCTTGTTAGAGACATTTCTTCCCTTCAGGAACAGCATGTGATCCACCTCCGTCTGAGGAAAGAAAAAGGCTGTCCCTAGCCAGCCTCCTCAGTTCCTCCAGAGAAAAATGTAATTAAGCCTATGGACCAACTAATGATTTTCACTGGTCCTTATGCCCTTAAATCTCATCTCACCAAATCAAATACCTTTTTAGTAACTGGGAAACCTTAACCAAGTTGCCTCATGCCAAGTAAACTTCTAACCTCTTCATGGCACTGTTTGACCAGGTTACAAGATTAGCAAAATAATTTATATCCACCATTCTACAAAATTATTGTGATCACTTCTTAGAAAATACAGATACTAGCAACTCTACCCAGAGATTCTGACTCAGATCATCAGAAGGAATCTGGATTTCAGCAAAGTTCCCAAGAATACTGTATTTTGATGGGGATTTTCCAAACACCATGCTGAGATAGACTATTCCAAGGAAAATAATTAACTAGCAACATCTGGATGTTTGAGTTGGTTTATCAGGCCTTCTTATTAAATGCCACTATAAAAGTTTCCTCAAGCTACTCTTTCTCCTAAAAAAGTACAGGCCTAAAATTTTGTAATCATCACATTTTCTAAAAAACTCCTTGGGGATTTTTTTGTAAAGAACCAGAACCCAACGTTGACTATATCTTTTTGACATAAGAGCCAAAACATGACTTCTAGAGCAGAGCCAAGCATGATAGGTAGATGATAGATAGATAGAGATAGATAGATAGATAGATAGATAGATAGATAGATAGATAGATAGATAGATGATAGATAGATAGATAGATGATAGATAGATAGATGATAGATAGATAGATGATAGTTATAGACCTATGTAATACTATATCTATATATACTATATCTACATTTACTATGAATATCATATTTGCTTATCTGCTGAAAGTGAAATTTGGGTGTGGTCAATTCACATATAGCTAATATAAAAAACAGTGAAAACCATAAATCTATGCATGTTCATTTTTATTTCTTAAAAGAAAAAGAATGTGTGCCCTGTATGTTCCACCCACATGTTTTTATGGTGTAGACACCAAATATGATTTCACTGGATCAGATTGCTCAAGCTCATTAATATTAATATTCTTTATTTTTAAGATATAATGAATCAGTCTAAATGATAAAACACTCAATGGCAAAGTAAATCAAAATTTATATCTCCTAGTGTTTGTCTTTTCCTTCAGTAATTACTCACTGATTAGAAATAAAGATTACATTAGGGATAATTTATTTGTCATTATTATATAATATAAATAAGCTTATACAACAAGACTTAACAATGATATATGAGAGAAGACTGCAGATTGGCGTGGCTGAAAGCTCAAGTTTTCCATTGCACAGAGAAAAGGCAGTGATTCCTCAAGTGCTAGGAAGAAAAAGAAAGTAAATACTTTCAAGTATTAGCTTAGAGCTAAACTCTCATTCCCAGGTCACATGTTTGAAGAAAACCTCTTCCTGCAGACTTTGGGGCATCAGAAAGCCATGACACCTTTAGAGCCCAAACTTTGGCAGGATGTTGGCCAGGAGATCTTTAAAACATTGATGGAAATGCCACACTATATTTTAAAATATAGATTATTTTCTCCATATAGGGTCACATTTTTCTTTGTTTTCATGGTATTGTATGTTCTTGAAAAATGTGTACACATTTTCCTATTTAAATTCTTACACTAAGGGAATAAGGAGTTGAGCACAAGAAGGCTACTAAAATGCAAAGAATGGTTTTCCTCTCACATTGCAACACTATTAGAAAAGAAACTATCCTGGCTCGTCATAGCAAAACCTGGCCTGTGCCACTGATGTCACCCTGTGTGAAAATTAAGATTAAATAACCCAGAGTCATAATAAATGAAGGAGCTTCCCTTTTATGACCCAATTTCTAAGGGATCAGTATAAGAAAAAAAACATCTTCTATCCATATGTATCTCTTATAAGGAAGTTAAACTATTCTAAGCTGAACTATTGCAATCTTGGAGACAACAGGCAGACCACATCCATGTGGTCTGAATGTGGGGAAATCCCTTAAAAGAAATACACAGTCTCAGTGCCAATTATCTGGGAAAGTATGAGATATAGAAAATATAAATCAAGAAATTTGAATGATTGGAAAGTGGCCCAATACAGAGAGGAGAGGAAGAAGCTCCACACTCTGAAGATTCTAGTTATTATTAAAGAGTACTGTTATCAGGTGGAGAGCAAGTAGTCTCTGGTATGGGAAGATAGGCTGAGATCTAGATAGGAAGAAAATCTGATCAACACCACATTTCACAGTAGAGAATGAATGCCACTTAAAATTTATTAGATCTATCTATAATCTTTGTAATTGGTGAGCAAGGACCTTCATTACATAATACTAGAGTTTAATTTGAAAACTGTCCTTAAGATACTGACATGAATTTATTCCAAAAAGAAGTTCATCCTATCCTTTCTGAACCCCAATAGAGCTATATGTTTCCCAACTATCAGGACATCTCTTCTGATTGTCTTGTGGCTGTGAACATGTTTTTCTCCCCACTGTTGTCACTAATTATCCTCAGCATCCTATCCATGTTTGGCAGCAGTACAGGTGTGCAAGAATGGTTTGCATGCAGGAATAAATTTTTGTATATTTGACTGCATAAAATGGAAAGGAAAAGGAAATGGAGACAAGAAGATAGATGACAAGAAATTTTAGTGCCTGAGGAAGAAGTACAGGAAGGTAGAAATCTCATCTGGCATCCTGAGGACTTTGAAGACAAGCTTTATCGAATATCAATACGGACTCAGAAGAATCCTGCTGTTTGCTCTATAATCCTTTAAGAGGAATCACTGTTTTTGAAGTTCAGTGTAATTCCATAGCATATAAGAAATCACTTTATTACGATAAATACTTTACCTTAAAAAGCCATGAAAACAAAATGGCAGTGCTCTCAGAGATAAGTGAAGACATACGTATAGAAAAATATACTTTGTGACCCGTTATCATACAGTTGCAGAGCATGTTAACATTGTCTCATCCTTCTTCTGCCCCCACATTTCCCACTCTTCGCACATTATCAAACATAACTGCATGTTTAACTATATTTTAAAAGAAAAAGAGGAATAATCATTGAAATAATCATACTATTTTGACATTGTATTATTATTTCATCTAGTCACCAACATTGGTTGCTAAGGGGTAAAGGGGCCTTGTTTATGATACACTTTCATAAGTCACTTTTTAATTATAATATTATAGTCCAACCTCAATATTAAATTGCTGGAGGAAAAGAAAAAGCAAGGATGAATCCTTACCTAATCTGCAAAATATAATGATTAAGTATACTCTCTTCTGTAGGGAGTCACAGAAAGTCAAACAATGAAATTTCCCATCATAATACTGCCGTTTGCAGGGGAGAAATATTCAATGGCAACATCAACAGCCACACAACTGTCAGGGAGCCAGGAGGAAATTATACAATGCTAGCTGCATGCTACAAGGGATTATTTCTTCCACTTCCATAGGAACACAATGATTGCAATTATTTTTTGTAAGATATGATACAATTCATGCACAGTTTAGAAGAAAAGTAACCTAAATTATAATCTTTATACCTTTGGGTAATGTGTCAGGGTTAGTCTTATTGTTAAAGTAGCTAATTAAAAAAATAATCCAAACAATGACATACAAACCCTTAAATTAAAACTTGATTGAGAATGAAAAATGACCCCATAACCCTAAAGATTTTTGTGTGTTATTTTTATAATGTGTTATTGTTTTAATAAAAATCTGTATCCTCCAACTGACCTGTTTGTCCTTGGTGGAGATTGTAGCTACTACCTAAGTATCATAAAATAAAGAACAAAAAAAGACTTTCTCAGAGTTGGTCCTGTTTTTCAAATATTCACTCTAAGACCGTGATTTAATTGCATAGATAATGACCAAAAAAGGTAGAAAGAAACTGGTATGCAGAAACAGTAAGAAAAGCTTGTATTTTAAAATATATATATAAACATTCCCACATTCCCACACAACTCCATTTCAATGTAGGCACTATCATTCCCATTTCAGAGATGACGGAATTGAGCAATGGAGAATTGAATTTGATGCCTACAGTCAATAGCTGGTAAAAACAACAAACAAACACACAAAAAGAAAGCAGAGTCACCCCAGCTCTTCTCTCTCTAAGCCTGTATGGGATCCACAGTCAGTTTGGAAGATGAGGCAAGAGTTGGACTGATTATACAGACCAGCCATGATTCCAGTCCAGGCTAAGCTTCTGATAACACCATGAATATTTCAAATACCACTGAAGCTTGTTGCTTCTCTTAGATTTAAATTTTGTCTTTCTGTCCATCTGTTTTTACTGGATAGCTCACCATACTTGGAAGAGTTATTTAGAATCTTAGGTTTCTTGTTAGAAAACAATTATACAGACCTAGCTGGTTTGGCTCAGTGGATAGAGCATTGGCCTGCAGACTCAAGGGTCCCAGGTTAGATTCTGGTCAAGGGCACATGCCCGGGTTGCAGGCTCAATCCCCAGTAGGGGGTGTGCAGGAGAAAGTTTATCAATAATTCTCTCTCATCATTGATGTTTCTATCTCTCTCTCCCTCTCCTTTCCTCTCTGAAATCAATCCTATATAATGAAGAGGTGATATGCAAATCAACCCTCACGCTCTCACAAGATGGCTGCCTACGACCAGGCCGGCAGAGGAGTTAGTGAGGGACGACCAAACGACTGAACAGCAGGCTGCGTGGGGTGACAAGGCTGGCAGAAGGGTTAGTGAGGGGTGACAAGGCCGGCAGGGGGGACAGTTGGGGGCCAGCAGGCTGGTGGGGGGCTGTGAGGGGTGAAAAGGCCAGCAGGGGGGGCAGTTGGGGGTGACCAGGCCAGCAGGGAGGCAGTTGGGGGCAACTAGGCCAGCAGGGGGCAGTTGGGAGTGATTAGGCTGGCAGGGCAGGGCAGTGAGGGGTGACTAGGCCAGTGAGGGGGGAAGTTGGGGGCAACCAGCTGGCAGGGGGGGGGGGCAGTTAGGGGTGACCAGGCTGGCAAAGGGGGGGAGTCTGGAGCGACCAGGCTGGCAGGGGGGGCAATAAGGGGTGACCAGGCTGGTGGGGGGGGGGCAGTTAGGAGTGACCAGGCCGGCAGGCAGGTGAGCGATTAGGAGCCAGCGGTCCAGGATTATGAGAAGGATGTCTGACTGCTGGTTTAGGCCCAATCTGGGATCAAGCCTAAACCAGAAGTTGGACACCCCCTGAGGGATCCTGGATTGGAGAGAATGCAGGCTGAGGGGAACCCCCCTTCTGTGCACAAATTTCATGCACCATGCCTCTAGTAAAAATATATTTTAAAAAAATTAACCTACTCAAGTTGAAAAATATTTATTGCTTTTACTTTTAAATGTCAAGAGTTGAATATTTTGCCAAAACCGGTTTGGCTCAGTGGATAGAGCATCAGCCTGTGGACTGAAAGGTCCCGGGTTCAATTCCGGTCAAGGGCATGTAACTTGGTTGCGGGCACATTCCCAGTAGGAGGTGTGCAAGAGGCAGCTGATCGATGTTTCTCTCTCATCGATGTTTCTGACTATCTATCCTTCTTCCTTCCTCTCTGTAAAAAATCAATAAAATATATTTTAAAAAAAAAAAGAAAAAAAAAAGAAAAAAAGAAACTGTAGAGGAGTGTGTTTTTTTTGTGTTTTTTTTTAAAAGAGTTGAATATTTATATCTTCAGTAATTTCTGACTTTATCTTAAGGGTCTTACCCTTTGTCCAACTAATCTGGTCAAAATTTTTGGAACATTATTTCACTTTCTTCTCTCCCATTGTATTGATTTTAGGCTGTGGGTATATTTATCTTTCTGAAGAGCCTTTCTCAACATGCCATTGCCTCCAGCACTCCATACCAATTCTTACTTTCTCCTTACTTAAATATTTTCAATGGTGTTGACCTTCTGTCAAATAAAGTTAAAATTCCTCCAGATATTCATGCATCTATCCATCAATCCATCCCTCCATCCATCAATCATTTCCACTATGACTTTGCCCATTCTATTCCTTTGCCTAGAATTCTTTAGCCAGTATTTGTATTTGGCTAAATGGTATTCACTGTTAAGTTTTATTCAAACCCTGTGCTACCTCTACCTCACTCAATTAATTACAAAGCTTCTTATTTTATCTGCATTTTACAGTATAACCTTGGTATTTGTATTTGTGTCAAATCTCTTCTTTTAAGTATTAGATATTATTATTATTTTCATATTTTATTATTATTACTAGTGACCCAGTGCATGGATTCGTGCACATTGAAAGAAAATTAATTAGAAGAAATATTTTAATATTGCTATTCACCCTTTCTCTATAATAGAAGTGTCAGAGATGAAAGAAAATTAGTAATATGTATATGGAAATAATATAAAATTGATTAATAAATAAACAATAACAACATGATATAACAACAAAGACATGATATAAAAACAATGAAAATATGATATAAAAACAACAAAAATATGGTATAAAAACATTGATAAAAACAATGACTGATAAATTGATTAAATTTATTCTAATATCTCCCTGTTTACCACATTAGTTTAAAAACACTTTCAGAGTGCTTGATTAATTTCCCTTGTGATGAAGTATTTACAACTTTAACTTTAACATCACAGGCTCTTTGAACTCAAGAGAAAGCAACATATAATTGATCATGTCCCAAAACGGGTTCGGGTAGGAATATTCCTACTCTGTCTACAGTTTGTCCTTGTGATTTATTAATAATCATCATAAATGCTGGCATCATGGGAAACTGTCTTTGAATTAATTTAAGTGGGAAGCCAGTGTCAGACGGGGACAAATCAATTATTGGAATCAGAATAACCTCTCCTTCCACAGATCCTGTTAATACTTCAGCTTTGATTATGTTAGGTTGCAATATTTCTATAATAAGTCTAGTACCATTACAAAGACCCCATTTACTTTTAAGATTTCTCATTAGGTGCAATCATCATTGCACCTACTTTCACTTTTAATTTATGACATCGTATTCAAAAAGGAGTAATACTATTAAGAAATTCAGTGGGAGCTTTATATGTATCACACATGCATAAGTCAACGTTTATTTTTAAATTGCCAGTGTGCATCATATGTACCAGCCGGCTGGTTGGTTGAATAGCCGGATGGTCAGACAGATGTATGGTCAGTCACTTAGCCTTTTATATATATAGATTTAGAATATAATGCCTAACCTAAAAGCTTTAATATATATATATGAAATGATTGGATTTGTATATACTGTGTATATATGTAGACTGCATTCATACTGATATAAATGTGTTCAATCTCTTCCTGATTTATACTTATAAAGAAAATGGCTATTTGCTAAGTTGCTTAGGTAATTAATGGGGTAGTTGACCCTTTTCTTCAGTGATTCTAAATTAATTATTTTTTGTTTATTGAATTTGAGAGGGGGGGGGATGGAAGGAAGGAAGGAAGGAAGGAAGGAAGGAAGGAAGGAAGGGAGGGAACCGATTTGTTGTTCATTTATTTATGGTTCATCAGTTACTTCTTTTATGTGCCCTGACTGGAAATCAAATCTGAAACCTTGGTATATTGAGACTACAATCTAACCAAGCTACCTGGTCAGGGCTCTTCAGTGATTCTAAAAAATATACATATTTTGCAGCTGGTTTACATTGGAAGTTTCTTTTTTTATTTGTGTGCCTCAGACTATACATATTTTACGGTTTGCCAGTTAGAAAGGTAGGAAATACAAGTACTTGGATGAGGGAAGTATTAAAATAGTACCGAAAAAATGTGTGTGTGTTTTTTTATCTTCATGCATTCCATTTCTATTTTCCATTCTATTCCATCGTTATTGTCAATGCATGCTTCCTTACTGGAGCACACAAGTAAAATCAGGCCATTTTATTAATATGTTAGTATGGGTGGACCCAGCCACATTTAGGGAACTTAGGAGTCTTGGGTTGCTTTCACAAAAACAAAACAACCTATTCAAGTGAAAAAATGTCCAGTGGTGATATAAATATTTTTATGCTTTTGCTATGCTAGATAACTACATGTCCGGATGTGACTGGGTATATTTAGAAATGTGCTTAACTGCTGCTGAGTGTGGTGCAGCCCCAAACCTCAGGCAGAAGTCTTTCTAAGTCATATGGGGTCCTACCGTGTAGTTATCTCTTCGATGGGCTAGGCATGTCTGGACTTCAGAAGGGCTGGCAGAGAAAGTATGCTCTCTAGACTTATTTTTATCTTCTAACATTACCTCTGATGATTGATTCAGTCTCTTCAACCTGCATAGTTGTTAAAAGATATTAAGGGACAGCACATATATGTATTCACAGACTGGATCAATCAGAAGCTCTGTGTCATCTCCCCCTCCAAATTATGCTTTATACGCCCTCCCTTTTAGCTGACGCTGCTTCAGAGAAATAGTTTGCTTAACAACAGGCATCTTCTCAGAGCACCTTCGGCTTTCCTTTGCAGTTTCAGTTTTCCCATACTTCCCTCTGTCCTTTACATTTTTCTTTTACTTTGTAATAAAATTCTCATTTTCTCTCTTACCTAAAATAATGCTAGTCATTAATACAAGTAAGGTATACCTTTCAATTTAATACACTAACACTTGTAATAACAGTCTGAAGTTGTGGAAACAAACTGACATAATTAGAGAACTCATCAACATTCATAATCAGTGTTTTAAAAACTGTTTTTAACAATCAAGGAAAAAATATAGCCAAGATTTTTTATAACTAGGCTCAATTGAGTTCCCTCACAATACTTCTGGGGGATCAGGACTTTACTCAAATATTT
Source organism: Plecotus auritus (assembly GCF_963455305.1). Lineage (NCBI taxonomy): Eukaryota > Metazoa > Chordata > Mammalia > Chiroptera > Vespertilionidae > Plecotus > Plecotus auritus. Next base: position 153,500,349 of record NC_137774.1, on the reverse strand, counting down.
GGATCTCTATTGATACAGATTTTGAGAATCAACATTCTGTTTCTCAGAGAAATGACTCAGAGGCTGGCTGGTGTGGCTCAGTTTTTGAGTGTCAACCTATGAACCAGGAGGTTAAGGTTCAATTGCCAGTCAGGGCACATGCTCAAGTTGCTGGCTCAATGTCCAGTAGAGGTGTGTAGGAGGCAGTGATTCTTTCTCATCATTGATGTATCATTCTTTCTCTTACTCTTCCTTCCTCTCTCTGAAATCAATAAAAATATTTTTTAAAGAACTAACTCAAGTAAAAATTTTCTAGATGTAATTTACTTACAGGATATTTTTCCTTACATGATATTCTTCTACTATCCCCCCTTTTTTGATTTAAATATTAGGAGGCTTTTGGAAATTTTATAATGTAGTCTTGATGGCTTTTAAATTTTAATTTTTTGCACTAAAATATGACTGCTTTAGGTTCATTACATGTTACTCAATTTTACCATGAGATGAACTACCAATAAAAATTTTAGTTAACGCTTTAGGAACAGCTTTCTGTCCAGTACCATTAATTTTTCTAGAATATTCGCTTATTTCAATTAGCCAATTTAAATTAGTCTGAGAACTTGACTAGTATTTTGCTGTCAAATTTAATACTCTAACAGCAATCTTATTTTACCCTGTAAATATTAGTGGAAAGGATTATTTGCCTTCTTAAGTAGGCCCTGAGCATTCCTGGTGCTAGGCTGGATTTAGATATCGAAAAAATTTTTACTTTAGAAAATTAACTTTCATTTGAAATGCTAACAGCAAGACACCCATGAAAAACACACATGGAATCAAAACAAGCCAAAGGAAAATCATTTGGGCAAAAAATGAAAAATGATCCCAAGTCAAATTTATAGAAAGGATTCCTTTATTAACTTTTGGTCAAGAATATGTTTGTATATTTTCAGAAAACAACTCCAAGACCATGTGGATTCCTGCAACAGAGAGGAATTGACAGGACTGCTCCAGCCATGAAGACAGAAGAGAAACAGTCCAGAGATGGAAGACACTGAGGACGCCTTGCCATACCAGCGGTCAGCAGCTGTGCGTCGCTGCAGGTTGCCCAGGACCAAACCAGAGAGGGTCGGACCTGCATTACCACCATTTGTCCACCATCCAGAACTGAAATATCATTGCTGACATGTACACATAAGGAACTGTTTGACTTTGAAATTGGAACTCAAAAGAACTGTTGGCCCAGAAAGAAACTCACTACAGACTGATTCATTTGCCTCTCAGCATAACCATTATTGCTTGTCTCATTTTCGGTTCTTTTAAGTGTATTTCTAGTATCACATGATCTCACTCATCTAGGGGAAATAATGAACAACATAAACTGATGAACAAAAACAGACCCGGAGACAGGGAAGCATCGATGAGACTGCCAAACCTCAGAGGGAAGGTAGGGGAGGGTGGGGGTAAGGGGGAGAGATCAACCAAAGGACTTGTATGCATGCATATAAGCCTAACCAGTGGTCACGGACAACAGGGGGGTGGGGGCATGCGTGGGGAGAGGTTTGGGATGGGAACGGGGGATGAGGACAAATATGTGATACCTTAATCAATAAAGAAATAAAAAAAAGAAATAACTCAGAGTCATTTGGCACATTTCAAATTTTTGGAATGGTTCTTCAGAAAGCATCTGTTTATTAAAGGGGGGACATTGTTGAATGAGGTAATAGGCAGGAAGTGTATTTAAGAGGCGAGGAGAGGACTGACCACCTAAAAAGTAACATCAATATTAAGAGTAAAGCAGAAGAAAAGAAACCAAAGGAGAAGAATTTTAAAAAGCAGCAATGTAGACTGGTAAGGAGGACAAGGAGTGGCATCTTAGGAAGAGAGAAAATTTTACTAAGTCATATGCCTCCCCTTTTCAAAAATAACTTCCTTAAAATATATTTCAATGTCATATGAATTTAACTATATTTCCTGCCAAAGTGGGAAACTAGTTTCTAAAAGAAGTAGCAGGGTGAGTCATTCTGGGTGCTATATGCTTTTGGATGAAAATTAACAACATCCTGGCAAAATAAAGACCAACACAATAAATGATGTCATTTCTTCAAAGGTGTGTTATAAATAGGAAATCAAACATTCATGAAGACCTCTGTCTTACTAACCAATTCACATTAAAGACTGTAACAGCATCTTTTCTGTTACCATATAATCAAAATACATATAAACAGTTTAGAAAAATTACTTTTCATAAATACTAGGTGTGCCTAGCTGGTGTGGCTCAGCTGGTTGAGCATTGTCCCATGCACCAAGAGGTCCCTGGTTTAATTCCTAGTCAGGGTACATGCCCACATTGCTGGTTCAGTCCCAAGTGGGGGATGTGCAGGAGACAGCGCATCAATGTTTCTCTGTCTCTCTTACTCTCCCTTCCTCTCTTTTTAAAATCAATAAAAACATATTTAAAAATATATATATGATGTGGCCCTAGCACGTTTAGCTCAGTGGATGAGCAGCAGTTTGTGGACTGAAGGGAGCTGGGTTCGATTCCTGTCAAGGGAAAATACCTGGGTTGCAGACTACTCCCTGGCCTTGATCCAGGCGCATGCAGGAGGCAACCAATCAATGCATTTATCTCACATCGATGTTTCTCTCTGTCTCCCCCCTTCTGCACCCCTGGACCCCACTACCACTCTCTCTAAAATAATGGAAAAATATCCTTTGGTGAGGATTTTTAAAAAATACAATGTGTATTTCCACAGCTCTCATTTTTTTTAGTTTTTCAATTTCTAAACTAAACACCACTGTTAATAACTTTCCTCATTCCTTGTGCACTTTAATTCTCATTTTAATGGATCTGCTCATTCACACATACACACTAACAATATCCATCTTCACCTGCATTTTCACTCTCTTGTCCCCAGAAAGTCCCGGGACTGAGATGTCTCCCATGAGTCTTCTATCTAATTCCCTTTTCTGGAGGATATTTAAATAAAGCTTATGACTACTTTTTACCCTTTGCCTAATTGCTAGAAGAGCTGAGACTAAAAATACGTGGTGAGAGGAGCTATAGTTGGCCAATCCACAGCACAGAATATTTTCATCACAACTAAAAGTGGAGAATGAAGCTCAAACAGAGAGATTATGGGGAAAACAGAGAAAATAGGCTCTAGATTCCTGTCGCTAATACTCTAGTAACTCACATGTAGATGGTGCTTGTTATGTGCCAGGCACTTATATAAAGTGTTTACTTATTTATTTAGTCAGTCCTCCCCAAACCCATAAGAAGTGGAAATACACTATTTCCAATTTTACAGGTAAGTAAACTGAGGTGCCAACTAAATATTTCAGTAGCTTGATAAGGTCACACAGATTGGCAGACTCCAATACAGGTATTCTAGTTCAGAGACCATGCTCCCAACCATGATAGGATATCCCTTCCCAGGAGAAGGGCAGCAATTCAGCCTCAGCAGGGCAGTCTTAGTTTTGGCTTTTACAAAGGAAGTTGCTGCCCCCTCCTCTAATTAAGGTTTTCTGGCCTCTAAGATTCCTGAGGACGGCCATTGGATGAACTGGAAATAATTCAGGTGTGTAATCACACTAACATAAATGAATGATTTTATGCCATTTTGTAGCAATTATTATTTTAATTGAACAAGTAAAGCAAGATGATGAGAAATAACAAAGAGATGTTTTTTACTCTGGGATCAGAAGAAGAAAAGTTAAAAGCAACTTACATGAGAATATTTTGGTCATACTGACTCTTCCACTTTCTCAAAAAGCCAGTTTCTAACTCAGTCTTGTTTACAAGTTCAAAGCTGTCTTACCACCAATCAGACTGACATAGGTCTCCAATGAATTTGGGCACCGTCCATTTTGCCTGGTCAGTGCCTATTCCATGCCAGTTAAAACTAGTGTTTTCCAACATACTCCTCACTGCTTACTTTCCACACCCCACACTTGTAGGTGGGGCAGCAGATTGCAGCCAGAATCATGGATGAAAGAACTGTAATATGTTTTTTACTCCCTCACATTGACAAGACAATGGACTTTGTTTTCTAGCCTCCCCCCGCCAAACAAAAAAAAGTAGAAGATGAAGGCACAATATGAGTGTGCTCAATTTAACTTATTCAGGAATATCTCTGATTGTTGTCTCCTGAAATTTTCACTTATCCAAGGTACAGAATGACTACCAGTTCCTCTCTAGGACCCACTTTGAATTGCATAACATTGGAAAGCATAACTTGAATATTTCAGAATGTATTAATTATTTAAGGATTTCATACCACCTTCAAATTCTTCCAAGGATCATGCCTTGAAAGAATAGACCTAAATGAGGGTGAAGGAGATGTGATTTCTTAGTTTCCTTTCATTTTCTTGATTCCATATTCACACAGATTCCTTTAATTTGAATTTCTTCTCAATATGTTCTCAGAAATTATGCATATTTTTAACATTTGGCCATTGTTTTAAAATTATGTCACTAGAAAACTCTAAATTCCTGACATTTATGGCTAAAGTAATCTCCTTATCTTTCTTTTTATATGGTCTTCCCATTTCTATCTTGTTTTCTTTGATTTTACATTCTCTTTCAATTCTCATTTCTTATTCTGTCTAATATAACTGATCATAATTCTTCCTCAGAGAAGACTTTATTTCACTGTGGAGTGACATAATTTAGATGCTATGAACATGCCTTTACTTTAATATAGTATATCTTATAAATAAGACCCAGAACCTTAACCAAATACATTTACATATATTGCAAATAATCAAAAGTTCAAAGTAGTCAGTAAGACAGGGGAGGCCACTCTATCCTTTAATAAGTATAAAATATCCCTAAGGCGGGTATTTAAAATATGTTATGTTCTTTGGCTAATGTCTAATAGCAAACTAGATTGAGAGATAGTGCCAGCCACACAGTGGGTTGCGTTCAAAGTAACAGACACAGGGAGCATTATCATTTATGAGGTAAATATTTAGTCTTGCTACCACTAAGTATATGGTTATAGTGATATCAATTGCTACAACAATGACAATACCACATACACACACCATAAAATGTCAATGGTTTCCAACCTTCCAAGGGTCTCTCATGTAAATAAACAAAGATTATTGTCTTTCACACTGTAGGGAGCTGCTCCAGATCCAGACTGAAGGAATATGCAGGCCAGGACATTACCATTTCCAAAACTGAAGGAAAGAGCGATACACAACCATTAGTGGCCCTTCAACTCTTTCCTTGCAAAGGGAATATATTATTGCTACTCACACCTCATTGGATAAACCAAGTCACACTGTTCAGCTGCAATTGGCGGTTGGAGAAGAAAACTTCTATAAGGAAGAGCAATAAAAATCACATGATCATGGCTGATTGTGGAAGGGGTTTTTTGTTATTTTTAAAGGGAAGGGAAAAACATATGGAAATACCTATGCAATTAAAGGTAAAACTAGTACTTTGCAAACAAGAGCAAGTCGACATTTTTCATTTCTTAACAAACATGTCAAAACTGAAATCTGCCAGGGAATCACATTTTTTACTTACTGCCCTTATATTAAAAATTTAGAATTTAAGTATTTTCAAAAGCATGGGGTTTTGTGGGGGTTTTTTCTTGCCTCCAGAATATTTAAATTCTTCCAGCATCAAATAGTGTTCTTTTCATATATTTAAAAGCAACCTCATGCCTTTCTATAAGAGATTCACTTTCAAACAAGAATATTTATTCTCCCCTGTTGCTGGCACCATAAGGTGAAAAGTGCTTCTCAGAAGTTATCTCACCACTAATGGGGATTTTTAATCAGGAAATGTTGTTGTGTTAATCTAATAGAATTTAAGTTAAGATCTTAGTATCACTGAAGCCTAAAATATCCCTGAAGTTCCACATATAGAAATCTCTGAATAATGTAGTCCATCCCTAAAGAGGTATTATGCAAATGAATGCATTTAGTTAATAAGCACTGTAAACAGATCACTACTTCTCTCTTCCTTTCTAAATCACAGCAGAGATTAAAGCTGTAATACTCTTATTACCTAACAAAATACCTAAATATTTAAAGTAGAACTGCAAAGAACTTCAAGCCCAATACAACACCCTCTTGAATCTGGATTGGGCTTTTCTTGCAAAGGCCATAGAATCTTCTTACACATTTTGTCCCAAACCGCCAGAAAACATTTCTCCTAGAAATACATTTTCAAGTTACACTAGCTTTCTCTGGCCACTGAGAGATTATTTAATAGTTTATGTTCCCCTATTACCAAACTCCAACCCAGCATTCACTGACAAATGAAAGAGTGACATTCAAACGTAACACAGAAGTTGGAAAAATCAAACTTAAAATGAATATGCAGTTGGCTTGCTTACTTCCCATGCAGTGGCCTCAGAGGAGTTAATGTCAATCTCTGTTAGAACTCATTCCTGTCACATTGACCAATTTTACCACCAGCAATGGTTTCAGGTGAGAATGAAAACTGGATAATGATCTTTTCATTTGTCTTTTAAACCTTTATTGAATACAGACAATGCTATTGCTTTGGCAATATAATTTTAAAAGGTTGATTTTTATGAAAGTATTTTTGATCCATCATAAAGACAGAATGAGACTGACAGGAAAGCTTCTCCTCTCAATTAAACAGAAGCCAATTGATCAAATAACACTGATTGCATTAGACATGCCCAATATCCCCTCGGGATCACCTATTTCCTACCAGAAAGCCTTCCTTCTCTTTCGGATATGGATAAATGATGACTTTTAAAGGAGCAAATTTGCTTTTGCCTTTCTGTTTTTAATTTGTTATTGAATCAAGGGAGTACATCATTTATTTCTTTATTGCTCAAGAACAGAGAGAACAAAAGACTGAGCACAGTTTGGTAGTTGAAAGAGAAAAGTTCTGCAACCTCACACAGGGGACAGAAGAAGGAAACATAAATCTGCACTGGTCGCTCTCAGAGAAAGGGAGCCTCAATCAAAGGCATTACAGCTTCTTGGGAGAGGAAAATGGGCCTCGGTGCAGCACTGAAAGGCAAGCTTAAGAGAGAGGGAAATGATCGGCTCAGAGCAGTCAGTAGACTCTAAGTAAATGTTGTCAGAGGGTCTTCCGGATTCTCACTAAAGGCCATTTTCACTAACTATTGGTACATAATAGATCACTGTCCTTGAGGTGTGAAGTCGGTAATGTCCAGAGTGGCAAAAGAGTTTTCCAACATCCAGCATTCTCTGAGGCAGCTAGGCCAGAAATATGAATGTCAAGAGAAAAATAGAATGTTCCAGAAAATCTGAGATGCAGACTATATGCTCATCAAGTTTTCAAATACCTATTTCATTTGTGCCTTGTGTCTTTTCAAGGGCATCTTTCTATTTTATTGCTACTGCTTTGCTTCAGTCTTTCTTTTTAAATTTTATTAAAATTATTTCTCTTTTATTCATGTGTTCTTATTTCAATGCTTTAATTTTTCCAGTACTTTTGGATTTGTCCTTTGTGACAAAAAGAAAAGAGGTATCACTCTGACCTTTTACTTCCTACTGGTATATTTTTAACATTTAATTTTATGCAGAAACACAGGGTTGTCTAAGTAACTAATGGGATTCATGGCAGAAGTGAAAAAAATCAAGTCAATTACATAAGATATTTCTGTTTTCGCCAAAATTAACCACTTATTCCCCAAAAATATATTCTTAATATTTAGTAATTATCTTCAGGTGATACATGTTGCAGTTTATAAAAATGCATTGTTATTCTGTGTTTTACTTTCTAAAATATTTTTATTACATGTATTGATGGGGCATAACTAGGATCAATGGCAAAGCTTTTAAGCTATAAATCTTTTGATATAAAAATATGATTATGACAATAAAAATCAAATCCCCTATAATGGGTTGAATGGCAACCCCCCCCCCCCTGCCCGCCGCAAAAGATATGTTCAGATGCTAATCCCAGAATTTATTAATGTTAGGTATTTTGGAAAAAGGGGTTTTTCAGATGTAATTTAATTAAGAATCTTGAGAGGATCTTCCTAGGTTATCAAGATAAGGCTTAAACACAGTGGCACATGTCCTTTAGGAAACACACAGACACAACAGGGGAAGAAACAGGCACACAGAGGAAGGGCGGTGTGAAGACAGAGGCAGAGATAGTAGAGTGATGCGGTCACAAGCCAAGGAAGCCAAGGCATATCTACAGCCATGAACCATGAGAAGCTGAAGAGGCAAGAAAGAATTCCCCCATAGAACCTCTGGAGGAAGTGTGGCACCACTGGCACCTTGATTTGGGATTGTGGCCTCCAAATTGTGAGCGAAGACACCTTGTTGTTGTTGTTGTTTAATATATTTTTTATTGATTTCAGAGAGGAAGGGAGAGGGAGAGAGAGATAGAAACATCAATGATGAGAGAGAATCATTGTCTGCCTCCTGCACGCCCCCTACTGGGGATCGAGCCCACAACCTGGGGATATGCCCTTGACTGGAATCAAACCTGGGACCCTTCAGTTCAAAGGATGATGCTCTATCCACTGAGCCAAACCAGCTACCTTGTTGTTTTAAGCCAACTGGTTTGTTAAGGCAATCTTAAGATAATAATATGTATATCCATATACTAGTATGAAATATATATATATATATATATATATATATATATATACACATATATATATTTCAAAACCATCTGAATGAATATATATAAATATATATATAAATATATATAATATATATACTTTTATATATTAAAGTAAGCATTTCTATTTTATAATTATTTATAGCTTCTTCTTAAAGCACATTTGCACCCACATCATTTCCTTTGATGCCATACTCAAATTTTCTTCAAGTTCTATTTGTGATTATCTAGCCTTGTGGAAATGGGTAAAATAAAGTCTCTGTGTGAGTGGGAAATTTCCCACAGAAAACTGTTAACGCTTATCTCTCCTCAGAAAATAGGAATGAAATTGTATTGAGGATATTTGAGTTCATTTTGAGTTTGCTACAGTTTAAAAATTTTAGATGAGTCAGAAAGGAATTAATCTTTGATTTAGGGGTAATATATAATTCCTAAGCACTATCTATTTTTTTTCAAAATTGATTTAATAATTAAAATAAAACAAATCATTTCAACTTTGCCCTGGAGGCCTAACCCAACACCAGCATTCCTGACTCTCCTTACTATTTACATTTTTTTGCTCCATTTATCATCTGCTATTACTAATAGGTTTCTGTTAACGTTGCTAATCGTTATTTATTTTGTTGACTGTCTGCCAGCTCTGCTAGAATACAAGGTCTGTGAGGGTGGAGATCTCGGTAGCTCCTGTTCCCTCATGTGTCACCTATAACAGCTCATGGTCAGAGTTCAACATAAACTGAATAATCGAACACATGATCACCCTAGTCTCCTCTGTGAAGATTTCAGGAGAAATAAGTCCCAACCAACAAACATGCTTGGAGAGATGGAAAAATAAGAACAACTGCTTCTGAAGATCAAGAAAATGTGAGAAGGCAGAGGAGAGGAAAATTAAATTTTGAGATTTGTCTCAGTTGGTGACAGCCATGACACCCACTTCAATTACAATGATTCTATAATTATGATAGTCCCTTAAGAATAATCAGAGCATTACAGTACTGAAGGATGGAGTAAATCATGACCCACAAAAGGTGAATAACTATTCAAAACCATCCACATCCATCCTAGAAGGTTCTTGAAAACCAAGATTGGGAAAGGAAACTACATACCTGTTGCTTTGCCTATTGTTATTGCTGTATCCATAGCACCACCCTCGCCCTACAGGGCTCTTGCCTTTTTTGAAGTGCTCACTTCTATACAATAATGAGTGAAATATAAGAGGAATCAGGCTAGTCCTGACTCTCATTCTATTCTTCAAGCCATTCTGCAGTTTGTCCTTATAAAACATCAACAGAGGGGATAGTTATTATTCCCTTGTTACAAATAACGAAGCTATGGCGAGGTACCTCAAGGGACTTACACACGTTTACACCATTAGGCAGTTTGGTGGTGGGTCTACAAATATTGAAACCTGACTTTTTAACTTTCTCTCCTATTTTCTTTTTTCAGGTCTATCTTTTAACTTAATAATTCTGTGGGAGTAATTCTATACTTTCATTCATCCTTTATGCTTTCATTCAGAAAAATAGTTGAATAAGAATTTAACCACAGAATTTCACAATCAGTATTGTCAGCTTCAAAATTTAGGTCTGTCACTTAATAGATATTTGATATTGGAAAAAAGCACTCAAGCTCTTTGTCCTCCCTTTCCAAGTTGTAAAATGTGGGTAATAATAGACCACCAGACATTATTATTGTTTCCCAAGTCAGTTGTTGTTTTAAAATATACTCATATGTTTATCATTTTATGTGCTTGTTATTATTTCCCGAACTATTCCTTATGAGATCGCTTTCCTTCTGTCTGAAGCATATACTTTAAATTTATTTTGTAGTCGATGTGCTGATAGCAAACTCTTGCTCTTGAAAGAAATTTTCACTGCTCATAGATTACTGGCTTGAGAAATATTTCCTTTTAGCACATTGAAGATATGTCAGCATCTTCTGGCTTCCACTATCACATATGTGGAGACAGCTGTCGTCTAACCATTGCACCATTGGAGCCAATCTGCTTCACTCTGGCTGCTCTTAAGCTCTTTTTGTTGGGCCTTCTGTCGTTTCATTATTTGTACATACCGGTGGGTATGTTTTGTATTGTTTATTTTGCTTAAGCTTTGCTGGGTTTCTTGAGTTAGTTTCATGATTTCATCATTCCCAGATTTTTTACACTGTATCTTCCAATAACTTTCCTGTCATAGTGTCTTTCTTCTGTGCTTCTAGAACTGAAATTACATGTTTTTTTTTTAAACCTTCTTTAAGGCACCATCTCACGCAGAAAGACACCATGTTACTGATGCTCAAGATTAAATGTTATTGATGTTTTTCTCTGTGTTCCTAACTTTAGCCCTTTAACACATAACTTTGCTATTTCTGACTTTGTAAAATGCTTTTGAAATGTACGCATTTGTCCTGTGTGTTAGTCAGCTCAGGCTACCATAACAAAATATCATAAAGGGTGGCTTAAACCCTAGAAATTTATTTTCTCACAGTTCTGAGGGCTGGCCATCTAACATCAGGGTGCCAACCTGGTCAGTTTCTGGTGTGTCCTAGCATGACAGTGGGTGGTGGCAGAGAGAGAGAGATCTTCCTCTTATTATGAGGTCACGGTCTTATCAAATTAGGGCCCTACTTTATGATGTAATTTACCTTTAATTACTCTTAATTATCTCCTAAAGATTATCTCCAGGTACAGTCACATTGGGGGTTAGGGCTTTAAACATACTAGTATAATTAGCGTGAAAGCAATTCAGTCCAAAGCAGCCTGCTCCTTTGTGCAAAGTATAAAGAAATATGAATTTAAGCCACTCACACTATAATATATTGCCTCAGAATCTATTAATGTGCAAGATATTGGTAAGTATCATTGGATTTTACCAATATGACACACCCAATCTATTTGACACAATATACTATTATAGATGTTTGCCTTTAAACCACTAAGTTAATTATTCCAACATTCTTAGCTTACTATTCCCCAATTCCTTTTCTGGACCTGTGTATCAGTGATAAGTGGTCACATGAGTTCCTAAATGAAGTAGCTATAGAGGAAAGAACTAACAAATTAAAAATGCAAGCCCTTCTTCAGAGAAATTGAAAGTCAGTGATATCACATAGAAAAATGAGTTTTTAGATTAAAATTAAGCTATTTACATGTGTGAAATCTATATATGTAAAAGCCTAATATGCAAATTGTCCCTGCAGGAGTTCAACTGGGAGACCAATCACTCACTATGAAGTACGCTGACCACCAGAAGGAAGCACAGAATGAGGAAGGCCTGGGCTGGCAGCTGGGGAAGGGAGACCCCAGCCAGCAGGCAGCAGCCAGGGAAGGGAGGCCTCGGCAGGCAGCTGGAAGGCCTGATTGGCCCTGATCACCAGCCAGGTTTAGGGACCCTACCCATGCATGAATTTCATGCACCGGGCCTCTGGTATATAGTAATAGCAGGATCTTCATATAAGTATTATTAATGCATGTTCAGAGAAAAGGTTATTCCAGAGGGATTTCATAAGTGAAGATATATAGATAACAGAGCAATCCATTTTGAAGCAAGGTACTGTAAAGGACTTAACATAAATTTTGGATTTGGAACCACCTGAATTTGTATGAAAGGTGAAGGTACACAGTTTATAAACAAGGGGCATTCACCAATGTTAAAGCCAAGAAAGAAATACAAATTTTAAGTGTTAATAAAAGAGTATTGACTTTGCAATTTACAATTTGCTGATTTCTTTGAAGAATAGGTTTAACAAAATGGAAGAGTGAAAGATATTCTGTTGAATTGATGAAAAAATGTGAAGGACATGTTGGATAAAAAAAATGAAAAGAGGGTGTGTCATTGCCTGAGGACTAGAAAAACAAAACAATTTTTTTTTTCTGCTTAATAAGAAAACATGTTTTACATGTTTGTGGAAGGTAGTTACTGAAAGTGATTGATTTAAGAGTGAGAGAAGTAAGGCAATAAGGAAGAGAGGAATCAAGAGCATAGGTAGAGGCATTTAGGAAAGAAGATGCACACCTTCCTTAATCAGTCAGAAATAAAGAAGAAATTGCAGAGTGATATGGTAGAGTTTTAAGTCAAGGATGTGATCAGAGGTAGAAGTGCATCCTTAGTGATGACTATTTTCAGTAAAGAAGGAGGTGAGTTCCTCTCTCTAAGGCTAAAAGAGCAATGGCTGTGGAAGCTCATGGAGGGTAGCAAACAATACCTAATTAACCTTGGTATTTCAAAGCATAGGAGAGTGGTTGCATACCTGGCATTCAAATGTAATTGCTAAGCTGAAATGTGTGTTTCTGTCTTGGGGAGAGTGGAAATGGTCTAAAAGAGCCAAAATGATAAAAGCGATACACACACACACAAAAAAAAAGAAAAATGAATTAAAGACATACACACACAACTGAAGAGTTTCGGTGACAGCTCAATTGAAGTTAGAGAACATAAATTTAGAGTGAACTCAGTCTTGGAAGATAAGTCCTATTTTAAATCCTAAGGGAAGCTTGGTAATGAAATCCATTAAGAATACACTACCCAATTGAAAGTTGAAAAGGAGATTAGGGAAGACAAATGTAATTACCCGATTTGTAATTTGGTCAAGACACCAAGGTTAATAACATTCCTTCTTTTTTAAAAAGTTGCCATGAATTTTTTAATACCTTATAATGGCCAGTGTCACACTTTTTATTCCTTATACAACAGATGAACTTTCTGATATGCATTTTTAAATGTTAAACATGTGTACTAAGGATATATATTCACCATTACACATGCACATACATTTCCACCTATACAAGTATATGAGAATCAACTTTTTTAATTAGTTAAAGTGATGGATAGAAAATAGATTCCTCTCTCCCTTACAAATTTTATAAGAAGTCATGATTAAAACAGAGATATGTCCTGATAGATAAAAGTGGAGATAATGTCGGGCCTGCAATATTGTTTATGAGTTGAGATTATGGTAATTAAAACTTGGTGCAAGCCAGACTCTGCCACTGTTATGTATCCTCTATAAATTCATCTTCTAACTGAAAAGTGAAGAGGGACTATATTAAACACTATATATTTTGGTATTACTGCTTAGGAGAATTGTGTTTTCCTTCATCAAACACCAAAACACAAGTAGAAGGGAGAATTCCATAGAATTAGAATAAGGGAGAAATAACAAGCAAAATTATTTATTACAAGAAGAAGAAGTGTTGTAGTCATAAATAAAAATAAAACAATTGGGCAAACTGATGAATGTTTGAATGATAAATCCCAATAAATATACAGACCCTTTAAGACAACAATAGTTTCCCCTAAAAAGACCAATGCTCAGGAATAATTTAGAAATAATTTTGACAAGAAAACTATGGAGAGGGTTAATGTTAATGCATATATCAAGTCCCATGTCTCTTTAGTCAACAACCTAAGATCCCTCCTTTTATGAAAAACTTAGCTTATTTATTAAAGGGAATCAAAATCTTGCTGAAATTTCCCATAGGCTACACTATATGGTCCCAGGGATTCCCAATATTGCTAAACCATTCAGTATTTTCTAGCACTCTAAATCTTTACTGGGCATATGTAATTTAATACCTTTGCATCAGGCACAGTAAGCAAGACACACACTTGATTATTTTATTCATTGAGTTTATGGTGTATGGGAAACACAATCAAGAAGAGACTGCAGCCCTAGCCGGTTTGGCCCAGTGGATAGAGCATCAGCCCTCAGACCAAAGGGACCCAGGTTCGATTCTGGTCGAGGGCATGTACCTCGGTTGCAGTCTCCTCTCCAGCCTGGGCCCTGGTCAGGGCTTGTGCAAGCGGCAACCAATTAATGTGCTTCTTTCAAGTATATGTTTCTCTCTGTCTTTCCCTCTCTCTTCCCTAAATATCAATGGAAAAATATCCTCTAGTGAGGATTAACCAAAAACAAACAAACAAAAAGGGAGGAAGAAGAAATTGCAATACCTGTGTTTATTATATTGCTTTAATAGCAATTCTGCCTTAAGAGAATGGCACATCACGCTATAGGACTGAAGATCAGGAGAATATAGCACAGAGGAGGTGGGAATGGGAGAGTGCAGATCAGGATTGGCTTCCTGATACCAGTGAACTTTCACTAAAATATAAACAATAATAAGTAATAACCCAACAAATGGAAATGGTGTGTTTATATTCCAAACTAAATGTTGAAGGAGTCCAAGCCAAAAAAAAAAAAAAAAAAAAGGAAAAAAAATGATCCTTGATGCATGGTGGTGGTGAGGATGGGAAGCAAAAAATTATTAGAAAGATGGGACATTGTAGCTCCTTGGAAAATAAACGAGGGAGAGAACAGAGTTCAGAAGGACTACCAGAGTACTCACAGGGACAACCAGATGGCTGGGGCCACCATGATGTCAATTAGAAAGCACACTGAAAAAGCATGTTCTGTTTCCCAAGCCCTGAAAGGGGAAGCGGGGGTGGGGGTGGGGGGTGGAGGGAGAGTTGGGAGTAGTTTGAGATGATACATTGAGTTTAGGAAATTCTGAGTTCCAGGTAACAGAGAAACCTCTAATTAAAAATGTCCTATAGGCAATTTGGTCTATGGGCTTAGGGAAAAGAAGGAAGATGTGTCAACTGAACAGGAAATAGGTTTTTTTACTGACAGCCTACTATGTGCCAGTGAGTGTGTGCTGTTGTGTAAATTCATCCAAGGACCTTGATACAGGAGTTTATAGTCTGGCTATAGGGACATAGTTTGGGGTCATTAACTGAAACAGAGAGGGAATAATTTATAGAGAGAAATCTCAGATTCAGAAAGAACCCAGAGGAGCCTACACATTTCTGAGAAATGTGCAAAAATAATGAAAAAAGAAAGATTTTTTTTCTTTACAAAATATTATGATCTAATAGCACCTGGTAAAAGGAGTCACATTAGAAAATAACTGAACGTTTACATGTGACTTATCTACAGGGAAGGTCCTTAGTGACTTGGGGGTGCGCTGAGCAGGGAGAGTCAGTGTATAAGGAAGATTATAGTTGGTTGGAAAGAGGATTAGAGGTAAGAAGGTGCAGATAATTGAGGCCTTCCTACTTGTGAGGAGGATGATATAAGGAATAATAGCCACTAGGGCAGTGACTGCAAGAAAATGAAGAGTCAATGGAGAGATTCTTGTGTTTGTTTTGTTTTGTTGTTGTTGTTTTACACTGGAGACTGTTTAAATGTTACTAGGAATGAGCCCATGGAGAGAAAATCTATAAAAATTGGCATTTTTCCACTGCCTAAATGAGACAGAAAACACACTATTCCCTGCAACAAGATGCTGAGGTCAGACCTCCTTAGCTGAAGAATATATATGTTGGTAAAGGAAAATGTCCTCATAACCCCATTCAATGCATAGCTTCTGAGATACCAAATATAATTTAAGGAAAGCCATTAAAGGCTAATAAGGTTCAGCCACTGTCAAATGCAAAGTGGACCTGTGAAAGGTCTGAACAATTACTAAAATCACCCAGTATAACTTTTGTGTTGGCACTGCCATTTTTTGTCCTCCAGACTTCAGGCTTTCTTGCTTATATTTTATCACGATACCATAACCCTCTAAAAATTATTTTCTACAGTAATATTAATTACTTGAACTCCAAGTGAAGTCCAAAAAGCCTCATGCTGGCACTCAATGACACTAAAGTTAAGAGAAAAAAGGAGAAGATAAACAGCTTTGGCACTCTTGTCTTTCTTTCAAGCCTGGCTTTGGGCCGTGTTTTAAAACATATCTCCGAAGGTCTCATCGTATTTCTTCCTGTATTCAATAAACTGTCATGCATTCATTATGCCATAAGCTGCACACAGATGCAAATGGATACCATTTATAATATTTTACAGTGTTTTGAAGTTCCAAGCCCATCTAGAATGATAAAGACCTGGAAATTGTTAACCCACCTCAAAGTCTTTTTTTTTTTATTGCATTCTTTAATAGATTGGTGCAATTTCTTTGCATGCTATAAAAGTCAAGGAAGTATTTCCATGGTATTAAATGGTAACACATGGAGACCATTTTGATTTTAAGAAGAATGTTCTCTACTGTGTGATTTGTGTTTTTTAATGCCCTTTTCCTTCCTCTTGTTCTTTCAGGGACAGTTTGGTTCAGAGTAATGGAGCGGCGGAAATTAAATGAGTGCGCATGAAGTCCAATGAACTCAGTATACTGCTTATCTTGTAACTATACTTAATCTAAATAACCTTTTTTATGCTCTGCTGGAGTGGCATTTTCAAAAGGCTGTATAGTGGTAAATGAGAGTATATGTCAGTAAGGATTTGCTAGACAAATCAGATCTCACAGGGAAGTATATCTATCCATTACTATTTAATACACACTTCAGTTTGAAGGACAATTTTTGTGTGTGCGATCAGACCATTAACATTTACTGTCATTTGGGCTATGTTTTCCAACTTTTCTACTCTCCCTTTTTACTTCAATTTCATTTATTTTTTTCCAATAGAGGCCTTTGGACCAAAATTGCCTCTAAGAGATAGAAGGAAGTGATTTATATATGCATAAGACATTGACTCAGTTTTTCTTACCACATGTAAGCTTTCAGAAGTGAAAGATTTCTAAGGATAATGTCAACACAAATGGTAGTATGCTGGAAGGAATTGAATCCACATACATAAAACACATGGCAGGCAAGTTCTTTATTACAATTTTTTGCTTTTTTTTCCCATCTATATCACTTTCCTTTTTAGTATGTTTGAAGGAATGATTTACTAAGCAGGGTTTAGAAAACAGTGTTTCTCTCTTAACTACTGCCCCTCCCTTTGGTCATTTGTGGAAAGGGGTTAAGTGTGTGTTCAGGGCAGTTAACACATGTAAGCTATCTTATACTGTTTTGTTTCTTCCAATATCCTAAAGCAAAGCTTTTGGTGCATTTGCGTATTAAGGCTTTTCTCTTAGTTCTGGTTACGAAGACTAGTCTTTTCATCCTATCCTGAAACAGCAGGCACTGCTCTCTCCCTGCCAGATGCCGTACTATTATCTAGCATTTTGTCTGTGAGACATGTTCCTGGATGAGGCTTTCCCAAAGGCTGCCTGATTTTTGTGAAGCTAATGCCCGCCTTCCTGCCATTGAGTATGCTCCCTCCCCCTGGTTGCCTTCTGTTTGATCCCCCTGAGATTAACTAGTGATGGACCTTTGATTAACAGGCTCTGGTCACCCTAATAAACCATTCAGCATCTTTATTCAGAGCAGTTCTGTTATTCCTTATTGATGGGTAGATACAGTCACAACCCCACATCCTCCCAGTCTGTATTCTCTTTAATAAAGGTAATTGGTCATGACTTGAAGAGTTTGAAGATTAAATTCTAGAAAGTTAGTCTTTGGATTTCAATGTTACCAGAATTGAAATTTGCAGAATACTTTTATAGTATCAACAGCAAGAGAAATTCCAGTCTTTAATACCCTGCAATAACCTCAAAAGTAGTCACTGCCTTTACGTTGTTAACCCAAGGCCAGTAGAGAGAGGTGAGACCAACATGTGCTTCCTTAAATTTAGTGCATTATGTGCTTCCTTCCCCTCAACTCAGTATCAATATTCCCTTTACCAGTGACCTTAAAGTATCTCATATGTCTCAACCCTGTCCAATGACACAACATTCTGATGTGTTCTTTTTTCTATTTCTTTCATATTCTTCCTACTCTCCCATGACCCCCTTAGTCTATACCTTGAAAGGTTCCCATCTGTAGGTAGTTTCTGCAGCTTGTTATTCCAAGTTTAGGGTCTATTAATTACATCCAGACTGTTCTTAAACTTCTTATCAAATAAATTTTACTAAAAATTGCTTTAATCAAATAACTTTCTTTAAAGATTTCCAATAGCTAGAATTTTCAGCTTTATTAAGTACAATATCCTCTGGTTAAAATTAAAGTTCATTATACTTTTTATTCTCAGAGTGATGTCCCTACACTGGAGGCATCAGCAATACCAGGAGACTTGCTAAAAGTTAAGACTCAACTCCAGGTGATTCCAATGTTCAATAAAGTTTTGGAACCACTGGTGACTTTTCTCATCTACTTGTTTGTTAGAGAAGATCCACATAAACGAATGTGTTGTTTTTTTTTCAAAATTGAAACTTCTCATTATATAAAATAAATCCTCTGCTTACAATTAGATAGTATCGGAAGTAAATAACAAATTATAGATTTTAAGATCAAATTATTTGACAATTCAAAAGTACTAAGTAAATTTTAAAGAGGAAATCAAAGTGTAATTAAAGGCTCTTTAAAAATGAAAAACTATATATTAAAATTATGGAATGCAGACAAAGTCATATTTAAATTAATAATTATACCTATTAACCTTGTAGTTATTAGACTAGAAAGAAAATAATAATTAAACTAAACTTTTAACTCAAGAAATTAGAATGAGAACAACAAACTAATTCCAATAATAGCTGAATTGAAAGCAAAATTAATGAATTAGAAAACAATTAAAATATAATTATAGAAGAGATCAATGAAATAAAATACTCATTGGAAAATCTAATAAAAAAAGGCAATATAAGCACAAAAAGAAACTACAGTAAACTAGTTTCTGTCTGCAGACAGAAATGAGAACATAGCACACTAATATATTTAAAAATTAACATGAAATGGTTATTTTATGAAAAAATATAAATAACCATATAGTAACTTAACAAGATGAAAATCTAAAACTCACTAAGAAATTTTTGACCAATGAATTTGCCCCAAAAATGTTGCTAGACACACAAAAAAATTTATCAATGACTTCTTTCAAAATCTGAAAAGAACAGTATTTCAAGAGTTCCAAAACAAACAAGAGAGTAAACTTTGCTATTCATTTTCCTAGCGTGAATATTGATAACCTTGTCTGACAAAAACTCAATGACAGGAAACTCCTGGCGACTCTATCCAACTAATACATTAAAATAATAAAACATCACGGCTAAGCATACTTTACTTCAAGGTTGTCTGTAATGTAATGTACGTACTATTATTAACCATCTCAGTAGGCAAGAAAAGAAAAAACATAATCATCTTGTTAATTGACAAAAGTTATATAATGAAAGTAAATATCCTTTTTAAATAAAAAACATCCTAACATCTGAATTTATTAAAAGTATACACAGTACTAAGCATATCTCAAATCAAAAGACAACAGAAAGCATGCTTAATTTTGAAATAAAATATTCTCATAAAAAGAATGTTAGTATTCAATATAGTTTTAAAAGTTCTAGCCAAGTTAGTGTGACAAAAATAAATAAACTTCACATTTTGTAAAGGAGATTACTTTACTGTTATTTAAAGATATGATTAGCTGTCTTGAAAACTCAAAAAAATCAACTAGAAATTGTCATAATTACTAAGAGAGTTTTGTAAGCTGACTAGAAAAAAGCCAAAAGATGTTCTATTTATGACTTAGAAATTATAATTTAAAATAGTAACTGAATATACAAACAGAAAAGAAAGATAAATTATAGGAATGAGATGAAAAGTCCACAAACTAACCTTGGTATAGAACATTGATTAGTATATATTAGGAACAATATTTGAAATCAAAGACAATGAGTAAATTACATAATAAATGGTGTGGAGACAATTTAATACCCAATTAAACAAAAAAATGAATAGTAGATAGTCTCCTTTTTAAAATTGAGAGAAAATATCCATGTTGGATTGAAATCAGAGCACCATAACATCACTTCAAGTTTTTAATTTAGATAATGAACTTAGGCGAGTACCTATTCCATAATAATTAATATTTAGGCAACTCCTAAATACAGTACTAATAATTCCTAAGACAATCTTTACTATCAAGAATATTTCTTTTCCAAATATTAAGGAAAAGTCAGCTCTTTCTTCCCATTATTGACTATTGTTTCTAACTCCATGATTAGAAGATCCCAATCAGAAAACAATACATCTGAGATCCACTAGATTCTAAACTTTTCAATTACCCCACCCCACCACCCCTAATGAAAGCCTCTCTTGTATCAGGACAGTCATTTTAAACCATGATTCCAACTGGCCTTCTTAAATCCACACTTACCTTTTAAACTCCATCCAAATTCTTTGAAAAGAATACCAACCTTTTGAATTTCCTTTTACTAGTTATTTATTGTCGCCTATTAAGCTGGAACTCTACAGCCTGAAATTAACTGCAAACTCAACTGAGCACACTTAAAACAATAGTATTTCTCACATTCACCTGAAAGACTCATCTTTTCCAGTGAAAACAAGTCTTATCAAGCCCCTCAACATGTCTCACTTTTTTATGTCAGTACCTTTGACTGCTTTCCCAAGATCACACCGTTTCCTTCTGCCAATTTAGAATGGCCACTTCCATTTGGCCATTACAAAGTACATGTCATTCCTTAAGTTCCTGTAGCCAAGCCTTATCACTTCCCACACTGCTCCATAATGATCTCCTCTTTCTCTGAAATTTTAATCTTACAATAGAGCAAAATATCTTTATAAATACAATTTCGTTTGTTCAACTAGATTATAAATTCTTTCCAAAATGTCCAAAGCAATGCTGTGCAACTAATAATAAATATTTGCTCAATACTTAGGTAATTGAAATGACAAATCCAATTGGGTGCCCAGGAAGGTGAAATGTTTTCTTGGGGGTGGGGGGAAGAAGTTAAGTGTGTATATTTAATTATAAAAGTGCTAATGGAGAGAAGGAATTTATTTCCTTTTTAAAGCATTGAATTCTATAGGGTCGCTTATAATAATGTATGACAAAAAAAAAGAAAAGCAGAAAACATTACTGAAATATCCTCATTCCAACCACAAAAACTTATTTAATGGCACAATACTCAGGAATTATTTTAAATATAACATGTAACCAGAAACTCATTCATGCAAAAATTAGGCCTATGCAAAACTACATCTTCAGAATACTTAAGAATATGTGTATTTTGTGGGCATTTGAAATATAAAGCCTGCAAACATTAATTTCCACTTTCTTCCCTGTTATTATCATTTCTTTTTTAGAAGCTCTATGGCTAATTTAATGTATTCCTGACAGTGACTCTGAGTGAATTGGTATCCAAAACAACAACAGAGAATTCTAATCCAAGGTATATCAGCTTTCAAAGCAGAGAAAACCCTTGAATGATGCAGGTCTAAGAAGAAACACAAAAGAATAAACCCTGTAATTCCTTCTTATCTATTTCATTGACTTGAGTACAGATTCTCCCCTCTGACAACTTTCATTTGGATTATGCATTACCTGTATAAAGATTTAAATTATAGGAAATACATTTGAATAAGTACCATACCTTATTTATAGATTATTTTTTATTATATAATGTGATTTAAAGTTGGCAGCCTGATTATGCTTGATTGGTTGATTGATTGACTAAATATATGGTCTTTACACTTTAATATCACAATATGGTAAAAAGAAATTTAATTCTTTTCTCTTTTGCCCTCCCCTGGAACACGTGCTACTTTAGAGGACTATTTAGTTAGAGACTTTAAAAAAATAAGTCTGTTTTTAAAAACTTATGTTTTGTTACATTCAAGTCAAGATTTAAATTGTTTAAAAATGTAATGACTATTTCATAAGCAAGACCATATTTTTAGGTAAAGGTGGAAAAGTGAAACTGAAATAAATAATTCTCCTTCTCTAACTGTTATACCATGAATAAGAACAACAGAAGCAGTAGAGGGAAAAGAACCCATAATTCAATATTAACAGCCATACAACCATTCAACCTCCTGCTATAAACTTTAGAAACCTGTAGCCAAGAAAAGAAATAGAAAGTTATAGCATAGTGCAGCTTATATAAATACTAACTCCAGTTCCATAACCAACAGGCAGTGCTCAAGACTGGATGGGAAGTGAAAATAACCTGAGAATTTTTATTAATATCCCACCACATAAACATACATATGCAAACATAGAAGCAGTGGCTTAGTAGAGCAGAGAAGGTGGCCATATAAGCTACTTTTCTATTTTTAACGTGAAAGTAAATTGTACGAACCACGGAAAAGATGATATAGACTTAGGGATAGTAGAAGCCATTTGTGTTATGTGTCTAAAGATGGGCCATATATTGATTTTTGAGAGTGAAATATCTGATCTTTTTATTCTTGAATTTTTGGCAATAATTTGTTTTCATATTTGTATTCCTAGCAGCTATCAAAGCGTTTGACATATGTAAAAGATAAATACATTTTAATTTAATAAATGAGCCTAATACAATTTTAAGGATATCTGAAGATGATCACCTTGAGCAAAAAAGCATTACTTTTAGATTTTCACCTTATACTTTAAACAAAGTTTTAATGCTCAGTGATGCTGTTTGGCTTGACCATTTTAAGGCAAAAGCTGAAGGTCAGATCTGAGGCTGAACCTCTTAAGCCTTTCTACTGTAATCTTAAGACTCTGAGGCAAATCTTACATTTTCTCAACATGCCCCAAAACTAGATGAGGACCAGAGGAACACTTTGGTAAATAGAAAGGACAAATGAAGCTCAACCGAGGTGCAGTGTCGACCTATGAATGGTCATGGCGGATTCCTGGTCAGGGCACATGCCCACATTGCTGGCTCAATCTCCAATGTGTATGTGTGTGTTGCGGGGGGGTGGGGGTGCAGAAGGCAGCTGATCAATGATTCTCTCTCATCATTGGTGTTTCTATCTCTCTCTCCCTCTCCCTTACTCTTTGAAATCAATAAAAATATTAAAAAAAATAAAAAGGGCAAATGAAGCAAGCCAGATCTCTAGGACCTACCTTAACTTTCTGGCTAGAAAGACCATTCATATGATTCAAAATTAAATATTAACAAAAGCCTCATTTCATTTTAAGAAAAATATTCAAGGAAAACAGATATGCTGAATATATAAAGGAATCTCAAAATGTAATAAGGAAACAAATAACCCAATAAAACAATAGACTCTTAAACATTTGAACAAAAACTTCATCAAAAAAAGAAATATGAATCACAAATAAGCATATTAAAAGTTGGCCAATATCATTAACCAAATACAAATTAAAATGATAATGAAATTACACTGGAGATCCCCTAAAATGTCTAAAGTTAAAAAGCTAGATCATACTAAGCTTTGGCAAAATTGTGAAGAACTCTCAGACACTGCAGATGATAATGTAAAGAAAGATAAAACCATTTTGGAAAACAGTTCAGTTTTTTTTTAATTAAATATGCATCTACCATAGTATCCTCCTATTGCACTTCTAAGTTTACCCAAGAGAAAAGAAAGCCTATATCCATAAAAAACTTGTACATGAATCTTTATCACAGTTTTGTAATGAACCCAAATGTCTATTAGTGTGGAAATGGATAAAGAAACTGTGATGAATTTACAATGGGATACTACTCAGCAACAGAAGGTATTAATACATGTAACTCTATGAATGATTTTCAAAATAAGTATGCTGAATTAAAGAAGCTAGACAAATAACAGGTATATACTGTATAATTCTATTTATATAAGATTCTAGAATATGCAAACTAATCTATAGAAGCAGCTACTCAGTGGTTGCCCCAGTACTTGTGGGATGGGGAAAAGTTACAGGGAGGAATTACAGTACTTGGGGTGATGGATATATTCATTATTTTTATTATAGTGATGATTTTGTGGATGTATGCACTATTACATTGTACATGATAAGTATGCTTGGTTTATTATATATCATAATGTCTACAAAGCTGATTAAAAGTTACTAATTGGTGATGTATTATAAGACATGTCAACTAGTGCTCACATCTGACAAAATATTTACATATAACACCGATTTTCTTTCTTTGCAAATGATGTTTGCCCTGTGCCCAGAATTTACTCACAACAATAATGTACTGATTATGACATGATTAACCTAAGTATGTTTTTAGAATTCATATCAAAATTCCAATGTTTATTTGTAATTTTAAAAATAACAAAGAAAAAAATTATAAAATGAGTTTGGGGAAAATAACCCATCCCAGTTAAAAATATTTGATATCTTTCCACATTTGTTAACATTAGCTTCTTAATCTCAATGTCTATGCTCTGTCTTGACTAAACTCTGCTGAATTTCAAAACTGTGTTTTGATAAACTTTTCTTCATCAGCTTCACCAACCTAATCACCTACTACTTACTTTGAAATGCATTTGCTCAGGAAAAGAAACCATTAACAAAACAACAAGAAGGTCCACTGCGTAGGAGAACACATTTGCCAATGTTATCTCCAATAAGGTTTTAATCTCCAAAATTTGCAGAGAACTCATACAACTTAACAAAAGGAAGATAAACTATCCAATCAAAAACGGGCAAAGGACCTAAATAGACACTTATCAAAAGAGGATATATAGAAAGCCAAGAGATATGAAAACATGCTCAAAGTCACTAATCTTAGAGATGCAAAACAAAACAACAATGAGGTACCATCTCACACCTGTCAGAATGGCTATCATTAACAAATCAACGAACGACAAGTGCAGAGAAAAAGGAACCCTAGTGCACTGCTGGTAGGAACACAGACTGGTGCGGCCACTGTGGAAAACAATATGCATTTCCTCAAAAAATTAAAAATGGAACTCCCATTTGACCCAGTAATACCACTTCAAGGAATATATCTCAAGAGAACAAAAACACCAATCAAAAAAGGATATATGCATCCCTATGTTCATAGCAGCACAATTTACCATAGCTAAGATTTGGAAACAGCCTAGGTGCCCTTCAGCAGATGAGTGGATTAGAAAACTATGGTACATCTACACAATGGAATACTATGCTGCTATAAAAAAGAAGGAACTTTTACCATTTGCAACAGCATGGATGGAACTGGAGAGCATTATGCTAAGCGAAATAAGCCAGTCAGAGAAAGATAAATATCACATGATCTCACTCATTTGTGGAATATAAAGAACATCATAAACTGATGAACAAAAATAGATACAGAGACAAAGAAGCATTGAACAAACTGTCAAACTTCAGTGGGAAGGCAGGGGAGAGTTCGGGAGGGTAGGGTAAGAGATCAACCAATGGATTTGTATGCATGCATATAAGCATAGCCAATGGACAAGACACTAGGGGGATGAGGGCATGTGCTGGTGGGTGGGGAGGATAGGGGCAGGTCAATGGAAGAAAAAGGAGACATATGTACTACTGTTTGTAATACTTTAAACAATAAAAAAGGGAAAGAAATGCATTTGCTCCTGGACAGTCCCATAACCATCAAGTGTGGTTTTCTAGGCAGAATTGTGTTTCTCTAAAATCCAACAGTGTGCCTACTGGTTAGTGGTGCCCAGTCTTGAAGTCAGTAGGTGTTGATAGCAAATAGAACTCTATAAATAGAACTCTATAACTCTGTTATTACTTAACAGAGATAACACTAATGCAATTTCATCATTTTCTAAACTAGTATAATACTGAACTCATAGACTTTTTCAGGCCAGTGATTGGTGATGACATATATAAAGCAATTCACACAATGTCTGAAACATCTTTTTTCTACATGTGAATGTTAATAAAATTATGCTTATATTAGTGGCCCGGTGCATGAAATTCGTGCACATTAAAAGGGTATTAATTAGAGGCAATAATTTAATATTGCTATTTGCCCTTTCTCTATAATAGAAGTGTCAGAGATGAAAGAAAATTAGTAAAATGTATATGAAAACCTTCCTCCTGTCAGAGTCTGGGGCACACCATGGGACCCAGAGTCAAGTTCCCACCCACCCACATGCGTCTCAAAATTGTGTGGGACCCAGACCTGGCCGCCCCCCCCTCCCCGCATTGGGCTAGATACAGACCTGGCCAGTCCCACCCTTGTCAAGCCCCACCAGGCAGGGGGCGTAGCCTCAGGTCCCCTGGCCCAGAGCCAGGATGGGGGTCATAGCCTGAGGTCTCCCAGCCCAGACTGGGGCGGGGGATGTGCCTTGAGGTCCCCTGTCAAGCCCCGCTGGGTGGGGGTCATGGCCTGAGGTCTCGCATCAAACCCCGCCAGGCGGGGGGTGGTGCAGCCTCAGGTCCCCCGGCCCAGCACTGGGATTGGGCCGCAGCCTTAGGTCCCCTGTCAAGCCCGCTGGGCAGGGGGTGCAGCCTGAGTTCCCTCGACCCAGCACTGGGGATGCACCTTGAGGTCCCCTGTCAAGCCCCACTGGGTGGGAGACACGGCCTGAGGGGGCGCAGCCTGGCGCTGGGGTGGGGGGAGCAGCCTGAGGTCCCCTAGCCCAGCACCAGGATAGGAAGCACACCTTGAGGTACCCTGTCAAGCCCCACAGGGTGGGGGGCGTGGCCTCAGGTCCCCTGGCCTGGCGCTGGGGCAGAGGTGGCGGTCTAAGGTCCCCTGACCAGGTGCTGGGGCAGGGGTCATGGCCTGAAGTCCCCCGGCCTGACGCCAGGGCGGGGGACACAGCCTGAGGTCCCCTGTCAAGCCCTGCTGGGTGGGGGGGGGGGGCACGGCCTGAGGTCCCCTGTCAAGCCCCAGGGGTGCAGGGGAGGGCTTAGCCTCAGGTCCCTGCTGATTGCTCGTTAAGGCTCCTTAAGGGAACTTGGCCTCAGCTGTGGGTGCAGCTATCTTTGTGATGGAGTGATGGTCAATTTGCATATTAGTCTTTTATTAGATAGGAGGATTTGACCTATAATTAAAGATAAGTATCAGAATATATAGCATCATAATATAGAATCTTAGACCTCCCCCCCAAAATAATAAATATGTCATGATTTTTTATTAGGTTATGTTTTGTTTTGTTTTAATGAAATAAGTATGAACATTAAAACATACATTTATAATTTAAAAACTTAAAAAAGAAAGTAAAAATTACAAACTTTACAAACCATGAACTCAGTATTCCCCAAAGTGTACTTGGTGAAAATATAATCCTGTAAAATACTCTGTGAAAAAAAAGAGTCCTATGGTCAAATAAATTTGGAGAATATTATACGCTGTATGTTGCTTTGGGGGATTCACAGTACAAATGGTATAGTAAAGAGTCTGGGAAGTCATGTAGTTAAAAAAAATGTGTTTCACTTTGTTGACCCAGTGTTTTCCAAACTTTCCCTGAACATAGAATCTTTTTCAAAATATAAAATCTATGAACATGTCTCTTTGGGAAACTGGCCTTAACTATTATAACTCTTAATTCTTTTCTATTAAGATTCATAAAGACTAAAAACATTACTCTCAACTATCAACATTCCCTGGTCTTTCAGTCAGGTTTCTAGGATCTGGTTGCAAGTCCCTGTAGCCTCCATCACAGTGGCAGCTGTCTCCTACCTCAGTGTCTTTCTTGCTTGGCTACCGAGGTAATTCCCCAGAGGTGTCTATCTCTGTCATATTCTCACTTCCAAGTGACTTGACAGAATTCAGAACAGAAAAAAGAATCCAGTGCCACCTGCATCTATACAACAAAAATGGGAATCCTAGTAATTTTCTTTTTCTAAGCAGAGGAGAGCACTTCTCTCTCTTTTAAAAATGAATTGCTCTAATTTTCAGCTCCTTAATAAATGATCAGTAACTTGAAATGTGTACTGGTTGTTTTAAGTGCATTCCCTGGCAATTACTATAGCAGATTGTGTATCAAACCACTCCACAACCCAGAGCCTTAAAACAATAAGTAAACACCATATTCATAGACCTACTGCAGAGCAGCTGGACAGCTATATCTCATGGAGGCTCACTTACAGATCCACGGTAAGTCTTTTTTTTTTTTTTTAATATTTGCTGATCAAATGTTTTGTTGTAGATAGATATTGGCTGATCTAGATCATTGTTTTATATTTGTAATATCCATCCAACCAAGTGGCCCAGCATGTTTTCCTGGTGAGAAAGGGAAAGTAGATGTGTGCCAGGCCCCTTGAAGGCTGGGCTAAGAACTGGCTCACAGTTATTTGTGCTGTATTCTAATTGCAAAACAAAGTTACAAGGCCTAGCCACTTTCAAGCAATGGTGAAATTAACTCCATCTCTTGATGAAAGAGGTTCAAAGACACATTCACACACAAATTATACTGTCCCCCTTTCATGGTGCCCAAATTCTCTTCCAGTTATTATATTGTCCTCCAAGTCTAGCACCTTGTGATCTACATGAGGTCTAGAGAAGGCTCTTCAGATGCTGTACATTTTGGTACTTCAGAGACTTGTGAAGCAAAAAGATAATTTTATTTGTACTTTATGATTACCACCCAGCATACAATGGAAAATTGCATTAAACAGCACTCTCATTCTAAAGGCAAGAATGGGAGGCATACAGAACCCCCTGGACCTTAAAAATTTGGAAATGCAACTGAGAAAATGTAGCCAGGTGCCCTGACATTGGGAGAAGAGAATGTTTCCAGATTTGGCCTCCATTCTGCTCTTAGGACAGGCTCCCTTGTTCAATGTTCACAGTTCTACCTTCCAGAAACATCTTATTCCATCTCTCCCTCTAGCCTTCCTGAAGAGGTCAGGGGGAGATATACCAAATTGACTTTCTGTTCTTAGAAGAATGGGGACAGAAGCCAGTTTGCATTTTTAACAACCTCAGTACCTTTGAGGCTGGGATGATGAGGCCACTTTTGCCTGTACAACACCCCAAAACACTTCTGTGGGCTTTCAAAGAATTTGATTTGCATCTACTCCACTTAACAAATTATTTTTAAGCTCACTCAGTTGGACATGTCAGACAACTGTGGGACTCACAGAATAGAGCAATCCAGAGCAGAGCAGAGCAGACCAGTGCAGGGCAGAGCAGCCCAGCCAGGAGCAGAGCAGAGCTCTCTAGCCAGAAAGAGGCGTGGCCCAGGACTGCCTTACGGTTGTGCAGTTTCCCCAGCCATGCTGTATTGCAATTGAGCTGTTTTGCACTGAATAAGTTTCCTTCTTCACTGCACCCCAAATTAGAGATTACTGTTTTCTTGAATTGGTGCCAACGACCATTGATTGACATATCAAAACTTCCCTTTTTTGCTTCACTTTCATTTTTGTTGTCCATCCATAAAAGTCTTCAAGAAAATAGTTAACTATAGATTACAAATAGTTTTTAACATTACCTGGTTGAATGTAAGAGGTAGATTTTATCAATTCCCTAAACTTTTTTCTACTTCAAAGAAGAAAGATTCAAAGATTTTTATGAAAAATGAGAATTTCTATGTCAGAGAAAAACAAGACAATGTAAAAAAGGTTTAAGAGAAGGAAGCCCAGCAATGTAATATTTCACTTAGTTGAACCACATGTGCAGTTTATCGGCAAATTCTGGAAAGCATGTCACCTCTGTGTGAGTTTTCCCAAATCAAAACTAGGTAAGGTAGAAATGCTAGCGGCAAGTGGGCTATTGTTTAATTACAATGTATGATTAGTTTCTCTCCATGTAATTTCAAATTTGTATTCCAGGGCAGTCTGTCATCCACTAGAGTTTTCTTGCTCTCTTTTCCCCCAAAGAAGTAATTCAGTAACACCTGAAGCTGCTGAACTCAGCAGTTAACCTTTCAAAGAACATCCAGGGCTAGCATATTATACATTTCTAGATTTTATAGCCAGTCCTTAAAATATGGGGTGGGGGAGGTAAAAAACAAGGAAACATAAAAAGAGTAAAAAAGAGTAACATCTTCCCCTCAAAACTGCCAAGGATAGCAAATCAAATTCATCTTCATGGACAGATATTTTTTCATTCTTTTTCATTTCCACATGGGCATCTCCTCCCCACATTTATTTAAAAAGAAACACACACATGCATACACACATACACACATACACACAAACAGCCATGGAGATAAGAGAATTGTCATTTTCCAGGTGCATAAAGTACTACATATTTGAAAAAGGAACTTGAAATATATTTTCATAATCCACAAGGTTTAAATTTCAATGTTTGTCATCTCCTTAGCCATGTCTATTCTGTCCGCTTTTATTTTCCAGAAATAATCTTCAGCATCACAACTTCTGAATATCTTTGATTGATTATCCTATATAATACAGAGGTAATATGCAAATTGACCCTCACACTCTCGCACAAGATGGCCACCCCCATGTGGTCAAAGATGGCTGGCTGGGGAAGGTAGTTGTGGGCGATCAGGCCTGCAGGGGAGGGCAGTTAGGGGCAACCAGGCCTTCAGGGGAGGGCAGTTGGTGGGGACCAGGCCTGCAGGGGAGGGCAGTTGGGAGCAACCAGGCCTGCAGGGGAAGGCAGTTAGGGGTGACCAGGCCTACAGGGGAGGGCAGTTGGGGGGGACCAGGCCTGCAGGGGAGGGCAGTTGAGAGCAACCAGGCTGGCAGGGGAGGACATTTAGGGGTGACCGGGCCTGCAGGGGAGGGCAGTTGGGGACAATCGGGCTGGCAGGGGAGCAGTTAGGCATCGATCAGGCTGGTAGGGGAGTGGTTAGGGGGTGATCAGGCTGGCAGACAGTTGAGCGGTTGGGAGCCAGCAGTCCCAGATTGTGAGAGAGATGTCTGACTGCCGGTTTAGGCCTGATATCCCCTGAGGGGTCCCAGATTGGAGAGGGTGCTGGATAGGCTCAGGGACACCCCCCCTCCAGTGCATGAATTTTGTGCACCAGGCCTCTAGTTAATCTATAATTAGATGTTTATATTCAGCTCCAACAAAATGTCTCACAATCCTTGCTGAAAGATTCTCTTTTATCATAGTCAGCCTTTGGTAATATTCATCAAATAAATAAACCAGAATTTATAAGAGTAAATAGTCTTGCCATAAATTCCTGGAGGCAAGGAAAATGCTAATTTTTTTAATGTTTCTACCTAATTTACAAATTTCTGATTTGTCAACATTATGATTATGCTGCACAGTAACTTCAACTGGTGAGTCCATTACAATCATGGGACAGGAATTCTATCTTCTACAAACTGAATTGCTGTAAAGTAAGGACTGTTAAAATAGAAGAGGTGTATCCATTTCTATCAAAAGTCTCAGCTTCCTCTTATGCTCTAGATACATTTCTATTTTGTCTTCTAAGGATTTCACTTCAGCAGTTGGCTCATGAGTTTCTTCTCTTGCTGTTTATTCTACTAGCATAAAAGTCCATACTATCTTTCAACTTAAAGTAACACCTTCCTTAACCCAACACTATCATTAAACTAATGGTTTATGTTTCTGTTCTCCAGAGCATATTAAAATGACACAAAAGAATTGTCTATATTGGAGTACTCTTTCTTAAGTTTCTTTCTCGTTCTTCTTTGAAATGAAAAGCTTCTATTGTTTTATGTAGCCAAGAAGAGAAAACGGTTGGGAAGAGTTTAGATTTGTTTGGTGAGCAATCAAAATTGTTGTCCATGTGCTCTAATACATAATAAATGTTTCTGAATATTCCATGTATATTTGAAAGAAATGTTTCTTATTCTTTTAGAAAATACATATATATACACATATGTATGCATTATATATGTTCAACATGCAAATACATACACACAAAAGCTTGTGTTTTATATCTAGTTTTTCTAGTTTCTAACACAGATTTAAAATCTTTTAATAGATTTTTCCCAGTTCTCCTTGCTTTCTATGCACTTTTGTTTTATGTATTTTGTAACTATGTAGATATAAAAGTTTATGACTGTCATATCACCTTGATGTACTGTTATTTTTGCTTATATGAAATATTTTTCTTTGCCCCATATAATTCATTCACTTTGAATTCTATTTTGTCTTATAATAAAATTTCTTCAATTCCTTTCTTTTGATTAATATTTGTTGGTAATACATTACTCTACCTCTTTGCATTCAATCTTATTTTATGTACTTTAATTTCAAGTATGGCTTTTGTATAGCAAGTGAATTTTGTTTGGGAATTATTAACACACTAGAGGCCTGGTGCACGAAATTCGTGCACTGTGGGGGGGGGTGTTGTCCCTCAGCCCAACCTGTACCCTCTCCCATCTGGGACCACTCGGGGGATGTCCAACTGCTTGTTTAGGCCCGATCCCACAGGGGCCTAAACAGGCAGTCGGACATCCCTTTCACAATCCAGGACTGCTGGATCCTAACTGCTCTCCTGCCTGCCTGATTGCCCCTAACCACTTCAGCCTGCCAGCCTGATCACCCCCTAACCACTCCCCTGTCAGCCTGATCAACGCTTAACTGTTCCCCTGCCGGCCGATCATCCCCAACTGCCCTCCCCTGACAGCCCGGTCACCCCCAAATGCCCTCCTCTGCATATTCCCTCTTTATTAGATAGGGTTTTTTCTTTAACATATTTGACAGTGTACCTGCCTTGGTCTTGACAAACCAGTAAAAATGTAAGCCCACACTAAAAGTGTCATAAAATAAACTCCTTAAACAGGAATTTCATGAGACCTTGGAAAGGTGATATCATGTGGTTGTTTCTTCCTTTCTTCCTTCTCTTTCTTTTTCTTGATGTTTCATCTTTTGTCCTTTCTTTCTTTTCTCCTTTTATTCCTTTTCTGTCCTCTCTTTCTCTTAACTTTTCCATTGGTAGAATCGTCAGTACTTGAATCTGTCTTGCTTCCAGAAGACGAAGAAGAGGGAAACACACCGTCATCTGAAGAAAAAGATGATCTATGTTGGGATCAGTGGTGTTTCTGGTTTTGCTCTTTTCCCAGTTTGTATGTTATTTCTGCCGCCTCGGCATCTTCAGGACTTGTTAATGGGCACTTCTTATTCATGTCTACAAAACCTCCCTGCCTTGGTGAAAACTGTAGGGGAAAAGGCCTTCCTGGGTGGGCTCAAGCCCTGCCCAAGGTGCTGAGGAACCAGGGTGGGGAGCACCCGCCACCGCCCTTGCAGAGCCAACCTCCGGACCTGGGGGTACTCTCCAGTAATGTAACTGGAATGTCCCCGTTTGCCTTCAGAAATTAGTTGTAAGTTACTTCCAATGTGAAACCCTACCTCAGACATTTCCTTTGTGGTTTCTAAAGATTTTAAACAAAACCCATTTACCTCCCTAACCTGGTCAGAAGTTTCTACCCAATGGGAGAGGTTTGAGGTTTGCTGGGCAGCATAGCCCAGATACCCACCCCCCACATCCCCATCTCCAATCACTCGGCTGGGAGCAAGGGAAGTTCCAAGGCTATAGGGGTGTGGGGGGGATCACTTCATGGGGCCGCAGGCCCTTTGGAAGCTGACACCCCAGGCTGCTGCTGGGAGGGGATCGCTCTGAGGGGGCCCGGCTGCCTCCCAGGCCTACACCCCCCAGCTGCACCTAGGAGCTGATTGCGCCAGGGGGGCACGGGCGCCTCCCAGGCCAACAGCCAGGGCTGCGGCTGGGAGTGGACTATGCCGGGGGGGTGGGAGGCGGGGGGCTTGGGTGCCTCGCAGCTGACAGGCCAATGGCCCGGGGCACAGCTTGGAGTGGATCGCGCTGGGGGGGCACGGGAGCCTCCCAGGCCAATGGCCTGGGCCGCAGCTAGGAGCAGATCGTGCCAGGGGGGGCACTGGTGCCTTCCAGGTGACGGCCCAGGCCGGGGCTGGGAGTGGATCACACAGGGGGTGGGAGGGGGGGGCGCAGCCGCCTCCTAGGCCCATGGCCCGGGTTGCAGCCACCTCCCAGGCAGATAGCCTGGGCACAGCCACCTCCTAGGCCCATGGGGCGCGGCCTCCTTCCAGGCAGATAGCCTGGGCCGCACACTGCCGGTCTCGTCGGCAGCCCTCCCTAGGACTGGGGGACTCCGACAGGCCTGAGAGGACTGGGCACCACCATCTTGTGTCTATGGGTGCCGCCATTTTGTTGCGGAGTGACAGTTAATTTGCATAGTACTCTTTTATTAGATAGGATTCTAAGAAGATCTATGTAATAATAGTGGAATTAAACTCATTAATATTGTATAATTAATGAAAGCTTATAAGTATTTCTGTCATTTTACTTTATGTATTCTTTTTTGCTTAGAAAAATAAAACATTTCCTGTCTATTTTACTCTTTATTTGATTGATCTAGTTATTTCTTGTTCTTATTTTTTTACATGTTCCTATTATTTGGAAGTTACATGTCCTTTTTCTTTTCTGCTACTGTTAAAGCTTAATATTTAATATATAAATTTAAATATCTCAAGTATATCAGAAACTACATAGCTCACTGGAACATCTAATATTTCAGTTAATTTTTATATTATCATAAAACATTATTTAATCTCAATTATAAGTTTACTTGTTTCTTCACATACCATTCATTGCTTTGTTATGCCCAAATATATCTATTTTGGATTTTTTAAAATTAAAATGTATGTGACCATTTCAAGTAACACATGTTAAAAAGGTCCACGTGTGCTAAACTTTAGTGGTTTTAATTAGCTATATTTTACTGTATCTTATCTAACCTATTGCAACTTTTATGTGATAATCATAAAATTGCCTCCTTTAACATCCAATAATTACTAGAGAAGTTTAATAAGAGTTAAATTTTTTTTCTATAAAAATAGTTGAGAAACAGAAAGAAGAGTGCACCAAATTTTTCTGGTAAACCTTGAAAAATATGTAATGTAGGTACAATGGAAAAACTCAAGATCAAGTTACTGCTCCCTTTTTCCATTCCTCTGTGTGTAGAGATGGTGGTGGTGGTGGTGGTGTCACTAGTGGTACATGTGTATACATCTGTGTGTGTGAGTCTCTGTGTGCTCATGTGCACCCACCTACAGACACCTCTGTGTAAGTCAATCATTCCAAAATCCTAATTCAATCTTTGCTACAATTTACATCAATTAGTGTTTTACACAGCCAGTATTCTGTATGGATTTTCTAACATGATGGTTAAGTATAATCTTTACACTGAGGACTTGGGAACATTAATAGGATGTTGCAATCACAGTTAATTGCAAACTTATCATCAATTGTTCTTCCAGACTATCTTATATTTCACTTTTTAAAATTGCAATTATTTGACTAAATTTAAAACTGTACACTAGTATCTGGCAAAGTTTCTGAGAATAAATAAAAGTAAATTTGATTTCTATTGCTACCTTATGAAAGACTAAGCAATGTTCAATTGAGACCTCATAGAGACAAACAAGTAGACTCAAAGGGTAGTTACCAACTGTCAGAGACAGCAAGAGCTCTGCCCAGGACTGCAGCTCTGAGTTCATATATTCTGCTAAATTCTTCCTGACTACGCCAGAGTAGGTTCCTTCTCAAACCCTACTCACTACACTAACTATTCGGTCCAAGCCCCTCTGCCTAGAGACTGGAACTTCTTGGACGCCAGGTCTGAGATGGAGAGGTTGTGGGTGTATAAGAATGAGTTTTTATTGAAGATCCCAGTGGCCATATAACCATCAGGAAAAAAAAAAAACCACAGTTATTTCTAACAGTGTCCCAATCAGGCAGCCATACACAGGCAGGTAAATACATATCTTTCCCACATACTAGTAGCAGTTTGTGTACCCACAGTTATTATCTGAGCAGCCACACACTGCCCCCTAGACTTACTGCCTCCCATGGTAGCAGCACCTGAGATCTCTGGCACAGCAGCATCTCCTGTCTCCCCTGCCCAGCACACTGGCTGGTTAACATGGTAGCTATATCGGAGCTCTCTATGAGCTCTTAGCCTTACATCACAGCAGTACCAGCTCTCAGCTCAGTCTGAGCTCTCCACTCTTTTTCTCTTCTAGCCCACTGGCTGGTGAGTAACTTGTATATTATTCCAGAGACAAAGAAGGCTTTGTACCAACAGTAACATCAATCAGATTTTGGCTACAGAAGGGCACATATGCGCAGTATAGCGTGGGGTTGTTGTGCTTATATCCTTGCACCTGCTTATGGTGTCTTGGCCTAGGTGGAGAGTGGCCTTGGGCATTCCAGCATACTAACAACAAGGCCTTTCACACTCTGAGTGGCCTTGGCTGTCTGGCAACTCTGGTATGGTTCCCACACTAACTTATTAAATAGAGGCTATTTCTATTCATTAGATGTTTATAAGAATTTGTGTAGACAGCAAGCATATTTGAGTAAGTTTCCTTACATTAGGTCACAGCCACTGTAACCTAATATGTTGAAGTCTTCCCTACCAATAGATAGAGTGCAAGTATAGGCAGAGGCATGATTTCAGCAGTTTTGAAAAGTAACTCACCCTGAAATGACTTATTAGCTCATTAACACTTCAAGGTGGAATAGTTTTCAGATTAACTAGCTTCAGCCAGCACAGAATGGTGAAAGCGTAAATGCATCTGTTCTAAAACAAAACTTCCTTTTTATTGCAAAGCTGATACATGTTCACTTGAGAATTTTTAGAGAATATGTAAAAATTAAAGAAAGAAATAAAAGTCATCTATAAGCTCACCACCTAAGATTACTATTCTTAACATTAGGGTGGATATACTCACTTTCTGTTTACTTATGTGTATGTAAGAATATATGCAGTTTAAAATTGAATGTTACTCCACGAAGATGGACACATATGATTTTATTTCCAAATCACTTTTCCCATTAGAAATAATGTAAATTGAATTAATCTGTTCCAGACCCTCAAATGAATCCCTGTTTTAACCTTTCTTATATGCAGTACATGTCTAATGTACCATTTAATCTATAAATGAACACTTATTTACTTAAATTTATCAAATCACCCCCTACTAACCTTAAACGAATTTTTCATATATCACTGCCTCCAAAAAGCTATCACCAGCTAAGTGCTTTTCCTTTATCCAATCAACAACAGTTTTTCTACCTATTTAGTTACCTGTGATTCTTGTGAGCACTTTCACACCCTTAGCAACATTAGCACTCTTTATGTTTTAAAATTGTGCTAATCTTGGATTTCATCAGCAACAAAAGCATTCTCTCCTTTGTTGCCTGAGAGATACTTTTTGTCATGCTGAAGTATCAGCATGAAAGGTTGTCAAGTCAAAAACCGGAATTTTGGTCAACAACCAAGACAATTTTTCTGTGAACAATTTGGTCCAGAACTGAATTATTGGAGATGGGAGACATTCACAAAATTAGGCTTGACTATACTTAGAAGACTACAAACTTGAAATATAGTGGACATCTATCGACTTTTGAAAAATGAATGAATGCTGATTTAGGAAAGAAGCCAGGGTTACTAGTTAGATTATTACCAATAATGCCTTATACCTATAGAACAGTGGTTCTCAACCCTTCTAGTGCCGCAACCCTTTAATACAGTTCCTCATGTGTGGTGACCCCCAACCATAAAATTATTTTCGTTGCTACTTCATAACTGTAATTTTGCTACTGTTAATGAATCGTAATGTAAATATCTGTGTCTTCCGATGGTCTAATGTACCCACAGGTTGAGAACTGCTGCTGTAGAGCCTAAGACTATCGGAAGACACAGATATTTACATTACAATTCACTAACAGTAGCAAAATTACAGTTATGAAGTAGCAACGAAAATAATTGTATGGTTGGGGGTCACCACAACATGAGGCACTGTATTAAAGGGTCGCGGCATTAGAAGGGTTGAGAACCACTGCTATAGAACATCTAAGAATTTCAAAGGAGTTTTACCTGAATCAATTGAATTACCCATGATAAGAATCTTACCAGGAAAACAAGATTTTTGTGCACATTTTTTAACTTATAAAGAATCTACAACTTTTAAAGTTTCTATAACTTTTCCAAGTTAGCCATCTTAATTAGAGGAGGAACCATGAACTTTCCTGCTTTTTTTCAGACTTTAAGACTGACTTTGGTATTATTACTCATTTAAGAATGAGTCATTTCTGGTTATAATGTTATGGTAACCAGTCCATTATATTATGACTAGAGGCCCGGTGCACAAATTCGTGCACATTGAAAGAAAATTAATTAGAAGAAATATTTTAATATCACTACTCACCCTTTCTCTATAATAGAAATGTCAACCAAATTCACAGATGGAAACACACACGTGCAATTGGTACCAGCCGAGAACTTTATAGATAGATAGATAGATCGATAGATAAAATTGCTTAATTAGACCTGATTTCTGATTTAGCTAAACTTTTTCCAGCCCAGTGAAGCATCCCAACTTCTCTTTCAGCTAATTGTCAGCAATGCAGCAGTAAATATCAACATGAAGCAGATTATTATTGAAGATCATGCAGGGAGAACAAAGGGTGAAATATTTAACTGCAGCAGTGTTTGACTATATTCTGCAGAGTGAGAAAACCTGAAGTAATTTTCAAGGTCCACCATTTCTTACTTCTTTTCAGTCAGGTCAAGTTTCTAAACTTTCTAAATCTCCATTTTCCAGCTAATGAGAAGAAAATAAGATTCTACCAAGTCTCCTATCTACCTACTCCAGGACTTCTGTGAGGATCAAATGAGATGAGGCACGTGAAAACACTTCACAGACATTTGGTTAAAGTGGCTATAAAGCAAGTCATGTTCCTGGGCTGGAGAAACTGAAAGGAGGCTCATCACTAGGGAGAGGAAGCCAAGCATTGCTATGTGACATCATTACCCAGCGCCCACAGCCACCATTTCCAGGTTGGGCTGGGCTGTGGGCTGCCTTTTGCGCCATGGGGTCTCAGCAGCATTGGCTGCGATTTGTGGGATGTTGCTCCAGGGTAGTGGCAGGGCCTGTGTCCCACTTAGGGGAAGCTGAGTGTTGCTTTGTTGGCACCAGGTCCATGGTACCATTTCTTTATAAATGGCCAGTGTGGGTCACAGCAGCTCCTGCATTGAGTGTCTGCCCCCTGATGGTCAATGAGTGTCACAGTGACTGGTCAGAAGGTCAGAGGGACCCTTAGCATATTAGCCTTTTATATATATAATGTAATTGTCATACCTTGAGATCATTGACACTATAAACTGATGAATTTGCTTTGATATTGAAACACAGGTTGGTACAAGAAGTAAGCAAAGAATGGAAGGGGGCAAGTTTTGAGTGTGTCTGTTGAATATAACACACACACACATACACACACACACACACACACACACACACACACCCTACATGTACACATAGAGGCTGCATCATCAGTACTTTAAAGGGAACATGTCACCAGATAATAATTCATTACCAGATAATAATTATGTGATCAATTCTGGTGAAAGTCTACTGATAACCCTAGCATCTTCATCATCAGTTCTTTTTACCTCAATTTATCACTTCTTATCTTACACTGAAAAAGCTTTTCTATTTGTGCAACTCAAGAACTAATCTGCAGATCCCCTATTCTGGCCAATCAAATTTATCTGAACTAATTAGCATGACAACAAATGTGGTAATCTAAAGAGATGTTTTTTTTCTGCCTTTACTGGAAAACAAAGACTCTGTTGATTGGATTACTTCAGTAAGTAACAACATAGGTAACTCCCCTTTCTAAAGCTGCTGAAAAGCCCATGGTGGCTTTAATTATTCTCCAAATATGTATATCTCACGTGTTAACCAGTGACAGTACAAAACAAGAAAAGAGTAATGGAATTTCCCATTCAACTCAGCTCTATTATATACAACTCAGAGATGTGCTCTTCACACTAAAACAGACAGTGAATACACATTGTGTAACACAAGAGGCTTAAAAATAGAGATGTGTGGGTAGCCAAATATCTGCTGTGACAAAGATCTGATCTACTAATTATCTGCAACACATTGTGGGTCCCCTGACTGCCACCCCAATCTTTCTACAATTCACCAGAGGGTGATTTTGGCAGGTTGTCAGCAGGCAAATAGGGAAATGAGTTGGAAAACATTAATAAAGATAGAAAACAACAGCTTTTCATGCTTTGAGCTCATCACTCAAGTATAACAAAAACTGTAAGATGAGGAACAGGGACAATTGGCTGAGGAGACAAGAAAGAAACAAACACTTAGATGACTGTAAAGAAACATGTGTGAACCTCCTGTCAAATATATCTGTTGTAGGTTTTTTTTTTCTTGAAGTTATCTTATATACTTTTTTCTCTTTTAGAAATTGAACCAGTGAAGTGGCACACTCCATAATAGCGAAACACTTCTGTTGCTGTTCTAAATACAGCAAAATCTTTGTCCATTTTAACATAAAAAATAACAACATACTATTAAGTCTACAAAAAGAGGAACAGGATTGTAATAGCTATAAAGATACCCAGAAAAAAAAAAAAAATGAACCAGAGTATAACATGGAAAATAGCTTTTCTCTGATTAACAAGAATAATTACATTAACAAGATGGAATTCCTAACGTTACTTATTTCCCTTCATTTACTAATGTGTATTTCCAGAGTTTTTACAGAATTTAAATGCAAAGCATATGACTGCTGTGTTCAGTATATTTAAACTATATGTGAACTCAATGGAACACCAACTGTAAGGAATCAGGACAGTTAGATACGGAGTGTTTCTAGTCTGAAAGTATACAGTCACTGTGTCATAGAAAGAACAGGACAGCCCTAACTGGTTTGGCTCAGTGGATAGAGCGTTGGCCTGCAGACTCAAGGGTCCCAGGTTCGATTCTGGTTAAGGGCATGTACCAGGGGTCCTCAAACTTTTTAAACAGGGGGCCAGTTCACTGTCCCTCAGACCGTTGGAGGGCCGGACTATAGTTTAAAAAAAAAAACTATGAACAAATTCCTATGCGCACTGCGGGATGAGTTGGCTGCTAAGCAGGACAGGCAGCGGCACCCGGCGGGCCTGATAAATGTCCTCGGCGGGCCGCATGTGGCCCATGGGCCGTAGTTTGAGGACGCCTGGCATGTACCTTGGTTGCGGGCACATACCCAGTAGGGAGTGTGCAGGAGGCAACTGATCAATGTTTCTAACTCTCTATCCCTCTCCGTTTCTCTCTGTAAAAAATTAATAAAATATATCTTTAAAAAAAAATAAAAGAACAGGACAGAGTGAAACAATGGGGTTTCAACCTTTATCTCTTCTTTTTACCAGCTATGTTACTTTGGCTGTTTTAACTTCTGGGACTATCAAACTAGTTGTTTGTAAAATAGGAGTTACAGTGCCTTCTTTAGAAAGTTATTGCCTGAAGTAGCTATGGATGGGAAAGTGCCTAATACAACCAAGGAACTCACTTCCCAGTTTAAGTAAATTTAAGTGAAAATTGATAAAGGAAAAAGAAAAAAAAATGTATAAGTTGTACAATGATTTCTTTAAGCTTAAAAAAATTAATGTGATATTAAAATATATAACTTATTGAAATTAGACTTTATTCTCTATGTTAAAAATGAAAATAATTGATTTTAACATACTTATGGAGTCATACAGTTAATTTAATAAAAATATTAAAATAATAATAAACTCCTTTTAATCCTGTTATACACAGTTCAAATACTATTTTATAGAGAACATTAGTTTGAAGCTTTCTATATATCTCATCACTAGCCTTGTTTCCTTCCCTATTCCAATAATTAACCAGAACTGTAGCCTTCCTATCTACTTTTAGTATTTTTACATACATGTGCTTCCACAAAAAGGTAAACTATTTCCAGTATTAAGACCTACATTTTTTGGCTTTCAACATTCTATGTTTGTGATCTTTATATATACACATAGATCTAGTTCATTTTTTTAAAAAAAACTAAATATTATTCTGTTATTTAAATATAGTATATTTTATTTCTTTATTTTGGTGGATGCTTAAGTTCCTTTAAATTTGCTGTTTTAAACAATGTTTTTAGTGAGGATCCTTGTACATATCTCCTTGTACACCTGTGTAAGATATTATCAAGCTATATACCCAGAGGTGCAATTTCTGGGAAGTTGTCAAATTGTTAAACTAATTGGTATCTTAGAGGTCTTCTGACACTATGAATTCATTTTTCTGAGGCACAATTAAAATAATAAGTGGGAAGGCTAAAAGTAA
The DNA here is from genome assembly GCF_963455305.1 of Plecotus auritus. Classification (NCBI taxonomy): domain Eukaryota; kingdom Metazoa; phylum Chordata; class Mammalia; order Chiroptera; family Vespertilionidae; genus Plecotus; species Plecotus auritus. Next base: position 153,458,167 of record NC_137774.1, on the reverse strand, counting down.
ATTTTCAGCCTCATGTATCTTATGTCTGTGCTCGTGATACTGTGTCACTAATGGTCAGCCATCTATGTCTTTTTTGCTATAGTGCTGCTCATACATTAATTCTCAATAAGACCCATGAAAGTACCCTCCTCAGATCTAATTGAATGACACTATAATGTCATTGACTAGGCATTTGCATGAAGTTGCAAGGACATAGGCCTGCGAATCAGGAGACTTCAGCTGTGGTATTAGTGCTCAATATGGCACAGCACAACTTACTCAACTTTCATTTCTCTGCATCCTCCTCAGACTTTCTTTGGCCCAAAAAACTTCCCATTCAACATCTCCACTTTACTATCTCACAGACATATCAGGTTTAGCAAATCCAAAATTGAACTCTTGTTCTATTCTACCTTATCTGCCCTCTCCCATCCTTTCAATCTCAATAAATAATATCTCAATATGAAACACTCAATAGCTCAAGACAAAAACCTGAGAGTAATTCTTAATGATGCATTTTCTCTAACTCCCAATATGAAACATTTTCTAAAAATCCTATATAATAAAAGCCTAATATGCAAATCAACCAAATGGCAGAACGACCAGTCGGGAGAGGGCGGGGCCAGAGAGCAGGCGGTGTCAGGCCAGTGAAGGTGGGTGAAAGCGGGCAGAGGGAGGGGACAGCGTCTGGGAGGAACGGGGGGCGGCAGCGACCAGTGCTGGCGGAGGGGTGATGGGGGGCGGGGCTGGGCACTTGCCGCCCTGCGCCGTCCCTGGATCAGCCCGCCGGTCGCGACCCCGAGAGTGAGGCCAGACTGTGGCTTAGGCCCACTTTCTGTGGGAAGTGGGCCTAAAATATCAGTTGGACATCTCCCAAGGGCTCTCAGTCTGCGAGAGGGCACAGGCTGAGCTGAGGGACCCCCCACCCCCCGAGTGCATGAATTTTTGTGTACCGGGCCTCTAGTTATATATATTCTGCTACCACAGCTTGCTTATTCCAAGCCTGAATACCTGGACTGATATTGTTATTTTCTAATTATGTTTTCCCCTTTCCTCTCTATACTATTCTCTGTATAGTAGTTAGAAATTTATTTTAAAATGTAAGTTGGAGCATATCACTACTTGATTTAAGCCCATAAAAGTCCCCTCATTGCTCTTAGAATAAAATTTAAATTCCTGGCCAAGATCTATCTAGTTTCATCTTAAGCAATAATTGGCTGTGCTCCTGACACACTGGAGTTTTTTTCAGTTCCTTACTGTTGCCAAGTTCTTTCCCACTTCAGGGCCTTTGCACATACTCTTTCTTCTCCCCAGATCACTCTTCCTCCAACACTTCACAGGGCTGGCTCATTCTTATTCTTCAGGTATCAGATAAAATGTAAATTCCTCAAAGAGGTCTCCATACTCCATCCAATCTAAACTAAACTCCATCTCCTTATATGCTCTCAGTGTCACCAGTGAGCCTCCTTTACAGAACTCTATTATTTTGCTATGGCAGCCATAACAAAATACCACAAAAACTGGGTGGCTTACACAATAGAAATGTATTGTTCCATAGTACTGAAGGCTAGAAGTCCAAAATCAAGGCATCAGCAGAGCTGGATCCTTTGGAGATCTGAGATCTGAGAGGAAGGATCTGTTCCATGCCTTTCTTCTAACTTCTGGTGGTTTGTTAGCAATTGTTGGTATTTCTGACTTATCAAAACAACACACTGATGTCTGTCTTCACCTTCACATGGTGTTCTCTCTGTGTTCATGTTTATATCCAAATTTTCCCTTTTATAAGGATAGCAGTTATATTGGATTCAGGGCTCCCCCTACTCCATTTTACCCTTATCTTAAATTAGCTAATTGCATCTTCAACAAACTTATTTCCAAATAAGATCACATTATGAGGTACTGGGGTTAGGATTTGAACATATGAATTTTGGGAAGATACAATTCAATTTATAACAATTCATATACTTTTCAAAATGTATAAATCCTATATAATAAAGAGGTAATATGCAAATTGACTGTCACGCCCTCACAAGATGGCTGCCTGTGACCATGCTGGCTGGGGGGTTAAGAGGGACGACTGAACAACTGAACAAGCAGGCTGTGTGGGACGACCAGGCCGGCAGGAGTGTTAATGAGGGATGACCAGATGACTGAACAAGCAGGCTGCATGGGGCAACCAGGCAGTCGCGGAGGGGGGGGGGGGGTGCGCGGGCGCGCACAGTTGGGGGCAACTAGGCCAGCAGGGGGTCAGTTAGGAGCAACCAGGCTAGCAGGGAAGGGGCAGTTGGGGGCAACCTGGATGGCAGCGGGGGCAGTTAGGGTCAACCAGGCCGGCAGGCAGGTGAGCAATTAGGAGCCAGAGGTCCAGGATTGTGAGAAGGATGTCCCTCAGCCCCAAGGGGTCCCAGATTGGAGAGGTGCAGGCTGGGCTGAGGGGACCCCACCTGTGCATGAATTTCATGCACCAGGCCTCTAGTATATACATATTTGTTTATTTGTTTAATGACTCTAGAGAGGACAGTTTTTCTTTATTTTATTTTTTGGTTCACATACTTATACCCAACACCCTCAATGGGCTTAGTACCTGATAGTCAACAAATATTTATTGTTTTTCTATACAAGTAATCACATTATTTATAAAGACTATTACTACTTTCAATTGTGTGATGTTGCTTTTGATATGCCCAATTTTATCATTATAATTTTATCCAATACCATCCTAAGGCAAAGTTTGCAAAATGTAAGCCATATGTCAAAATAAGTCAAACATAAACCCAATTTTGTTGTATAACTTCCTAAATAATTCAAACTAAAATATGTATGCTTTTGGAAAGGAGATGGAAGAATCACCATAGTTCAGTTAGTAATTTTTCAACCAACTTTCAATTTACTTTAGCTCTGAAGAATGAGGTCTAAGAATAATATAAAATATAACCTTACTATATTGTATGCTGGACAGAGAAACTTGAAAATACTCACCTCTATAGTTTAAAATATGACTGCCTTACTAGTATACTGTACTATCAGTGGAAGAATTGTCTTTCCTTCTTTTTATGTCCATCCCACTCCACAACCAGTGCCCTGAATCCTGTTAGAGCCTACTTTCTGAATAAATTTAATCCTACATTTATTCTATTTTTCCCTCAGTCTTCTCTTACTTGCCCTTTTTACCAGTTCATCTCCTATGCTGTCAAAAAAGCATGAATCTCCCATTTTTAAAAATGCTTGTTTTAAAACTTCAGATCTATTATTGGATCTGGTCACTCAACCCAACCTCCTTGATATTTCCCTTCAGCCGCTTTACATCACTCCTGTCACTTCTGTGAGATGAATCTTCCAAAATGCCATTTTCATTATTCCACTTCCCTGATTTAAAACTACATTGGTACCATATCACTCATTGGATCAAGTTTAAGATTCTAAGTCTCTTTTAATTAGCCTTAGATTGCTCATCCTTTTTTTTTTCTTTCTAACTTCCACTGTGATTTCTCAAACCGAAGCCATCTGCTTTATTCTCCCAACAACTCTTGTCAATTTCAACTCTCTTACTTTATTTATGTTCCTTTTCCAAGTGAGAAAGACCTGCCTGCTTCTTCCTGAAAAAAATCCAGTCATCAAGTTCCAGCTAAGGGAAGTTCTCATGGAGCTGGCTCTTCTAGTCCCTATAATCTTCTCTTTCTAAACGTCCATAGCAATTCTAGTTAGGAAGCAAGATGAGAAAATATACATTTTTAGCTAGATGAGTGAAAATTAAACTTCTGGTTCATCTGTGCTTTTTGGCATTCTTCAAAACTCAGAAAATAGATAACTATCTTCAGCTCCATTCACAATTCAGCCTGGATTACATGGATTCAGTTAAGGTAAATCTTTAAACAACACTGAGTTCATGTCATGTATAAATTATTCTCTTCACATTTTTAATTGTTCTATACTCTTACCATTTGAATGCCTAAGTACTTTCTTCGCACCAGCTTTTATGTATAAATCAGGTACAAATGCAAGATTTCAAAAGAAATACTCTACTGTTATAATAAACCCAAAGGTCTATAACCCTTAGCAGAACGCCTTTGAAAACACATTTCAGCAAAAATTAAAGAAATTGTAAAGCTATAGAAAGTGCATGGAAAATATTGAATTTTCTCTCATCCTAGATAAAGTTTTCTCTGACTTTTTAAAAATGTTGTACCTAGCTACTTTATTTTTTAACAATATATAATGACAGTGAAGGATTATCATGCTCCTGCCTCATGAGTCTTTATCTTCAAACTTACAGTGTATTATTGATATAAGAAAAAATTGGAAGCACGAATAAAAAAGAATTATTAATAGACTACAAAATAATGCTAATTTAGAATTCATTTTCTAAAAAATGCCAAGAACAATCTCACCCATAGAGAGAACATATGTAAAATGGAAATACATTAAATGGAGACATAACTTCAACAATATTAATTTTATGACATGCTTTGTAACAATTGCAAGAAGTGTAAAATTTTACAATTTGATCTACTGTTCAAGTCTGTTTTCCGTAATCGACTATAAAGTCTCTGAGGTTAGTGGCCATGCCTGTGTTATTTACCATTGTACCCTCCCATCCACACCCAGGCTGCCAATACTGTAGTCACTAGCCACAGGTGGCTATCATACACTTGAAACGTAGCTTGTCCAAATTGAATTGTACTGTAATTAAACTACACACTGAATTTTGAAGGCTTAGTTAAAAAAATTACAGGCTCAAATTTCATGTTGAAATAATATTATACCTATATTGTGTTAAGGAAAATTATGAAAATAAAATTTACCTGTGTCTTTTCTACGTTAGTGTGAAAACTACAAAATGTAAAATTGCACAGGCAGGTAGAATGACATGGGCCTGAGCCAGTGCAGATTCAGAAGAGTCAGGTGAACTTCAGAATGGAGCCATGGTTGGTGGCTCCAGAGGATGTGGATGTGCTGCCTATTTTGACCAAGGTTATAATGTGCTGGTGTGCAGCTGCTGTGCAGGTGGAGGAGGAAATGCACAGATACCGACCTACTAAAAATTATTTGAGCAACCTAATAGCCCAAGATTATTCTGCTTTGGAAAACAACATATTAGAATTGAATTTGAAAGACTGGCTGCTTGACATCCAAGTGAATTGCCCAGTATGAAATGATATGAATTTCAGACCCTTCCTCAGGTCACAAAATTGACATTTGTGCATGGCAAGAATGTGTGAACAATTCTATGGCCCCGTTAGAGCATCAAACGGTTCGGATTGAGAAACTGGAACTAATGTCACAGCGTGGATGCAATGCCTGGAAAGTGTATAATGAAAATCGCGTTCATATGATAGGACACGCACAGAAAGAGCTCCAGAAGTTAAGGAGACGTGTTCAAGATTTAAACTGTCAGTGAAATAACATACAACTCACAGTTGGATGGAAATGAAGAGAAGTGGAGTCAAATTGGGTATCCTTGGTCAGTAAGAATCATGAGCTTGAATGGACTATTGTACAATTAGAAGATGTCTTTCAAATGAAGCAGCAATGCTGAGAAGCTAAGAAAATATCAGACAAGACTTCTGAAAAGATGAATTAATTCTGTGGCAGAAGGAAGGTGAATTGAGCTTTCACAGAAGATCTGAACTATAAAGGACAACAGGATCTCCCAGAAATCATCATTTGTTAAGTGTTTAGAAACTACAAAAAATGGATTGTTGTATTATATTTATACATTAGAAAAATAAAAAAAATTCATCATGGTGATAAAAATAAAATAGAATAAAAATGTACATGTGACTTGCATTGTATTTCTATTGAATGGTGCTGATCTAGATCACGGTTAATACTTTATTTCAATAAACTCCCTCATGTAAATAAGTGAACATAGTCCAAAATATGTTAAAATAGCTGGGTTTGACACAATTACTTATTGTCAGTTTATAATATTAGCCATTTAAAACCATACTTTTTAAAATTCCAGAAAATTTTTAGAGAAGTAATTTTCTCTTCTACACTCAACAAAGCTAATCCCCCTCCCCAATATCTTACTATCATTCACATCATTTATACAATGCAGCACAAATAAACTTTAGTTTTTTCATGGGCTGTCTACATGACACATGGAAACACACCATTTAAAATTTCCAATTTTCCTCATAAACCAAATGGCATATTTCATATTTTATTTAAAACTATATCACTCTTTCCTTTGAAATGACTATTTGACATTGTTAATCTTTTTTATGATATTTACTATCATAGTTACAGAAACTCTTTTACCAATATGCTCTGAAATAAAGTAATATGACAATATACCCCCAGCAAGGATGCCCTGCCTCCACTCTGTTTCACAGATGTCTTGCTCACTGACACACAAGTTCTAAAACCAGGAACCAGACTATGCATGTAAGTTAGTATTTACAAGCAAGACCAAAGCTCTCTTGAGTTAACTATAAAAATTTAATAAAGTTTTGGAATGTCCAGTTGAAATACAATTAAATTAAGAATTACAATTGAGCATGTTTTTGAGAGCACCATATTACCATCTGCTTCTCCTCTACCTGCAGCATCTGTGGTCAATAAAATTGAGATATTAATTTTAATGACAAGAAATGATCATGAATCCTGACAGAATACAAAAGCAAGATGAGCTTTTCAACAGCATAAGGAAATACACAACTTTTAAGCAGCATGTTTTTTCTTCCAGAAAATTTTAGAACTGGCCTATGAAATCCAGCCCAGCCCTCTTCTTTTACCAGAGCCAACAGATGCTGTGAGATGTGAAGTGACTGTCATTCAGAGTGAGATCACTGTGATCCTCATCCAATTCTCTTCCCATTTATGGCACATGGTCCTTCCTTCACTCTGAATTAATTTCATAAGACACACCCATATTGACTGACAGAACTGGATTTTAGCCAGTCATCGAAATTGCTTAAACTTGGCATATAAGAGAAATAATCAGTAGGACAGAGCAAAATTGCTTACATTCAATGAGAACAGTAAAATAAATTACCACAGCTAGAAATATTAATGAATCACCTTTTTTAGCATGACAATTGCCAAGGATAATATTGTATTGTTTTATTATTCTGTGTTTGCATTATACCGTCTGTATTTGTAAAAACTAAAATCCTGTGAAAAGGAGTCATCCCAAATCTTTATACTTTTCCTCTTCTAAATGCTTATAATCATTATGTCTATCAATTGTATGCTACATGGCTATTTTATATGATTTTTAGTAACCCAGACATTCACCTTTAACTAGATCATGATGACGAGTGTTTTGAGAACAGCGATTATGCTTTATAAATCGTTACATCCTAATAGATTCTCATCAGAAGTCTAATACTCAGTGGAATGCATTCTACATATTAAGGCAATCAATAGATGCAAATTGATTGGCTGTTATGAGTTGTCTCCCTTCACTGAGTTTTTGAGAGGGAGATTAATATGTTCCAGATGTTGAAGGAAAGATGAGTGTTGAAGGTTTTAGCAACTGGCAATACTTATTGTTAACTGTGTTACAGGGAGCCTTGACCAAATACAGAAGTGAGGGGGGCAGGTGATACAGGTCTCCACACCTGGATTCTACAATGTTTATACTCTGTGGCCTGACATCTCTGCACTATTTTGGAGGATCGTAGGTCATAGCACTTTACAGACAATGTCATATGTATCTTTATTGTACCCTTTGATTGTTGAGAAGGGGCTAATGCTTAGCCATTTCCCTTTATTGCCACAGGGAAAAATATAAGCAAAGCGAGTCTGAATCATTTATACAGGGCTGCACCATAAGGCAATGAAAGAGGCAGGTGCAGGTCTCAGATGGTTGTCTAAGTCTAAATTCCATGCTCTATCTGCTAAATAACCCTGCGTTCCCTCTCAATAGAATATTTCCCTAGATAGTTCTTGAAACATTTATAGCAGAAGCCTGCAGAGTGACTGTTATAGAAGTTTGTGGAAAACTTCCAGGCATCTAAAAATGTAAGAAACGACCACATTTCACTTTGGGTATTCACATTGGAGAAGCGATGTGTGTGTTTTTTCCTCCCCTCAAATATTCAAAAGTTTGAACTAAGGCAAAAGTTTTACTATTCCTCCCTTAACCGGAGGAATGAAAAAAACATCCATGAATTTTCATCAGTTTGCTGTAGGCAGAAATTTGCCAGTTTGCAGGAAAATGGCTTAAACATCAAGCCGAGATGAAATACTTGAACTTCTTGTGTGAACCTATGAAAGTAATATTTTTTTATCAGCTGATATGAAGGTTTGCACAACCCTACATTACTTTGGCATAAAAATGACTTTTTTTGTCTAAAACGTCACAAACTGGATTCCTCAGAACACACTCATAAAAGGATTCTCATCCCCTTATTTTAGCATATGCCATCATTTCCCTCTCATTTTTTATTTCCATACTTAATAGAAATTCCCTGTAACTAACTTCCTTTAACCTCCAATGTGAAGTACACTTATGGGAGGAGTAGAAAATGGGTTAAAACTGGAGAACTTTTTCTTTCTCAGGGTATCAAACACTTCCTATTAATATGGGAAAGGTATTTCTAAGCACTAAAAAAAGAAAATATCAGAAAAATAAAAGTATATTTTAATACTTTCTGAAACTTATAAATTTAAAAGAGAAAATTACATTTAACGATAAAATCAAACTAAGGAAAATATTGGTAACATATAGAGCAGATGTAATGCTAATAACCTCAATATAAAATTAGCTCTTATAAATCAATATTCCACGAATATATCTCCATGAAATATCCCAAAAGAGAGTTCATAGAAAACATGAGCAGTTAATTCACATATAAAGTACATTTTTTTGCACTGAACAAAAAAAAAAATAGTTTAAAAGCCTACTTTATATGCAAAATTAGTAGTAACTTAAATGAAAAAGAATAGGGAGTTTATAAAATAACTTTGACACAGGCATACCAGAAAACACCATGCAATAGTAATATTTTAATATGCATCCAAAGATCTAAATAGTACTTATATTTTAATTTGGGGGAAAAAAGACTCTAAAAAGAGTACTACATAGCACCTGTGTTTTAAAAATGTAGCAAAATATAAACCTGGAAATATGTAAGCCAAATATACCATTCCTAAAATTCTGGATTCTAGAATTCTGACTAATTCACTCTTACATTATATTATTCTATAATTTCTAAATTTTCTAAGAAAAATAAGAAAAAAATCAGAAAAAAATAAGTATTATTTGAAATATAGTCCAAGGTGATCAGAACATCTATGGTTTAAAAAGTTACTTTTAAATAAAAGATAATGTTGTTATACTAACTCCCAAATTATATAGCTAGTGATAAAATAATATTAAGGTAAACCTTCTTGTTCTAAAGACAGTACTCTTTACAAATTTATGTGAACCTCAAAGTAGCTTATCATTATAAGCAGTGGTTTAATTTTAAAATGTTCTTCATTTGTCAGAAATAGTACAGCCTGTATAAATAGAAAAACATGTAATTTTAAATGTTTTTCAAAGATAATCAGTTTTCTCTAATAAAATAAAAAGCAATTGGCCAAATTTATAAATTTCTGTATAAAAATAAAAATACAAAATAAATGTGAAGGAGCTTTGTAAACTGCAAAATTGGTGCACACTTATTTTATTAGTTATAATAAAATATTTAGGTATAATATTTTCTCCTTTTGTTACCTAGGATCTCAAATAGTTAATAACTTTCAATTAATGCAATGTCCTAAACTTTGCAGACATGCTGTATACTTTCTGGATGGAAGGTACCCTTTAAAAACTGAGTGAGTGACTCTCCTTTAAAAATAAATTCTCCACTTTTAAAATTAAAAGGAATGTATTCCTGGCCTTAAAATAATGCTATACTTGGCATTCTTGATAGACTAGATAGATAGATGATAGATAGATAGATAGATAGATAGATAGATAGATAGATGATAGATAGATAATAGGTGGATATGACACAGAAAGGCAGTTAGGGGTGACCAGGCCTGCAGGGGAGGGCAGTTAGGGGAAAACAGGCTGGCAGGGAGCAGTTAGGCATCAATCAGGCTGGCAGGGGAGTGGTTAGGGGGTTATCGGGCTGGCAGGCAGAAGCGGTTAAGGGCAATCAGGAAGGCATGCAGGCGAGCAGTTGGGAGCCAGCAGTCCTGGATTGTGAGAGGGATCCCAGATTGGAGAGGGTGCAGGCTGGGCTGAGGGACACCCCCCCCCCATGCACGAATTTCGTGCACTGGGCCTCTAGTTTATACATATAGGTATATACATGCTTGTGCACATTCTCTGTCAACATATATACTTTTAAAAGTTTGAAAAATAGGTTGAAGGTATTTGAAAAGAGAATATTTTATTGCTCACCAAAAAAGGGATGGATCCAACAAAAAGATATGGGTGTCCATTTGCTTGAACCTCCAAAAGTTTAGGTGATACCAGAGCTTTGTGTTCTGACCTTCTCATGACATTCCTGGAAGTTGTTCATTTCTCACACTTACTGAGAATCTGAACTGTTCACATACCTGCTGAGAAGCCACTGGTGGTGTGAGCAAAATGATTGGCCTGGCTTGAGAATCACTGGCACTAGGTTGGCCATGCCCCCCTGCAGGAGCGATCAGAACATGACCTAACTCTAAGGCCAAAGAAGGGAGGTACAGAATGAGCACAAATTATGACAGCAATTATACCCTCAGAGATGAAGGGATTGAAAGAAGCAGTGTCATTACTCAGAAACATCCATCATAGTCACTAATGCTAAGAAATCCTAAGGAAATTAAGAAAATCTAAATATCTCCCAAAGAGGCACATAACTTTAGCAACAGGAATACATTTATGCTTTCTTATTATTTTTTAAAATCCTGTTAGCAAAAGATATCAATATTTGTTTGAAAATAGGAAAAAGCCATATTTGACAGAAGCACATTTGAATTCTATCCAGAATGTATTTTTGTTCTCAATGGAATAACAGAACTCGGCCTTCCTCCAATTTTAGAAAAGCATATCCATATTCATATATGTATGTGTTTGTGTCAAAGCAAAATGTAAGGTGTAACTTTTGCATATATTCCTTCCTCTTTTCTAACTCATCATTTCCCCCCTGACAGATAGGTATAAACACAAGTAGGAAAGACCTAGATGGTTATGATAGCCGTATTGATGCTTTGAAGTACTTTTTTGAGAGACAGAGGGAAAAGCCTTTATAACATGTCCTTTTACAAATATGCTTATATATGATATTGAACCATGAGAATGTACAGTTTATAAATATTATCATGTTGTGTCAACTGCCAGCAACTTGCTTGCTTATGCTCAGAAATATGTTTTTGGGAACTTGTCCATTTTGGGTACATGTAACTCTTACTTTGAACTATGTCCGTTACATAACGGTAGTTGATATTTATTGAGCACTTAACATGCAAGGCACTTTTGATGTTTTCTTTGTATTGTCACCATTCATTTGCACAAGTAAATTAGACACTTATTATCATCTCCATTTTGCAGATGAGAAAATAAAGTCACAGAAAAGTTTAGCCACTTCCCCATGGTTGCACTGTAGGGAAACAGCAGAGCTGGGTTTGGAAGCCAGATTGCCTGATTCTTCTCTACAATATTTCTCAACATCCTTTAAAAATGCCTACGATTTTTAAAAAGTATTCCCTCATTAGTGGATAATTATCTTATTAGAAGTTTTATTTTTTATTTTTTAGTAAACATTTCTGCAGCAATCTTCCTTGTCTGAAACTCTTTATTGTAAATGAATGAGCAGCCCCTAGTGTGCACTTATATTGCAGTTCCTAGTGGAAGATTAATCATAGGTCACTTTCTGTATTCAGCATCAACTAGAGCCTAGAGGTTCAGACTTCTCACTGTAGCATGAGACAGACCTAAATTCAAATTTATTTTCTTCTTAGGGATTTTTAGGGAAAAGGTCTCTCTAAACCTGTTTACCCATATGTGAAATGAAAATATTGACAGTTCCTCTCTCAAAATGCTGTTAGAGATTAAATGAGTTAATGTTTACAAAGAGCTTTATCCAGGGCCTAGAACAAGTGAGTATTCATGATCATTATCATTGTTAACTGCAAGGGAAACATCCTGAATCCCAACTCTATTCTCATTTCATCTGATAGGGTTTTATTACTTCTACGTTATTTCTTCCCATTAGATTGTAAGCAGTCACTTATTTCATATCCCTCTCCCTTCCTCTCTCTGTATTTTAAGCTTCCTGAAAGAGAAAAAAAACAAACTAGAGTTCCTATATGTATCTGCAAAAGTGCCTGGAAGGTACCTAAAACCATTTCTTTTCTTTTCTTTTCTTTTTTCCGAATGAACAAACACTGGATGTTTAGAAAATAGGTTCCCAAAGTATTATAATTCTTCCCCATCTTAATAATGTTAAGTTCTTTGTATTCCTTCCATCCAAACACACCCAATTTTCCTGTGTCATATTATTTTGTGTGGCAAAATGATTTAAATAAAAAAAAAAAAAAACTAAAGAAAGGCTGAAATCTTTCTGAACTATATAACTGGGCCAAATAAAAACAACCGAAAATCTTTGACATTTCGTGTTCTGATTTGATCAAGATGACAACCACTCAGGCCCCTGCAGGCCACCAAGTAAAAATGTGGTTCCAGCCCCCTCGGTTAGTTATGCACATTGATCAAAGTAAGTGGAGAGTGAGAAATTTCCATTTCATTCTGTGTTGTGTAGACACAGCACGAAGTTGTTATAGTTTGTCTTATTCTGCCTGCCTAGAGGAAAAAGTCGTTATGCTGTTTTAATAATAGAGTGAGATGGTTTAATGATGGATGGGGTTTCTTGCCACGATGGCTAGAGTAAACTGAACCTCTGCAGCCATAGCAGAGATCAGAAGAAATGACACCTAACTTATAAAGAGCATGCTAGCATCACTTAGTTATTACTTTATCATGTGCTTTCCAATTTTGTTTCGTGAATTCTGTAAGCTTTTCTCCCACCCTTCTTTCCAGTTTCTCTACTTTTTTATTCTCACTTCATTCATTCCATTATACCTTTGTGTATACAACACTGACTACAGCCTCTATATTTGGAAATTCTGCTTTCATTTGTACAGGAATTTGGGATTCATTCTTGTTAAGGTCAAAGAGAAAAGTGTCTGCAGCTGAATTTGTATGCTTGCCAAAGTACAAAAGTGAAATGAAATGTAGGGAAGGGATCCAAAATGGGAATGAAAAGAAATACATGAGTGCAAAGAATTGTAAGTGCTCTGGGTTTCGTCTGTCTGATCTGTATAAGTTCTCCCCTTTACCACAGTTTTCATCTTTCTGCATATGTACACTGCATAATTTGCTATAAGAAAACTGTGAGAGAATTTAAAGGATGCAGTAGAGATTTAGGGGCTAGATTCAATTCTGACATTCATTTTCAGGACTAGACCATAAAGGGTTCAAGTTGCAGAAACTAGAGAGAGCGGTATCCAGAGCAGGATATTAGGGTGTGGAGAGACAAAACATAAAGGAGCAGGAGACAGAGTCCTGTCCATGAACAGATACAAACTTGGAAAATATTTGGCAGCGCTGGCAGCTTGTGCCAAAAGAGCAATACTGTAAGGCAGAGGCAGATGTCCAAATGGCCCAAACGCTCAGGCCCAATATTACCACCATGTACCCAAAACAGCCATTAAGGATTGGTGCACAGCAGCCTTGATCCTGGGCCCACTGTGAGATGCTCCAACTCTATTCCCACAGAGCACTTAGATTATTTCTGACTCTTCTCCTCCTAACGACTATGCTAATGAGTTCCTCCTATAACTGTCCTGTGAGATTTTTAAAGAAATAAGTGGCTTTGTATAGAAAAGAGAAACATTAAAGTTGCATCTTCAATATCACAGAAAGAAAAGAACTCCCCATGTCACATATCAACGTTCCCAAACAAAAGTATGATTAGTTGGAGTTCTAGTAGAAAACGTGTGTATAGTGAAGTTCTTACACTAAGGCAATGTCTTAGTTCTTTAGAATTATTAAAACTCTCAGAGGTAGGAGGTGCCACTATCTTGCTTCTACCAAGATGCTCTTCTCACTTAAGGTTCCTCGTTCCTCTGCATCACTATATAGCCATTATCTGTGACCAACACCAATCCATAACATGCTGGGAATTCCCTTATATTTATGATGCTAAATATTTTTATAGAAGTCAGTATATCTGAAAGCCGTTGTTCAGTTTTGCAGACCCCCTGTAGAATCTGTATTTATTATAAACCTCTTTGGCTTGGTTACTCCTAATTTTGCACTCTCAAAACCAAATGTATAATGGTTCATTAGTTTGTGATTAGTGTTGTGCAAATGCTCTCAGTAACTTCTTATTGCTTGTACAGGGTTGCTTTCTGAGTTGCATTCCAAATACCCAGAAGTTATTGATTATACTTAGTTCTTGGGTAGTCCTCTAAAATAGCTTCCCAAATTAACATTAAGGTGTTTTGTACACATCTCTAAGTCAATGAGGTTGGTTTACTAAAGCATTTATTCACCCACATAATCATGTACAAGTCACTTATTGATCACACTTGTGGAAAGGCATTGTGAGAGACCTGCGGCTAGGGAGACCTGGCTTATTTACATTACAATCTGGTGGAGAGATACAAACATAAACCAACCAGTACAAAATGTGATATGTGATACTCTAAAAGGGACACAGCAGAACAAAAGGGAGTGACATACTCTACTTGGGGAGAGGGAATGGTCATTTCTACATCCCAAGAATTCCTGGAGTAACATTAAAAGAGTAGCAGATGCAGCTAAAATGTGTGTCATTAAACTAAAACCCTGAATGCACAGAACAATGGGCAAGATAGGATATTCAGTGAGCTCTCCAGAATGTTCCCTTCTCCCTATCCACAACTGAAAAGTGGATTCATAGTTTGCAAAATTTTGATCTCAAATGAGAAAATAAAGAAAAATGTTAGTTTTCTAATATTTCTTCTAGAAACTCCCACAGTCTTCTCACCATTATGTTTTTCCTCCCTATCAAAATAAAGTTTAGTCAGTCATTCCCGTGAATAGTTAACAGCTATGTTCACTTCAGAAGGAAATCAATGAAATGTATCTATTTTGTACATTTTTACCTGCTAGAATTATATTTAGGAGATTAATTTTTGTATCTTCTTACAAGTGATGCTTTTTTATAAAAACACATTTTCAAATGATTCCATCACTAGAAAATTTTAAATATTATACATTAAATATTCTCTGTGAAACACATCTTGGTGCTACAGTCCCTCACCTTTAATCCTTCAACAAAGTTGGGATAAAATTATAGCACAAGTATTAATTGCTAATGACTTATATAAAAAGTTTTTGGTGATTTTTATGTTCTCAGATGCAAATTCCGTTTTGTGGTACCTTTTTAGTTTTCAAAGTTAAAATCCATAAAATTAAGCCATTCTTAGTTGTCAGCTGTGAAAAGACAAGTAACAGGACATTTGTTTGCTAATTCACAGGATTCTTGAGTTGAGATTGACGTTATTATTTAATCTTAAATAATCTCTAAAAAGAATTAAATTCTCTTTCATACTCACATCTTAAAGAAGTCTATGAAAATTGATCAATTGAAATAGTTTATATTCTACTTCTTTTAAGGAAGTCAATAAATAAATATTAGATAGGCTTGTCTTTATTGCAGACATTATAAAATCCAATCTTAATAAGAGTTTTTATGTATATGTGATGATACCCAATACTTGGTTATTAATTTAACAACAAAAGAATTACTTGACCTCTATGGTTACATGAAGTTTTAGAAATCATTAAATAATTACTACATGTTAGTAGAAAACACAGAAAGGCATTTAAAAGAATATGATCACTTAATATGCTCTTCCCTAAGATAACCACTATTTTCTTGTAAAAAAAAAAAAAAAGAAGAAAAAGGATGAACAAAAGCACTAATGAACTGTTACCTTTCAAGAAAAGAAAATTTTAATTAAGTTAACTTTTATAGCAATGAGAACTAGTATGACATAATGATAAAAGATAATAAACCACAATGCACAGAAATGCTAAAATTTTTGCAAACCTTTTCTCTACTAAGTTAAAAAATAAATTTAATTTTTTCATAGTAATAAGTAGTAACAGACATTGCATAAAATTAAAATGCCCATCAAAAAATAAATGTTACCACTGACAATGTGCAGGCATTGTGTATGTTTTGTATTTTTCTGAGGGTGAGATGATGCCATTGAGACCAGGGAGAACAGGGCTGACTCTGAGTGATCAAATTAAAACACAAAGAAACAAAACAAAAAAACAAAGAAGTAAGCCTTGTTGTTGGCAAAGGCAGTGAGAGCAGCAGGGATTGGGCTGGGGGACGGGGTGCTTTTTAATCTTACCTCCTACTGCCCCACGAGAAATATGCTGATTCTTAGTGCAATTAGTTCCCACAAGAAGCCTTTTTTATTTTCCAGGGACTGCTATAATAATATTTTTAATTATTATGAAGCTTCCACCAAAATGCTTAGGGTGCTACATCAACAATTAAAACATCATCATCGTAAACTATAATAATTAAAACCACATAAAGTGCCCAGCACAAAACAGCGGCTAAACACTGAACACAATGGAGTGTCTAGGAGAGGACCCTTTCCGCAATGCTCCCTGCAATGTAAGATCACAGAGCCATTTTTCTGAAGTTCAAAACCAGAAGCAGTTCAAAACCAGAAGCAGTTCAAAAAGCATCATCCACTTATTAACTTCAAAATGCCACAGGTTGATCTATGGAACATTGCTCTCACATTTGGGAGAGTTATCTAGCATCTATTGTCTTCTTTAAAATCAGAACTTAAAAATAATAGTACAATGCCAATTAAATGAGAAAAGAACCTGCCAACTTAGTTTCTGACTGCGGAGAAAAGGCTTGTAGGATTTTAATAATTCTGTCCCCTTTTTTCATATTCCTCTGACTTAACAGGTTGCTTAACCCATTTATAGTTTTATTTCAGCATCTGTGAATTTCTCCAGTTCCTGCAAAATTCTTTTCTATATCTGGAGAAATTACTTTAAGTTGTACTAACTACACAGATTCTATTTATCTACCAAGTAATTCACAGAGCACTCCCCACAAAGCCAGTATGTAGCAAGGGATACCAATTTTCTGATTTGAAATACATATTTCATTTCATATATTTTAGGGAAAAAAAAACATCCAGTGGCATCTTCTTCATAGAAATGTCATATATATTGTTTCTTATTTAGGAAAATAAACTTTTTATTGTAGTCTTTTCTATACACGATACGTGAGCATAGTATACATATAGCTTGATGAATTATCAGAAAGTGAGCACACCCATGTAATCATCATTCTGATGAATAAATTGAACAGTTCCAGCATCACAGAAACCCGCTTCCTGCCTGCTTATTACCTTACTACCAAAAAGGTAACCAGTAGACTGCCTTCTGAGGCCATGTCTGTGCACTCCCTGGTTTTGATATGTATGGAAATAGATATATTATGTGCCTAGTCATTTATGATTCTGCTTTTGATCTACATTCTGTTTGTGTAAAATTCGTCCATGTTGCTCTGTGTAGCAGTAGCACCTCCATAGACATTACTGGATGGCATTGCTTTATGGGAATATGCCACCATTTATTTGGTCATCCCGATTTTAGGCTGCCTTTATGTACATTCCTGAGCATGTCATTCGGTGCACACAGGTTTTCATTCCTGTGAGGGATTGAATTGCCAGGTCATAGAATTTGTGCGTGTTCAGCTTTAGTAGGTATTTCCATACAGTTTTCCCAAGTGGTTGGCTCATTTTACATAACCACCCTCTGAATGTGTAAGATTTCCAGTGGCTCAATATCCTCACCAAGAATTTTCATTCTCACCCTTTTAACTACTAACTTTCATTTTTAAGTTGATTCATTCTGTTTCATTTTTAATATTATCTCATTTGGGTTTCAATTTGAATTTCTCTGATGACTAATGATGCTGAGCAACTTTGTATATGCATATTAGACATCTGAAAAACTTATTTTGTGAAGTGCCTCTTCAATACTTTTGCTCATTATTTTAAGTTGAGATGTCGGTAATTTTCTTAATAACTTAAGGAAGATCCTTTCAGAGTCCTGATGTGAGTTCTTTTTCAGATATATGTATTGCAACATCTTATGCTCTGTGGCTTGTCTTTTTCTTACTTTACTGTGACTTTTTTTTTTAGTTAATTTATTATTTATTTATTTATTTATTTATTTATTTATTTATTATTGTTTAAGGTATTACAAATAGTAGTACATATGTCTCCTTTTTTTTTCCCATTGACCTCCCTCCGGCTTCCCCTACCCCTGGCACTTGCCCTCACCTCCCCCCCTCAGTGTCTTGTGTCCATTGGTAATGCTTATATGCATGCATACAAGTCCTTCGGTTGATCTCTTATCCCCACATCCCTCCCCTGCCTTCCCACTGTAGTTTGAAAGTCTGTTCGATGCTTCTTTGACTCTGTATCTATTTTTGTTCAACAGTTTATAATGTTCTTTATATTCCACAAATGAGTGAGAACATGTGCTATTTATCTTTCACTGACTGGCATAATACTCTCCAGTCCCATCCATGCTATTGCAAATGGTAAGAATTCCTTCTTTTTTACAGCAGCGTAGTATTCCATTGTGTAGATGTACCACAGTTTTCTAATCCACTCATCTGCTGATGGGCATTTAGGCTGTTTCCAAATCTTAGCTATTGTTAACTGTGCTGCTATGAACAGAGGGGTGCATATATCCTTTCTGATTGGTGTTTGACTTTTAATGAATGGAATTAATTTTAACAAAGTCCACTTTAGAAGTCTTTTACTTTTATAAAAAGTGGGTTTGGCAGCAAACCTAATAAATACTTTCAACTCCAAATCCTGAAGACATTAGCATTTATTAACTTTTAGAAAATGTATAGTTTTATGTTTACATTTATGTCTACTATCTAATGAGACATATTTTGTTCTTTTCTTAATCATTTGACCAGGGATCAAGAATCACTCTTATTTTCTCAATATGAATATCCAATTGGAACCATTTATTGAAAAGAACATATTTTCCCTGTGCACTGAAGGGGAACTTTATCATAATTCAAGTGACTATAACTGGGCACTGTGTGATGATTTATTGATCTATTCTTACTCTGTTATATACTGAATAATTTCTGAATTACTAGAGCTATATAGGTCTAAATATTGGCAATGTTAGATTCCCAACTTTATTCCCAAGATTTTAATTTATATTCTTAAGCTTTAGTATTTTCATGTATAAATTAGACTCAGATTGTCAATTTCCACCAAAAAAAAGATGAAATTTTCATTGGAATGTCATTAAATGTATAGATCAGTGAGGGTATCTATAATAATAAAAGCATAATATGCTAATTAGACCAGATGTCCTTCTGGACGACCTTCTGGACAACCTTCCAGACAAGGCCAGGGCTGTGAGGGTAGCCCGGGTACTGGGGACCAGAGGAAAGCAGGTGCCAGCCGACAGGGAAAGGAAGGCCTACCCTTGCACGAATTTCATGAATCGGGCCTCTAGTATTGGTCTTCCAGTCCATGAATGTGAAACTTCTCTCCATTTGTTTAGACTTCTTTAACTTATTTTATGCCTAGTAGTTTTGTTTGTAGAGAATTTGCATATCTTGTGTTAGATTTATCCCTGGATATTTGATATATTTTAAATCTATCCTAAAATTTATCACTACACAATTTTTATTTTCTAAATTTTGCTTGTAATTGTACATTAATTTGCTGTTTATGTTACTGCTGGAGGCCCAGTGCACAAAATTCATGCATTGGGGGAAAGGGGGTCTCCTCAGCCAAGCCTGAACCCTCTCCAATCTGGGACCCCTCAAAAAATGTCCGACTGCTGGTTTAGGCATGATCCCTGTGGGATCGGGCCTTAATTGGCAGTTGGACATCCTTCTCACATTCCGGGACTGCTGGGTCCCAAATGCTCGCCTGCCTGCCAGCCTGATCACCCCCTAACCACTCCCCTGCCAGCCTGATCAACACCTAACTGCTTCCCTGCTGCCCCAATTGCCCCCAACTGCCCTTCCTTGCCAACCTGGTCACCCCAAACTGCCCTCCCCTGCTGACCCGGTCAACACTAACTGCCCTCCCTTGCCAGCCTGGTCGCTCCCAACTGCCCTCGTCTGCTGGCCTGGTCACCCCCCCTCCCCTGAAGGCCTGGTTGCCCCTAACTGCCCTCCCCTGCAGGCCTGATCGCCCACAACTACCCTCCCCAGCCAGCCATCTTTGACCACATGGGGGCAGCCATCTTGTGTGATGGCATGAGGATCAATTTGCATATTACCTCTTTATTATATAGGATTATATACAGAAAAATTGCTGAATTTACCAGTTAATTTTGTTAACTTTTCTAAAATAATGGCATTTTTTTCTTATCATCTAATGCTTGTCTCAAAAAATGTATACACACTTTGAATAATTATTTATTCCCATGGGTTAAATCTAAAAGAAAGGCACACCAATTGAGCTATCAGCTGTTAAATGTGTACACATTTTTTTGGGACACCCTGTATTTATTCAGCTCCATTGGACTGGTCAAGATCTTGAGAAAAATGATGAATAGAAGTAGTAATAGTGGCATTCTTATCTCATTTGTCTCAAGGGACAGCCTTCAATATTTAACCATTAAATATGATGAATGCTATTGGTTTTTACTGATCCCCTTTATGAAATTGAGGAAACAGCCTTCTATACCAAGCTTGCTAAAGGAATTTTTCATGAAAAAGTGTTGAATTTTATCAAATACCTTTCCCACAATTATTATATTATATTTTCCTCCTTATTTCTCTTGACTTGGTAAAATAGAATGGTTTTTAAATGACATCTCATGTTGAATTACCAGAATAAATATGACAAGTAATTTTCTTTGCATTTTTACAATATTTTAAAATATGAGAGAAATGTTTCATTATAGAATTAATAAGATTTTAAAAAATCTATTTTCAATAATTTTGGACCTCACCTTATAAG
Source organism: Plecotus auritus (assembly GCF_963455305.1). Lineage (NCBI taxonomy): Eukaryota > Metazoa > Chordata > Mammalia > Chiroptera > Vespertilionidae > Plecotus > Plecotus auritus. The sequence continues at coordinate 153,437,203 of NC_137774.1, read as the reverse complement.
GCATACAAAGTTACCTGAGATAATTTCACTGGTTTTCATTTACCCTGAGGTATGACTTTTGTACTTACCTGGAAAATTCAGATTTTCTTTGTACATGAAATATTGTATATTTATTTTATCATAGCAAAATGGTTTACTCTTAAACTAAAGATTTTTAAATTGATATCATAACTGGCTTTCAATTATATAAATGACATTTTCAATAATCAATTCCAGTGTTCCTTTAAAATATTGATGAAGGCTTTTAGAAAACTATCAACAAAATATGTCTGAGCTCCCTCAGATCTCAGAATAGTAATCTACTTTCCAGCATCCTCTTCCAACCAGTCATACTCTTTATAGGATCAATAACTTTAAAAATACGGTTCTTCCTTCTACTAAATCTCCAACATTTAGAGAAGGAGATGCTATAGTGCTAGAATATGGAAGTATTGGAAAAAATTAAGGTACATAAAAGGAGCATTTACTAATCAAATGAAGTGAGTGGAAAAATTTACAAGTAATCCATCCAGAAATTTGGAATTGTCACATATTTTAGGGGAGGGTATTAATAGCCAGTATTTGTGACTCCAATAATGTCTCAAGTTCAAATAGAAAAATGTGGAACCTAAGCCAGCGTGTTAGTTTGAGAAGCACCTGCAGCCTACTTTAGAAGCATAGGAACATTCCTTTAATGCTGTCATCAGGATACCAAATTTAGCATAACACAATAAATTTTAGAAAAACCAAATGGTCAGAGCTTGGAACATCATATTTGTGATAGGTACTAAGTTCATATGGTTTAGCTCAACAACATTTTTTAGCCCTTTGTACCAACATATAAGTGTTATTCCTTGTCTTCATTCTTTAAAGCCAACTAGGATTGAGAGTCCATCTTATCTAATTAAAGAGAATGATGAATCAAGTAGGATTTTGAACTTTTATTATATCCTTCAAAACAATGTCTTGGAATTATCTCCTAACATTTTTATTTCCTGGAAGTAGCACAGTGCCTGCCATTTACTAAGCAGACCATATCCTCCTATATAATAAAAGGCTAATACACAAATCAACCTAATGGCATAATGACAGTCACTATGATGCGCACTGACCATCAGGGGGTATATGCTCAATGCAGGAGCTGCCCCCTGGTGGTCAGTTCACTCCCATGGGGGAGCACTGTTCAGACAGAAGCCGGGCTCACAGCTGTTGAGCTAAGCAGCTGTAACCTCTCCTGCCTCCACTGCAGTGCTAAGGATGTCCGACTGCCAGCTTACACTGTGAGAGGGCACAAGCTGGGTTGATGGACCCCCCCAAGTGCTTGAATTTCATGCACCGGGCCTCTAGTATCCTATCTAAAAAAAAAAGAGTAATATGCAAATTGACCATCATTCTGCTACACCCACAAGCCATGCCCACAAGCCATGCCCACAAGCCAATCAGGAGCAAATATGCAAATAAACCCAACCAAGATGTCTATGGCCACAGAGAGCAGGAGGGAGGCTTGGGTTTCCCCGGCAATGGAGGAAGCCAAGCTTTCCGCCTGCCCTTGCTGGCCTAGGCCTCCACTCAAGGCTACAAAGTTTCAATGATAGAAGATACATAAACCCAAACAGAAATGGCAGCAGCCACGGAGCTGGAAAGAGCAGGAGGCTAGGGTTGCCCGTGGCAATGGAGGAAGCCAAGCTTCTGCAGCCCTGGCCGGCCCAGGCCTCCGCTTAAGGCTACAAAGTTTCAATTATATAAGATACATAAATCCCCCCAAAAATGGCTGCCCCCACAGAGCAAGCAGAAGGCTTGGCTCCGCTCCAGGCTACAAAGTTTTAATTGTAGAAGATAAGTAAACCCCAGATACCAGGGCCTCTGCTTAGGTCACTGGGGTGTGTGGCCGGCCTGCAAACCACCACAGGCCCCTCTCCCAGGCCGCCCCATGCCCCAAGGGAACCCCCACCCTGATCCGGGACACCCTTCAGGGCAAACCAGCTGGCCCCCAACTGTGCACCAGGCCTCTATCCTATCTAATAAAAGAGTAATATGCAGATTGACCATCACTCCAAGACACAAGATGGCTGCCCCCATGTGGTCAAAGATCCTGCCCCCATGTGGACACAAGATGGCCACCACAAGATGGCCAGCAAGGGAGGACAGTTGGGCGGGACCAGGCCTACAGGGGAGGGCAGTTAGGGGTGACCGGGCCTGCAGGGGAGGGCAGATGGGGGGGACCCAGGCCTGCAGGGGAGAGCAGTTGGGGGGGATCAGGCCTGCAGGGGAGGGCAGTTAGGGGAATACAGGCTGGCAGGGGAGCAGTTAGGCATCAATCAGGCTGGCAGGGGAGTGGTTAGGGGGTGATCAGGCTGGCAGGCAGAAACGGTTAGGGGCAATCAGGAAGGCAGGCAGGCTAGCATTTGGGAGCCAGCAGTCCTGGATTGTGAGAGGGATGTCCGACTGCCTGTTTAGGCCCGATCCCACTGGGATCAGGCTTATACGGGCAGTCGGACATCCCTCGAGGGGTCCCAGATTGGAGAGGGTGCAGGCTGTGCTGAGGGACACCCCCCCCCCCGTGCACGAATTTTGTGCACCGGGCCTCTAGTATCATAAAAGGCTAATATGCAAATTGTCCCCTCGGAAGTTTCACCGACTGGGAGTTTGACCACTTGCTATGATGTGTGCTGACTACCAGGGGGCAGCACGGAATGAAGGAAGGCCCCGGCCAGCAGCCAGCAGCCAGAGGAAGGGAGTACTGAAGGAAGTCCTGAAGGAAGGCCTAGATCGGCCCTGATCGCTGGCCAGTCCTAGGGACCCTACCTGTGCACGAATTCCGTGCTTCAGGACTCTAGTATTTAATAAATAAGAAAACCTTATATGTAATAAATGTTTGATTGAAGAATAAAACAATTCAACTTTCAAATTTTATCTTTCAAAATTTTGATGATGAACTATTCCATGAATCAAATTCATTAGCATATGTGAAAAAAATAAAGTTTATGTCCTTACTCATACCTCTCATTTGTTACCATTAACTTTTAGGCAATCTTGGAGCTCAAAACTATTATGCTATTTTAGCAATTGAAATTAAAATTTATTAGATACTCTCAACATAAAGCATCATTAAGATGCAAAAATACCCCACCCAGCATGAACCTATGAACCAGAAGGTCAGGGTTCCATTCCCTGTCATGACACATGCCCTGGATGGGGCTAGATGCCCAGTGTGGGGCATGCAGGAGGCAGCCAATCAATTATTCTCTCTCTTCATTAATGTTTCTATCTCTCTCTCACCTCCTTCCTCTCTGAAATCAATAAAAATATATTTTTTAAAAAGATGCAAAAATAAGAAAGCTTTCCTAAAGGAGAAATTACATCTTTGAAGGGAGATTATTTTGCTCCAGTTGGCCTTACTGATTTCTACTCAAATTTTATTCTTTATGTGTTACTCCTTATTCTGCCCATGCAATCTCTGATAGAACTCTTTAAAAAATGGATTTTTCTAAAATTTGAAGAGGCTTATTTTTTATATGAACACTTCCTATAATAGCTTTTGTATTTTCAGAAATATCTTGACAAATAAAAATAATTATTTTAATGGCCTTAGTTTATTTATTGAACAATCATGTGCACCTTATATTTATCTTCATGTTATATTCATTGATAGAAAATTGCTTTTTTTAGATTGTATAAGGTCAAAATGACCAATCTTCAAGCACTCTCACTGAAAACCATTTAAAGGAATATACCAGACCCCTAAAAGATCAAGTGTGGTTCAGCATTTAAGAGGGCAGGCTTGCCACTGTCATATTCACACTTTGGTAGCTCCCTTGTCAACCCTTCAAATATTTCAGCACTTTTGTTTTATTCAATTATTAATTTAAACAATGAAATAGTGAGAAAACTTCACTTCCAAACAAAAAGCATAATAAACCTCCTAGGTCACATTTTATTCTTTCCACACATTTCTATTGACTTGGTTAATAGCTCTTGATTATGGAGTGAGAATGGAGAACCTTAATGGGAATTTTAAGTTCTCTCAACAGCAAGCTGAAGAGTTTATAAGTAAAATTTCTTATAACTCACCAGAAGGATCTGAAAATCACCATGTCACATTCATAAATTGTTACATCCAGAAATTGAGAGTGAGCACTAGGGGACATTGTTAATTGAGTCTACACACAAAGCACTCTATTTGTACTCAAGAACAAAAAAGGGAAAGTTTTGCTGCTTCCATTCCCTGAAAGGATAAATGTTCTCAATCACATTTAGCAACTATGTATGATTGAAATATGCCATGTTGCTACATTTGAAATATGTTTTTTATAGTGTTATTATGATGGTGACATTTTTATATTAGAGTTTATTTTTCTAGAAAGTTAGCAATTGAGAAACAAATAGTATAAAGCATCATGGACTTCCTAACCAAAGAGACATTACAAATGAATTCAAAGGATGAAAGCCATATTTTGTTTAACTTGCCATTTGAATTCATTAAATGTTCATTAAGTTAAATTCTCAACTGAATTAAATCCCAGAATAAGCTCACATATATACTCTTCTAATGACACATCTCTTTTTGCCACATATTAACAGACATACTATGCAATATATGTTATGCTATTGTATATACTATATACCCTATAACACATCTACATTTTTATACTTACATATAGTGTTTAAATAAAGTGCACATTCCAAGGTGTCATAGCTCAAAATTATGAATTCATATAATTTTAAGATATACTAATATGTTATTTGAATATTAAAATAAAACTAATATAATTTTTGCAAAATTATATGTTTAGGTAAAATGCATAAATATTAATATATACAAATATGTCTATATATCCCTAAACAGATTAGAATTTTATAGTTTTTTAAAGATTCTATTACAGAAATTGAAAATAAAACAAATTATCCTCAAAAAATGTAGAAGTGGCTAACAAATTGCTTTTTTGCAGTATCTGGAAATAATATATCTAAATATATAATTAGCATTGCTTTACAGTATTTACATCTATTGCAATGATTTTATTACTAGAAAACTGTGTATTCTTTAGAAAGTAGATGTTTTCTACAAGGCAATATGCATCCTTTGAACAAGTTCCATACTTATGCAAGGTGAAGTCTATTAAATCCAGTTGTCCTTCATGAGTTACCTAGCTCTTAATCTCATAGTTAATCATGCCCTCTCTTATGCCCCTGCATCTATTTCACATTGCTCTATAACTCTGTCTTTTGTTTACATGGAACGTAATAGATGTTTAATACATGTCTTTTGACTCTTATTTAACAAATTATTCCATTTCTATAGACTTAGAGCATTTGACTGCCTGATATGACTTCTAAATGTGCCCATTATCCAGCTGTTATTTAACTTCTTCTACTATTTCATACTTAGAAATCCCTCAACCTACAGTCTTGCCCAGGCTAAAAATTGCCATCAATATAATCATTATGAAGCAGTATTGTCATATGCCTTGCTTCTGCAATAAAACCATCAACATTCTCTATTGCCTACAAGATAAATTAATTAATCTAATCAATACTATTTTGAGTATGTTCTATACGCCAAGGTATCATTCAAACCTTATGAACTGGGATTCAAGTTCCTCCGAATTTTGTTGTAATCAACAATTTCAATAATATTTTCAAACTGACCCTCTTGGATCATAGTCTCTAGTTAAATGTATCTTCACTTCTTGTATATCTTGTGCCTTCCCACTTCCAAATTTTACACATTAAGACTTTTCTTCACAGCCTAACTTAATTTTTAAGACATAATCAAATTTCTCCTCATTTAGGAAAATTTAATAAACCATTTCAGGTATGATGCATTTATTTTCTCTTGTTTTTAATTGTCTTTTAATTGCAGGCTGTCTTCCAATATATTTAATTTTATTGTATCAATTTTTATTATGGAAGCCAACATTATACAGTACAAAGAATTTGTCATGTTGAGTTCAAATTTCTGATAAGATAGATACTAGCCATGGGTTTGCTTTGACTAAAGTGAAATTGGTAATAACTAATTCACAAGAATTTAGTGAAATAGCATTAGTACTTACTATGATTTTGTCACAGTCTTGCTTTTGCATATATTTATGGTTACTACCTAGTTTGCAAGCTCTTGAGAGCTAAAGGGCTTTACTATATTTAATTATATGTGTTCTTATAAGGAGTAAAATCATAAAAAACATATCTGTAACAATAAATTGTTTATTTAACTTTCCTAGTAATACATTTATTGAGAAAAATAAATTATGGATACAAGAACATGAGAGAAAGATAATACCCAATCATTAAATTATTTATGCTCAGTTTTATATATGTGTGTACATATGTATGTATGTGTATATTTTTGTATATGTTTTAAGTTTTTTATACATAATATACAGGGTCTGGAAAAAATAGGTTTACAGTTGTGAGTATGCAAAACACAAATACTATTATTTATTAATTATTGTATTTTCCATATGAACAACTGTAAATCTATTTTGCCTCATCCTAAATAAAACACATTTATAAACATACATGTATACTTGTATAGATATAGATAGACATAGATATAGATATAAATATGGATAGGGAGGGAGATGTACATACACATAAACATTCTCAAACTTGAATGTGTATAAATCTACACATACACCCATACACACACACAAACACATAATTAAGCCAGATAAGAAACTGATTATCTTGGGTTCATATATCCCAGAGAGCACAGTACTGGTGGATATGTGTTTGGAAGTAATAGTGCACTTTCTCAGAGGGAAAAATTTCAAATTATAAGGCAGTTTTTAAGACTTCAGTTTGAAGAGGGCTCAAAATGTATATTTTGAACTGATCAGTTTCAATTATATTAAAGAAGGATTAATAAATAATTAAAATATACAAAAATTATTTCTAAGATTATACTCATTGAAAACATTTCTCCAGCATTTCTGGATATAGTGGTGGTGGTTGGCGGGGGGGGGGGGGGGGGTAATTCAATCTTACATAGCATTAATTATAAGCTGGATGAAAGGAGCTCTCCCATTTTTCCATATTTTATTCCCTACATTAAAATCCAAGCACATACTTCTATGGCATTGCCCTTCATTTGTTCTTCCCAGTTGGAATGCTTGGCTAATCCCTCAAGGGAATGTTCTTGCTATTTATTATTGATTGTATAGCTCAAATATGTAAGTGGGCAGTGAATGGGCTGGATTTCAGATTAGGAAATAACCACTTAGAGGAAGAAACCAGCTGGACACTTGTGATAAATTGCTATTTTCTGTCTGAATTTTACATCTAGTTATAGGTAGTTTAGAGAATTAAGCTCCATATGGACCAAATGCTACTGAGGGGACTATGGCATAACCTGTGCGCAGTTACAGATGCTTCCCTCATTCTGTTGGGACACATTGTAGGAGAAACGTGTCATAATCAGGGATTTAGAAATAATGAAAGATCTGCCTTTCATCTGTTTTCCATGGATTTACCAGAGCAGAGATAAAGAAAACAAACATTCACTAATGTTAGTTGGGATAGCCTTGAAGCCGACTAAACAAATGCTTCCTGAATGTGATTATACACACAACAGGCACAGACCTTCACATACACACATAAACACACAAACTCTCATACCACCACCACCCACACTCATTCTCAGGATAGAAATAGTTTCAATGCTGACAATAACAGAGAAATTAATGATCTCTTTTAAAAGAAAAGAATCTTGATGAATTATCTAATTGTTTTCTAATCTAAACTAAATTTATGCAGACTTCCCAAGTGCTGATCCAAGAAGAACCTTCTAATTTATAATAATGATTTGGGATTAATCATTACCATTCTTTAAAATATACTGTAAATAAAGTATTGGCCAAGGTTCAACCAGGAAACTGAAACCACTAAGTTTTGAAACTAATAAAATGTAATGCAAGAAATTGGTTATACATGTGAAGGAAGAGCTGAATGACCAAATAGGGGAGAGGAAGCAACACTGAGATTAGCAAAGGTACAAACCCACTTCTACCTACAAACCAGAGCGACAATGGGTGATATTATTTGGGCCCAGGCTGGCCCTGGATTACCAGACTGAGGCCAAAGTGAACTTTTCTAGCAGGAGTTGGATCCATGGAGGATCCAACGATATGCTAAGGCCGCTCAACCACTTGCTATGATGTGCACTGACCATCAGGGGCAGACAATCAGTCGACCAGTCGCTATGATGCGCACTGATGCTCAACGCATGAGCTGCCCCCTGGTGGTCAGTGCACTCCCACAAGGGGAGCGCCACTCAGCCAGAAGCCGGGCTCATGGCTTGCGAGCACAGCGGTGGTAGCGGGAGCCTCTCCCGCCTGCATGGCAGCGCTAACGATTTCCAAGTCAGACATCCCAGAGGTCTCCCAGACTGCGAGAGGGCACAGGCCAGGCTGAGGGACCCTCCCCCCTGAGTGCACGAATTTCATGCACTGGGCCTCTAGTCAAACTATAAAAAGTAGAAACTAAAGAAATTTGAGGTTAAAGAAAAACTGGATGCAACTCAGAAAATTTTAGACACCACTCAGTAAATGTCAACTTAGAAGTTGATATTTTTTGTAGTTTATAAAGCAAGGATAATAGCATCACTAAATTATTTGAACAAATATAGCAATTATATATTTTACATATACTCATCAATGTATCTTAACATTTAGATAGTCATCTTTTCCTAAAATCAACATCATTAAATATAGCAACAGAGTAGTGGCTTTTTCAAATGTATTTTGTACAATATACCAATTTTGTAAATTAATATTAACATACTTGATTTGAGATTATCAGTTCTATTAACCTGTCTTTTAAGTTTTTATTATTACTTTACTTATTCAGGAAATAACTGATTAAGCAGGTCATAGATTAAATGTTTCTGAACTCTTCATAGAATGTAGCACTCTAGCTATAAGTTAAAAGAGTCAAAATATCATCTAATATTTTTAAATAAAAAGAAGAGTGTATTTTTGGTAATTTACTATAATTAAAAATCACATTTAAACCTATTAGAATAAGTTCCATAAAAATAAGCTTGTGGCATTTTTCTCAATTTATTTCCTTTAGTCTCTGGTGTCTCAGAGAAGGTCCATTTCTTTAAGGAAATCATTTCCTTGAAAATACTTTTATAAACTTCAAGCAGAATATTTTTAGTATAAACTGGAATTTTTTTACATATTCCTGGTGCAGTCATTTTTAATATATAGCAAACTTTGCCTTTGCTTTATGATGGCACAGGAAATCATATAGGAAGATAGATCATAACTACATCACAGGCTACCACGATTTAGCACCTAAGTCATCCCTACCTCATTTGAAACATATCCTCACCCCTTGCAGACTGGCAGGTTAACGTTAAAGACACTGAATTTCTGGCCCAACTCGGAATTCCCTAAAAGAAAACAAAACAAGATAGACAACTATGATAAACCAATTGAAATCAAGAAACATAAAATTTCCTGAAATGTTACAACCGCAAGGAATGACTCCAGGCAAATGCCAATGTAAACGTAGCTCTTAACTAGGCCTCTTGGTACACATACTAGCAGAAATATAATGAAAAGTACTTATTAACGAAGCAATTGAAACAGGATACAATTGTTTTTTTTCTGGGTTAGTTATTAAAGAAAACCTGGAATTTATGGATTTAGTGGGGAATGAATGGCTTTGACAATGTTGGAAATAACATTTTAGGAGCTGTTAGCACAAGGAGACTTTTCTGAGCTCAGAAGCATTTGCCCGTGTCTTATTATTGCCCCTGTGTCTAATTTAACTATTTGACTCTGTATTATCTCATCATACTTAAAAGTCCCTTTACTAATTAATGAACCCAATTAAAGATGGGAATATTAGAAAGGCTCAAGTAAAGAAACTGACAATATTAAAACTGCCTGCCACCTAACTTCAACACCCTACACTCCAGTACAACAATAAATCATAGGCAGTTCCCTTTGAATGACTCCTACTTTCCCTGTTGAAAATCATCTACAGAATATTGTGAGGTTTTCAGAAAAACAAATATCTTGCACTATTCCTGAAACTAAAAATGGAAAAATTCTAGCACCAAATTTCAAACTACTCTCAGGTAGTCATTCCATTCCTCATATGAAGTTAAATGCAAATGCAACATTGGGATTAGAATTCCAGGCCATATGGGATCCAGACCCTTGGAGTTTCTCTCCATTCAAAGATAATTACCAGGCCTGGAATGTGATACATCTTGCAAAAGAGAAACCTTGAGGAAATCCTGAGTTTCTCATTTGTACATCTAAAATCATCCCTTCATACCAGGAAAATGTTCCCATCCTTATTCACAATTACATATTCATAACTAGAAATGTTTTATGTTTGTTTTAGAAGGAAGTACAAATTTAGAGTGATCTTTTTATCTCTATTATTTCAAGTTTATGAAAAATAAACAGAAATTAGAGATCCAAATACCATCTGATAATCAGCAAACTGGGAACATTCTAATTTTAAAAAGGCCTATAATAATAAAGAAAGATTAATCAAAATGGCATTAGTCAAAGTGGCTACACTGTTTTAATATGAAGGAATATAATAGAAAGGAAATGGAAACCTCAAACTCAGAGATTAATACTTTCGCCTCCCAAGTGGAAGAAATTCTAAATAGAAAGATTTTGCACATTCCATATCTAGTTTTACCAATGAACCAGAACAAATGTGGCTAATGGAGGAGGAAAAAGAGGAAGAAGCACTGAATAGGTAGCTAAGAAATATCTTTTTTTTCTTACTTTTCTGTTGTTTAGTCAAACCACCTTTTAAAAATAGCTTAATCTTGAAATTAATGGAAATAATACACAAACACGAAATAAGTAAAAGCTCTTCATAATAAGAAAAAGATAAACAAAAATGAACACAATGGCCTGTCACCCATAATGAAAGCATAAAATAAGTGGTAAATTACACAAAAATCACATTTTGTTCTAAATACATCTATATGCACATTAACAACCCACAGTAATTTTACACATAAGCCCTCCCAAAGCTACATATCCAGATATACATATATTCAACGCCAATAAATGCATACAAAAAATACATGCTGCAGTGGATGCACTTCATTCCTACCCATGCAGTCTATTCCTATGCATGCAGACTCACACAAACACATTCAGAAGATCAAAGTGATGGTTGAGAGGCATGAGTTAGCAATTGCGAGAAAAGTACTTGTACAAGAGATTACCAGAAATATATTGGGGAACCTCTCACAGTCTCAATCAGAGCTATGCAACCACACTTCAGTGGAATAGGAACCTGATCAGAGGTGGGTAACTGAGCATCAACACCTTGTCGGTTTTTGCCTCTTGACCTCTATGATTAATGCGATTTCGTCGTCAATCCCAGTACCATGTTTTTCAATTGTAATTTTCAAGTTACAGCTTGAGTCAGGCACTCAATCATTCCTTTATATCCTCATTCAAAAGTAATTAAGCATCTATTATGTTCAATGATAGTACTATGAATTGAGTATACAGAGGTTCAAGAAAGCAGGCATGTAATGACCATGAGAACGGGTAAGCAAAGCTACACAGCAGAAATATGGCTGTCTATTCTTGGGGGACAGAAGAGAGAGGATCTCCTGATATTTAGATTGGTGTCCACTACATGGATATGATCAGTAAGGTAAGCAGAGGCTGGTAAATGGCAGTTACTAAAAGATTAGAGCTGGCAGTTAGTGTCTGTTGAATTAGTTAGTTGGACAAGGGAAGTAATTTGAAAAGAGGAGTAGACAAGAAGTTCTCTGCCAATCTCTCCTTAGGAGACACCTGATGGCTAGATATTTAAACCTAGTATCTTAATATCTTTTGCTTCTTTTATTAGTTGCATTGGTAAGTGAATTTGGGGTCAATTACTTCAATTTCATCTTCCCAAAGGATTTAGGCATTTAGAAATATGCTCTTTAAAGAAAATTTCCATCTTTAGACTGGTATGGTGAGTTTGCAAAAGGAAAATACCCTATTTCACATTCTTGTAGATTGTGAAAATTCACTAATAAAATGCAACTCTGGAAAAAAAAATGCTACCATAAATTATATTTAATCCTGTGTAATTTAAATTTACTTCTCTGCTTCCTCATATGGGTAGCTTCAAGTCAAGAAAAACTTCAACTGGAGGTGACAATTATTTAATCTCAACTTCCTCTATTAGATTAGAGACTTAGTAATCATTTTATGTACTGATGAAGCACCAGTCACTATTTTTCTAAATCTTTTTGTGCATGGCTTTATCTGTAAAACAACATGCCACACAGCTTTTTACCTTATTTTCAGTCCATAATTGGTAGATTTTAGTATAATTAAAGGAGTAGTGCATCTTTACTAAGAAAAATTAAACCAATTATATAGAAATGGCAAGGAATTTTGAAACTTGTGCATACCCCGCCTTGGCCCAACAGCATTACATTAACAGAATTAGAAATCACAGAATCAGACTTTTCCAATTAAATAAATCTAAGGTATTGTGAGTTGTGCATAATAAAGTAACAATTTGAGGTCACTGTCAGCACACATAAAAATCAAGCATTGACTCATTTTTCTCAAGAAAGACAATTTGAAAGATGGTGATCATTAGATTGTGGAGTTTGAAATACTGAAAGAGGTGTGAGAAATAGAAAAAAAAACATAGACTTCAAATTAATAATTTTAGAAAGCTCACAACATTGATAGAAAAAAATCATTTTACCTTTCTAAATGAATTGTTTCTCTTTGAAAAATGATCTCGAGTGGAAACTAGAAAACTATCAGAACTATACATGAAGTACCTTTTATGAATTAATTTATTTTATCATTATGTCCTCTGAATCAGGAACAGGGTAGAAAAAAAGAAAGTTTAAACTCACAGAGTTTTTATAAGGTGGAAGGCAGGCCAAGTGGCCACTGGAGTGCAGTGGGCTAAGAATCAGGGGAAGGAAAACAGAGGACTTCATAGAAAAACGTGGGCTATGAATTAAATCTTTTACTTGGGAGAAGAGGGTGGACGCTGCGCTTCAATGGCTTCTTGAAGTTGAGACCTTAAGCATGAGTTAGGGGAAGAAAAAGGAAGTGAGTGGGGCAATGGGGTTAGGAAAGAGGGTATTCTAGCCAAAGGAACCATTATATGCAAAAGGTCAGGAGATCAAGAAGGCGAGAGAATAGATTTGTTTGAAGACTTGAAAAATTTCACTAGGGCTGGAGCCTGACCACGTTAAGGAACTTTAACTCTTCTCACGAGAGATGGAAATAATTGTGTGATTTCATGCAGAGAACTAATATGATAATCTTTCCTTTGGACAGATTACTGGGACCGAGGTGGGATGGAATAGTTAGGAGGTTTTCTCACTTAGGTAAAGGAGAACTGATGAAAGCTCATTGTGACAACAGCAGTGGGAGGAGAGATGAACTAAGTACAAGAGATATCCAGGGAATAAAATGGAGAGTATTTTGAGGTTTATTTCATATGGAGAGTGAATGAAAGGGAAGAGTTAAAAACTGATGTGCAATCATTGCTTAAACAACCCAGTGGTGTGTGGTGCTCTTTGTCTGAAAAGGAGTGCTGGAGGAGCAGAAGCTGCATTTCATTATCGTTCCCTAAAGTATGAAGAGGAAACAAAAGCAAGCAGGCTAATGAGTTTCAATTTCAAATTCTACTAAGAATTGAATAATTGAAAGGAATCACAAGTATTCAAGATGTAAAAAAATTACATAAATAAAAGAATAATGTCAGAGATGTCATAACAAAATAAAACACAAAAGTAAAATAAAAATAGTTCTATAAATGAATTGGAAAATACGAGATTAACAAAGGAAAATACAGATCAACCATATAATGGTAGGTTGAATAAAGGATAATTGAATTTTAGAATATCGATTTGACTATGAGTTAATGTTATGCAAATCTTACAAAAATCTTGCAAAAGAAAACCTAAGAATGAATTTAAAATTAGGTTAACAGCTTCAACATGTTAGAGGTTTTAAAAATAACTAATATTACATACTATGAAATTCATTTCTGGAGCATTTATACTTAAGAATATATATTCTTGCCCTGACCGGTTTGGCTCAGTGGATAGAGCGTCAGCCTGCACACTGAAGGGTCCCAGGTTCGATTCCAGTCAAGGGCATGTACCTTGGTTGTGGGCACATCCCCAGTAGGAGGTGTGCAAGAAGCAGCTGATGGATGTTTCTCTCCCATCGATGTTTCTAACTCTCTATCTCTCTTCCTTCCTCTCTGTAAAAAATCAATAAAGTATATTTTTTAAAATATATATATATATATTCTTTTAAGACACTAGGTGACAAAACAAAAACAAAACAAAACAAAATTGGAAAGAGTAATGTGTTATTAAAATGGAGATATATACTCAGTGAGACATAATCTCCCCCCTCAGGAACCTAATGAAAAATGTTTTCACATATTAAAGCAAGTTACACATATATGTCAAAAATAAATCATGTCAAACATAGAGTTTTTCTCTTATCTTTTACTTGGAAAATGTAGTATATGTTATGTGGAAATTAGTCTGGCTTTGAACATTCACACTTGGCAAACAAAGATTGGCAAAGGAGAAGACTGATAGCTCTCCAGCCTATAAAAAATGTCAAGGAAGAAATTGGAGAATTAGACAAGAGTCTGTATTGAATATAAAAAAAGAGGAAAACTAAAATAGAAAGGATTATTTCTTTCATCGTGGTGACAAAAATAAAATCAGACAAGTGAACTTAATGATGCAGCCTTGCTTCTTTCTATTAATTAAATATTATGTTTAAAATAAATGTAAGAATTACAAACGGATAATTAAGTTGTTTCTTTTCATTATTCAATAAGTTTTAAGTGCCCATTCTGTACCAAGCAAGGCTCTGAGGATACAAAGATGAAGTATATTATCTTTATTCTCATGGAAGTTAGCATGGGATTGACAAGTAAACAAGCAAACTGGAAGTTATGATAGAAGGAAGACATGCCCTATGGAAGCACATGGCAAAAAGCGTTGACCTTTTGAATCAGAAAAGTCTTTCTAGAGGAAAGGAAGCCTTAAATGATATTTGCAGGATGAATAGAAGCTAACTAATAAAAAGAGGAAATATATTCCAGGCATCAGAAACAGCACATGCAATTGTCAAAAAAGAAATGCTATATGTCTCAAGTTGAAGTGTAGAAGAGGAAAATGGTAATAAAAAGAGATATGACTAACCAAAATGGATTGATTAGTCATCTTTATTATCTTTATCAGAATACATACACATACTTGGTTAATGCTTTTGGTAAAATAGCATGGTTTGTCTAATACATTATAATGAGTCAGTGGTTTTTGTGTATTTTCTCAGAACAACAAAATACTTCCAAATATCTTTCTCAATTGTACAGCAAATATATGGACAGTTTTGATTCCTGATTTAGCAATTAATTAATTAATTAATTGATTGATTGATTAAGCAAATAATGTATTGATATTGTTTTAAAAAGATAGAAAAATGTAAAAAGTATTTCTATAACTTGTTAATCAATTCGAGTATTTCTAGGTTCAGTGCTTTATTATTCTAATTATTTTGTTTTCATAGGTTTCCTTTTCTGAAAATGAAATGCTACCAATAAAATCTTAACAATACCCACCAAACTCCTCTCAAACAGCCTATCTCTTCTTTAGCATCATTTACACCTTTCAGTGCTCATGACAGGTGGAAGAACAAAGGAAGGAAGGAAGGAAGGAAGGAAGGAAGGAAGGAAGGAAGGAAGGAAGGAAGGAAGGAAGAAAGGTTAACAATCTTTAGAGTTTTGAAAGCCTACCATAGGAAAAAATAGTTTGAGATTTAAAATTTTCTACATGACCTTAAGTATTTCAAAAGAAAAATAATAAATTAATTTAATCTCAAATATAAAGAAAAAAATATGATAGTCAATGCGGGTAATGAAACTTTCCAAAGATGGAGGCAACAATCTCTCCTCTCCCAGATGCTCTTGGGCAATGTAACCTTGCCACTCTGCACTCCAGGGATGGAATCTATTTATTCACCCCCATTGAATGGAGGCAAGTCCTGTGGTTGCTTGGATCAATAAGATATGGCAGAAGTTGTGCCAAATAACTTCTGAAGCAAGAACATAGTAAGAGTTGCTGCTTTTAGCCATGTCTGCTGTAATGCTCACTGTTGGGATATTCCCTCTTGTAACCCAGCCACTGTGCTATGAGGAACTCAAAACACATGGAGAAGCGAAATGTAGATTAGACACTCCAAGCTTCAAGTCTCAGCTGAGCACCCAGTCAACAGCTAGCTTCAACTGCCAGCCACAGTGTGTGTCTTCTTAGACATCCAACTCAGGCAAGTATTCAGATGTCTCTGGGTCATACCTACTGAGACAACTGAGGAACCCTACTGAGAGCTACATATCTGAGCTTAGTCAAGGTACAGAAAAGTGAAAGGCAATGATGTGGTGATGTGTTCTGCAGCAATAGATAACCAGATAGTCAAAGACGAATACATCTAGAAAATGATGTTTCACAGGGCAACATTTTTTTAATGTTAATTGAGTGCTTATTTTGTGCCAGATACTGTTGTAAAGGACTTTATACACAATGTGGCATTGGGTTGTCACATAATTATCTCAGGTAGATGTAATTATTATCTCCATTATACAGATGGAAAAATTGAGACACATAAAATTTAAGCAAAATGGTCACCTACTAAACTTTTAATTATATTAAATTTGGCACCCTTTAAACACATTAATGAAAACAGGTAAGGAGGTCCTTTTTGTGTACAAGGAGCTAAGTGTTAGATTCTCATTTCCAGTGTGGGTGATTTCTCTTCTTGCCACAGTATGAAAGGAGGAAGAAGAAGAAGAGAGGGATGCAGAAAGAAGGGGTAAAAAAAGAAAAAGTCATGTTTTTTTATGCCACAATTTCTATGCAGTTATGTTAAAAGTAGTTCAGGGTGGTTCTTTAATTTTTTCAACAAATGTTTAGTGAGGTTTTAATAAGTTCACATTCTCATGAGCACTGGTTTTGTGTTAGGGAATGTACCTCACAACACCAGAGAACCACCTAGAGAAGCTACTGAAGACAGATTGGAGAATCAGAAGAGTTGCAACAGAAAGCTGTTATGCTTCACGTTAGTCCCAAGACCTGATGATTTTACTTTGTAGAGGACTCGTGCCCACTTTTCATGGTCTGATAATCTAGGTCAGATAGATACAGCTTTGGTCAGCAGGGGGAAAAAAAATGTTAGTGGTGTCTTTTAATTCCAGTGAGCTTTCTGTGTGTTGAATCAGAGATATTATTTTGTAGAGTGTTTCACCACCACATTGCTCTCTCCTCTCTAGACTAGGCTGACCTCAGCACCGAATGACATATTTCTTCTTAGTATTTGCACTGCCACAGAAGTCCCTAATGACACCACAGCTACAGAACAAGGAGACTCAAATAATGTCTATTTTTGGAAAAAAAACTCGGGCTTTATCATTTTTTTGAAGGTGACATAGGAAAGTAGGGCAGGACTAATCACAGGTAAGATTGGATTTAAAAAAGGAAAAAATCTTTTCATAAAACAGAGAATGTTATAAGAGAAATGAATCACAGAATCTGTAGGTAAGGGTAAGGAATCATTACTAACAGAGCCAAATCTTCAATGAAAGCTGTGATAGATTGTTCTACAAAGAAGATATTAAGTTATTTAAGAAATAGCTTTGAATTGTTTTAGTACTTTCTAACTAATTTCTAAACTGTGCCTACCTAGTTAATGAATAAAATATTATATTTTAGGCTCATATGAAATGCATGAATTTTATTTCACAAGCAAAACATTGTTTTCCATGACCCAAAGACCATTTCATTTGAAGGGCTTCCCAAGTAACTCTGAAAGTTTGGGGGTATTTTTTAAATGCCAACTTTCTTTTTCATAAGACCCTGTGATTCCAGTTATGGTAGCTTTTAAAGAGCCAAGTTTCAGAAAGAAAATTCTACCATGAATGCTGCCGACACAGGGCTGAGCTCCCCAAGGAGCCGAGACAATCCTTGTCAATGCTCTGAGGTAGAATTCCTTTTACTTAATCTGTATGGTTTTTATCATTTTGGGTAAGTCTGATTCTCATTCCATTCCATATCCTTTGAGGCATTTTTATGCAGAGGGCTCACACTGACTTCATTACGAGGAACTGTGGAGTGCAGCTCCCCTTGGCCCTGGGAGCGTCTGCTGCCTTGAGAAGCACAGGAGCACGCTTTAGGCGGTCACCGTGGCATTCACAGCACAGCGCCTTGACAGACACTATAGGCAGAGAAATATTTTTATCTCCCTTAACTCTGTCTAATGAATCTTCTTCAATTTACAAAAAAAAATAAAAAAAGACAAGATTACTTTGTCACATATTTTAACTTTATCCACATGTAGGCAGTATTTCTGTCATATTTATTAAGTAGGCATCTTTTCCCCTTTTCTCTTTTGTGGAATACCTCACTGAGTTATTCAGCTGATGCTTTGTAGGTGAGAGGAGCTAAAGAAACAGAAGAGGAAAACCCAAGCTCGGGGCTTGGCCCTTAATGTCCAAAAATAAAAGCACTGTCCCCAAGACCTATTTCAATGTCAGCTCCAAACAAACAGGATGAGAGACCACCTACTGGTGCATGGAATGTCTCAGAGGACTCTAAATACCTAAAATGATTCCCAACATGCAAAGACCACAATGACAATAATTCTCACATGATCCCTATGCAGTCAGAGGCCCACATGTCATGCCACAGTGGATGAAAATCTACTCTGGAACACTACAGACAGGACCCTGTTTCCAATCTGCCTTAGACTGCTGTCACTCCTCAAGGACCATCTTACCAGTAAATACATCAAGAATGATTTGAGGATGCTCTTCTGCTGACTTTGCAGCTAGCTAAGAATGAAACTCTTCACTGATATTCAAAATATAGCCATGGTTTGCTCGTTCTAATGGAAGCATAAGCAAGTGAAAAAAGACTTTAGACTCAGTAATTATTGGGCTATGAGAGCAAGACTATTCCTCATCCAGGTTATTGCTACCTGGAATCTTGCTATACACGTTATGTGTATTAGCTCATTTATCTTCGCAACAAATCTGGGATCAGGCATTCTCAGATCCACGGTTCACACACACAGGTATGGCCATACACAGAAATGTGCATACCACAAAGAAAAGTCTTGGGGAGAGTAAACACTTGCCCAGTGTTTTAGACATATTAATGGTGGAGTGAGTGTTGAGTTTTAAATCTATTGGACTTTTGAGCCCTTTCTCTCCTGGGTTTCTGTTCCATTTTTGCTACTAATAAATGTTAGGTTTTCTGAAAGTAACACAACTTCTTTAACAACTACTTGTTCATCCACAAATACATTCATATATGGAATTTCTGTAAAGAAATTAAATGTAATAATATATACATAAGCCAATTTTAATCAATCCTAGGACATGATTCTTAATAAATATTAGTGTGTTTTTTACCTTCTTTTACTGAATAGGTAGTGTTTTTTGATATACTTCCACTGAGAAGCTTTTCAATAACTTTACAGTCAGACCAAAAATGTAAGTCATTCATAGAAAAGGCTTATGCATGTACACATACATTTTAGGATTTGTATTTCCATTTTTTTCAAAGGTTCATTATTTTCAGTCAGACAATCCATAGTTGGACATGCTTGCATTGGCTCTATACTCCCCATGTGGCACTGGAACAGAAAGATGAAAATACAGGTTCTGCATGCAAGATGTTGCTGAGTGTAGTGGCTCCTCTGAACTGGGTATTTAGTCTCATTAATCCTGGGAGAGAGTCAACTTTTACCTTGGTGGTAAGGAGAGGTAAAAGAGATAAAAGAGGCAAGAGCAAAAGGGCAAAGGATCAAGGGCAAAATTACTCTCCTTGAGGAAATGAAATACCAGAAGGAGTGATATCAAAAGACAAAGATCTTATATGCATGTGTGCATTACCTATGGACACAGACAACAGGGTGGCAAGGGCCTGGGGTGGGGTGGGAAACGGGTGGACGGAAGCTAAGGGGTGAAAAAAGAGGGACATCTGTAATAATCTCAACAATAAAGATTAAAAAAAAACACACACAAATGCCCAATGACAAGGCTCACCTGCAGAAGGTTATCCCAAGGCAATGGTTCCACTGGACTGTCTGTGCCAGATTCACCCCAGGAGCCAATGGTACAGGCCAGATGCCAAATTCCTGACTCAGCTAGTAGGCTGCCCTGGGTCAGCTGTTCTGTTGCCTTGAAAAGCAGGTGATACAGTATTCAAAGCAAAAAAACAAACTAAAAGTCCTGGGCTTTGGTTTCAGATTCATATGCAAATCTCAAGCACTTTGGCCAGCTTCTCTGTGTGCCCTGGAGCAAATTATTTTTTACTGTCTTCAAAGTTCAGTTTTATCACCTGTAAAATAAGCTGTGAAGTCTGTATCAAGGGATGTTGGGAGTAGCAAAGAGATAGAACAGAACATTGTAAACTGAAAAGCATTACATATTAATATGAAAAAAGTATTTAAATGTGAGCACCCTGATATGCAGATATTATGGATTGCTTTCTCTTAAATAAGAAAAACACTATCCCTATAAAATAGCTATTTTGAGAATTCTAAGTCAGAAAAAATTGACTATAGATGTACGGAATGTTTAAATAACATTTATGGTTTACTTGATTTCTGAATATGGACTTCTATTCTGAACCAACAGAACCAATTCAGTTCCCATTGTAGTTCTTCACTGTAAAGTTAACTCTTCTTCTATTTTCTAACTTTACTTATTTCTCCTGATTCAGTTTTCGGCAGTTGTAGTGTTTTTTATTTGCTAACTTAGCTTTTTTAATATAACTGGAATGTGTAAGATCAAATCAATATATTCATAACAATGTCTCCATGCTGTTTTATAATATCATAAATGACAAGACAAACTTACAGATTTACAAAAATTGCTTTTTAAGAGTTTGATTTAGACCTTCAGATTTTCCTATTATTGGTTAGATGCTTCTGAATGGAAATAGCAACGACGATGTTTAAAAATCATGCCAGCATTGCACACTTTCTCGACACTGGTCAGCCTTAGGCAAATCTGACCAGGTCAGATACCTGCATTAATGCTTTCAGTGGCTACCCATGGTTTTCAAGACTGAATCTAAACTTCTAAACTTGGTAACTTAGGTCCTTCTGGTGAGTAGTTCCTGATCTCCCTCTCAACTCATCTTTGCCACTAAACAGCTGAACCCCCAGTCATTACAAACTCCTTGAAGTCCCAGATGTGCCACGCTCCATTTTTTCTCCCCAATTTTTTCTCTATTTCCTGTAAAGTTATCCTTTCCACCACGTATTTCATATATCTCTGAAAAATGCCTTATATCTGCAAATCTCCGGGAATGCAGTCAATGGCATCCGTTCTCTCAGTCTGTTTTCTTGCTCTCATCCAACTCCACCTGCCTCTGTTTAACTTTGCTCTCAGACACTCTTGTGAGAGCAGCAAGATAACCGCTGTGAGTCCAGTCCTACCCTGAGAGCTCCAGCACAAACTCCAGGAAAAGCTCTAGCTGGTCCACATTCCAGAACCAATCTTTGTGATCATGGGATGAGAGAACTTTCATTCTTGCTAGTCTGAATCATATGCCTACACTTATTTTGGTGGAAGGGGAGACACCAATACCAACCCAACTCTACAGGTTCTGGTCCTCAACCCAAAGAATGAAGAACCTCTTATTTATTGTTACAAGTATCTTCCAGGTTGTTGTTGTTGTTTTCTACTGCATCTGCTTTTTAGACAAAGGCCAACATTTAAAAAATAGTTTAATATTTAGAAATTAGAAATTCAATTATCATTGTAGTGGTTTGTTTAAATGTGAAAGAACTTTAAAATAAAGCATTTTGTAGGTAATAAATGCACATTGTGAAAATGAAAGATTCTACCGTGAAAGCTAGTGAAATGAGAGTTTCAATACATGCAAGCACTGATCATAAATATTTCTCAGAGAGAACTATAATATTGGAGAAGGCAAGGCAGGAGAAGAAGAGAAAGAGAAGAGAGAGGGAAGTAAGGGAGGAGAGGGAAAAAAAAACAATGCTGCTATCATAGTAAAGGAAAAGGGACTTTTTGAAGACCAGATTGTTTTCTCTCCTGGTGTCACTTACTAAACTTAAAATCTTGCGGTGCCATATTCATAAGTGTTTTCAATATCTATGATACTATGGTTGTCTGAATCTGTTTCCTGAGGACTGGAAATAAAGCAAATAAATCCTTCCCCATGTACAAAGATTATATAGTTTAGCATGGTTTTCTAAGGCAACAGGTTTTCATTGACATGCAAATTGAATCTTCTTTTGCATGAATCACCCTGAAAGTACTAATTAGAACTTAAAATTCTTGTTTGTAAATCATAGGAATCAAGAATTATGCTTCTGCCTTAGAACCTAAGGGCTGCCATATGACCAGCACGGGGAGCAGATGTTATCTAAGAGAGGAAGACTACCTTTAAAGCTCAGAGCAACCCGTGATAGCTGGGGCAGCAGAGCCCTATTGGATTTGTATAAGAAGTAGGAAAGGAAATGCTTTCTTTTAAGGGGTCCACGAGGCTTTCAGTTAGGTCAGTGGTCAGCAAACTCATTAGTCAACAGAGCTTCAAACTGCAGCTCACGAGCCGCATGTGGCTCAGGAGCCGCAGTTTGCCGACCACTGAGTTAGGTGAACGTTTGCGCTGTTTGGTCGCAGTCTCTGAAACTCAGTTAAAATCCCTGACTCAGCTAGGAGGATGCAACAGTGATCACTTGTAATTTAGGGGAAACAATTAGAAGCCAGGACTCAGACTCAATTGGAATTCAATCTTTATTGACCTGTATGTAAACTACATGATGAACGTGGTTGGTCAAAGAGTGTTCGTACAGATCTCTTCAAATAGAGCTTGCTATGCTCTACTATGAGAATCACAGTGTGAGAGGCCTTGACTGCTAAATCTATTTAAAATACTTGCTGAAAACTCCTCTACGCAGAGCCCACCAGCCCTGGTAAGTAAAGACTTCCTGAGCCCAGACTGTTCATTGTTCTGCTTTGTAGGTACCACCTTAATATCTTTTCATTTGCTTCTGTGAAGTTTGAGTAGTCCAAGCTCAACAGTTATAATCTGGAGCACATCTTAGAATCTCAGCTATGAGAGTATTTTTGTCCATGAGGTAAATTACTTATGTCTAAATCAAATTGAAAGAGAATCAGAACATAAATATGAAGAATATATTCTCCAATTTCTATTTACATTGTCTTAGACCCTGCTAAATTCTCTACATTCCTTGATATCTTCCTTTATTTTTTCACTCATAACACCAAAATAGATATGAACTTGAGCCCTGGTCCATACTCTCTTCTAGTCTGATACAAAAAATCATGTGACTTCAGCTCTGCTGCTAACCAGAGAGCTTCTCAATTTTATACATACTTTGGATAGCAAAGGCCACGAGATATGACCACAAAGTCCCCTTACGGGCATTAATTCCATCCCCCCCCCCCTCTTCAGCTTTCCTAATGCAGCTTTATAGCACATCAAGAGCTGAGACTTAGCTTAGATGGCTTCAGTTCTTACTTTTCTCACCCATTTCCCCTACCTTTCAGGTGCTCAATGTGTTTTCCTATGGACTCCATTAAGAGTTTCTTATTCTCAGAAAAGCATACTTTGGCAGGAAGAGATTTTAGCTATCAAGAACTGGTTTGTAAATAATGTAAGAAGTCAGAGTTGATTTTTTCAGGTCTTAAAAAATCATATTGCCTATCCTGCTGTTTGGCACTCCCCAAGGTTCAGAGTCCAAAGGAAAACAATCTGAAAATACATAGCTTAAACATAGCACATCCTCTATTTTCCTACTTGGTTCCCATATCTGCATAAGATGCTTCTTAACTCACCTGTCAGAGAACCTCATACATGCTCAGGGTTTCAAATGACATTTTCAGCACACTATGAAACACTGCATTTGTATTGTCAAAGATACACAGCTGCCAAATTTGTGATTACTTCGTTATGTAAGCTAAATTTGTTCCCTGTCTTTCAAGATTACAGGGAGAATAAAAGGCAATACTATGTTATCTTAGCAGAATGTATACATCCCACCACAGCAAAGTAGAAAATGCTATTACCTTAATAATTATCCATTTACTCTTCAGAGATAGAATGGGTCTTTCTTTGGGGAAGAACTTTGATAAGACACTTGGTATGAATGTAAGACCCTGAGAGCATGGGTGTCAGCAGGAGAAGCTACAACAAAGCAGAAGGTTGAACAAGCCTGCTTGAGACAAGGAGAGGAGAACACGGAGGAAAATGCTGAAAGACAGAAGCCAATGAGGGGGCAAGAAAAAAGCTGAGATAAGCAAGTCCTTGGATGTGAAAGGTCCTGAGAAATTTTTAGGAAAAAGAGAGACCAAAAGAATATTTTAAGATGCTGGGGTTCAGTTTGAAGTTATTTCTTTATAAATACGCTTTATACCTTCCCATGCCTCCCCAATTCTACAATTCTTAGAGATGCTTTTTTGGTCAAGGTTACATATTTGGGAGACGCTGGGCAAGAGTCTGTGTCACTTCTGCAAAAAATGCAACTGAAATGACTGCAGGTAGTAAAAGAAGAAAAGGAGAGGCAGAAGAGGCCGGGCACCACACTCCCCTCACCATGCAGATGCCCTAAGCACTTCTTTGGCTTCCATTAGGCATGAACAGATGTCCAAGAAAGTCTCAAGGGATCAGGAAATCCCAGCTGACATCTAGGTTATCTCATTTCCCAACTGGGAACTTGCATCCATCTGTCAGTTTCAGGAGGACAAAATGTTAAGGTGCCTCGCCTGGTTGGGAGGGGCATTCTCCTGCTTCTACCACCAGTCTGAAAGACAATTGCAACAGAGGCCAAATTGGCAACAGCCTCAAAGAAACTCACTATGGCTTCCTGTACCAATCAATTCCAACAAATACAATATGTACACAAGCAGCCAGGTCTTTCTATAAGCAATTGAGAGTAAGAAAACAATCAATTATTAAGTGGGTCCTTTGTCCCATCGTCTATGTCACGTTTAGTCTCAATAGGCATCACGGAACATTTTTACCAAGTACAAAATTAAAGTTAAGTGTGGCCAGAGAAAAGCTACCCCTTAGTCACTGTGTAAAATTGGAAGGAGCGTTTTCCACTAGAGATAGAGATGCAAAGGATTGATTCACTTTTAAAGGATCCAAGGTATGGAGGAGGAAGAAAAAATACCCACCCCATTAAAACACTTATTCCATTCTCTCTAACACAGACGCATTATAAGGCTTCATGGACAAGAGCTATAAAATACTGAGAGCTCTCTAGATGAGGGAATCACCTAGAAACAAGGTTTTACTAATTGCAAGGTTTATTAAGCATGAATCAATTCCCTGTGTCCCCTCATATAATGTAGGCCTACTATTCATTTATAGGAGTTTTTAGGTCCAGAATAAGTTTTACAAGCCTTTATCTTTCAGGGCAGATAGAGACTAGGATAGGGGAAGCTTCCTACCTCATTTTTTATATAAATGAATATTTTATACTTCATAATAACTTCTTTTTTATAATGAAATTTTTCCTATTTTTGTTTTCCTTGGTTCTTTTTTTTTTTTTTCTGTGAGTTCTAAGGAAAGAAAAGAAAAAGAAAAACCCCAGGTTGTCTCCATTTTTGAGGCTTACGTTCTGTTCATATTTGCATCCCCAGTGCCTAGCACAGTACATAGCATATAATGATGTTCAATAATCATTTTCTGAGTAAAGGCTTAAATTATCCATCTGAGTCCATATGCTGCCTGTGTTCTGTTCTCTTCCCAAATCTAATTTCAATCCTTCCCCATTGAACTCTATGTCTTGTGTGTGAAGCTGACCAGTTTGTGTCAACAGGGTTCCTAACAATGGGGTTTATTTATGACTTGGTCAATGGGAGGCAACAGAGGAGATAGGGGTGTGAGGGGAGTAAAGTCTGGGTACTTATTTTCCATGCTCCCTCCCTGACAAGTTATCACCAATGTCCACAGTTCCTGGGAGGTGACCCTCTCCATTTCTCTATATTCCAGGAACCACTCCCTCCAAGTGGCTGTCAAGGAATCAATAGGATTACAAACTGTTACTAGCCCCAGGGGGCTTCAGCATACCCTTATTTGTATCCCTAAATCCTGTCCATGACTTTGGAAGTAGTCCCTTTATTAAACACTGCTCAATCACCTAATTGATTGTGTCATCGGTTTCCTGCTAGGACCCTGACTAATACAGTCTTATGATTTATCAAATAGCATCAAAGTTGAAATAATACTAGTAATTAAATGAAAAATTCAACTTCTGAACATTTTTTTATAGTGACAGCTGAGTCTGTTGATCATCAGCATACCTCGGCTCTTTTTTTTTTTTTTTTTTTTTAATTGAAGGCAGAATTGGTTCTCATTTCTTCCCTGAGCAAATATTTAACCATTTTTATTGAGCCAGATATGATGTGGGAGCTTTGTTCTGATGAAGGTGCTCAGAGGTGTTTTGTCACTAATAGCTACAATAACTATAAAAACATCTATCTATTTAAAAGATGCATTAAATTATACTTCTGTGAAATTTTGGGTTAAAGTAAGAAGAAATAAACTATATGAAATGTATTGTTTAGCAAAGTTATTTAAATCATTTTATCTTACAGTACGAATTAACTAAATTATTTCTATTACAAATAAGAACATTAAATTTAAAAATGGAGCTCTAAATTTCCTTCAATCACTGTGAACTCTGTTTTATGACACATGATTAAATCATTGTGATAATATTTGCACTTTGGGTATCTATAACACAAAAAAATATACATGTAATAAGTTAAGAGAATAAAATAATAATTTAATCTGAATTTTTCTCTTAAGTAAATCATTGAGTGGAATTTACATTGATAGCATATTTATAGTACATGACAAGAAACTAAATTTAAATCCATTGCTTTAATATTAGGTAAATTTTAGTCATTTTTAAACTTTTTTAACATCTTTAAATTTCAAAAAATATATCAGAACAAAAAACAATAATAGAATTTTTCCATTCATCTTCATACTAGGCTTTCCCAAGTCAAATATGAAGATAAAGTGAGTTGTGGAGGGAAAGGTAGGAAAAAAAATTAGGGGAGAAACATCATCAAAGTATTATTTTCCTTCTTTCTTGCATGGATATCAATCAACATTGGTACTCTCACTGACAAATGGAACCTTCTAAAATGTAGGATTATAGCTGCATTGGATCAAATTAAAAATGGAATTCACCATCTCACTCTGTTTTTTTCTAATATGAATGAAAGAACAGATTCCCCTTTCTCCCCACTTGCCAGTATGTTTTGACAGAGTGAGAAGTAGAGAGGGTAATCATGGTGGCACTCATATCTTAACTATAAAATGCCCCCACTTGTTGTTTATTACTTCTTTGTTTTAGTGTTTTCTTTATTGCATGCTGGTCTGTGAACTCTTGCTCCCACTAAATCCCTTAGCCCAGATAGAAATATTTACTAGGGTTGATGAGAACGTGACTCAGGAAGCAATAAGTAGAACAATGGTATCTCATATTGGTGCATACCATCTGACTCTCTGACCATTCTTCCTGAGTTCTGTCTTCCTTCCTTAAAATGTCTTCTATACACCTGTCAAACAGTTTCCTAAGAGCTCAATTTTATAATTTCAAAAAAACCCCAAAGTGGTTCTCCGTTGTTCAACACTTCCATTCTTAACTCCTCTGTGTAAATTTCCCCCACACTCCATGATTTGTTTGCTATCTTCATGCTCAACTAAATGACCTATTACTTCCTACCAAAAACTTCTGCTCTAGTCATACTAAACTCAAGAATACAATCAAACTCGTTCTCTCAACCAAAACTATATGTATACCTGCTTGTACTGGTCTATACCCTTTTCTATTGTTTGTATCTATTTTCTTTTTCTTTATTTTTATAGGTGGTGGTTGTTTTTTTGTTTGTTTTGTTTTGTTTTGTTTTTGTGTTTTTTTTTTGCAATCCTTCAAAGAGCCATACAAAGTCAGAGATTTTTTGGAGTTGAAAAGAGAATTTGAAAGTATCCAAATATATTGCTTATTTTTTATTGCATTGCATTTCTGGCTAGAGAAGTTTGTCCAAATACTACTAATCCTTTGGTATTTCTTAAGACCTCCTTTGTGGAATGGGATGGGATCAAAGTTTGTATATGTTCCACATGTCTAAGAACTATGAGATTGCTCTGTTTACTGGATGAAGCTACTGCACGTGCACATACACACACACAAAAATGTGATGAAGATAGTTTCTTGTGTTATTCAAATCCTCTATGTTTTCTCAATATTTTTGCCTGCTTGGTCTATAAATTTCTATTAGATTTTCCAACAAGTGTAGGTTTTTCAATTTCTCCTTTCATATCTGTCAGATTTCTATTTAAGTATTTTGAGGTTGTTTTGATTTGATTATGCTCTGAGTTTATGATCCTACTTGTTAGTAAATTTCATCTCACTGAATGAGAAGCTTGCTGCAGCACTATGACTGTAGGGCTGTGTCATAAACCCCAGATATATTGAGTTAGTAACATGTTTGAGATCTATTATTATGGTTGATGCTTCCCAAATTACTGTAGGTGAATATATGTTATTTGATGGTAGGACACTGATTTCTGTGTCCACATTGTGAAACTTACTCCCTAGAACATAGAGCTGTCAATAAATAGTTGCTGGGGGTTGTTTTCTCAGAGTACAATCACAGTAAAGCAAAGTCAGGACAGTTGCTATAAAGCTGCCCAATTACATGTCAAAATTCTGATTCCCAAGTAAACATTTGAAAGAAATGCTTCATTTGTAGATTTTTAAAAATCATACAAGTTAAAAACAATTGAAAAGATTGTTTTGATTGAATTATGAAGAAATCAGAAAAAGACAGAAAAAATGATATGAAATGGGAAAAATAACATTTGAATACTTCCTGTGTATTAGGGTGCTCTTTATTGCTTATTTCAAGCAATATCTTAACCATCTTATGGTAGATAAAAAAATATATCAATGTTATAAGAAAAAACAAATACCAGAGTGCCTAAACAACCCACTCAATTTCACATAACCAGTAAGAGGCTGAGACAATGATATTTAAAAAGTATATCTGTGTCCTGTAGCCAAGACCACCAGGAGCATATCTCTAGTTGAGGCAGGTTTGATTTAATACCTTTTGCACTGGGAATCATGGGATGTCTCAGCAGGAGACAAAAAATAACCTATTACAAGATTTTGTCTTTAACTTGGTAATTTGGGGGAAGATCTGGGAAAGTGGGGTTTACTCGAGATTGTATGCTGTTGGAAAGCATGGAACTTCTGAGTGGGTATCTCAGTAAACCTTATTGACAGGAAGGGGAGACAAGAATGAAGATAAAGCTGTAACTGATAAAGAAGTAGCAGTCATGCATTTTGAATGAGGGCCTAGTCAATATTTTGCGGGTGGCATAGTGACCTTGTTTTTGTCTGTGCTTAGACAGAATTATGAAGTGGTCTTGCTTTATTTTCTTTTACCATGATCTCAAAGTACCTTGTTTGAGGTTGGTATTCTGTGAGATTATTATGTCTAGTTGGAGAAAAAAAAATATCTTAACTTGAGAGTCATGAGGGATTCTCAATGTCAGGTGCTGCCCCTTTTGTCTTTCCCAGTAAGACCTCAGAGGACCATCTTTCTTCTAGCATACTATTTCCTGAAAATGGAAAGAATCCTGAAGAATGATTTTCACATGTCCATTTTCCACCATTCTACCAGCTACTTAAGAGCAACACATTGAGCTAATATCAGAGAATACAATGTTCTACTCCTCTTTCTCAAAAAGGAAAAAAATATACTCTGAACCAAACTGAAGGAACAGAAAAATCTAAACCAGAAAGATATTTATACATTGCTTTTTCAGTTGAAAGACACTGCCATTTACCACAGAACAAAAGGAACCTGGTAAAACAATGTAGGAGTAACATTTGACAAAAGCTGTCTACTTAGGTGCTGAACTCTCCTGCCTTCTCTCCTTTTAAAATTCTAGAACACATGCTAAAAGAATAAAAGTTGACTTGGCTGGAAAATTAAATAGTTCAAAGGATGAGGGTGAAAAGCAATGATCTGTTTCTCCCTCTGATGGAAAACAGCCTTTGCGCTTCATTAAGGTACAGACAGCTGTCACTTATCCCTAATGGAAGCCAGAGGACACAATCCTTGAAACAATACATCTAGTTAAATACAGAGGGATAAATCCTGAGGGTACAGTTTAGAGAAAAACAAGTCACTGCACAAATTATCTCAGGAAATATCTACCAAATTATCTAGCAAAATGTGATAAAATATAAGAAATGCATTCCTTTCTAAAACAGTCAATCAATAAAGAGTAGACAATACTGTTGGATGTTTGGGGAAAATGAATGTAACAGTATTTATACAGTGATTTTGTGTTCTATCAAATCCTGGTTCTGCTACCTATTAGCTGTGTGAAGTGATCAAGTAACCTTTCTGAGACTCCATTTTTTTTTAGATAATAAAAATACTTGCTGAGCCATCCCCAGAGGGCTTACTGAAGATCAAATAAAAAAATGTGTATGGAAGTACTCTATAACTGGAAAGCACCATAATTGTATAAATTATCACTATCTAAGATACAACATACCCAAGATGTACAAAAAATAATCTCTATTAATTTATTCAAAAATAAGGGCTCATTTTATGCTTTTACTTCCTTCAGTATAGTATTATACCTTTTTCTCAATGTATTCAGTGTAGGATTATTCTTACTAAGTGTGACATCACATGTGAAGCATACAAATCTTACATATTATAAAAATTTAAATACATGATCATTTACTTTCTAGCACAAATGAGCATAATAAAGGTGGGCATCTTAAATTTAAAAGTTAATAGGACTGATGAAAGAATTTATTTCATACTTTGAACTTTTGTATATTTTGGATGATTGAATTAGGTGTCTAAAGACCCAGTTCATATATGCACAGAGAGATTAAAATGATAAAATTATGGTACAGCTAATGTCCTGATTAATTGTTACCTTTAAAATTATTTCCTTGGACCCTAGATCATTTCCACTGTGTTTAAATACTTAGAAAAAATATAATTGCATAGTAAAAACTTGACTTTTCACATTTTATTTCTCATTAATATCATAACACTATTGCATTTATTTTAATTTTTAGTGTTTCTGAAGGCCAAAAAAGCACATAGTGAAAGAAAAATAATTAGGTTCTGAGATGCCTGATGATAAATGTACACACCCTTGGGAACAGCAAGACATTCTGTCCATAGGGCATCTCTAGTTTCAGCACTATCTTTGTACAAATTATAAAGCTAGAATTACCTCTGTTATGACAAAAATTTTAACAAAAATGTATGAGGACCAGTTGGGCAAAGACTTTCAGCTGCTTCTTTTGTCAAGTCAGAGGCAAGTTTAGATTAAAACAAGTAGTTAAAAGCAATTTCTCACAGAAGGTTGTCAATATACTTGCAACATGTTATCTGTCTCTACTTTATAAAGTTGATATTAGATCCCTGGCTTTAAATTTATAACTACTGGTCTTTTTGATAACATTATTTGCCATTAAACTGGTAAGTCTGTTATGCACAGATTCCCCATGAAGTATTTTTATATAGAAACCCTTTAAGACAATGTCTCCATTTCTAAAATTAATATTTTAATTTTGGAAATAATTCCCCATTCTCTTTGGTTATCTAAATAATTGAAGTCAAGATTATTTAATTAATCTGAGTTTGTATTAGGTAACATTATACTACTTTACTATTTGAACTGAGAAAATATAGCCATTGAGTCAACCTACAGGTGTAACCTTGTTCTTTTCTCTCTGATTTATATAACAGCTGCGCCCTTTAGTTCAACTTCACACAGTTCAAAAGTGAATCGTCTACAGAGTTCACTCTTGCTGGAGGCCATTACCTAATTGGCTACCCTCCCGTCCAGATCCATCAATTCTAAGACAGGCTCTTCACAGGTGAAGTGGAGGCATATCACTATTAACAGAGAGACTCAGGCGAATATTATTGAGGTTGTGATCAAATGATAAAGAAATATGCACACTGTTTTCTCTGATGTTATTCTCTGACAGACTAGAGAAGACAGGAACAGTACAAGTGATTTCAAATGATGTCTAACATTGGATCTTTGCTGCTTTTGTTGCTGCTATTGGTGGTAACAGCAGTGGCTGTAGTGGTGCCATTAAGCATCTTACCATAATCACATATAGTAAATGTTTATTTTTTCAACAAAGAACAGTTGAAGATCTTCTATAGGCCAGAATCTGTGCTGGAATTACACCTTACAACATAAAGCAAGAACTCCCACTGGATCTCCCAAACCAAACCTACCCAAAAACACAATAACCAATTGATAATTATTGAGTGTGAAATGTTTATTATTCATGCAAAGCCCAGCTACAGACAGAGAGATATCTATTGAGGAAGGTACTATCTGGAGGCTTGTAAAGGATATTGCCCCATAATATCCTTATCCTGAATCATATCCGTATCCTGATTATGTGAATTTACGTATGTGTGAAATTACTTACCATGGACTTAGCTTGATAACTGTGATCTCAAATGGCATTTATAAATAGTATAAATGAAGTGATGGGTGATAAAATTTTCTATTAACAGTCGGTAATTATTGTGTGCTAAAATACTTGTGAGATTTGAAAATAGTATCAAGGCACAGTGTATCAAAATGTGAGCGAAGATTCAAAACAGAATACAAGCCCTAAGTAAGTATTACAAAGAATAAAAGTGTGAGTTGGAAGGAGGAGAGATGAGGCAAAGATGGTCAAAAAGTTCTCAGAGGGTAGAGGATATTACAATATTACAATTCTGAGAGTTACACAGAAGAGATAATTTGCATCTATAATCTTTACTCTCAGTTGTCTTTTGTTTAAAAATTCTAAACCAATATCAGAAGGATCAATTTATTCTAGACAGGATATATAAAATTTAAAGTAAGTGATAGTAAATAAAAGGTAGTGCTTTATATTAAATCTTTGAAGCCCAGTAATAGTCATCTGAGTCTTACCACTTACATACAATTAACCATTATGACTTTTCTATGAAAACACATGTATTCATTCAATGATTCAAAAATATTTAATTAAGATATGTTAAATGATGTTCGTAGTGGTTAGTAAAATACATGATCATGCCTTCTCAAATATTTTTCAATAAATAAGAAAAAACATAATATAATCAACAAAAAAATTATTTAAAATTTGGATGTTAGGGAAAAACAAGCAGGTTTTCCTGATAAAAAAAGGAAATAAATACTGGTTTGGAAGCAAAGGCAGTACTTCCTAAGATGTGATAATAAGACATATCTTAGGGGGAGATACTTAGTCAAGATATGATGGAACAGGGCATAACTTTAAAAAGAGAAGTGTAGATTGTATATGCAAAGACCCTAAATACAGGATTATGCAAAAACCCTGCAGGAGAATTATTTTTGCAAAATCCCTAAAGCCATATAGACCTAGGTGTGTTAGGACAGAAGCAAAGCCAGTGCAGTTGAAAGAGGGAAACAGGAAAAGATGAGGGTGTTGGTATTAGCACAGGCTCATCAGTTTCAATAATTCTATGCTCACATGCAATTGTAAGTGCTTTAATACAGGAAAGGGGCATTATCAGATATATACTTTAAAAATATTGCTCTGGTTAGAGATGAGCAATAAAAGAAAGAATGCAAATCAGAAGCAGAAGCTGCCAAGTCATTGAAGCAACGAGGGATGAGAGCTGGGATGATATCTTCCAGGATATGTATTAGAAGTCAAATGAACAGGACTGGTACCTGGATTGAAAATGAAGGGTGAGAATGCTAAAGGTACCAGGGATTGAACAAATGAGAGAATAGTGGTGCCATTTACTGAGATGAGGCATATTAAGGAAGGATTCTGTTTGGGAGGAATCAAAAGTTAGCTTACACAATATATCTAAGTCAAGTCATTGTGCTGTGCACCCTAAATTTATACAGTGCTGTATGCCAATAATCTATATATATATATATATATAAAAGCCTAAGCAGCCATCCTACTGTTCTACCATTCGCCTGGAAGCTAGGATGCACAATGACCACCAGGGGGCAGACGCTCTGACCAGTAGAGGAGGGAGCCTAATTCCTCGCGGAATCGGCTGTGTGCCGGAAACCAATCATTGTCCCACTAATAGAAAGATGTGGACAGGAAACCGGGAAGGCTGGTCAACAACCTTAATTGTTTTAATCACTCACTGCTTAGTAGAAACATTGTTAGCTGAAGCAGCCTCCACCTCTGTTTCTCCTATGTAAATTTCTGTTATTGGAATTTCCTGCCTAAAGGTTATGGGCGTATCCCATAGTCTCAATAAAAGGGATATTGCAAGGCCAGAGCAAAGGGTAGTCAGAGTTGGGCTCCCGCCTGGCCCCCAATATTCCCAAATTAATACTTTTCCAAGTCTCTTTTCATTTGTGTGTGGCCTTCTCCAGAACCCGAACCCTGAACCGGAACCCTGAACCACGCAGGACGTGAAAGGGGTTCCCACAGCTGTGGGTTAGGTTACTGCTGGGGCACTGTTGGCCTCGAATCTGCTTCACCCATATCCCAGACTCAGAGAGGAGGGAGCCCGATTCCAGGGTGCATCACCCAAGAACTGCCCTCTCGCAATCCGGAACCCTTCAGGGGATGTCAGAGAGCCAGTTTCTGCCCGATTCCCACAGGCCAGGCCGAGGGACCCCACTGGTGCACAAATCCATGCACCTGGCCTCTAGTATTTCCATAAAACTAAAAGAAGAAAAGAGTTAGCTTTTAGCTTATGGGCATATTAATTTGTTGTTAATCCTCACCCAAGGATATTTTTCCATTGATTTTTGAGAGAGTGTAAGGGAGAAAGAGAGGCAGAGAGAGAGAAGCATCGCTGTGACTACCACATGCACCCGACCAGGACCAGAGATAAAGCCTGCAACGGAGTATGTGCCCTTGACAGGAATCAAACCCAGGACCCTTCAGTCCACAGGCTGATTCTCTATCCACTGAGCCAAACCTGCTAGGGTGGGCATATTAAATTTGATGTGACTATTAGATGTGTGAAGATGTCAGACTTGCCTAAGCTTTGAAGAGAAATTTTGGTCAGAGACATATAATTGGATTTTTTTGTAATGTAGATAATACTGACATTTTGGGAACTAGATCACATCTTCTAGGTATAGCGTTTAGGAAGAAATGAAAAGAAAAGCTGAAACAGAGCCATGAAAAAATACTCATTTTTTGATGTATTGTAAAATAGAAGTAGACAACAATTATGACTATAATAAAACTAGAGGCCCAATGCATGGAATTTGTGCAAGAGTAGGCCTTCCTTTCTCCAGCTGCCAGCACCAGCTGCCAGCACCAAGGGGACCTGGGCTCCCCTTGCAGCCCCAACTTAGTCTGGAAGGTCATCCAGAAGGACATCTGGTCTAATTAGCATATTGTGCTTTTATTATTATAGATGGTCATATAGATAAGAGGAAAAATAGAAAAATATGGTGTCTTAAATTCAAGGAGAAGTGTTTCAAGATGAGGAAGTGGTGAGCCAAGGCAAATGTTTGGAATGATGAATTTCAAGTGAAGGGTGATGTTCTGGTGAGGTAATCCCTCCCGAGTTTCATTCAGATGCTTAAGTGCAGGCTCTAAGATCAATGACTGAGTTCACTCCTGGTTGATACTTTTTAGAAAGACAGAGAAAGATGTGAGATTATTGGGATATGTTTCAAAAAGTGACAGGATAATGGACCATGGGCTCAGAATTGGAAGTAAAATCATGAATAGTGAGAAGGTAATATAAATTGTAATGATGAATTTTCAAACA
Organism: Plecotus auritus; assembly: GCF_963455305.1. NCBI lineage: Eukaryota > Metazoa > Chordata > Mammalia > Chiroptera > Vespertilionidae > Plecotus > Plecotus auritus. The sequence goes on along the minus strand of NC_137774.1, from coordinate 153,401,359 downwards.
TAAGCTGTGCCGAAGAAGGGAGAATGATAAATAATTATGGACTAATGAGAAACTTGTGGGATCACTGGATTCAAGATCAAGATGTTATTGAGAAATTGTTGTAGGAAGATTATTGAGCAAAAAATATGACAGAGAGAATATTGTGGTCATCAAGTTGTGATGTGTGAAATTGATATTTTGGAGGTCAGGTTTGAGGATACAGAGATGGATGGGGAAAATAAAATTAAGAGAATGGTCACAAGAGAGGAAGAAGTCATGAATTTGGAGGCCAGGATTTAGACTAGTGATATACAGGGAGTTAGGGGCTAACAAAAATGATTGTAGCTGTTGGGTTGAAGTAGAAAATGAGTCCCAGAGCCTAAGATCTTTAAGGAATAATGGGGATTTCTAGAATGTTTGGAGACGAGAGAAGTGAATAAGGGATAGAACAATGGCAGAAGACTCAATGGTGAATAAATTTTATAAGAAATAAAAGAAATGGGGATCTGGAAGACACATCTTCCACCTTATAGCTGTAAGGTGAGTGAAATATGAGAGAAAATACAGCCTCCACTAGGGGTGGAAGCTGGGAAAGCAGTTTCCTCAGAGGACAGCCTAGTTTCTTTTAAGTCCAGAATGTAAAGACAAACTTCTGAGGCAAGGTTAAAGTTACATGAGACTTTGCTAATTACAGAAAGAAAGACAGCCAAATATTACAATGATTTAATAGCCATTACTAGTTATAAATATATTTAAGAAAAAAATGAGAGATTTACTTAAAAAAATATTAGCACTTAGGAAGCAAATAATATGTTTATATTTAATAATTATATCTAATCCTATGATATAAAGTTTAGCTTTTCATGCTTAAGGAAACATTGCTCTCATTTATATCAGTTCTAAATTTAAAAAATCTGAATAAATATTGAAAACCTTTGGTTGGTATTTTTTAGAATATTTTTTAGAATTACTTGAAAATTAGATATTAAAATATTTAGATTCATTCATGCAATTGGAGGTGCTTCAAATACAGGACATGGTATAAACACAACCATTGATAATACATATGTGAATGACTAAGATTGTATTTCAATAAAACACTATTTACAAAAACAGGCAGCTGGTCATACTTGATTTATAGTCTATAATTTCCTGACCTCTGCTTTAATGGACATTTCAGAGAAAAAAAAATGAACCCCAAACTAGATTATATAATTTAGTTATCCCAGATTGTGGGTGTATAATTCTAGTGGTATCAAAAGTTATCTTAAATGGCACAAAGATATGGCATTAAATACCTTTAAATAGCAATGTGGTATATTTATTTACAAATACTATTTATGTGTTATTATCAATTCATTGATTATATCATTTAAAAAGGCTCACTTTGGTGCAGATATGACTTTGGCAACAGCCTGATCCTTTATAATATGCACAAAAAGTGTTTAACTTCAGATATTTCTTCAAGTTAGAAATATAGCCAGAGTCTAATAATATTATTGAGTTTTTATCAAAGCTATTTGCCAGGTTTCCACTATAGTTGACCACTGAACATATGGGGGTTAAGGGTACTGACCCTCACATAGTCGAAAGTCCACTTATAATTTTGACTCCCCCAAAACCTAAGTACTAATAACCTACTGTTGACCAAAAGCTGTATCAATAACAGTAAATTAGCACCTATTTTGTATGTTTTATGTATTATATGCTATATTCTTACAATAAAGTAAGCTAGAGAGAAGACAATGTTAAGAAAATCATAAGAAAGAGAAAATACATTTACAGTATTTATTGAAAATATCCATATACTAGTATAGATGGAGTTCAAACACATGTTGTTCAAGGATCAACTGTACCAATATTTATTTCTTGTATTAACATTGACATAATATATTCACTATAAGTTTAAGCAAATATTGTGAATGATTTTATAAACTACAAAACCTAAAGCACAGTACAGGAGGTGTTATAATATGGCAAATACCTGAAAGCTGGTTGGTGAAGCGCTACACTAATGCAACCCCCTCTATAAAAAGGGGGAACATGTCAGATAGGTTGGTTGGCTTGTCCTTTGTTCCCACAGCTAGCAAATGACAGAACTAAAATTAGAGCCCTTGAATCTCACCCAAGTGCTTTATCCACATCACCAAAATGGCCTGGTTTTCTCATGTTGGAAAGGAATTATACAGTTATTAATTAGGTGCTTGCCTAGAAAAACCAGTATGTTAACCTCAAACTGCCATTTTTTCATTAGGACATAAATAGAAGAGACAACAGAGTAATGGTTTTTTCCCTCTTGGATATGTAGCATGTCCAGAGGTGGATTTGCCATGAAACTAATAAAGTGAAGTTTTTGGATCTCTCACTTTCCAAGGCACTGGCAACATTCATTTGATCATATGTTCTATAAAATTTATAAAAATAGAATACTTGTGCATATATCCTCCTATATAAGGCATCTGAAACTGTGTAAGCTTTAAGCTTTACAAAACCCAGTTCTGAATACACAAGTACTGTATACCAAATTCTATGAAAATTTCATTTCATTTTCAATTTCAAAGAAAACATTATCTTAACCACATAACAAAGTGACCCCTTGATCCTTCTTTATCCATTCTTTTAGTAATGTTTCAAAAGATTGTGATTGCTAATAAATATCATGATCTTCTTAAGAACAAAGAATTCAACTCAGTTCAAGAGTTGCTCACTGTTGTTCTGGAATTTCTTGCTCCATTACTTCATGCTATTCTCTGTTCAAATGCCATTTTATAGTGAGTCCATCCTAAACACTTATCTAGAGTAGCATCCTTCAACCCTGTCCCCTTTTCTCATTTTTGGTTTGTTGTTGTTGTTGTTTGTTGTTTTTGATTGATTTCAGAGAGGAAGGGAGAAGGAGAGAGCGATAGAAACATCAATGATGAGAGAGAATCATTGCTCGACTGCCTTCTGCACATCCCCTATTAGGGATAGAGCCTGCAACCTGGGCATGTGTCCTTGACTGGGATCAAACCAAGGACCCTTCAGTCCGCAGGCCAAAACTATTCACTGAGCCTAACTTGCTAAGGCCCAGTTTTAGTTTTTGACATTGCTTTTATAACCACTGAGATATTTCATATTCTTTGTCCATGTGTGTATTGGTTATGTCTCTTCCCATGCCATGGAAACTCCATGAGAAGAGTCTTCATTTCTTTTATTTTATTGTTGTTGCATCAATGTCTAGAATAGTGCTTTTTACACTGCAGACAATCAATAGAAAATTGTGAAGTGAATAAATATTTACAGAGCACCCACTCTGCATTAAAGACTGTGCTAAGCCCTGGGGATTCAACAGTGAATGAGGCATATAACTTATTATAGATGCTAATAAGTAATTGCCCATGCAGTGAGTACTTCAAACATAGAGTTACAGGTGCTAATGAAGTATATAACAAGAGCACTGGCATAGCCTGTGGGGGTAAGGAAGACCTCTCTGAGGCAGTGATGTTTATTTTATATGATTTCAGAGACCTATGACCAATGTGTGGTCATTATATGCAAGGAAAAAAAGAGAATGATTTTTAACTTCTCTTTCAACTCATTATGAACAGAAATCTTCCTGGTGTTAAAAAATGCCACCGCACCAAAATAAATGTGCTGCTTCAGTATATGCTGATTTTTCATATGACAAGAAATAGTCAGACAACCTGTCAGACCAGGTAATACAACAAATAAATGGTTAGATTAGTTGAACTTATCTACTAACTCAAGGAGTCTATAATTAATTACTTTATTCTTTCACTACATAAATATTTATGAAGCACCTACTTAATGTCAGGGACTGAAAAGCTACATCTCAGAGTATTGTCTCTGAGAATAAAGAGTCTCCTAATTGAGCTCACCTCTTGCTCTCCTGCTGTATTTCAGCTCACAACTGCCAGCTATTCTTCACAGACATCAGTGCTCAAATTATTCAGTAATTCCCCTGCCCCAAAAGCAATACAACCCCTTACCTGTCATTAAACACCTGTTATTCCTCGCCCTAAACTTATGTCGCAGTACTGGTCAAGTCTACCCTACTCTGTGATTCTCTGTTTATTTCTCAGAAGCACACAGATAGGAATATGCCTTCACATTTTTTATTAGAACTCCCTGTCCTCAGCCTCTGCTTTTCTAAAACTTTTACACTTGTATAGAAAAGTACCTCAGTCTAGGGGCTCAGTCTGTCCTAATGTCTGAAATAAAATGGATAAATATCTTAAATAATGTGTATATTGGAAGTGAGTTTGGAATAAAATTTCTCCTTGTAAAATGAAACTCTGTAGCAGATCCCAAATTGCCACTTTCCTGGGTCCTTTGCCATTATAATCCAACTAGTAGCCCTGCGCATGAATCCGTGCTCCAGTAGCTCTCTGAGGGGCCTGGCTGCTCCACACCCACTGCCCAGAGGCTCTCCGCAGTCCAGAGGCCCATCTACAGCCAAGCGTGGAACACTTGCTTTGTTGCCGGGATGACAATGCAAGTATTCCACGCCCCGGTCTGGCCAGAGGCCCATAGGGCAACTGGGGGACTCCAGCAGGGCAGAGAGGACTGGGCGCCGCCATCTTGTGGCTTTGGGTGCCACCATCTTTGTGACAGAGTGATGGTTAATTTGCATATTACCCTTTTATTAGATAGGATGGCAGATCTTCCACCTCAGTTGGCTGGGGCTCTGATCCTCTGCCTGGCTCTCGCCAGCTTCCATCCAAAAGATGTTGGGTTCCTGGGCCCCCATTTTCTCACCCCCAGGAACTGCTTTCAGACTCTATCTAAAGGGGCCTGATAGTAGCCTGTGTGATGGGGATCTAAAGACCAGAGCTCAGCTGGACAGAGTTGTTACCTGGAATGAATAAATATAAGTCATGCCAAATAGAGTGCTAAGGGTGGAGAGGGAAGCAGTGAAGCTGGTGATAAATGGGGCCCAAAACGACAAACAAAATCTGGGAGCTACTTAGGTAACTAAGAGGTAAAGTCATGTGAGGAAACAGAGCAAGAGGGAACAAGACCCTTGCCCTCATTAAGGCTGGTGTGTCCAGTTTGTCTGTTGGTGGGTGCCAGCTTCACGGCTGTTGGTAATTCAGCTAAACATGCGAGGTGAACAGCTGCCAGATGGATTAATAATCCAGAATCAAAAAGCTGACACCTGAGATCAGTGAACATCACTACTGCCTGAAAACCAAGTTACCTTTTCCTTTAGATGTCAAAACTCAACTCTAAATATAGGTTGTTCCCCCAAAATTGTATACATTTGCTTTGAATAATTATAAAGGCAGTGTTTATTAAAATACATTTCATTTTCAAAATTGAGCTATCCACTGTTAAATTGTGTATACATTTTTTGGGGGGACATGCTGTATGTCCCTGTTCACCATGCCACACCCCTTAACCATTTTAGTTTGGTCACTCAGACATGAATTCTGTTGCTAGGCCAGTTTGTGCAGCCTTGATCCCAGCAGCCTTCCCTTCTTTATATGTTTGTTGCTGAAAACCCATTTGCTTAGGGACCCATTCTACTCCAGTAGGACAACACATTCCACCCTATCCATCAGAAAAGTACTCCTCTATCTTTTTTAAAAATATTTTTTTTATTGTATTCAGAGAGGAAGGGGGAAGGATAGAGAGATGGAAACATCAATGATGAGAATCATTGATCAGCTGCCTCCTGCATGACCCCTACTGGGTGCCAAGCCTGCACCTGTGCATGTGCCCTGATGGCAAATCAAACCATGACCTCCAGATTCATAGGTTGATGCTCAACCACTTAGTAACACTGGTGGGCATTTCTCCTCTATCTTTTGAACACTCTTCTGCTTTTGAGATATAACTCATTTTATCTCCTTCATATATCATTTGATGTTGAAACTATATCCAAGTGATCTACTAAAAACTATAATACTATTTTAAAATCTTGGTTGAACACTTTATTTATTTAGCATTTATATAGTATTTGCTCTGTGCCAGGCACTATGAGTAGTTCAAATATTAACTGATTTAATCTTCTTAATAGCCCTACAAAGTAAATATTATTACAATACCCATTTTGCAGATAAAACTAAGTCACAAAAAGCTTAAATATCTTGTCCAAAGACCCTCAGCTAGTAAGAGCCTAAGCTGAGATTTGAATTGAGGCAGTCTAGCTCTAGAGTCTGTGCCCTGAACTACCACCTACCATTCTTAGCTGCTTCTCAGATTATGCTGAACTTGCTTTGTAGACTATACTACATGTAAATAGACAAAAAAATTAACTCTACATCTATGGCTTCTTGAGGTAAGGATTGTGTATGTAAGTTTTTCAGTGACAAGGTTTTATGGCCATTCTCGTGTTTATCTCCACATGCATATGCCCATTATACACACATATACATTCTTTATACATATAAGGCATCAAGAACTGCTCACTGGCCATGGTGATGTTGAAAATAGTATCAATGAAATTAAAAATAGTTTATAAATTACCAGTGATTTTAATTAGCTCTTATTACTGTTTGCAGGCAAAATAGTCTGTACATGAATAATTAAACTATTTATTTTTTCTTGAAACATCCAAATGATTTGCACAAGTCACCTAATATCTTTCCCACTTGACAGATAAACTTGTAAATAAACCATAATTCCTTCTAAAGGACAAAAGGCATATCTTTGGTCACCCCATGGATTATGGAACACATATTTTATGTCCATTCTCAGTTGCCACTCTTATGATTTCCAGAAGCTCCTCTGTTCTTTTGATAGCACAGTGATTCTAAAGCAAATGGTGCAAAAAGGAAAAATGCACAATAACTTGACACTGAAGAGTAAAATCTCTCCTTGCAAAGTGCCAAGGAATAGATTAGCAACTTTTCTTCTTGAAAATTATAAAATAAAATTATAGGCAATATGCAATTTTCAGGTTATATCCATAATCACTGTGATTCCTGAATTTAACACAATGCAGCAGTGACTACTACTGCTTTTCTGCCTGAAAATATTACATGTTTTTGCTTAAACATACATTTTACATTCATGAAAACCCACTAAAAATGATGCAGTCAAATTTCAAAATTAGGTGTTTGTTTGTTTTTTTAACTCCTAATATGTGGTTTCTATTCCATTCAACAAGGCTATTATAAGACTATTATAAGAATGTTTTCTCTATTAACAATACTGAAATATTTAAACATCTGAAAGTAACATGCAAATGTTTCTGTGTAAAAAGAAACAGTGTTCTTTGGAAAACATGAATTATATAAACTATAATTAGAGCTTCAAATTGAACGTGTTTAAAGTAAGATTACAAATTGCTGTGTTAAAAAGATACTGAGACATTCAGGGAGAAAAAATTAAATTTCGACTAACTAAATTAATTCTCCCACATTTCAAGCTGTCCCATCTCCTTCTTGCCTTTCCCTCTGACATCGTTTATAGTACCTAAACATTGGTTCACAATGAATTCAAATGTGATGTGCCTGCTCCTCTTACAGTAGAGTTGGCAATTTCTACTTGAAAGTATAAATTTCTATGAATAATGTTCAAAAATGGCCTATTAAAGAAAGTAAACTGCAATAGATAAAAATATAAATTGTACACATTTTCAAACTAAATTATAAATAACTTGTTAATTTTTTTAAATAAAATGAGTTTTGTACATTTTCTAGGACACACAGCAGAGATTCAGAAATTAACTGAATAATGTATCAAGGCACCACAAAGCAAAAAGTGGAAGAATTAGACAAGGACCAACATATGTTGAACTGAGTAAGGACATAAAGTACTAGATTAAAAAAGGAATTCTTCTTTTAATAAGGTGTTTATTCTACACTTGAAACCTATGATTTTGTTAACCAATGTCACCCCAATAAATTTAATTTAAAAAAAACACAGGCTATCCAAACATCTAATAAACACATGAAAATGTAAAAAATAAGGTATCTATGAAATTTCAAAAGATGACTCCAAATTTCACACACTAAATATTTTAAAAAGTCATCCTTGTAATCAGGAGTAGTTCTTTACCCATTATAATTCTGAGTTTATAAAGGAGAGGACTCATATCTTTTTTACAGTCTCCTCAGTATCTATTATAGGAGGTTCAGCTACAATAAGTAGCCCGTTAGAAATGCTCACTCCTTGATATTACTTGTCAAAGGGAAAGTGTAGGGTGGGTTCTTCCATTTCTAAATCATTCTGTCATGTTTCCCATTATTATACTCTTGGGTTTTGTAAAATACCAAGAACAACAGGATAGTGGGAAGAGAACAGATTGATACCTGTAATAATAAAAGATGGATTCTAGCTGAAAAGATAAAATGAAAGCTCACTAAACCAAAAGCTCTTGCGAATATTACCCATGTTGAAGTAAGACATATATTCTCTAGCACACTGATACCCTGATGATTTGTAATACAGCACTTACTATTTGTTAAAATGACACTCTTCCTCCAGCATTATTTACAAGATTTTCCTGTGAAGTATTACTACTCAAACCACTCAAAGTTAAATAGCACCAGTCAAGAATAAATTGTCCAGATTTAACAAATGTCCAAAATGTTTACTGTTGTTCTGAATTTACATTCACTACTAGAGGCCCGGTGCACAAAATTCATGCATGGGGGGGAGGTCCCTCAGCCAGGCCTGCACCCTCTCCAATCTGGGACCCCTCCGGGGATGTCGGACATCTCTCTTGCAATCTGGGATGGCTGGCTCCTAACCGCTCACCTGCCTACCTGCCTGATTGCCCCTAACCGCCTCTGCCTGCCAACCTGATCACCCCTAACCACTCTGCCTGCCTTCTCGCCTCCCCTCCTGGCCTGATCACCCCTAACCACCTCTGCCTCAGCCCCGCCACCATGGCTTTGTCCAGAAGGACCTCCGGAAGGTCTCCCAGAAGGTCTCCCAGTCTAATTAGCATATTACCCTTTAATTAATATAGATTCCAAAGTGTTAATAATGAAATCTGGTACATTGATCACTGCACCAAAATATAACATGGGGCCCTAGCTGGTTTTCCTCAGTGGATAGAGTATCAGCCTGCGAACTGAAAGGTCCCAGGTTCAATTCCAGTCAAGGTCACATGCACAGGTTGTGGACTCAATCCCCAGTAGGAGACTTATCCATGATTCTCTCTCATTATTGATGTTTCTATCTCTCTCTCACTCTTCCTTCCTCTCTGAAATCAATAAAAATATATTAATGTATATAAATTATATATATATATATGTCTAAGATGACAATTTCATGGAAATCCAGTTATTAAGTCAGATTTATTAAAAGTACACCCACAGCCTTAACTATTTGTGTTAATAATTAGATTTAGGTAGTATTTCAGCAATCCAGGGTGGTAAACTATTTTAAGAAAAAAAAACATGTTTTAAGTCCACATTTTAAAATACTAGAACCTCATATATTGATAAAGATGGAGAATATTTCTAGATGGAATATAATTGACTTCATAATAGAGAGGAAAAATGTATATGGAGAGATGCTTCTTTCTCTATTTCATCATCAACTGATCTTTGATTTTCAATTTTTCACTTAAATCTCTATGGACTAAAAGATAATTAGAACTTTTTTCCCTCTTCCCCTCCAATGTGTGCTGAAACTCACAGCTATGATAGTATTCACTAAAATTGCTTCTTCCCTTTAGCTAAACACTCATTATGCCTATATTTCTGAACACCCACAGAATCATTACAATCTAGTGTGTATGCTTTGGTTAGATGACTAGCATAGCTATCCTCCTAACTTACTGAACTAGCTTTCAAGAAACCATCCTTGTTTTTCTTTACAACATGTATACTCTTGAGGCAATGACTCTTAAAATTTATTTTCTAAGCTTTCTGCAGAGTCTTAATTTTATCATATCAAAGAAAATAGATGCAATTGTGTTTTTTCACTCCAGGCTTTGTCAATAGATACCTGCAAATTTATGATTCCATAATTGATTAGGCTCAACTGCATAGTACCAAAACCTAATAAAATAATGAAAGATACATTTATATAATGTTAGATAGTTCTCAGAACATCTTCACAAACTTTATTTGATTATCACAAAAGCCTTTGAGGTGGGAAGGGCAGACAGAATCACCATGTTATAAATGAGTAGAATCAAATCACTATGTTAGCACAGCTGATGCAAAGCAGAATTGGAACCAAAAGTCAATTCTCAAATCCTTGTCTGTAGTTTTCTCTTCCCTAACACACATAGCACTGTCTATGTTTGGAGAACTGTGTAAATACCTCTTATGTCCTACTTTGATAGGTTTATGCATTTAGTAGTGAGATACAAGGATGCTTGATGTTACTAATATAAATCGATAAAGATTTTGTCTTCTGAAGTTGGTGATATACAAGGAATGAAAACTAATCTTTCCCCAATATAATTAATGTTTCAGACAGCAAAACTAATGAAAATATTTATTTTTGAACTATAAATATTTAGTACTAGAGGCCCAATGCACAAAATTCTTGCAAGGGGCTCAACCCTCTCAGCTGCCACCGCAGCTTCATCCGGAAGGTTGTCTGTAATGATGTCAGAAGATCATTTGGCTGTCTGGTCTAATTAGCATATTACACTTTTATTATTATAGATAAGGTCTTATTCTCTAAGTCCCAGTTTTGCAGTTAGTCTCAAGATACTACATCAGCCCTAACTGGTTTGGCTCAGTGGGTAGCATCAGCCTGTGGACTCAAGGGTCCCAGGTTCAATTCTGGTCAAAGGCATGTACCTTGGTTGCGGGCACATACCCAGTAGGTTGTGATAGGAGGCAGCTGATTGATGTTTCTCTCTCATCGATGTTTCTAACTCTCTATCCCTCTCCCTTCCTCTCTGTAAAAAATCAATAAAATATATATTTTTTTAAAAAGATACTAAATCAGTGTTATAAAAGGTTCACATTACTGAGAAAATATACTTCAAGGAAGAAATACTTCCACCCAACTTTTTACATTTTACTACTTTAAATATTTAAACATGTTATATGTAACAAGTATATTACATGTTATGCATCTCACATACCTTTTCAATGAAAGTTCGGTATGAGTACTACAAAAAAAATGACACTTGAGTATTAATATGCTCAGAAAATTATAAACCGAGCACAGATGGGAAATCAGTAGTGGATGCACAGCTTCCTCATACAAGTATAGTCAGGGATCATACAAAATGCAGGGGTCCAGTTAGCAACAGACCCATGAAGACCATCTCAATCAGAAATGGATGAGACTCAGAAAATCCACCTGGTGAGAAAACCCAATAGTTTCCCATCATCTTGTAAGTCCAGACAAGCACTAGTTGAAGCCAATTATTCATATTTAAATATGATTCTAGGGAACAAAAAGCCTCCAAAAAAGAGTTCAATTTGGCTCTCAGTCCCCTAAATCAATGGGAGTTTATCAGGCCAACAGGATGGAGAAACTGCACAATTATCCAGTGAATTGGTCTTCATCAAGAGAGTCAATCTGTATAATTGAGGCTTTGTGATCCACTTCCACTTGAATTGTCCTGAGCTCATCCAAAGCAATATATAATTATGCAACTTGCTGCTTTTACTCCTAGTCATGAATTCATTGCTAAATGTGCATTAAGAATGTGGGATTATACTAGTATTAATATAAGATGATTATAGAGATCCTGAAAGTTAACTTCTTTTATGATTGTTTTTTCTGAGATTATAGTTTCACACTGTGTTTTATCTTTGTCTACATTAAGGAAGAAACTCAAATGTTAATTAAGGACTTAAAATTGAACTAAACCAGTCTTCCTACCAAATAACTCAGATTGATTTTACATTTCTATGATGCATTGAGTTGGTCATATATCAAATATAAAAATGAAAAAAATATTTAGTTCAATAAACATCACAGACCCCTCAAAAATTGAATTCAGAAATGATTTATTAGCCTTGTGTATATATGGCCTTTATCATATTTATTTGGCATATTCTTAAAATTTCCCCCAAAAATAGCTTAGCATTTCTCCCCAGGAAAAGTAGAAGCAGAGCAAATGAGGAATAAAAGTGTAGTATTCATTTTGGATGAGTCAGAAGTCAACACTCCATCATAAAGACTACTTTATGCCATTGCTCACTTGAAAGAAAGAAGTGTTCAGAAGATATCCCATTGAGAATCTGTCTCTACAGATTTCATTATAACACTGCACACTTTATTATTTCTTCAGGCTTTCTTTTGTACACAAGTATTAAATACTTCAAACCTGGATGTGAACCATTTAATTACCAAGATCAGAAAATGTTAGTTTGTCTTATTATTGCTAATGAAATAGATTCTTTGGTGCTGTAATAAAAAAATTTAGAAGAATTTTAATCTAATTGAGTCAAATATTTCTTTACAATTATTGTTCTTGTTATAGTTCAACAAACCTTGAGCACCTGACATGTATTAGGTTGGCCCAGTAATAGGTGATTTCAATGTGAAAATGAGTAAGATGTGGTCCCTCATCCTCAGGAAACAACACACCCATATCATTTTTTCATTGTAAAGTGTTTTTTAAATTTCTTATTGGAGTATAGTTGACATATTATATTAGTTTCAGATATACAACATACTGTTTTGACATTTATATACCTCATGATACAGTACAGTGGTAGTTTATTTACACAAGATGCAAACAGAGGACACAGGAGGGGCAATAACCCTGTTTGAGGTGGGGATAGAGAGAGACCACAGAGTTCAGGAAGCCTACTTAGAAGAGATAAAGCCTGAGACTTGTCTTGAAGCACAAATCAACATTTTTCAACAAACGTTAAGTGCATAACTGGCACTTGCATGAGTCTGAGAGGGAGTGCCTTCAATTTTGCACCCTTCTCACTTCTTTTGCCTCACCCTACTTCAGAAGCTCAGAAAGAAGGAATCACTTTATAGCACCATCTTGAGTCTTCTGCTTAAAAAAAAAAAAAAGATTTATAGGAATTATAGAAATTGGCTAATTCCTAAACATACACTCCTGAATGACTTGGTTTGTTTTATGTTTGATACTATAGTTAAACTCCCTGGAAAATGTAGGCTTGTAATGCTTGATTTCTTTTTGCTCCATGACCTTATATAAATACTAGTGGCCCAGTGCACAGATTCATGCACATTGGAAGGAAATTAATTAGAAGAATTTTTTTTAATATCACTATTCGCTCTTTCTCTATAATAGAAGTGTCAACCAAATTCACAATCGACAACAACAGATCAAAACACACGCGTGCAATTGGCACTAGCGAGAGCTTTATATGTATCATGCATGCGTTAGTCAACGTTTATTTTTAAATTGCCAGTGCGGGTCATATGTAGTGGCCGGACAGTCGGATGTATGTATGGTCAGTCACTTAGCCTTTTATATATAGAGATACATGCTTGGGATCTTCCTTCCAATCATTTTTGGAACCCAGTCTTTCATCTGATTTTTTTTAAAGGGACTTGCATATATTGGTTGATAGTATCATAAATGGAATTTCTAAAATCTAAAAATTGGTCATTCTTTTGAAGATCATATAATTTATCATCCAAACCAGAACACTTTTGAAAATGAAAGAAAATACTATTTATAATTTTGCTGCAAGGACAGACATAATCCCACACTGTCCCAGTCAAATCAGAACACACAGTTACCCTAATTAATCCTATAATTATCATACACTTGAGAATTATGAGAAACTCAGAAACATCTTTAAAATCAAAGGAAGCTTCATTCTCAACATATCACCCTAAGAGGTGTAGGATCAAGCAAAGACTTTCTCTTGTGTTGGCCTCAAACAGCATGAATTTTCGGTAGTGTCTGTCTCTGTACTGTTTCCCCAGATAAGAATCATGACCACAAGCTTGGATATATTTTGATTGTCTCTCCTCAACCACTCTTGTGAATCAACATGAGGTAGACTGGAGGAATTAACCTTACAGGAACGGACACATCTGAGCAGGTCATATAAGACATGCTGTGGAGGGCTGCTTTTGCTTAGCCTGCTGTGGAGTATTGAGTCTGAGCTACTCACTTTCTTCACAAATTATTTTTTTCATTTGTCACTCTGACCCCTCTCAGCTGGGTCGTTTTGTGGAAGATGTTCAAGTTAAAAATAAAATTGTGTTGCTTATATAAGAAAGAAAACAAAGGGGAGGGAACAAAACAAACCCCAACCTAAAAATGGATTATTTGAAGTATCTGTGCCTTTTCTTCCTTCAGTATCTTGAGATATTTAAAGGACAAAGTGGGGTCAAAGATGAGTACATTCTTTAAAAAAGAAGCAATTTAGATTGTACTTTGAGACTGCTTCTTGTTACTTCTCTCTTTTTTACCCATTGACTTCCTCTTTGATATTTGTCTTCAGTCTTCAGTCAATCACTCCCTCCTGATAATAAGGCAACTCAAGTTGATACAGAGAGCTCTAATATTGACTATGAGATATTTTCCTCCTTTATTTCCAGAGCAACATAGAAGTAATGTGCCTCATAAGTCATTAGGATTTCCCTTTGCTTCCCAAAGGACTCACTCTGCCAGCTTTACCCTGTGGTTAAATTATTGCCTGCAGGACACCTACATTTTACTACAGTGGTTTAATGCTGAATTATGCTATTCAGAACCTCAGATTCTTCACTAACAGGGGAAATAAGAATAAATTAGGCAGACTTTATGTCATCAAAGAAGTTTAATACAATCACTTCAAGGAACAAATATCAAGATCAGGGGTTCCTATTTTCTGGACTTTCACTGCTCTGAAGCAGGAAAATCCCATCATACAGTATGTTAGCTAGATATGAAAGTAAGAGTCTAATCGTTCTCAACATTGCCCCAGGGAGACAATCCATCAAAGGCCAGATTGTGGAAGCACAGTCACCATTTGCTGTGCCAAATATTATCAGCTACCATCATTTCACTATGTAAAAATCACCTATGCTTACGCATTTTTGTGCCAGTTGTCTGACAGCTACAATATCCATGCTATTTATAACAATAGTGCATCATTAGCTGATTGTTGGAAGGATCCTAGTAAAAAATATATTTTCTCCTCAAAATCTGCTCTAGAAAGTAACCATGGAACTCAATTTGGCAAATTCAGTTTTGCTTACCCAATATTTTTTCTTTATGTCCTCTTTCCTCTTAGTTTATATTCATTTTACTTTTTAAATAAGTAGAACGTTAGCATAATTCAGAAATCAAAAGAATATAAAAATCTATCTATATAAAAGCCTAAGAGACCATCACAACCAAACAGATGACTGAACAGGCTGCATGGGGTGACCAGGCTGGCAGGGGGGTTAGTGCG
The DNA here is from genome assembly GCF_963455305.1 of Plecotus auritus. NCBI lineage: Eukaryota > Metazoa > Chordata > Mammalia > Chiroptera > Vespertilionidae > Plecotus > Plecotus auritus. The sequence continues at coordinate 153,386,123 of NC_137774.1, read as the reverse complement.
GGGCAACCAAATGACCGAGCAGCAGGCTGCGTGGGGCGACCAGGCTGGCGGGGGGGGGCAATTGGGGGCAGCCAAGTGGTGGGGGGGGGAGGGAAAGTTGGGGGCGATCAGGCTGGCAGGCAGAGGCAGTTAGGGGTGATCAGGCTGGCAGGGGGGCAGTTAGGGGTGATCAGGCAGGCAGGCAGGTGAGCAGTTAGGAGCCAGCAGTCCAGGATTGTGAGAGGGATGTCCCAGATTGGAGAGGGTGCAGGCTGGGTTGAGGGGACCCTCCCCCCATCCCGTGCATGAATTTTGTGCACCAGGCCTCTAGTATGTACAATAAGATTCCCCTCCCAACTTGACCTCCCATGCAATCCCCATTCCTTCCCTACACACAGTGACCGCAGTCATTAGTTTTTATATATCTCTCCTGCATCATTTTATGCCTATACAAGCAATTGAAAGATATATTCTTAATTATTCACTTTTTTAAAATATATTTTTATTAATTTTTTTAGAGAGAGAGGATAGGAGAGGAACAAAGATAGAAACATTGATGTTAGAGAAATGTCGACTGGCTGCCTCCTGCATGCCCCCTACTGGGGATCAAGCCCAAAACCCAGGCACATGCGCTGACCAGGAATTGAACCAGCAACCTCTTAGTGCATGGGATGATACTCAATACACTGAACCATGCCAGCTGGGTTCACTTTTTTTTTTTTTTAACTTAAAATGCAGTAGATTTTACTTGCTTCAGTGGGTTATTAATTGGTTCTATAATTTTTCTCTTTCCAAATTCATCAATTGCTGATTTTCATCTTTCTTTATTCTTTCTTTTTAGTTTTCATCAGACTATTTTGCTATCCTCTTTCTTACTTTCTGAGTTGAAGGCTATGGCAGAACTATAAAATGCTCACCATATTCTTCCTGAACACCGACTTCCACTCTGCACTCCTGGGCCTCCCTTACAGTTAGGCACAGCCAAGGGAGTATTTCCTAGCCAATGGGATATGAAGAAAATTGATGTGACCTTTCTCTGGGGCTGGCATTTAGGAAGAGTTTGCCTCTTCTCTGTAGTTCTCTCTATTTTTTGGCTGGTAGCAGCTGATGATAAAACACTAGGATATGAGAGACCACAACATCAAAGAAACCTGGGAGCCTGAATTTCTGCATTTAGGAGAGCCCTCAATTATCAGTAGCATCTACCTTGTTCTATTACATGAGTGAAAAATAAACTTTTGTTACTTGATTCATTTTCCTTTTTGTGTTGCATGTTATGGTAAACAGTATGTTTAGTTTTTTGGTATTTAGAAAGTTTAGTATATTTGATGAATTGATTATCATTGTAATTAAAGTCTATGCATACTCATGGTGCTCTTTTGGAGTAACTATTTGCTCTCTATTATAAACAATGATAAATTTGCATTTTTCTTTTCCTTTTTTTTTTTAATTACATAACTAGAGGCCCAGTGCATAGATTCATGGTGCGGCCCGGTGCATGGTGCGGTCCCTCAGCCTGGCCTGCACCCTCTCACAATCTGGAATCCCTTGGGGGATGTCAGACTGCTGGTTTCAGCCAATCCCCAATGGCCTGTGGGGATCTGGCCGAAACCAGCAGGCCGACATCCCCTGAGGGATGTAGTAGTGTGCCAAGTGGCAGGCAGCCAGGGAGGAGCCTGAGCCTAGGCTGCCCCTGCTCAGACTGGACCCACTGTGCCTGCCACCACCACCGCTCAGCCTGGATGGGGAAGGGGCACGCAGGGAGAGTGTCTGTGGGAGAGGCTCACGCTGCCACAGCTGCGCTCCCCAGCCATGAGCCTGGCATCTGGTGCCTGTGGGTCAGCTGAACAGTGCTCCCTCAGTGGCTGTGGGAAAGCATTGACCACCAGGGGGCAGCTCCTGTGTTGAGCGTCTGTCCTCTGGTGGTCAGTGCGTGTGATACCGACCAGTTGCTTAAGGTTTTATATAGATAGATACTTTTCAATAGTGTTATGTATTCTCCTTCAGCTTTTACATATGTTATTCTTACCACATTTTACTGACTGGAAGAAGCACTCTTTCTTCACATATTAATTTCTCTAACTTTGAATTGTATCGTAAAATCAAGGATTAATTAGAACTATAATTGGAGGTGTGTTTTTCTTACTCAGTGGTAGTTCTAAAAATAGACCATTTGAAAAAAACCAAGATGGCAGCATAGGTAAACACCTGAACTTGCTGCCGCACACAACCACTTCAAAACTACAACTAAAAGACAAAACGGACATCATCCAGAACCACAGGAAGGCTGGCTAAGTGGAAATTCTACAACTAAAAGGGAAGAGACTGAGACTCAGAGGAGCTTTGGAAGTAAAGTGCAGAGGTACACAGGCGTGTGTGTGGAGAGGGCTGGCAGCTGAGTATGTGGCTGGCTTTTACAAACGCAGGGAAACACAAGCTCCGGACTGCTCTGAACTTCAGTTCCAGGCAAGACTCTGGGGACCCAGACTCATATGGGGAGAAACTGGACTGTCTGGCAGCAGGCGGAACTCAAGGGCGGCTTTCTCTCAGAGGTGCTTGTAGCAACTACCAAGGGATACTGAGACCCCAGGGCCTCTTAGGGGAGGGCTGACGGGAAGCCATTGCTATTTGCTCTGCCCTGAGACTCCGCCCCATCCAAGCTGTGTGCAGAGGCTTTTGCATATGAATGGCCTGGTCCTTTGAAATCTAAACTTACCTAACTGCAGCTGAGTCAGAAAGGCTCAGAACATCCAAAAGAAGGCCCAAGACCCCTCAGCAGCTTGCATTGCTTCACAGCTGGGCCTCATCTGTGCACCTCCAAAACTCAAACAAAGAAGAGGAATCTGCAGATCTTTCCATAGCTCCACTGGGTGGCCTCAGGCAGAAGCTAAATTAGCACCTCCTTGGAGATCCAAGAGCCAGTGTAGCCAGGGATCAGAGTAGGACCATCCAGATTACAACTCCTCAGATCCATAAGGGACACACTCAGGGGGCAGACTCAGTGAGCACCAAAGCCCCACTGAAGCAAGTCTTGCTCCATAAGGGTGTCTCCAGCACAGAAGTTCTCCCATCGTAGACACAGCTAATCCTCACAACCAATTGGCCTGGAGGTCAATTCCTCCCAGTGATACTAACAACAATCAAGGCTTTACTACAACAAGACTGTGCACACAGCCCACAAAGGGGTGCACCAAGGTAACTGGGGAGGCTGAACCACTGGGCCCTATAGGACATGTAGCACACAAAGCCACTCTATCAACTCAGGGAAGCGGCCAAAATGCAGAGACAAAGAAACAGGTCACAAATGAAAGAAATGGAGCAAAGCAACGACTGGATATAGAGTTCAAAACCACGGTTGTAAGGTTTTTCAAGAATTTTCTAGAAAAGGCCGATAAATTTAGTGAGACCCTCAAGGATATGAAAAAGGACTAACTAGAAATTAAGCATACACTGACTGAAATTAAAAATAATATACAGAGATCCAACAGCAGACTAGAGGGTCACAAGAATCAAGTCAAAGATTTGAAATACAAAGAAGCAAAAAACACCCAACTGGAAAAGCAAAAAGAAAAAAGAATACAAAAATATGAAGATAGTGTAAGGAGCCTCTGGGACAACTTCACGTGTACCAACATCCGAATTATGGGGGTGCCAGAAGAAGAGAGAGAGCAAGATACTGAAAACGTATTTGAAGAAATAATGACAGAAAACTTCCCCCACCTGATGAAAAAAATAAACTTACAAGTCCAGGAAGTGCAGAGAACCCCAAACAAAAGGAATCCAAAGAGGACCACACCAAGACACATCATAATTAAAATGCCAAGAGCAAAAGACAAAGAGAGAATATTAAAAGCAGCAAGAGAAAAACAGTTAGTTACCTACAAGGGAGCACCCATACGATTGTCAGCTGATTTCTCAACAGAAATTACGCAGGCCAGACAGGAGTGGCAAGAAATATTCAAAGTGATGAATATCAAGAACCTACAATCAAGATTATTCTACCCAGCAAAGATATATTTTGAATTGAAGGTCAGATAAAGGGCTTCACAGATAAGAAAAAGCTAAAGGAGTTCATCACCGCCAAACCAGTATTATATGAAATGCTGAATGGTATTCTTTAAGAAGAGGAAGAAGAAAAGGTAAAGATAAAAATTATGAACAACAAATACATATCTATCAACAGGTGAATCTAAAAATCAAGTGAATAAAAAATCTGATGAACAGAATAATCTGGTGAATATAATAGAATCGGGGGCATAGAAAGGGAGTGGACTGACAATCCTCGAGGGGAAAGGGGTGTGGGGGATGTGGGAAGAGACTGGCCAAAAATCATACACCTATGGATGAGGACAGTGGGGGTGGGTAAGGGCATGGGGTGGGGTGGGAACTGGGTGGAGGGGAGCTATGGGGGGAAAAAAGAGGAACAACTGTAATAATCTGAACAATAAAGACTTTAAAAATAAATAAATAAATAAATAAATAAATAAATAAATAAATAAATAAAAATAGAGCATTTTACAATTGAGAGTGCCTTAGATATTATTTGAACTACCTGAAATTTCTGATAGTCACCTGTTTGGGGGTTATAAAATGACCATGGCAGTTCCATGTAGTCCAACGTAATATGTTTTCCAACTTAAAATAAAAATTTGACTCTCGCTTATTACAAATGAAGCCATTATCAAACACAGTTCTTCCCACCTTCTTTCACCCTTCCTCTCCCAATGCTTTTAGGGGAAATCATTCTTCCTCTGTTATAACAAATGAGATTTATTTCCATACCATCACTCTAATTTCCACATTGATTTCCACATTTGTTCTAGAGTTAGATATAGTCAGTGATCACATCTCATCTGTTTTTAAAAATATATATATTTATTGATTTCAGAGAGGAAGGGAGAGGAAAGAGAGATAGAAACATCAATGATGAGAATCATTGATCAGCTACCTCCTGCACGCCCCACACTGGGGATTGAGCCAGCAAACCAGGCATGTGCCTTGACCGAGAATCAAACTCTGACCTCCTAGTTCATAGGTCAATGCTCAACCACTGAGCCATGCCAGCTGAACCACACCCCATCTTTTTCCCAGATGACTCTTGGTTGACCTATCAGATAGCTCTGTAGCTTTTACTCTTCTGTCACAGAGACACTCTTTCCTGCAAGCACTGTCCACTCCCTCTCCTCAGGGACAAACAGTCCAGAAAGGCTCAGGTTTCAGCAACACTGTTAAAACAAATGCAAAGCTTTTGCCACTTGAGAAAGTGGCTACTTGATTCCATTTTCTGAAACTGCTTTCCCTTCAGTCTTCTTGCACCTTTCTGTGTTTCTTCCCTTTGATTCCTCTTTCAAGGATTCACCAGATTTCAGATGCTCCTGGCAGCTCCTATATATATATTTTGGAGTATGTGCATTATTTCTGTTTACCGTTTTAATTGAAAATAAACATTGCAGGCTTTGGGGTTTTTTTTCAATTTTTCTTATTACTATTATTTATGATTTGCAGGAGAAGGGTGAAAATGCTGACTTCTATAGCTATGTTCACCCTGGAAGTCAACTTTATTTCAAAGCAGTTCTCCAACTGCAGATATAATGGTCCAAATGTGAAAGAAAGTCTTAATATTTAGAAGTAAACTGAATGCACTTGGATAATAAGTGTAGTTTGGAACAGCAATGCACTTCTAATCAATCTCAAGTGTTTATGTGTTAAAAGTCAATTCTATGTCATATGGATATGTATAACTTGATGCAGCATTTGGAAATTAAAGTAGGTTATTTTCCTTGGTATTATTTATTGCTTAAATAAGCAAATCCAAGACACTCTTACATTAAGGGAAAAAAGGTAGTATTAGAAAAAGGCACATGTGCCCCAGCTTGTTTCGCTCAGTGTTGGCCTGCGGACTGAAGGGTCCCGGGTTCAATTCTAGTCAAGGGCACATGTCTGGGTTGCAGACTTGATCCCCAGTAGGTGGCGTGCAAGAGGCATCTGAGCAATGATTCTCTCTCATCATTGGTTTCTATCTCTCCTTCTCCCTCTCTGAAATCAATAAAAAATTGATTTTTTTAATTTATATTTTTTAAAAAGAAAAAGGCACATGTATTTTCTCACATGCTTAGTAAGTCTCTAAATTGAAATGACTTCTTAGCTTCTATAAAAGAGGGTGCATTCATACCCATTTTCACTGATTCCTTTCTTTAATCCACCATTTGGCATCTGAAACAATATACTTGCAGTTGATATAAAGGACATTATCTGTACCTTTCCTTTTTAAAATTGCTAATACTCAACCAGAGATATTCTTAGAGGATATACCCACTTCTCTATTAAATGTGGATCAATATCATTCAAGGTTAAGAGCAAATCAATCAATGCAGAAATAAAATCCTTAAAAACTCCCACAGCATTAATCTTTCCATCATTTAATATATTCCTGGGAAATGATCCATGAACAGTAAAATCAAAATAAAACACACAAATTTGAGAGATCTTAATTTTTAAAAATAGTTTTATACAATTTTATATTCAAAGAATTATTCTATCTAGTAGAATGCAGAAATACTGGCTCATTCTTCAGTTCCATGGTCTAAACTATTAAAATGCTCCTGTTGTTATGTCTTCGTAACTTAACTCCACTACATAAATGAGATATTTATATTGGTAATACACTGTAGATTCTAAGAGAAATTCCCAACACTCTAAAAAAAAAAAAAAAAAAAAAAGATTAAAACAAATATACTACTGTGGAGGAGTTTCTTCTCAGAAGCTAATTTTTATTGCTTTTGGCAGAATAATGCAGCTACTTGACCAAAGAATAGTTATCATTTCAAGAGAGCATACGTCTTCAGGAGGAGTACATAAAGAAAAGTGAGAGAAGACCCACCTGAGCGGTGGAGGAAGACTTGTAAAATTAATTCATGGATGATAAAAGTGACTTAAACTGGCTGCACAGTCTGTACTAGCCCAAGGATGACAGAGAAGTGGCTTGCATGATACCAATTTCCCTTCCCAGGGCCCTGGCAGACTTTGCTAATTGATGACTGATGCCTCAGAACCTTTTTCAATATGGCATTGCTTGTAGCTACCTCTAAGCAATCAGACTTGAGTTCACACGGAACCTACTCCCCAGTCCCATCTGGTGTGGTGCCAACCACATTTTTCCTAAACAAGTCACACCCTGCTACATTTTGAAAGACATACTTTAGAGCCTCGTTAGACATATTTAGGGGTAAGAACTTTAAGATACATAATGAGTTTTTGGATACACTATTCCTTGAGCTGTAAAGTCTGGGTTGACTTCAGTTTGTCAAAACCACTGTCAGGTGCCAGACAGATTTCCAGGCATTGCTGCCTTGGAGTTTTGCCAAGATTTTAGATGGAGTGTCAGACCTGACAAGGGGTTAGGAAGAGAAGCACCTTCATTTGTGCCACATCCATCAAGTCGACTTGTGAGGTGTGTTTGGATTATTGTAGCCTGGTGCTAGGCCTGAGGGAACAGCTCTGTGACTTAAGGAGCACCTCTGCAGAGACTTGATGTCCCGAGACTACAGGTGCACTGTGGAGCCACGAGGAGCTGAAAGTGTGCACTGGTCATGAGTGGGAAAAACTATGCAGTGTATTTGGGTTCAAATCCTCCTGCTACTATGTGTGAATTTTAATACTTAACTTCTTATCACTCTGGGTATTCTCTTCTAAACATGGTGATAAAATGTTCCTCAGAGCCTTACTGTCCACTGTCAGTAAGTCTGGCCCCCAGGATTGAATGACATAATACATGTCAAAATGTCTGGTAATAGCAAACCCTCAACATATCTTAATTTTCTTTTGCATTTACGTTTTGGTTGAAGAGTGAGGAGAAATCACAACTTTCTATTATGCTTCCATCCAGGAATTTCAAATCTAGCCCTCTTCAAACTATCTGAACTTGTGACCAAATGACTTAAGATAAACTAATGGCAAATAATAATAGTACCTATTGAGCACTTACTGTGTGTCAGGAAAAAAAAATGTATTTAATCCTCACAATAAAAATTGGGTGAATTTATAAACTTCATTTTACAGATGAAGACACTAAGGAGAAATAAAGGGAAAATACACTTCCCTTGATCTTAGGACTTGTAAATAAAAAGTCAAGATTTGAATCCAGAAAGTTTGTCTCTTCTAGCTCAATCACTATAATTCTTAATCACTTTACATAGCTGGTTACACTCCTTCCTTCCCAAACTAAAAATATTTAATATCATTGTTTCTATAAATGTCCTTTGTAAGAAAATTGTAGTTTCAGTAAAGGAAGGGATTCCCACTATGACTATGACTATGACTATGACTATGACTATGACTATGACTATGACCGTGACTATGGCTGTGGCTGTAACTATAACTATTGCTATTGTTACTTACACTATTAGAATATAACCAAGACCAATAGAAAGATCTGAACCAGAATGTATCACCAGAGGTCACGTTTATTTCTGCCTCTAAAACCAAGGCAAGTGTTATGGAGACCAAGAAAATTGAGCTGAATTTCGAATCTCACTTTATCCTTAATGGCTAATGATATTCATTTAGAAATGGGAAAAGAGTTAAATAGTTGATTATAGGAATGTAAGATGGCGCCCAGGGAGCTGTGAGGGGAAAATCCTGTCGGTCTTGGAGCAGCGCATCTACACCGACAGCACCAAAGTGGCTGGGTCTTTGCTTGAACTTGCCTGTCCAGTCACCACCAGTGTTCAGCCACAAACCCAGCAAGAACAACAGATCCAGGTTCAACAGTCACAGCAAGTGCAGGTACAAGTGCAGGTACAGCAGTCTCCGCAGCAGGTCTCAGCCCAGCAGCTCTCCCGGCAGCTCACCATTCACCAGCCTCCTGAGCAACCCTTCCAGGTCCAGGTGCAGATCCAAGGCCAAGCACCGCAGCCGGCAGCTCCTTCCATCCAGACCCCAACTTTGCAGAGTCCCAGCCCCTCACAGCTCCAGGCAGCCCAGATCCAGGTGCAGCACGTGCAGGCAGCACAGCAGATCCAAGCTACAGAGATCCCGGAGGAGCACATCCCACATCAGCAGATCCAGGCTCAGTTGGTGGCTGGCCAGTCTCTTGCTGGGGGTCAGCAGATCCAAATCCAGACCGTGGGTGCCCTCTCCCCACCACCGTCCCAGCAGGGCTCCCCACGGGAAGGGGAGCGACGGGTTGGCACAGCCAGTGTTCTCCAGCCAGTGAAGAAGCGCAAAGTGGACATGCCCATCACTGTGTCCTACGCCATCTCAGGGCAGCCGGTGGCCACCGTGCTGGCCATTCCACAGGGCCAGCAGCAGAGCTACGTATCTTTGAGGCCAGACTTACTGACAGTGGACAGTGCCCACCTGTACAGTGCCACTGGGACCATTACGAGCCCCACCGGAGAGACCTGGACCATCCCTGTTTACTCTGCCCAGCCCCGGGGCGACCCTCAGCAGCAGAGCATCACTCACATTGCCATTCCCCAGGAGGCCTACAACGCCGTTCACGTCAGTGGCTCGCCTACGGCCCTGGCAGCTGTAAAGCTGGAGGACGACAAGGAGAAGATGGCGGGCACGTCAGTAGTGAAAAACTCCCATGAAGAGGTCATGCAGACCCTGGCAAACTCTCTCTTTCCAGCACAGTTCATGAATGGCAACATCCACATTCTAGTGGCTGTGCAGGCTGTGGCAAGCACATACCAGAACACAGCTCAGACTGTCCATATATGGGACCCTCAGCAGCAGCCACAGCCACAGACACCACGCCCCCCCCCCCCCCCCCCTCCCGGAACAGACACCACCGCCACCACCGCCTCAGCAGCAGCAGCAGCTCCAGGTTACTTGTTCAGCTCAAACTGTCCAGGTTGCTGAAGTTGAACCACAGTCACAGCCACAGCCTTCCTAAGAACTTCCGCTTCCAAATTCTCTGAAGCCAGAAGAAGGGCTTGAAGTATGGAAAAACTGGGCCCAGACTAAGAACGCTGAGCTGGAGAAGGATGCTCAGAATAGACTGGTGCCCATTGGGAGGCGCCAGCTTCTGCGATTCCAGGAAGATCTCACCTCTTCTGCGGTGGCCGAGCTGAATTACAGGCTCTGTCTGATGACACGGGAAGCTCGGAATGGAGAAGGTGAACCCTATGATCCCGATGTGCTCTACTATATTTTCCTGTGCATCCAGAAGTATCTTTTTGAAAATGGATGGGTTGATGATATTTTCTCAGATCTTTATTACGTTCGATTCACGGAGTGGCTGCATGAAGTTCTGAAGGACGTTCAGCCCTGAGTCACTCCCCTTGGCTACGTGCTGCCCAGCCATGTGACCGAGGAGATGCTGTGGGAGTGCAAGCAGCTCGGGGCTCACTCCCCTTCCACCCTGCTGACCACCCTCATGTTCTTTAACACCAAGTACTTCCTGTTGCGGACCGTGGACCAGCACATGAAGCTGGCCTTCTCCAAGGTCCTGCGACAGACAAAGAAGAACCCCTCCAACCCTAAGGACAAAAGCACCAGCAGCCGGTACCTGAAGGCCCTTGGGGTTCACCAGACCGGCCAGAAAATTACAGATGACATGTATGCAGAACAGACAGAAAATCCTGAGAATCCACTGAGATGTCCCATCAAGCTGTACGATTTCTACCTCTTTAAATGTCCCCAGAGTGTGAAAGGCCGGAACAACACCTTTTACCTGATGCCTGAGCCAGTGGTGGCCCCCAACAGCCCAATATGGTACTCGGTTCAGCCAATCAGCAGAGAGCAGATGGGACAGATGCTGACGCGGATCCTGGTGATACGAGAAATTCAGGAGGCCATTGCAGTGGCCAACACAAGCACCATGCACTGAGCACCCTTAGCCATGGTGCTAGGGAGAGCATCCAGGAAGAAATGGACGGACTTGCACACTAAAGAAGAGGCCTCCATTTTTTCTTTCTTTTTTTTATTGGTGTAGTTACGAAGCCTTTCCGACTGCTTCTGTTTAAAATGTAAAAGGAAACTCTGCCCCTTGTGCATCTTCATAAACCTGCTGCAGCAGACACTCAGCCATGGCTCTGGTTCCTGAGAGCAAGGTGTCCTACAACGTTGCTGGCTGCTTTTTCTTTTGTCGGGCCTGGGGAAAGGGCTTGGACTGTTTGGAGAAATGTGGCCCCTTCCCTTCCTCCAGAAAGATGGGATTCATGAGGGGTGGACCCTGCAGGGACTCGCCCCAGCTAGCTTCCACGCTGCCTGCGACTTCGCTGGCCACAGGGGACCGGTCTTTTCTTTTATGCTCAGACATAAACTTAGCATCTTAATGGAAGGAGAATAAGGGGAACTTCAATTATGATTTATTAAAAACAATTTCTATTAAAAAAATAAATAAATAGTTGATTATAAAAATCTGCTCTTCTATATTTGGATCAAAGGTTGATAAGCCTTATGCTCACACACACAAAGATGACTTCTGTCATAGTTCAGTGGCTTGTAGATTGCTTGTTTCTGCTTTCTCTCCAGCTATAGCTAGTGAAAGTCAAATACAAAATTCTCCCTAGGAGTCATTGGAAATAAAACACGAGCCTTTTCCCCATCTTTCTTTTTCTACAATACTAACAAGAGTATGGTCCCATAACACCCAAATGGTTGAATTCTCTCTGTGTTTTATTCTCAGAGAAAGTAAAAGAAAAGTAAAAATTATAAGTTCCATGAATATTTTAAGGCTTCTTCCATAAACCTGGAAAAGGATTTTTATGGACTTCTACCCATGTTTGTCTACTCTCAATACATCAAATTATGGTGTGAATCTTTCATAATTGTATTTTTTCCATTTCCTGAAATAAAGGGCTTGAACTTTGTTTGCTTAAGGATTTTGTTTTAAACCCAGAGTTACAGTTTTTGTTTTAAAGCTGAAGTTACAACGCTGAGGGGGAAAAAACAGAGACATGTTGTTCTGGTACAATCTAAATAATAGGGTACAGCTGAGTGTACCATGAACATTTAATACTCTTAATATGACTGTGAGCCTTGCAGCAGGTACATACTGTCATTCCCAAAGCATATAGTATTTATACCCTACCCAGCCTCCCAGCATAAAAATCTCATGACCTACTGTACATGAACTTATTGTTCATTTGTTTTAGTTTTACATAAAAGGAAAAAATGTTGAACATTACAGTACATTCAGTTGTTGAGACAGCTATTCTATTCTGATGTTTTGACATGCACTATCTGTAAAATCTTTTTTTTTTTCATTGAACAGGAAATAAATCAGCCTTGTCAGAAAATTATTGTTCTAGTTGTTCTAACTCCTTTATACTCATTTTATAGACTAGTTAATTCCTCTTAATAATTCTACTCAGGATCTCACTGCTGCTTTTGATATTGCTACTGCTGCAACTCCAGCTCTATAAATATAATCAATAGCTGAATAGCCCCAAATTAAATCATTTAATGGATTTCTGGTTGAGTTCATTTGGGTCACTGGTTCTCCACTCCTGCTGGCAGCCAGCATGATTTTATATCCCTCTATTGTCATAACAATACACATTTCCACTTCACTGCTATCCTGCAGCATATCATACTAGGAGCCAGTCTTGCCGTGTTTTCTGGAACTATGCAAAGAAGTTGGATACGAGCTATGGTCAAAGGCACCTGGAGAAATGTTGGTAAAAAAATGCATTGTTTTCTTCCTCCAGACAGAGCTGTTCTAAGAAACTATTAACCTACAGGCATATACACTGTCTCCTTCAATGTAAGCCTTACAGTAAGAATGGATGTATAAAGCAGAGGCACTGTGAAGACTTACAGCCTCAATCGAGTATTGTCTAACCCTTAAAACTGTACAGCAGATGTCTGCTGACATACTTGGTATGCAAGAGTAGCTAGAATAGAAATATGTCAGATAATATTACTAGTCACACACATAAGCAAATTCAAACTGAAGGTTCATAACTACTTCTTATTTGGTCATTAAATTTTATGTGTTCAGAGGAAACTTCATTTTCATGAAATGGCAGTTTTAATCCCTTCTGTTTCAGACTATTCTTTGTAAGTAATCTGACCTAAAGAGAAAGGAGTCAATTAAATGGTAACTTTTGACCTCTAGAGCTGATCTCTGACCTGTCTGCTAAGATATCTCACAAGGGTTCCACTGTCATCTTGTGAAAACCTTCTTTCATGAGGCCTAGAAGACGTAAAATAGGCATGTGTGTGTACCCTGGGTGAACTTTGCATGGCTAACAGACAATCCACAGCCTCAGACCCTGTCTCACCATTCCTCACTAAATGTGCCTGTCAGCACCTGACTTGACCTGTGACCTCTGCCTCTGACCAGGGTGACCAATCTCATATTGTCCAGAGATTAAGTAAGACCCTTTCACCCTCCTGGGTAGAGGTGGACAGGACAAAAAGGGCTCAGAGTAGTCAATATCTATCAAAAGGAAATGTTTGCTCATTCAATAAATCAGTGATTCTCAACTAGGGCATTTTTGTCTCCTCCCAACATTCCCCCCCCCAACATATACATTAAAGAGGATATTTAGCAATATCTGGAGACATTTGATGTTGTCATAACTATGGTATAGGTGCCACTAGTCTCTAGTGGGATATTTGTTAGCAATGCTGCTAAACATACTACAATGCACAGGACAGCATATAACAAACAATCATTCAGCCAAATGTCAATGGTGTCGAAGTTTAGAAACCTTGCAATATTGCTGACCCAGTGCATGAAATACTTTGTGCTAGGCACTGAAAGATGCAAGATTAACCACAGACAAAACTACAAAATAGTCTCATGTTTATTTCTTAGCAGCTTCAGGTTCATTAGGGTAACCTCGTCCCACAAATACCCAGTTTTTTGTTCTGAATATCTTCTTCCACAATAACCCAAAGAATAATATATTTTTTTGTATGGCCTATTTTCTCAAGACTCATTTCCTTAGTTCTACAGATAGCTAGAAAGTCTAACCTTATAAATCATTCTGTATTATTACATTAAACAATATTTATACAATTGTGAGATTTTGATGGAGAAAGGATAAAGACAAAGTAGTGTACACATACTTTCAGATGTTTAATATCGTATTTAATTCACACACACAAACACACACACACACACACACACACACACACACCCCACATCTTTCTACACAAATAATCCATAGTTACCATAATCCTTTGAGGATGTAAAGTTCTGATTTTAGGGAAAGAAGACATTTCTCCTTGCTAATAGTTTGGATACAATATATTCCCAAAGTTGCTATTTCTTAATTAAAACTCCAACAACTCTGCTTAGACCTCTTAGCCTACTAAACAACCCTGATAAATTTTCAATGACCAAAAGGGCTGTTATATATTTGCTCTCAAGTGTAAGTATATTTAATTAGCTGATTTCAAACAGAACCAACTTGAACTAGGAAAAATAAAGATCATTCTCTCAGTACATATCCTGCCAGGCCTCCCTTGACAATCTCCTCCACACTTAGCCTCAAATGCCATTTAAATTCCTCTAACTTACAAATGTATACCATCTGGCCAAACAACGTTTCCCTAATCTCCAGAACAATCTACATATTGTCAACTCAACCCCATCATGTAGATGTCTTAAAATCAGTGCTAACTCAATAAATCCAAAACTAAGTGCAAAATCTCTGCACTGTGTTCCTGACCATCCAAAAGGAAAAAAAGCTCCTGTCCATTTATCATGTCTTACAGTTGTGTCTATCTCACTGAATTGTACCTGCTTAATCAATTGTATAAACCAAAAATCTAGAAATAGCTCTGGGGGCTCTCCCCATATATGAAATCTTTATCACCATATTCTAAAAATTCTCCTCTTGACAAAATCTTTTCATATTACAGCAGTTCTCATTGTTTCACCTAATACTATGCAAAGGCACTTACCATCATCTCTTGACTGTGTTGATAGCCCCAGCCCACTCTGCTTCCCAGTGCTCTTAGAGAAAGGCCACCTTCCTGTCTTCCTCTCTAACCTTGATAGGTGCTTTAGCTTTATTCTTCTCAAATTGACCATGCTTTTGCTACCATGTGAACATTGTACCTGGTGCTGCCTCTCCTTGAAATGTTCTCTGCTCATCACTTTTGTAATTCATATTCATGATTTAGACTTCAATTAAAATGTCCCTTTCTTTGGGTAGTATGGACATTTTAATGATGTTGATTCTACCAATCCATGAACACGTTATGTTCTTCCATCTGTTTATATCTTCCTCTATCTCTTTTTTCTGTGTTCTGTAGTTTTCTGAGTACAGGTCTTTTACCTGTTTATTCTAAGTTTATTCTAAGGTATCTTATTTTTTTTTAGTGCGATGGTAAATGGGATTGTTTTTTTTAATCTCTCTGTGAGTTCATTATTGGTATATTAAAATGCCATAGATTTCTGAGCATTAATTTTGTATCCTGCTACATTGGCAAATTCATTTATTAATTCTAATGATTTTTGATGGAGTCTTTAGGCTTTTCTATGTACAGTATTATGTCATCTGCAAATAATGGCAGTTTTATTTCTTCTTTTCCAATTTGGATACCTTTTATTTCTTCTTCTTGTCTAATTTCTATGGCTAGTACTTCCAGCAATCTATAGATGCACTCCCCATTAAAATACCAACAGCATATTTCACAGACCGAGAATGAACTCTCCAAAAATTCATCTGGAATAAAAAAAAAAGACCCCGAATAGCTGCAGCAATCCTGAGAAAGACGAACAAAGTAGGAGGAATCTCAATACCAGATATCAAGCTGTATTACAAAGCCACTTCTCAAACCTGCTTGGTACTGGCACAAGAACAGACAAACAGACCAATGGAATAGAATAGAGAACCGAGAAATTGACCCAAACCACTATGCTCAATTAATATTTGACAAAGGAGGCAAGAGCATACAATGGAGTCAAGACAGTCTCTTCAATAAATGGTGTTGGGAAAATTGGACAGATACATGCAAAAAAATGAAACTAGACCACCAACTTTCACCATACACAAAAATAAACTCAAAATGGATAAAGAACTTAAACATTAGATGGGAAACCATAAAAATCTTAGAGGAATCCACAAGCAGCAAAATCTCAGACATATGCCAAAGCAATATCTTCACCGATATAGCTCCTAGGGCAATGGAAACCAAGAACATAAACAAATGGGACTACATAAAAATAAATAAGCTTCTGCATAGCAAAAGTAACCATTAACAAAACAACAAGAAAGCCCACTCCATGGGAGAACATATTTGCCAATGTTATCTCCAATAAGGATTTAATCTCCAACATTTACAGGGAACTCATCAACTTAACAAAAGGAAGATAAACAACCCAATCAAAAAATTGTCAATGGACCTAAATATCCTCAAATTGGCTTAAGTTACACATGACATGCTCTTAAACAACTTGTGTTGTTTTTTTTATGTACTTTTATTGCAAAAGACAAATTATTGTTTGATTGAAGTGTGCTGTCTCACAAGAGTGAGATTGAACTTTGGTGTCTCATTATTTTCTTTTTTTTTATTTACACAGTACATAGTAAATATGTATTTGTGAAAAAAGTGAATGTGTAGAACACACTTATACCACAGTTAAACATTTTGTGAAAAAAAATATAAATGCAAGCTCAAAAAATTATTTATTGTCTCTACTCATTCTTTTTCTCTCTAAAGATTCCATTTTAATTTTCACGCTATACTGTCAAGTGGCATCATTTATTCATGGGATATTATAACCCAGGGGTTCATAAATCAGAATGCATAGGGTGTAAAGTGTTCACACACAACTTTAAAATTATATTCAAAAGTTTTTGCATAATGAGCATTTTCCTTTGAATAGGATTTAAACCTTTCATCAGATAGACACTTTGATACTAGAAAGTTTTAAAAAATGTCATTAGTGTTTAACTGTTTTAATATTTACTGTTAAAATATCCTTGTTACTAGAGTACTAATGTGCCTGACAATGTCAATGATAGATACTGTCTGTTCAAAATATGTTCCTGACATTATTGGAAGTATATAAACATTTGGTTTATGAAAAATGGATACCACATATCACTGTACTAAAAATTGTCTTTTCATATTCATATATATGTATATATGTATATATATATATATTACACTTAGCTCACAAAGGATTTGTATGCAGAATATATAAAGAACTTCTTAAAAGTCAACAAGAAAAAGACAAAAATCTCATTAGAAAGTGAACAAAAGACTTGAAGAAGCACTTCACAAAAGAGTATATCCAAATGATCAATCAATATATGAAGTGTCACTCAGCCTCTGAGATCACGAGGGAGATGTTTCACTAAAATCACCATGAGATTCCAATACACTCCCACTTGAATGGGTAAAACGAAAAACGAAAAACACTGACAATCCTGAGCACTGGTTAAGAACTCCCAACCAATTTACATTCCAATATTGTTCATACAGATGAAAATTGGTATAATGACTCTGAAAATATCCTTGGCAATGACCTCTAAAGACACATATACAAATATGATCTGACATTTCTTTTCCTGGTATACACCCAGAAAAGAGCACCTATGTAACATAGAAGATATGAACATGGGTGCTTGTAGTAAAAAACAGAAAGAAAATTCCCATTAATAGTAAAATAGATAAATTATGTTATATCTGTAAAATTTCTAAAGTAATCTCTAATCAATAAAATATCTATGAAATGAAAACATGTCTCAATTTGAAAGAAATAACTACTGCTACATTCAATAGTGTGGATTAATCATATGAAAAAAAATATTAAGCAAAAGAAGCCAGACACACAGGATATGGTTCTATTTATGTAAAATTCAAAAGTAGAGAAAACTTATCTCTGATATCAGAATTCAGGATTGTGTGTACCTACAGGGAGGAGGGGATGGTATTACTCGGAGGGGACGAGAGAGGTGCAATCACAGTGCCTGTAATATTCTATTTATTAATCTGAGTGATAGTTACATGGATGTATTCACTTGTGAAACTTTACCAAGAGGTGCATTTAATATTTGTGCATTTAATATTACTCTATGTTTATTATACTTGCATGTATAAATTTATTTTAAAGGAACATACTTAAATAAAATATCTGTATTAATATAATAAACTAGAGGCCCGATGCACAAAATTCATACATGGGGGGGTCCCCTCAGCCAAGCCTGCACCCTGTCGCAATCCAGGACCCCTCGGGGGATGTCCAACTGCTGGTTTAGGCCCGATCATGCAGGGATCCCTGTGGGATCAGGCCTAAACTGGCAGTCAGATATCCCTCTCACAATCCAGGACCACTGGCTCCTAACCGCTCACCTGCCTGCCTGCCTCATCTCCCTAACCACTCTGCCTGCCTGCCTAATTGCCCCTAACCCCTCTTCCTGCCTGCCTGATTGCCCCTAACCACTCACCTGCCTGCCTGATCGTCTCTAACCACCTCTGCCTCGCTCCCACCACCATGGCTTTGTCTGGAAGGATGTCCAGAATGATGTCCAGAAGGTCTTCAGCTGTCTGGTCTAATTAGCATATTATGTGTTTGTTATTATAGATATGTGGCTGGCTACCATTTTTTATTTTAGTCATAAAAAATTAGAGTCAATTATCAGCCACTACAGAAAATTACTGAATTAGTAAACCCTTTTCTCTTGTCCTAGGCATGTTGAACTAAAACTAGAGCATCTGTTAAAAAAGCGGGGGGGGGAGGGGCAGGTTTGTGGGAGGGACTCTTTGGGAAATAGACTTTCTTCACGTGATTAAGTTCAGTTGCTCCATATACAACTGTTCTCATTGAATAATCAGTAAATTTAGAAAATGGTTTAATTGAATTTTTCAGTTTAAGAGGGAATCATTATCTCTAATGAAGCAGAGAACTAATTATCTAATAAAACTATGTACTTGCCCTAACTGGTTTGGTTCAGTGGATGGAGTGTCAGCCTGCAGACCAAAGTTCAATTCTGGCCTGGGCCCTGGTTAGGGTGTGTGCAGGAGGCAACCAATAGATGTGTTTCTCTCACATCAATATGTCTCTCTGTCTTTCCCTCTCTCTAAAAATCAATGGAAAAATATCCTCAGGTGAAGATTTAAAAAAATAAAATTAAATAAACTATATAGTCCTTTATACAGGGAAGTTATGAAGCTAGATAAAAGTTATATAAATTTATGTAGATATAGACTAACTTCTTCATTCTATTGATGTGGATATCAAGGTGTACCCATTGTCACTAGAAAAAAATCAAGAGGGTTCTCTAGGCACAGTTTCTCTCAGTTTGGGATGCTTAGAGAATTTCTCTCCTTTATCATATCTACCTTCATGTTGAATGCATCACCAAGAAAAGGTGACAAATATATTGTGGCTGGGAAGTAGACTTTAGTCACACAAAAAATACTTATTACGCATCTACTATGTACCAGGCACTATTAGCTGCATGATATTTGTGTTCCAGAAGCTTGAATTTTAGAAACTAAGTAAATTATGTCTCCATACATACATGCTTTGTGGTAAGTCCTATAATGGACATGAATAAAGAAACCAGAAATATGTAGAAAATTATAAGGAGGGCTAGTTTCAGCTGTGGTATTAAAAGGCCTCTTTGAGGCAGATGATGTGTAAGGTAAGAGCTAACAGGTAAGAAGCCTGAGTGTGCCAGGAAAGGAGCATGTTTAAGGAAGTAGGAAGTGACCTACTGTGTTGATATTATGCCAGTTTGAGCAATATGAGGAGAGGTAAGTGTCTATTGGACTTGGCCACATTTTGTGGAATGTTGTGGTCCAAAGCAGATTACAGAGTCAGAGACTGAGTGGGAACCAAGGAAGCAGAGACAAAAAGTGTGGACAACCCTTTCAGCTGAGACAACTGTCAGTGTCCCTGGTGTAGACTTCGCCACAGCCTCGGGGATCTAGAAAACAATTTTCCTAAAACAAATGCAGAAGTTTGTTTCATACTAGAAAAATGGAGGGTATTAGCCAAGTAGCAAAAAAAAAACACCAATTTGGTTTCTATGTAGGAAAAATTGAACAAGGAATCTTGTTTAAAATAAATTACCAAAAATCAAGAAAAAGGTGTTGTTGCTTTGATCATTTGGACTGGTATGGTATCTGATATAGTGCAAAATAGGACATATGTCAATCAATCTTAAAAGAGTATGCATAGGCATTCAGTCATCTCACTAATGTTATATCCTACTTTGTTCTGGGGATTGGAGCGAACATTAGGATTCAAAAACACAGAGTTAAACGAAAAACAGACCCTATTCACAAGGAGCTAACAGTTTGGATGGAGAAAAAGAAAAATCATTCATTATGGGACATTTAATTTTATGTCAGGATCATATTGTAAAATCAGATGCAGCAAAATGAGAAGCTAAAAATGGTGTTGTAACATGCCTTAAATTTGATATTTGGACCCATCCCTTAAGACTTTCTAAGCAGTTGTCAATCATCTGAAGTAGGACCATTTCTATGACTATTTTGAACAATGAAGAAAATTATGCTAACAGTATGCCCACTGTGGTCTAAATAATTATAGTCTTTTGGACAGAGGTATTGCTCTGTACATAATTATGGCATTTAGAACATGCATTTTCTTGATAGCTAAAAATGTATGTATACAAATCTGTATCTTTTCAAACCTGGATTTATTTAAGCTTCTAGAACAAAGAAATTAATAAAGCACATTAATAAATGGAAAAATTTTAATGTTATTAAGTAGAAAATAGACATTTTATTACATGGAATAAGTATTTTAAAGTATTATTCAAATATCTATCATTTACACAAACTACAATATCTTTACAACTTTTAAAATATACATGTATTTATGTTCTAAATAAGAATTTGAATGAATTATGTTTCTTTTTAGAAAAGTACAACTGTTCTAAGGCATTAGCAGCCATCGCTAAATTCTTCACCAATTATAAATATACTTTTTCAACACTCACTTAAAATTATCCATCTTTTTCAAAACAGTGAAGAAACAGCTTTCGCTGTCCAGGTGAGAAAACAGTGGAGTAAAGAGGTTGTGCATTTGCATGAAGTGAAATTTAATAGCACAATTTCTGAAAGTGTAAGACAAATGGAAACAACCCATATGCCCATCAACATAAAAACTGAAAAACAGCCTGGCTGGCATGGCTCAGTGGTTGAGCATTGACCTATGAACAAGGAGGTCAAGGTTTGATTCCTGGTCAGGGCACATGCCTGGTTTGCAGGCTCGATCCCCAGTGTTTGGCATCCGATCAATGATTCTCTCTCATCATTGGTGTTTCTATCTCTCTCTCTCCCTCTCCCTTCCTCTCAGAAAACAATAAATATATATTAAAAACCACACACACAAAAAAAAAACACAAATTGTGTTATATATACATAGTGGAATAAGAATCAGCAATAAAAAGGAGCAAACTACTGACCATATTTCTACTGCTACATGAATGAATCTCAAGATCTATACTGTAATCCACTCATCTGCTGATGGGCACTTAGGCTGTTTCCAAATCTTAGCTATGGTTAATTGTGCCACTATGAACATAGGGGTGCATATATCCTTTCTGATTGGTGTTTCTAGTTTCTTGGGATATATTCCTAGAAGTGGGATCACTGGGTCATATGGTACATCTACACAATGGAATACTATGCTGTGGTAAAAAAGAAGAAATTCTTACCATTTGCAACAGCATGGATGGAACTGGAGAACATTATGCTAAGTGAAATAAGCCAGTCAAAGAAAGATAAATATCACATGATCTCACTCATTTATGGAATATAATGAACAACATAAACTGATGAACAAAAACATATCCAGAGACAGAGAAGCATCAATCAGACCATCAAACCTCAGAGGGAAGGTAGGGGAGGGGAGGGGTAAGGGGGAGAGATCAACCAAAGGACTTATATGCATGCATATAAGCCTAACCAATGGACACAGACAATAAGGGGGTGAGGGCATGAGTGTGGGGGGGGGGGGCAATGGGGCGATAAGGACACATATGTAATACCTTAATCAATAAAGAAAAAAATGAAATAAAAAAGATCTATACTGTAAGGTTCCATTTGTATAATGTTCTAGATCAGCTAAAACTAATCTATGGTGATAGAAATAAATGGTTGCATCTAGTGGTAGTGGGGTGATTGATAGAAAGGTCATGAGGAAACTTCCTGAGATGGTGAAACATTCTCTATATTTTAAACAAATAAATGCAATTGTCAAACTTAAGATCTATATACTTTTTCCTATATAAATTATTCATAAAATGTTTAAGTAATAATAAGTTATGTTATCAGTAACCTAAAAAAAGAATGTTTGGGATAGACTGCTAAAAGTCTAAAGAGCCCATACTTATAAAAATTTCTCTTTAGAATTTGTAAATAATTATATCTTCTGACATTCTCTTGTTAAATTTACTATCTTTTTAAAATTAAAAAAGCAAGAATTACTGATGATCCAATAAATATCACAGCAAGTTTTAGTCCTTCTATTGATTGAGGTGTTTAAAATTCTTTTTCAGAGAGATCAACCAACATTTTGATATTTCTTTTAGGGATGCAAAATTCATTCCCTCACTTGGAAAAAAAAAAAAAAAACTGCATCAACAAATTTAGAAATAATGAAAGACCTGTTTTTCTCATTTTGACTTTTTATATTCTTTTCATGGAACACTTAACTCAATTAAAGTTGTTGACATGCCACAGTCCAATTTTTAATGTCATGATGCAGCAATTTACCTCTTTTACTCCTAGTTGTTCCTTTATTAATCATGTTTATATGGTGCAGGTTGCCTCAACATTCCAACTTGTGATTGACTGTTAATTAGATTTCATCAGAAACATCGCTCATTACAGCAGGATATGGAGTGTAGGAAAAAAACACACTAGGACTTAATGTCTTAAAATTCAGAGATGCTGTGCTCATTAAAAGTTAAATAATAGTGGGCAGCTCTTTTTATCACCCATTAGATTTGGGAGAGTCCTGCCTGAGTGGAGAGTTCCAGGACAACATGCTTTCTCATGAAAGTGCCTTTCAAATTGGATGCAGAAGACAATCAGTACTAGTAAGTAGTACCAGAGTAGTATCAGGATAAAATTTCTGGTTCAATTTCATTTAAAATATCTTCAAAGAATTTGCATGTGTTGTACTTAAAGAAAAACAAAGGCTATGAATACAGTGTGGTATATGTAGGAGGGTTATTATAATTTTTTCATCTACAAGGACATTAACACACCATGAATTCAGATTGACCTTTTGCCCCATACCAATTTGCTCATCTTCTCACCATGGCAGCAAGTCTATTGTGCACATCCCCTGATGGGAAGAGCAGACTTTAGCATGCCTGATCTATGTATAAGTTATAGGCAGGGCTCTGAGGAAAAGCTGGAAAATGGAGTTTGAGCTATCTAGGAGGGGAAAAAAGGACCATTGTCACAGCCCAATTGACTTTGTAAATAACGCTGAACATCCTGCGGGGAGGGGGTGGTGGTGGTGGTGGTTATTGTTACATTTTGAAAACCTGTAGAATCTGCTTGCTTATGAAGCTCTAACCTGATACATAAATACTACCCAATTATAACATGTAAAAAGTGGTTGTTAGCTAAACAGAAGATCTCCTTAAATAGAACATGCTATTATATCTCTGTATTATTGTTTTCTCCAACTTTTCTTTAAAAATTGCTTTAAGCCCTAACTGGTTTAGCTCAGTGGATAGAGCGTCGGCCTGCGGACTAAAGGGTTCTAGGTTCGATTCCGGTCAAGGACATGTACCTTGGTTGCAGGCACATCCCCAGTAGGAGATGTGCAGGAGGCAGCTGATTGATGTTTCTCTCTCATCGATGTTTCTAACTCTCTCTCCCTCTCCCTTCCTCTGTAAAAAATCAATAAAATATATTTTTTAAAAAGAGGCTTCAGTATAAATAAAAATAAACAAACAATTGCTTTAAGTTTTTTTTATTTAAAACTCTAGCCTCCATGATATAGGCATTCATTATTTCTACATAATACTGTCGATTTGTGTGAAAATAACATAAATCCATGGTAGGTGTCTTTACTAGAAAAATATAGACTGAGGAAAAGGTATCATAATAGATATAATAGAAGTGATAATCATAATTTGAACATTCAAGAAAATAGAATTTCAATTAGGATACAAAGATGGTCAAATACTTAGGCAGAAAGAAGAGCAGCCCAGCTGGTGTTGCTCAGTGGTTGAGCATGCACCTATGAACCAGGAGGTCATAGTTGAATTCCTGATCAGGGCACATGCCCACGTTCTGAGCTCGATCCCCAGTGAGGGACATGTAGGAGGCAGCCAGTCAATGATTCTCTCTCATCATTGATGTTTCTATTTTTCTCTCTCCCTTCTTCTCTGAAATCAATAAAAAATATATTTAAAAAAAAAGAAAGAAGAAAGAGTCAGTAGAAGAAAGAATGGATGTTCATTATAAGTCCTTTGTAAAGCTAAAAGTTTACATAAAGTTGAAGTTTGCAATTATTGAACCAGGAGAAATAATAGCAAATTAGAGCAGGACGAGTTGAAGATATGGGAGCTGAGGAAGCAGTTGATGTATTTGAATAGATCAGGTAGGACACAAGAAAAAACAGATAAATTTGATCATGTATCTTCATAAAGCGTTTTGTAGATCCTAAATAGGAAAACAAATCCTAAGAGCACTGCTTTATTTATATCCACCTATCAGCTGTGTGCAAGACAGATTGTAGTGAGAATGCATTGGAGGCAGGGAGGTCAGTTATGCAGCTATTGCACCATTTGTCTGAGATAAGACATGAATAATCTGGCCCAGTTCAACATTTGTTAGGCACCAAGTGTGGTCTGGGCACTGCACTGGGCTCTGGGAGTGGAAGGATGGCAGGAATACTGCCTCTGAGGACCTCATAGAATGATGAACATAATCCTCCTGCACCTTCACAAGTGCAGTGCAGAGAATGTTGTGAAGATGTCGCTATGGAGGTAAGAGAAGAGGCGCTTGGGCCAGCCTAAGTTGGAAAAGGAAGGTCTCTTGAGTAAGTTTCGCTTGAACTTAGTCTAGAAGGTTGACTTCAAGTTACTAATGGCTCTAGGATGGAGTTAGTTTGCAGGAGGAAGACCTTAATATAATACAGACAACAAAGATAGTTTTCAGGGTCATATTAAGGGCTTGGATACAACTTTATAGATAAAACAATGCCATTCTCATTGTAAGAGTGTTATGGTCAGATTTGTGTTTTAGAAGTATCTATCTAAGGCATAAATTAACTCAAGGTGAGACTGGAAAGAAGGAACCTAGGTATAATAATCCTGATTCAAAAATAACCTTAACCTGTGCAGCAATACAGTGATGAAAAAATAAAGACTAGAAATATTTGAGAGATCAAATGGAAAGGACTGTGGACTTGATTGGGTAAGAAAAGTGAAGATGGAAATATCTAGGATGATTGCTGACATTCTGTCTCTGTCAGATGGCTCAGTGGGTGATGTGTCAGTAATTTTCATTCAGAATTCGAGAGGCTGATTGTAGGGGGAGAAGGACAATGGATTCAGTTTGAACATGGTTCATCTGAGGTGTCTGTAAGAATGAAATAGCTAGATAGAGCAGACTATACAAATCTGAACATCAGCAGAGAGGGCAAAACAAGATGCATACATTTGGGAATCATTAGCATTGAAGCGGTTATAAAATGATGAATTAGGAGGGGGTTTCTAAGAAAAAGAAGATAACCTAAGAGCAGTGAGAAGGCGGCAAAATTCTGGAAACAACAGCATTTAAGGAATAAGAGGAAGAAGAAGATATGACACAGAGGAAAAAAACCAGCAAAGTTCTGGGAAGAAAAATGTGATAAGATAAGAAGTGATAAGATAAAAGCAAAAAAAAAAAAAAAGTAGAGACCCTTCAGGAGACTAGCAGAGAAGCCAGGATGTGCATGATTAAGATAAAGTAGAGACTGATATGATTTAGAGGCTATATTGAAAAATTGAGTTGTAATTCCTAACAAGGACTTGAGTCCGGGGATCTGGTACAAATATGCTAACATTGATAGAAAAAGCATTTGAGGTAGATGAGCCTAAGAGACATTTTATGGGTGTGAATTTTTTGCCAGTCCTCATTTGCTATCCTGCCAATCAATGTGGGTCTACAAAACATATAGTTTGCAACTCAATTGCATTAAAACTCAACTCCTTCCCTGTGTTCAAGGACTGTTAGGCTCAATGAAGGAACTCTTAACAGTTGGTAGATTGCACAAATCAGAAGGAACAAGACAATTTCCACGAAGGACTGTGATTCTTATCGTTGTTTCCTTTCCTCACTTTATAATGGAACCATTAGTTAGACTTCCAGACGCTACAGAAAGTGAAACCATTCACTCAGGCTGACATTTATACAGGCTAATCAAATGGCAGTGAGATATAGCAAATAACTAACTGTAGTACTTGGAACAGGTTGAAAAATATATATAGAATATGCTCATAGTGTATCCTAAAAAGCCAATAAGTAAGTTTCCCCCCCAGCAATGAGACAAATTTGGAGTAAGGTAATTATGCGGGTGAGTCAATGCCTACTGAAGTGTATGTGCTGAAACGCGCCTCCCTCACCACCATATGTAAGACATCCTAAAGCCAGAGCCAGTTTATCAGAGACAGTTTCTGCACGTTCCCCCTCCATCCACACTGCTATATGAAAGCCGCTGGGCCACACTTTCTCACATTTTGCAAAATTGAGGAGATGAGATATCTTTGAAGCAGAAATACTGAAAACAGGAGGCAGGAGACTGTAATACCACTGAGGATGCTGCCTCCAGCATCACCTTTCTCATCATCATGTTTCTTTTTTTTTTACTCTTTATTGTTGAAAGTATTACATATGTCCCCCTCTCCCCGCCATTGACCCCCTTCTAGCCCGCCCCCACCCCAGGCCTCCACCATCCTATTATCTGTGTTTATGGGTTACACATATATGCATACAAGTTCTTTGGTTGATCTCTTCCCATCCACCCACCCTCCCCTGCCTTCCCTCTTGTCAGCATGTTTCAATGTAAGGGAAACGGAAAGACATGCCCTGTGCAGGATTGATATGGGACCCTCCTGGTGACCTTACACAGTCCATTAGTAGTTAGTTCATAAAACTAAACTATTGTGGCATTTCTTTGAGATTATAATTTGAGGGATCAAAACAATATGAAATTTGCTTCCTGGCACTGTGTCCTTAAAACAAGAGAACAAAACAACTTTACTTGGATCTTCTCTATTTCTTTCATGTCTAGCACTCAGTAAAAACAAACACTGGAAGTGTTAAGTAAACTACACAACCCACTTTACTCTGAGGGGTTCATGGGTATAAGATGTTCAGTCACTTCAATATAATACTTTGTCCCTCAATAGCATCTTTAGGTCAAGGGTCTTTGAGTAGGTACAGACATGAATTACCCCTCCAAAATTCTGTGAACCTGCCCGTGCTGTAGGCTGGTGATCTTTAGAGAGATTTAGCAGTAGCCTGCCCCACTGCATTGCAAGTCACTTGTTGAGGCAGAAATAAATCCCAAGACCTTCTGCTGCCTGTGCTCTGCTCAAAATAGGACTTGACATTTCTGCCCTCATTTTGAATCACTGGTTCTTCAAATACTAAATGTGACCTCAGAGATAGGAAGTTCGTGAAAGTAAAATGTTGAAGCTGAAGATACACACGCAAAAATATTGCAAATATTTAAGGATGCCCAAACTCTTCCCATTCAAAATATTACTTCAGGGTTAATGTGTTCTTAAATCCACAGTGTGAGTGTTTCTGCCTGATTGATGCAGCAGCCCCATTCTTTACTTCTCTCTGTTAGTCTTTCTTACATTTCAATATTTAAAAAACCCTCAAGTTAATGATTTCCTCAAATATTTCTTTTCCAAAAACACAGTAAAGAAATTTCAAAAAATAAAATGGCACCTATGTGCCAAAATAAATGTCAAGAAGTCCATGTGCCAAATCATGCACCCACCTTCCTCCCTTAGAGTGCTTTAGACCCTCACAACAATAAAATTAAATTAATATTTAATTTTAATACTAAGAAATCGTGCTATGAACATCCTATCTTGTAGCAGACTGGAAGCAATAAACTAGAAGGAAAAGAGGTATGTGACTAGTGGCAGGTAAGCATAAATTATAAGCAATATTATCCTTTGAAAAATACAAGAAAATATATACAAAAAAGTCAAGCCTTTTCCCCTATGTTTTGCTAGCAAATGTTTTTAAAACTGTATTGGTTATCTATTACTGCATAACAAATAATCCTAAAACTTAGAAGCTTAAAACAGCACACTTTCCTCTTATAGTTCCCCTGAGTGGGAAATCCAGGCACAGTTCAGTATTTCTTCTGTTTAAGGGTCTTTCACAAGGTTTCAATTAAGATTCAATCGGGCAAGATCTGCTCCCAAGTTCATTCACTCAGTGGTTGTTGGGAGGATTCAGCACCTCTCAGTCTGTTGAATTGAGGAATTCAGTCCTCACTAGAGGTTGGACTGAGGCTGTCCTCAGTTCCTTGCTTTGTGGACTTCTCTACATTAGTCAGGGTTCTTCAGAGAAACAGAACCAATATATAGAGAGGGAGGGATTTATTTTAAGGCATTCGCTCATGCCATTGTGGGCCAGGTGCTGGCTGACAAGTCAAAATTCTGCAGGGCAGGCTGGCAGGCTGGAGACCCAGGGAAGAGTTGATGTTACAGCTCTAGCCTGAAGGCTAGTAGAATTCCTTCTTCCTCGTGGAACCTCAGTTTTTTTTTCTTAAAGCTTTCAGCTGACTGGAAGGGGCCCACTCACATTATGAACTGCTTTACTCAGTCTACTAATTTAAATGTTTATCATATCTGAAAAATACCTTCGCAGCAGCAACATCTAGATGGTCTTTGACCAAATAATTGGGCACTATCACCTAGCCAAGTTGACACATGAAATTAACCACCACACTTTCCAATATGACAGCTTGCATTATCAAAGTCTAAAAACCAAGAAGTCAACAGAGAATCTGCTGGCAAATTGGGAGTCAGTCTTTATAAACTAATCACAAAATTTTGCCATATTCTATCTGTTAGAAGCAAGTCACTAGGTCCAACCCATATGCAAAGGGTAAGGAATTATACAATGTCACAAATACTACGAGACAGGGATAATTGGAGATCATTTTAGAAGTCTGCCTACCACACTAACCCAATTTAAAAATTCTTATTTATAAACTTTATGTTAATAGCTTTTACCTTATTTAAAAATTAATGTTTATTTACAATTTAGAAAATATAGAAAGCTAACAAAACTCCACAATTTATAGAGAAGACTACATTCTTTCTTTGTTATTTTTTGAGGGGAGTTGAGATTATTTTGTAAGATAATATTAATCATATGCTTTATCATCTTCAAGCAGTAATTCTCCTTGATCTTTAAATATAATCCACAAAACACAGCATATTATTAAGTAGAGGTAGGTTAATAATGAACTATTAGAAGGACATAAAAATTAAAAAGCCATGTGGTTCACTTTTCAGATATTTTTATGGGAAAATATATATAACATTATATTTATCAATTTTACCATTTGTAATTGTACAATTTACTAGTAGTACGCAAAATGGTACTAGATACATTCACAATGCTGTGCAACTTTCACTATTATTTATACCTATAACCTTTTCATTATTCTCAACAAAATCTCTGTACCCATTAAACAATAACATCCCTTCCTCCCAAGCCTCTGGTAACCTCTGTTCTCCAACTGTTCCTATGAATTGACTACTCCAGGTACCTCATATAAGTGGAATAAGACAATAATTGCCCCTCTGTGTCTGACTCCTTTCACTTTGTATAATGTTTTCAAGTCCATCTATACTGTAGCATATATCAAAATTTTATTCTTTTTTATGGCTGAATAATAAGTCATTGAGTGTGTGGGTCACATTTTGTTTCTCCATTGGTTTATTAATAGAAATATGAATTGTTTCTACTTTTTTGCTATTGTGAATAATACTGCTATGAAATGAATGTACAAATATCTGTTTGAGTCCTGCCTTCAATTCTTCAGTATATGTACCTAGCAGTGGAATTGCAAGATAATATGATAGTTTAACCTTCTGAGAAACTGCCAAATTGTTTTTCATAACATTCTCAAACTTCTGAATTTCAGAAAATCAACACACACACACACACACACACACATACACACACACACACACACATTAGAATCAGCATAGGGTTGTACCTAAATTAGCCAAATGAGAAAAGATCTTTCAAAAAAAATTATATATATATATTAGAGGTCCAATGCATGAAGATTCATATAAGAATGGGCCTTCCTTCCCCTGGCTGCCAGCACCACCTTCACTCCGGCCAGAGCCGCCTTTCCTCCTTTGCTCTAGCCCGGAGCCCCCAGACACTTGGCGCCTGTGCATGCAAATTAACCCAATATCTTTGTTGGGTTAATTTGCATACTCACTCTTGATTGGCTGGTGGGTGTCGTGAAGGTACGGTCAATTTGTATATTTCTCTTTTATTAGTGTAGATGTTAAACTCTACCCTTCTGTCACCATATAAAACAAAGAAAATCTTACCACCAAAAAGGCAAGAAAAATACATTCTATCTAGTAAAAGAGTAATATGCAAATTAACCATCACTCCGCAACAAAAATGGCGGCCCCCATAGCTACAAGATGGCAGTGCCCAGTCCCCTCAGCCCTGTCGCTGGAGTGTTTGGGCCTGTTGGCCCAGCCAGGGGTCCTGGAGACCAAGCAGATAGGTGGGATCCGCCCACTCCAGTAGCCGATCAAGCCTCGCTGCTCTGCTGCTTCTGGAGTGTCTGGGGCTGAGCAGCCTTGCCACTACACTGCTGCTGCTGGGGTGTTTGGGCCTGTCTGACGGCCAGGGGTTCTGCGGGATCTGCCCACTCTGGTAGCAGATCACACCTCACTGCTCTGCCACCTCTGGAGTGTCTGGGGCTGAGCAGTGAGGCTGGAGTGTTTGGGCCTGTCTGCCGGCCAGGGGTCATGCAGGATCCACCCACTCTGGTAGCGGATCACACCTAGCTGCTCTGCCGCCTCTGGAGTGTCTGAGGCTGAGCAGGGAGGCTGGATTGTTTGGGCCTGTTGACCCAGCCAGGGGTCATGGGGACCAAGGGGAGAGGCAGGATTTGCCCACTCCAGCGGTGGATCCAGCCTCACTGCTTCCCAGCCTCTGGAAGTGTCTGGGCCTGTCAGCCCCTCCGTGAAGGTGGATGCTACATCCCGGGGGCACACGCAAGTGGGCGGGGAGTTAACTCTGGGTCTTTTGGCAGAGGGGGACTTGATGCTGTGTCCCAGTTTGTGCTGGCCCAGACTCTGACAGCAGGGAGGAGGAAGTCCCACCCCCACAGAATCAGACAGCTCTCAGTGGCCTGACAGTCAGGACTCTCATTCACCTGACAGCAGGGAGGTGGGACTATTTCTAAACATCTACTATTGATACAGGGTAGCTCTGCAGCCAAAAGAAGCTGGTGTTATCGACAGAAAATGTATGAAGACCAATGTGTATCTGATCTTGAAGGCAGGCAGGCAAGCAGTTGGGAGCCAGCAGTCCTGGATTGTGAGAGGAATGTCCGACTGCCCGTTTAGGCCCGATCCCGTGTCCGGGCCTAAATGGGCAGTCGGACATCCCTCAAGGGGTCCCAGATTGGAGAGGATGCAGGCTGAGCTGAGGGACACCCCCCCCCATGCACAACTTTCATGCACCAGGCCTCTAGTTATAGAATAAAGGATCATAGTTTAAACTTTCCCTTTACCATTATTATTACATTTTTATTACTTTCTATATCTTGATTTTATTTTAGATCACTGAAAATTTTATTAGGGACAGGCATTAGGCTATGGAGTAACATTTCTAAGCCACTGATCTAATTGAAAACAACTCATGATTTAGATTAGAAAGCAAAACCAGGAAAGATTAAAATGTTTATCAGAGATCACAAGGCTAGTTAGAGGGGTGGAAATAGGACTATAACTTGTTGCAAACTCAGTTGGCAGTGACCCACCCTCTCCAGCTTCAACCAAATAGCCAGAGACATAGAGTGAAAAATTAATAATAATAATAATAATAGTAATAATAATAATAATAATAATACTTGGATACTCAAATACTTCTAAAAGTAATTAAATTGAGAATTAAAATCAGAAAAGTCCACTATTTAATCCTCTGTAACCTAGAACTCTTCTTTAAAACTCTGCCAAAGTACTAAATTTCTGTTTTCTTCCTCTTGTTTCTTTCTCATAGTCCCTTCATCAACACCCTCAGTAGGACCTCCAGTCACCCTGGCCAGAGAGATGCTGTAATGGCACCCCCTCTGTCATTGTGCCCATATCACAGTCCTCTCCACTTAGCTCATCTCCAATGAAGCTCAGAGTAATTCTAGCCTTTGAACATCAGCTCTTCACACCTTTTGATTTGTTCTAACAATTCTTATACCAGAAACTTTTCCTCAAAGCACCAAAATGCTCAAGTGTAAAATAATTCATTCCTATGTCTTTTCAGAAGATGCATTATTTTCCCAGTTCAAATCATACAGTTGTGATTAGAATATTCTTTGGCTTCTTTGACTCTCTGAGGGAGTGGCCAGGGAACCTGACTGTTATAAAAGGTCTTCAAAGGATTTTAATATACAAGAAGATTTGGGAGTCAATAATCTAACAAGAGTGACCCAAAAAAGGTAAATACAGACATCCACATGAAATGAGATGTGTAATTTATTATTAAATTGCTTCTCTTGGCTGCTAATACAATAAAATATCCCTCTGAAGTTCCTAGTGTATACATAATTGGATTAAATTGGCTAATGAATTTATCGATATGCCAAGGTTGCAAACTTTCCCATTGAGTGATTGATGGCTGAGCAGAACGGAACTCTTCAGGGGGAAATAGTGACTTACATAGGTTTCTGAACTGTTAACTGTTTAAAGTAATTTATTTAAAAATGTTTATATCATCCAGGGCACTCTACTAGCATCCAGGGGTGCATCCAAGCAGAACCAGTGGAAAGGTGCTACTCCAGAGAAAAAAAGGGTGGAATATTGGCAACTGAGGATGTTGGAGAGCGAGCTCCATACTCATGAGACTATTGGGAGGCAATTTTCCATGGGTCTTTCACATTTATTCTTGTCTTCTGAGCAGGGGCATTGATAGATTTATGCTGGACTATCTTTTCAAGGATATTTGTATTGCAAATAGTCTTGGAAGACAGAAAAAGATATCCATCTGGGGTGAAGGGCACATTTGTTTCCTGACCAGAATAATAAAGATAATAGCTCTCTCTCCCTAAGGAAAAAGTTAGGCCACTTTGCTTATTCTGCTTCATATGAGGGTTTTCCTGAACTCAGGGTTGCTCAACTGTGACACATCCCACTGTGTTCAGGGCATCCCTGTAGATCACCCCTGGGGGCCTGAAGGACAAGGGAACCAATGCCACCAGGGAGCTTGGGCCACCTGCTGCGCTGTGCTGTGAGTAGTAAAGTCCTTTGTCCCTGAGGGAAGAGTCTGTGTCTTCTGCCAGCATTCATTAAGCTGTGGTAGGCTAACTTCTTTACCATTCAATTAGAATAAAATCTCCAACTCTTCACAGTTCTTGACAGGTTCTTGCATTTCTAAGTTTTGCATTATAACTGATGTCGTATCACTATGCCCTTCATGTTATGCCTGGTTTCTGTTGCTGCCTTCCAATAAAGAATTCTTATTCTACCTACACTTTAGCACCAGCACCATTCTATGTGAAAGGAAATGACCAGACCATTGAGCCAGTTTCTGACAGGACATAGGTGTGTCCGATGGCAGTGACTCTGCATCAGCAACGCTAAGAAAAGCTCTAGGGCTGTCTTTGACTGTATAAAAGTGAGATGGTTGGTTTTTCTGGCTCTTTTTAACGACATTTATGGTTCTCTGCTGAAGGTAGAAAACCAAAAGCACTTTATCTAAGTTATATAGAAGTTCCCTGTTCCCTAGATTTTGGTCATTTTTTAAATCTAAAAGCTTTGGCCAACACTTTATACTAGTGGCAGAACCAGAGTAATTTTTAAAAATGTATAGGTAGCTTTAGGTAGCTAAGGGGTGGGCTGAAGTATTTCAAGCTTAAAATAGCACCCCATGGGAGCTACACCTTCCTGGCAGCTTGTCTTCACAGAAATCATATTTAGGACCAGTGTTTCCCCTTTAATTTCAACTTCATCTCTATGAAAAGAAAAGAAGCAAATATCATTATTTTCATGCTATGGAAACTAATAGACAAAGTAGTAAAGTAATGTATCTGCTATTATCTTAATCATTGGCTAAGCTGAAATTTCCTTCAATTGACATCTCTTTCCACTAGTTTGAAAGCTACTCATTGTAATGCTAAAGAAAAGAAAAATAATATATATAGCTTCCAATTTTTACCCTAGAGACCAGACTTGCAAAGACTGACAGGTGGGAGTTGTACGTGACATAGAAAACTAAAGATTGTTTTCTCTTCATATATCTATAGGGCACATTTTTTTTCAGAGCTTGAAGTGGAAAATCCATAAAGAATAGATTGGTCAAAAGTTAATTTTGATCCCTTGGGGAATCATTTAATTAACAGAATAATTCACCATTCAAACAAGTATTTGCAAAGTTTCTACCATGAGCCCAGCACTGTTAGATGCTGGGGGTTCAATGCTAAATAAGATACACAGTGATCACAATCTGGGCTGCCTGGTAGAGGTGATGAAGTTTACTGAAGCAGACGTTAGCCAGGTGCTTGATGAGTGTGCAGAGTATCTGCCATAGGAGCAATTAGCAGTTTTCAAAAGTTATAGTCTGAGAATCTAAATAGATGATGATATTAGTTTTGAATGAAATAGAGAAATTTTACTTCAATATTTGGCTTATCAACCTAGAGTCTTGGGTGAGTGTAGTGTAGATCCAAAAATTGACTTTGATACAGTTACAATGCCTGTGGTGGAAATATGAACAAACATGTTTGAGCTGATGATTACAAAATGTCAAAGATACTAACTACATCATCTACTGCACACATTTAATGGGCCAAGTGAAAATAAAAATGTAATTTTGACAGATTCTTAGCATTTTTTATATAGGGTTATATAAATTTTAAAAGTGTGCTTATAATTCATCAATCAATTAATCAATCCTACAGCTCCAGGAAGTTACCACACCAACATGTCAACTCAGTGATTGGCTAAACATTACCCCAAAGGGATATAAATCCCAGCCACTTCTACCTTAGTGCTTGCTATGAACTAAAATGTGTTTCCCCCAAAATTCATATTCATATTGAAGGCCTATAATTAGGTTTATATGAGGCCTTTGGTCTATAATTAAGAGTGGATCTCCCAGAGACAGAGAAGCATCGATCAGACCATCAAACCTCAGAGGGAAGGTAGGGGAGGGTGGATCAACCAAAGGATTTGTATGCATGCATATTACATAACCAATGGACACAGACACCAGGGGGGTGAGGGTATGGGGGGGTGGGGAAGGAAATGGGGGGATAAGGACACATATGTAATACCTTAATCAATACCAAAAAAAATTATAAAAAAAGAGCGGATCTCATGATGAGATTAGTGCCCTTGTCAGAAGAGACCAGAGAGCTTGTTTGTTCTCTCCCCCTTTCAATGCTCCCCTCCAACACCCCACCGCCACCACCACCACCGCCGCCACCTTGTAAGGACACAGCAAGAAATCAGATGTCTACAAGCCAGGAAGATAGCTCTCACCAGAAACCAATCATGCTAGAACATTGATCTTGGACTTTCAGAATTATGAGAAAATAAATATCTGTTGTTTTAGCCACCCAGTCTATGGTAGTTCTGTTTTGGCAGCCTGAGCTGCTTAAGAAAATTCTGCACACAAACAAAGTGGTATGTAGGAGGCAGGCAGTCTTCTGAATGGAGTTGCAGGTACAGAACATAAGAAGCAAAAGATACAGACTCCAAGGAGTACGCAAGAAGAAATAGTAAAAGGGATCCAAGGGCATCTAAGCAGAACTCCAACTGAATCTCCTACGAGAAACAGGAGCAAGAGGAACTGAATAGGAAGCAAATGATTCCAAGTGATTACCCAAAACACCCTTTTAGTTTGCCTTTCAATGAAAGAAGGTGGTAGTCGGTACCTTTATTAAAAAAAAATAACAAAAAAAAAAAAAAAAACAGAAAACCTACTAGTACAGTAGTAATAGATATTGAAAATTAATATAAGATAATGATTTCATAATTAACACCAAGTTGTAACAGACTCCTCATGGTATAAACATTAACCTAAAAAATGAAGATAATCAAAGTTCAATCATGTCAGTATTTACTTCAGTCAGGCTGCTTTTATCATAAGGCTGGGAGCATTTCTCTTGTAAAATAAGGATGTAGTCTAGATTTTCTATCATGGAGAATATAAAAATGACGTGTATTGAATATAATCTATTGTATCTCCAAAATCAGTTTGTACCCTTCTTCTCCTGTTCTGACAAACGCAGACCTATAAGAAAGTTATCCATAGCCCCCTTGTCCTTTTCTTCTAGCTCTTTTTTAGACATGAAAAGGCACAGGAGGGCAATTTGAGGGTAGAAGGATTGTAAGCCAGGATATTCATCCTCCAGTTCTCTTTCTGCCAGGGATTTATGAGTTGGGGGCTTCCTATAGTTTAGGGCAGTTCTCTCCATACACATACCCACTTAAGTTTAAGACCAGAGGTGGAAAGAACCCTTTTTCTTATTCTCCAAGTGGCATTTTAATCTCCTCCTATTGGTTTAAACTCTGCTGATGCTTCTGCAAATTATCTCTAAATATCAAGTGTATATGTGCTTATCAACTGACTAATAAAGACTTTCTATGACTTTCCCAAGAATCAGAAAAAAAATATATTGGCTGGACTTATTTGTAACATATCTCTAATATACAGTATCTTTTTTAAATACATATTTTATTGATTTCAGAGAAGTGTGAGGAAGAGAGAAATAGAACCATCAATGATGAGAGAGAATCATTGATCTACTGCCTCCTGCATGCCCCCCACTGGGGATCAAGCCCACAACTCGGGCATGGGCCTTGATCTGGAATCGAACCATGACCTCCTGGTTCATAGGTCAACTGTCAACCACTGAGCCATGTTGGCTGGGCTACAGTATCTTTATAGGAATCCTAGAGTAGTCAACGCAAAAGCAAAACCATGTTTTCTATTTTTATGAAATTGACATTATATATGTTAATATCTCTAATAACTCAAACTACACACTATTCCAAAATCATTTTCACTAGGAAAACATTTGTGAGGATCACTGGCCAGTGATGGCCATCACCAAATAATGATGATCTCCAAATTTTCCACAACTATTTTTATTCACAAAATACACTGGTTCATCTATACTGCTAAATGTCATGATACTTACGCACTTTATCTCTTTGAGATACTTCAAATTCACTGTATGATAAGGCACTTATTAAGCTGGAATCAGTATCCAAGGTTAAAACCATTTTGCATATATGGGATTAAGCAAATTTGTATAATTTTTTTTTTATTTTTGTCAGATTTTTTAGCGCCTATACCTCATTGTGCTGTGCATTAGAAATTTCCAAGAGGAGTTACATTGCTATGCAGCAATTCAGTATAATAACAGAACCTTTCATTGTTTTCATAAAACACCTATCAACATCTCTCTTGCAAAATGAGGGGTCGGCAGAATTCTGAGAAACAGTGCATTAGAGAGTAATGGCTCTCAGGGTACTCATCTCAGCCACCCCCTGGGCTATCAGAAATTGAGGGTAGAGACTGCCTCTCTGCCATCACCCTACACCCTGCAGTTTCTTCTATCTGAAGCAAGTCCCCCTGTGATTCCCTATTATAGCCTCCACTAATTCATTCTTAGGACTCATAACTCGCCACAATATTTTTTTATGTATCTATTTCTCCTGCCCCATGTCCCCCCTGCTAGCCGTATGTAAACACCAAGCAGGCAGACACTTTGTCTGACTTGTACTCTGCTGTACAAATCCTGGCACTCAGTAAATATTTAAAGAAAAAAATGACATGCAAAATACATGGCCAATATTTTCAGTCTGATACAGTTTAGCACATGTGTATATGGAGGCTGACTCACTCAAACCATCAGATAGCCTGCTAGTGTCAGGATGGAATTGCTCTGCTGAAAGTGTGGAAGCGTGCAGGTTGCATGATCATATTGAGAAAGTTTTGCTTTTTGGATTTGACTATACTTGCAAACATAAATACTTTAATTTTGCATTATATTCACTATACTACATATGATCATGTAGAGAAAGCAGAGTAGTGCAAATATCTACAAGATCAATGCAACCACTGTTACCGTTTCCTCTGCAACCTGGATCATGATGTATCTGTGCATGCCTCATATATATTGGTGGCAAGGTTGATTAAAAGATGCTAGATCAAAGAATGTCAGGCTTAGGAGCAGAGAAGAAATGTGTATTAATATTAGTTTTTCTTTTCAATAGGCCTCTACTGGGTAATTCTTTGTAAAGACATTTGTAGTAACAATTGGTTATGTTGGATGATGTCACAGAAATGAGAGATGTTAGGTATATTACATATAATACAGCATGCACACTGCAACATTTCACAGGAAATGGCAGTCCTGGAGGCAAGAGGGGCTGATTCAACTGAGCAATATAGTGGGTTTCATATATTAGCCACCAACCATCTAACAAACCCATACCTGCCAGGAACCATGGGTTAAAAAAGTGGCTCTACTACCAAGCCAATTACTCTAATCACAGCTTTGATTCAGTGTACTCAAAACAGAAAATTTGCCAGTAAATTTCCCAATTAAAGCAGAAGGTACATCAGTGTTTATCTGATGCTTATCTATAAACACTTGGTCATACATTGCACATATAATTACACCATATAATATATTCTACTCTGAGACAAATCTGACTGAAGTTTCTGAAAAAGATTTTTAAAATTCTATTAAATCGCCCTATATCTTTCCTTTTTGCCTCAGTTTCTCAACTCTTAAAAATGAGATATTTAATGTTTAATTCTATGAATACAACTGAAGAAATGTATACTTGTAAACCCTAAGATGTTGTTTCTATATAAGTACTTCAGTGAAAATTATCAGCATTACTATGTCAAGCATTTTGCATGAAACTAAGAAATAAAATATCTCCATTGACGAGGTTAGTCTTTTTTAAAGCAACTTTATGTGGATGGTAATTCTGGGAACTTCTCAATGAAGCAGACAGCAGCAGACTGACTGAAGAGCGGTGAGTCATTCCTCAGGGCATGCCATAGCCAAACCAAGGGGGCAATCTAGCAGTTCACAATATCATTTGCCCTTTCCAGGGGCAGTTGCTCTAGAGTTTGGGCTTGACCTTCCTTTCTGACCACATCAAGCAGATCAGGGACAGTCCTTGAGCATCTTTATGCTGCATGTCCATATGAAACTGACATTATTGGCCAGGATTTCTGGTAGATCTCCCCTGCAATCAGTGCTTCTATAGTGATGCAAAACCAGGGAAGTGTGCTGGAAGAGAGAACACCTCATTCTGTGTGCACAGAATGAATCACTCAGTTGAAGAGGAGGCTGTATCAAGAAACAAATACTGGAGGGAAGATGGCTGCCGACGGGAAGGCAGGCTGCAAGATAGTGTGTGAGAAAACAAAGGGAGAGTGTGTGGTCACATGGGGAGTGTTTGTTGGTGAGGTGAGGGACAACTATACTCGAGGAAACTGTGGGGAACTGCTGGACGGGGCTCCCCTGACTGGGCAGCCCCCATTGCTGCTGGGTTCCCTCCCGGAGTGACCGGCTCGGATGCGGAGACCACGCCATCTTGAAGGGGAAAGTGGATGTTATCGGAAG
Organism: Plecotus auritus; assembly: GCF_963455305.1. Classification (NCBI taxonomy): domain Eukaryota; kingdom Metazoa; phylum Chordata; class Mammalia; order Chiroptera; family Vespertilionidae; genus Plecotus; species Plecotus auritus. The sequence goes on along the minus strand of NC_137774.1, from coordinate 153,346,354 downwards.
CTGAAAATCTACGACTATGGCACCCACCGAACAGCTGCGAACCCGAGAACATCGGTTTCCAATTGGCGCAAACACGCGGATTCAGAGGAGCTCTACACTCCACCACGGAAAGGTTAGATTTCACCTGGGATAAGGTGAGGTCTCTGGTCCCAGCAGGAGAGAGAAACACATGCACTGCGGGAGCTGGAGAACCTGGGGAAGTCTGTGCCTAGGAAAATCCTTGGCTGTTGGGGCTGGCGTGATTCGTGAATGTGGAGGGTGTCTGCAGAGCTGCTAACAGAAGGGAACTCTAAAAAGCAACCCATTTTGATCTGACGCAAAAGGACAGACTAAAAATTTTTAAAGTGTGCCAGCTGCTTAGACCCAAGGGGGGAAAAAAGACTACACAGACTTACGTGCAGCCCCGGAGTTCGCACACTTACGCTGGCTCTTTTTTTTTCTTTTTCCTCTTTAAATCCTTGCTTCTGATTACTAAGCCCAATACATAGGATCACCCAATTGGGGACACCCTAAGAGACTGCAGGGGAAAGTTGTTTTTCTGGAACCTGGAGATCAGAGCAGGGAATAACCATCAGAGAACCAGCTCTGGGGCAACCCACTCCCACAAATTGGTATTGAGTGACACAGGGAAAGCAGGATCTAAGCACTGGCTAGAGATGACCTATAGACCTGGAGGTCAATCCAGAAACACTGCCACCCAGGGGCTGAATCACAAATTGACTCTTGTGTAAACACAAAGGAATAAAAGAAATTAAGACACACCGCCTCCTTAAAAATCAGGATTGGCTTACAACACTGAGGAGCAGTAGAATGCAGGGAACTGCAATACAGTCCTGATTAGGAAACAGGCGTGCCAAACAGAACAGTAGAGGAAGTGAATGACCTTCACTTCTGTGCATTTTTATTTTTATTTTTTTTGTTTTTTTCATCTTTTACTTAAGAAACTATTTTTTTTCTTTTTTCCTCACTTGATTTTACCTTTTTAATTATTACATTTTTATTTTCAATCAGTATTATTACCACTACTATTTTACCTTTTTTTTATTTTATTGATTTTTTTACAGAGAGGAAGGGAGAGGGATAGAGAGTTAGAAACATCGATGAGAGAGAAACATCGATCAGCTGCCTCCTGCACACCCCCTACTGGGGATGTGCCCACAACCAAGGTACGTGCCCTTGACCGGAATCGAACCTGGGACCTTTCAGTCCGCAGGCTGACACTTTATCCACTGAGCCAAACCGGTTTCGGCTTTACCTTTTTTTTTTAAAGTGTCATTTTATTTTCTCTTTATTTTACTTTGGGATTAGTGTTCTACATTCTATTTTCATCTTTCCTTTAGCATCATTTTACTCTATCTCAACTTTACCTTTATGCCATCACTCTCTTCCTAACTTTTCCCCTTTTGTTGTCCTGTTTCTCTTACCCTCTCCTGCTTTAGATTTTCCCTATTCCTTCTTTTTATTCCCTGTTAAAATTTCACCCTACTTATATTTCTAATTTCCAATCCCCTGCTCCAAGTCCATACACACCACTCTCTTCTCTACCTTCACTATCCAAAATTCTTTTTTCTCTCTGTCCTTTTGTTGATGTTTGCTTGATTGTTGATTATATTGATTTTTTATGCTTGTTTGTGAGATTGTTTTGCTTATTCTTTTTTTTGTTTGTTTTGTTTGTTTTGTTTTTTGCTTCTGTTTTTCCTCGCCTCACCTGATATTAGTTGTTGTTTGTAGTTTGTATTCATCTCCAGGTACTTGTTGCTGGCATTTGTTGGGATTAGTGGCTATTCTATTGGAGTTTTCTCCCCATATATATAGTTTGTTCCCCTCTTCTTTCTTATTTTCTTTCTCTTCTCTCTTACTTTTTTTTCCTTTTCCCAATTTCATTTTTGCACTCCTTTCTTTTTTTTTTTTTTTTCTCTTCTTCTTTCTCTCCTATCCTCTAATTTGCCTTTCTCTGGTGGTTACCTTTATTTGGGGTTATTAATATTGTGAATACATTTCTGTTCAGTGCCTTGTGCATTGTGCATTGTACCTGGTTGTGTTGTATTTTGTGCCTTTAAATCAACGCAGGAGAGAGAGAACTACATAACCAGACACCCAGAGAAGAGAGACCATGGGGAGACAAAGACACAGCCCACATATAAAAGAAAAGCAGGCATCACCAGAAAAGAAAATAAATGAAATAGAGGCAAGCAACCTGCCAGAGAGAGAATTCAGAAAAATGGTCATAAGGTAGCTGAAAAGAATGGAAGACAAATTTGACAATATGTGGAAGAACCAAGAGGAAATGAAGAAGAACCAAGAAGAAATGAAAAATGACATCGCTGCTGTAAAGAACTCAATAGAAAGCATCAAGAGTAGACTAGAAGAAGCAGAGGACCACATCAGTGATCTAGAAGACAAGGTAGGAAAAAATACCCAAGTAGAGCAGCTTCTAGAAAAAAAAATTAAAAAGCAGGAGGAGAGCCTAAGGGAACTTTGGGACAACATGAAACAAAACAACATCCACATAATAGGGGTTCCAGAAGGAGAGGAAACTGAGCAAGGAATAGAAAACCTGTTTGAAGAAATAATGACAGAAAACTTCCCTGATATAGGGAAGAAAAAACCCACATAAATCCAAGAAGCTCACAGAGTCCCAAGCAAAATGAACCCTAAAAAAACGACGCCAAGGCACATTATAATTAAATTGGCAAACACCAACAACAAAGTAAGAATCTTAAAAGCAGCCAGAGAGAGACAGAAAGTTACCTACAAAGGAGCCCCCATCAGACTAGCGACTGATTTCTCAATAGAAACTCATCAGGCCAGAAGGGAATGGAATGAAATATACCAAGTCATGCAAAGGAAGCGTCTGAATCCAAGAATACTCTACCCAGCAAGGCTATCAATCAAAATTGAAGGTAAAATCAGAAACTTCACGGACAAAAAAGGACTAAGGGAATTTATTACTACCAAACTAGCAATACAAGAAATGCTAAAGGGTCTGCTGTAAAAAAAAGAAATAGGAAGCGAAGAAGGAACACAGGGGTAAAGAATAAAAATGGCGACTAATAAGTACCTATCAATAATAACTTTAAATGTAAATGGATTAAATGTCCCAATCAAAAGACATAGGGTAACGGACTGGATAAGAAAACATGACCCATATATCGGCTGTCTACAAGAAAACCACCTCAGAAAAAAAGACACACACAGACTGAGGGGAAAGGGATGGAAAAAAGTTTTTCAGGCGAATGGAAATGAAAAAAAAGAAAGAAACAAATACAGTAGGTTCTTTCCTCCTGGCTTCCACTTCTTTAACTCTGTTACATTGAAGAAACAAACCAGGCTTAATGTGTTTCCCCCTGCTTGGGCCTACCTGATCCTAGTTTAAACCCTCTGGATTATTTTTTTCTCTAAATTACTTGATCAGAGGTATGTCCACTTAGTGCCAAAACGATGCCCCAAGAGCCACATCTCCCTCACAGTTATGTGCACCCTTAACATAATTACATGTCTTTTAAATTTCAAAAGCAAGATCATTAATAAATATGTATTTATTAAAAAGTAACCTATGAAAATTAAGATATCGATATTAATTTTCAAAAATCGTGTCACTACAATATAAGTACATACATTATTTAAACATTATAGATGAATAAGCCCTGGGAAAAATGTTGGTATTATAAAGGAACTATTTTTCAAGTCTTAATCAATGGCTGAACAGCCCATTTGAATTTTGCCATGGCTGATGTAGCTTTTATAAATTCTGTTTGAATGAGGAATTCTGTATGTCAGATGCTATCATGTGTCCTCAGCCATTTAAAATCCAATTTAATGAGGCTGTCGTCCATGTGTATAGTTACTATTTGATTTACTGTAGGGTTATATATTCCTAACAAATTTTGACATTTAAAATGGATTTCTTGATGATGTTAAGACATTCAAAAATAAAATAAAAGTTTTGTAGTCTGCTTCCTTTTCATATCACTGAAACAAATGTGAATTATTTTACAGGGAGAGAAAAAAGTGGGTCAAGTAGCAATAAGCATTCCTGGTACTTAGATAAGGATGCCAGATGCCCTGGATTTTGACAGATGTACTTGTTGTCTAGGGTTTGGTTATTCTTGACCTCAAATATTTTCTTTATGGACACTTACAGGCAATGAATTTGAAAGTGCATTGTCCCAAGTGGAAATACTCTTCCAAGAGCAATATTTCAAAGATGTGTGTAAAGCTTTTTAAATGGCCATAAGGACATTTTAGCTTATAAGAAATAGAGTAATTCATAAGCTACTGACATCATCTCACCATTTTTCTAAAATTATATATATATACTAGAGGCCCGATGCACAAAATTTGTGCATGGGTAGGGTCCCTAGGCCTGGCCAGAGATCAGGGCTGATCTGTGGGGCAACCAGCTGGACAATCAGGGGTGGGGCTTCTGCTGGCACCCACCTTGGCCAGCCTGGCACCACCTGCTCACTGTCCAGCCCCCGCCCCCCTATTACCCTGCCACGGCCACCAGTCGCCTCCCTCTATGAGGCAACCTGAGGGGCGATTCGGGGGGTCCCCACTGGCACCCACCTTGGCTGGCCTGGGGCCTGCTGGCTGGGGGCAGCTCCTGTGTTGAGCATCTGCCCTCTGGTGGTCAGTGCACATCATAGCAACCAGTCATTCCACTGTTTGGTCGATTTGCATATTAGGCTTTTATTATATAGGATAGTATAATCTGCTAGAATCAACACATTTTGAGAAATTATGACTAATTTGATTAAGAATCTATTCAAAAATATATTAGCCCTATAGTAATATAAATACTAAATACAGACATAACATTTATAATCTAGACCTACAATTTCACAACTTCTGTACCAGGCTTCTATTATTTGTTGCTAATATATATATATATATATATATATATATATATATATATATATATCCTAAAATTGAATAAGAGCCAGTATAAATATACTTCTTTCACTCCATAGCGACAGCCTATCTTTACATAGATTAGGGCATTAATGAAATACATTTTTAAAAAGACACAAGGAATTCTACATTTCTGGCAAGTAAATGAGTTGGTTAAATGTAAATTTTTCTGATTTCACTGGACATGTCCAAGGAACTCCAGAAAACCAAGTTGCCCACATTGGTGTTGATACAAGGATTGCCCCTGCTCCACACGGAGAGAAGAAAGAGGGGTATAGGTAAAGCATGGCAGAAACAGTCTCTATACTTTTGAAACTTCATTGTTGACATTCTTTCCACAAGAGTCTCCATTACACAGACTCTTATTCTTACCTCCTTTGTATCATCTTTACATGTTTATGCTACAACAAGGGCATAATCTACTATTTTGTCTTTCTTGCATATTGATTGCTGCTGAAGACCCCATGGACATTATTTGGCTCTAAAGATAGCTTTTAAAGTGAAAGAATTTATTGAACATGATCAGAAGTATCCTTGATACCCAGCAATGTTGGATATAAAGCAAGAGGACACTCAGCCTTGCTTTTAGAAATAATAATAACATTCACCTAAAGCTTCTTATAAGCCTGGGGTGCTCAGATTCTCTTTGAAACTGCATAACAATTTAAGAGATAGACATTAGTCATGCATTCCTTTATTCCTCCAATGAATGAATCAAGTACCCCTGACTTCGTAGTATTACACTAGGTGCCGGGCACACTATGATAACCATAAGATATGTGATCACTGCCTTTACAGAGCTCATAAACAGGTTCACACATAAAACAGCAGAGTTGTTACTAACGTTACATCTTTTCAACCACTAAGATGTATGGCCTTAACTATATATCCCATTAGGGAGCATACAAAGCCTTTAACATCCCTTTCCAACTAAATAATTGATCAGGTGTGGAGACTTTAAGCCAAAGATCCCAATTCAAAGCCCTCCATTGGGCAGGTATAAATTTGGGGAAAAGCACTCATTATTGCAGAGACCCATTTTCTCAGTTCTGAAATGACCTAGTATGATTAGGTGATCTTTGAGCCCCTTCCAGCTGTAGACTTTTAGATTTCCTTATGGAAATTGGTTTTCCAAAACAGATGGACCCAGCAAGATTTTTTAGCTTAAGCAACCTATGAAATATGTCCTGTCTACTTATAGCTAAGGATATGAATAAAGCAAAGTATTTTAGCAAGGTAATGGGGTCAGTAAAAAATAAACTTACTCTATGATATAATTTTTTATAGTACAATTCTGCCCTTAATACTGGGAATGCACCTTGATGGCTATTGTCTGCTACCTTCTCAGGTGATCAGAATCCTCTGTTATTTTACAAGTATGGAGAGGGGTGGGAGCGGGGACAGATGAGCCACAGGACCCATTTATTATCCAGACATGGTATCAGTGGTATCTCTGGTGGCAAGGGTCTATGGTGCAATATACACATTGTTTATGGAGAGAAAGCCACCACAGCTAGTTTTCTAAACCTGTCAGAGAACGTTTGAGTTACTTTACATCCTTCCTAAATTTCTTTCTAAAGTAAGAGTGTTTTTTATTGTTGCAGTTGAGCACCCCAACTGATACCCTGAATTTTAGAGTGACTTATATAAACCCTCTCCTGATGGAGGTATTATTATAAGAGATTAATCAGAAGCTATCAATAATTAGAACCTATCAATTACTAATAACTTCACAATACTTTTTTAAATATATTTTTATTTATTTCAGAGAGGGCAAGGGAAAGAAAGAGAGATAGAAACATCAATGATGAGAGAAAATCTTTGATAGGCTGCCTCCTGCACGCCCCCACATTGGGGATTGAGCCCTCTACTGGGGCATGTGCCCTGACCAGGAATCAAACCATGACCTCCTGGTTCATAAGTTGATGCTCAACCACTGAGCCATGCCGGCTGGGCACAATACTATCTTCTTTATTCCTGTTTTCATTACTTCTAAAAAAAAGCAACCATAAGCATCCTAATTTGGATTATTAAATGAATTTTTAATCTAGTCTTTCTGACTCATTCTTACACACTAGTAATAAATTTTGCATATTATTGCCAGGTGTATTTGTTTAAAATACATTCTCTTTACCAACTCACTAACCCACCTCAAAACTTTAAAAATCTATCCATTGTCTACATAATAATGTTTGAATATCTTGTGTGTCATTTAAGTTTTCTGAGACCTAACTTAAATCTATTCCATTTCCATTATATCCTTTCATTTTTCTATGAAAAATAAAATGGAGCAACCAAAATTCATTCAGCACCATGGCATTTTAAAAACCTATTAATAAGCATTGTCTCTAACCACACATGAAACTCTGTGGGTGTATTACCCCCACTTGCATATGCAGAATCTACAATTAAGAAAATTAATTAAATTGCCTAAGGTCACACAAATAAAATATTATAGGTATAGGTTTTAAAATCAATTCCTACTCTGTTGGAACTCAGCCCAAGACCTTCTTTAATGTCTCCAGCTGATTTTCCTTCTCGGAACTAGTGTTCATTATCCATACCACTCTCTTTGATGTTTTAGTAAACCTTATAGGGATGAGAATGCCAGCCTTTGTATGTCCCTGAGTATTCTGCATGGTGTTATGCACAAAGAGAGCATTAGTACACAAACTCAATAGTCCCCTTCATGGGACATATTAAAATAATGCCCTAAATTAATTTTGATCTTCAGATAAAAGTACATTCTAAATGCCTTGAGTGACTGAGCATCCCCTTGATATCAATCTCTTTAGGAAAGGAATCTCATACATTTTTATCATTTACCTTTAATTTGAAGGGGCAAATATATTCTCAAAAGCACTTTTGGTAATTTATACAGAGTTGGTAACAAACCCTAATTCCATTAGTAAGTTGAGTGATTTTGGTTTTGGAAAAAAAAACACCCTATGATCAAAACAAGGAAAGGTAATTTAGCACAGTTTATAGCAGATCATTTTTTAATTTTTTATAATGCCTCTGCATTACAACTTGCTAAAAGCAATGGATTAGTACAGAGATTTGAGGTGGATTTTTAAAATAGCTTCTAAGGACAGATAAATAGTAGTATAGGCTTATTAGAAATATTTTATTTTATACTAATCTACAGAGTACAACCACCTGGAACAAGTCACTCAATTTCAGCAATAAGACACTGCACATCAAAAGATATCAGAAATAAGATGTACAGATATGCACTGGTGCATTACTACATCAAATTTGCTTTTTTAATTTTAAATGACCATATTAAATGGCCCAATTACTACCCTAATTTGGGTAGAATTCCAAGCTCCGTTTTAGCCTTTGTGTGTGCATAAAGTCTAAAAGAATTACTGTGACTATAATTGTGTTTATTATCTGAAGTAATCAGAGCATCGTTTTCATAATGAGATCAAGTCTAAATTTTAGGGTTTTTTTTAAATATTGAAAAAAATTATTTTAAATTTCTATAAAAAGGCTATTAAAATTAGGTATCTTAATTGCACTAAAGTTTACTTTCTATTTTAACTGTACATCACAGTCCCCCTTAAAAGGAGAGTCAACAATATTCATTCTGGCTGCCCCAGTGATTATAGGACTGTTGCCTGGGAAGGAGGCTGGGAAATTTCAACAGATTTTCTCCCTTAGTTATAGTGCAATCCATGTCCACTTAAATATTTGCCTGCTGTCTTTCTGTATCTAATTGATGTGAGTATATTGTCTGTGAGAGAGTTAAGTCATACATTTTAGAGAGTCTTTGTAAATAACTTAGTCTACAGCTAGCCATGGATACAATAGGTCATGATGATGGAAGAGCTGAAATGGCTAAATAATTTATGCCCCATTAGATTACTTTACCATAGAGATCTAGCCATTATTAGAAGCCTGGGGGAGAAGAACCTATCCTATAGTAATCTAAATAAATTGAATAATGAATACTTAGGTTATATTTTTATTGCTTATGTTCTGTCCCAGGAATGGACTAATGTAAGTTGGCAAAGCTGTAAACATATGTACAGAACACAGAGTAGGGTAATTAGGAAATGCCCTTCAACGTCTGTATTGGGATAAAGCTGAGTCATTACCCTAGCACATTCTCCATCATCCCTTTTTTTCAGCCTGGATGTACGAAATCCAATATCCAAACAATAAGCGCAAAAGAAGAGAAAAGGTGAAAGAGATAAGGTGTGTTGACATGTACAGGATGTCTGTCTTCCCTCCACCTTGTGCATCTTTGAAGGTCCAGAATTACATTCAGTAATCTCACATGTTGAATGGACTGCGTCCTGTAGCTATTCTTGAATGCAACAAAAATCAATTGAGGGCCACTATGTCCCAGGCCCTGTTCTAGACATCAAGTCAGTGCTGCAGTCATGAACCCCTGATGAGAGGTTTCGGCCCAGCACAGGAAGCAATCAGTGGGCACATCACTTCACAAAATGCAATTCATAATATTTGTGCTAAGTGCATCAAAGGCTAAGTAAAAAGTTTTACACAGCTATACACTGATTACATTAAATGACCAGAAACTCTTACAAGCAGGTAATACTTAAGATGATGCCTGACAAATAATTAAAATTTAGCTCAGCAAAGTGTATGGATTTGTGTATTTGAGATCATTTATTGTTCATTTTATTTTAAATATGGGAGAGTCTTGGGTATATCTAAAAGCTGTTTGCAAGACCCAGTAAACAGTAAGAGATTAAAGATAAGAGGAAGAGAAGGGCTAATGAATGGCGTAGGTTTTCTGTGAGGTTAGGAGGGAAGTGCAAGGACTGACCTTTGCTGAAAGAAACAGCTCCTCTCATGATTTGTGCCAAATAATTTAGAATTTGAATTTCATTATAACATTTTGCTTCATGTTAATTAAGATTTTAAATGTTTTTAAAACATGTTTTAGCCCTAGCCAGTTTGGCTCAGTGGATAGAGAGTTAGCTCATGGACTGAAGAGTCCTGGGTCATTCTGATCAAAGGGCACGTACCTCAGTTGCAGGCTTAATGCCAGGCTCCAGTCAGAGTACCTGCAGAAGGCAACCACTCCATGTGTCTCTTTCACATAGAAATTTCTCTCTCTCTATCTCACCCTCCTTTCCACTCTCTCTAATAATGAATGGAAAAAAATATCCTCGGGTGAAGATTAACAACAACAAAAATTTATGCTTCATACATGAGATCATACATATATGAATTCATCCATAAATATCTATGAATATCTATACTGACACAAATGCTTGAATATTCTCCTTTTGAGACTATTCTTCCACATCCAACATGTTTGCAAAGGTTTATAAAATTATAACAACATGAGAAGCACCCTCTTAACAAATTTTAAAGTACACAATACCATTCATTCTACATTTTTAGGAATGTCCCCATAGTGCTTTTGCTCTCTTTGTTGATTTACACAGGCCACTTTCATTCATATTACATGTGTAGTTAATCCAACCAGGATAAATCAAAACTTTTCTCCTTAATACCATTCCAAGAAAGCTCCTTTTTAGTGCATAACCCAATACCTATTTATTAATAAAGCCCAGTTACTGTAATGCACACTGGAGTACCTTTATTATGAATTTCTTTAACACGCCACATTCTGTTCAGGAAATTTTAAATTTGACTATGAATTGTCTTGTGTTATTTACTATTTCTTTAATGCACACAGGTCACTTCTCAAATAATTTAATTTATTCTGTTTTTATTATAGCTTTGGTTTTTCCCAAAATGCCTCGAATAATCTGGGGCACAAAATAAATATTAAATAAATACATTTTGTTTCAGATTCACTGTATTTTACCAATGCTGATGGACTAGCTAAAATTCTGAATACTATTGCTGCTGTCTAGATATTAAATGAGATTTATAAGTCAAGTGAATAAAATCTATCAAGGAAATATGGACAACTTTTGTTGTGAGGCCAAATTTCTGAGTTGCACAATTACATTCCAGTTGACCGTCACTGACAAGGCCCTCAGGTTGTCTGTGTGTGATTTGAAGTCACATTTAATGCCACTGTGGATACGTTCTCCTCAAGCATAGGCTGGATTTATAGATTTGTTTTTATCTTTATCAGAGCATTGTTTTATATCATACTGCTGAAATGGCAGGATGGTAATGGTTTTCTCTTCTGTATAGTTAATGGAAAAATTTTACTGCTTTTAGATTCCTTATATAACTACATTTTCTTCAGGCCTAAGTCTATTTGACTGTCCTTTGTCTGAAAAATGATCTGTAATCTCTTGTGAGTCTTTGTGTGGGAGCATTTCTGTATGACTGACTTGGGATTTTTTCAATGATGCTTATATTAAGTCACAAGAAATTCTTCAAGGGTTTCAAGTATAGCACATGTAGAGTTGTTCTTATTCTTTGTTGTGTCCTTATCTAACCTAAGGAATATGTATATAATCAATCTGAATTACTGAACAACATATTTTATTTTATTTTAATAAAAAGTAGATCAGTAAAAACAATCAAATTTAACACAGCCTGCCACAAATTTAGGAAGTCCCCTTAGAAACTCTATGGTATCCCTATGACAACCAAAACTATCTCTCTATAATATTTCCAGGCAAAACTAATTAATATATCATAGTCACTGACAAACATATATTGGTAATCCATAACAAAAAGAATTTTTTTTGAAATAGTCCTTGTTCTCATAGTCATTAGGGTCTACTTGTAGAATGAAGTCCTTGAAACCCTATTCCCCACTAGTCATACTGCTAAAGAAAACATTGCAATGAGAAAAGGGTTAAATGTGGAGACTGAACAGCTAATAGCATCATCTACTAGGAATAGAACAATAGCTCTCCACACAGAGCACCACAATTTTAGTCCACACCTTTTGGTAGTGCGTCCTCCTTGAAGACGAAGACTCGTGCCCACACAAAAATCTGCACACAGATATTTATGGTAGCTTTATTCATAATTTTCAAAACTTTGAAGCAATCAAGATATCCCTCAGTAAGTAAGTGGATAAATAAACTTTGGTATATGCAGGCAGTGAAATATTATTCAACACCTAAAGTAAATGAGCTATCAACTCATGAAAATACATGGAGGAAACTTAGATGCATATCATTAAGTGATAAGAGCCTGTTAGAGAAGGCTATACACCATATGATTTCAACGACGTGACATTCTGGAAAAGGCAAAAATATGGAGACAGTAAAATGGGGGGAGGGGGATGAATAGATAAAGCACAGAGGATTTTTAGGGCAGTGAAAATACTTTGTGTGATACTATAATGATGGATACATATCATCATATATGTCTGTAAACCTATAGACTACAAAATACCAAAAAATAAATCCTGAGGTTAACTATGGACTTTGGGTGATTATGATGTGTCAATGTTAAGTTCATCAATTGTAAGAAATGAATAACTCTAGTTGCGGATGATGATAATGAGAGATAGGGAGCATATGAGAAATCTCTGCCCCTTTCTCTCAATTATTTTGTGAACCTAAAACAGCTCTAAAAAGTTAAATCAAAATCAAATAAAGTGATTCTGAAATTCTAAGCCTTTTCTCTCTGTTGTATGTGTTGAAGACTCTCTTACCTTCAAAAATCTCTGCAAGAGAGTCTTCTTATGTTATTCTTCCATAAACCCTCAAAAAGAAAAAGCTTAATAAAAAGAAACAACAATAGTGATTTTCAGAAGGATCAAGTTACATAATTTTCAAGGAGATTTTATTGGTGTCCATGAACAACAATAGCACAAAATGACACTTTTTATAAGGTAAGTCCTACTGTATAAGATGTAAGTTCATTTTTGTTTTTTCTTACAAAATATGAAAACAAAATAAGATCAACTTCTAAACAAACTTAGACATACAGATAATTGTTGAATCAACAGCAGGAATAAAGATTTATATTCTTTGATGCTCCTGAAGTTCATGTCATGTCAATAGTAAAAAAAAAAAAAAAATCTATGGGGAAAAAAATGGTATTCATCCTTAGATAACAAAGAGAAATAGAGAAATATTCTAGTAAATAAAAAGAACAACATGTCCTCTCCTGGACAGCAGGGGAAAAAGTGTTTACTAAGAAATATTATACTTTTGTTATTTGCAAGTGACTATTCTATGATAATGCCAGTACTTCAGGGAACGTTGTATTTATCAAAGATAGAACCATTCTGTTATAAAACATTTTCTCAAACAACTATATGATAAAGTCCTGCTTAAAGAAGGAACATGTGAAAGAATATCTTGTGGGACATTTTGGTTTCCTCAATTAGAAATAACCAATATTATCTCCAAAAATGTTTTGGAGACAGTGTTTTTAAAGTGGTATAGCTGTTTATACTTGTACATACATGTATGTTCTTGTTGGTATTTATTCTCTTATATGAATGGGAACATTGAAATGGCATCCTTGACGCTTGTTTCATTAACCTTGTAGAGTGCTGTGCCATTTTATGCTCAGATGGCCTGTTTAAAGACTGCTGCTTGATTATGTTGATGATGATGATAATGATGATGATGATGACAATGACCATTGGTAGGTTAGTTGGAGACCTTCTGCTGCCCCTAAATATGATTTCCTCCAGTTGGTCAATAATTCGCCTAGCCCTACTAATGGAAAAGGAAAATTAAAGTGTATACTGAAGATTTTAATACCTTGAAAAATGTTAGTTATTGCAAAATTGGTAAAGTGAAATTATTACTAAGGTTAGAAAAGCTCACAAAGGCTAATATTTACCCTCCCCCCAAGAAAAAGGCCTTTGTAGTCAGAAAATATTTTTAAAAAAACAGAGGTAGCATTTTTGTTGTAACAGAAATTTTTAAAAATATAAAACATATAAAGCAAAAATCCATCTTCATTTCTCTCAAGATCTCTCCTCAATTCCTCCTCCCTGTCAGATGCTTTTGCTATAAACATATTAATTAATGGTATAAGTATTCTTGCAAAAGTTTTCCATACTCTTACACTGTGTGTGGATGCTTGTGTAGTCACACATTGGTTTCATTTGAAGTGGGTAATGATATATTTATTTTTATTCTCACTTGAGGATATGCCTTTTATTGATTTTAAATAGAGAGGAAGAGAGAGAGAGAGAGAGAGAGAGAGAGAGAGAGAGAGAGAGAGAGAGAGAGAGAGAGGAATATCAAAGTAAGAGAGAAACATCAATTGGTTGCCTCCTGTACATACCTTGACTGGGGATTGAACCCACAACCCGGATATGTGAGCTGAGCAGGGAATGAAACCCTGGACCCTTTGGTGCATGGGAACAATGCTCCAACCATCAGAGCCACACCAGCCAGGGTGGGTAGTGATATTCTTGAGCTATTATGCCTTTCTTGTTTTAAAATTATGTGTTATCACTGAGGGTAAAATGGAACACTAGACAGACAGTCTTTCACATCTTCCCTCTAAACGCTTTTTCTATAAAAGATACTACACAACTCATAGCACCTGTCTTGTTGCTTAGACCTGAAACCAGGGACCAAGCTTTTCTGATTATCAAATATGCACCTTCTCTTTTAAGTTTGCAATCTTTTTATTGATAAAAGTCTTGCTTTCCAAAGGAAGGAAGGAAGGAAGGAAGGAAGGAAGGAAGGAAGGAAGGAGGGAGGGAGGGAGGGAGGGAGGGAGGGAGGGAGGGAGGGAGGGAGGGAGGGAGGGAGGGAGGAAACCTTTGAGTCTCTGTATCTAACCATGCCTGAGACTTAGAACTACCGCTGGACTTCCCAGTTATATGAACCAATAAATTACTTTTTTATATTTGACTTAAACTAGTTGATTTGAATCTATGTCATTTATAACCAAAACAGCCTTGATAGTACATGAAACATTATAAAAAATAAAACCAATAAAATTTTAAAAATTAATAATAACAATAATAATAAAAGTCTATAAAAGTCTTGATGTCTGAGCATTCAGTCAAGGTGGTCTGACTCTCAGCAAGAAAGACAGAAAGTCAGCCAATGAGGAGCAATTGAGCCATTCATAAAATGCCCAGGCTGTGCTGAAGGGCCGCCTGCTATTTCACAGCCTCTGGGAGGCTCAATTCACTGCTCATTCTGAAATAAATTAGAGGCCATACTAGAGCAAGGGCACATTAGCACTTGGCTCTTCAGCCAATAGAAATAATTAAAATGACTATTAACTATTGGTAAAGATTCTTTTCCTTTTAAAGTTGTATTTTATTAGTGCAAGATGGTTCTAAAAAAAACTTGTCTATAAAACTGTCTTTTTAATCTCTTTCTTAGAGTTTCCAATTTTTTAACAAGTATAAACCTGAAAGGTTTTTTGTTCTTTGCATCATTTATCCTAGGTCTTTGATATTCCATCATCCTTATTTAAAAGGTAATGTTGGTTGAATTTTTCCAGTCTACATCAGATGAGTGTCAGCTGTTAAGCACTGAATAAAGGACATGACAAAAATGCCTAACACTGAGCACCTACACCTGAGATGGGCTAGTTTGTGCTCCGTGACCCCCTGCAGGGTTTGGAGGGGGTCTGGGCTTTGGTACTGGGTTCTGATAAATCAGAAAGAGAAAGAGAAACATATTAATGAGTACCTGTTATGATGTGACACAGAATTTATTTTCCATTATAATAAAAATGTTTAATTTTATCTCCAAAACCTTGAAAAACAGGAACAGAAGCAATGATTACTAAAAAAAAAAAAAAGAATGCAATGAATATTTCATTGAAAACAGCCAAGAATTGACCATGCATAGAAAAATATCAGTAGATAATGAAGACAAGTTAAATATGTCAGATAAATATGTAAAGTTCTGATGAATACAGAACTGAACAAAGCATTGAAAAATAATTATCTGATTTTAGAACCTTACAAGAAACTGATGTATTCAGAATTGTGACCACCCAAATCCAAAAAAACACTATTTCTGCATAGATGATTCACTCTACTAGTAGTTTAAATGAATTTTAGAGAAAAATGCAAAAATCAAAATGTAAATGTTCAGAGAAAAACAATACAAAATTATTTGTAAATAAAATTATCAAAATGCTGATTTGTAGCTGTTAACTGTATAAAGACAAGTCTATAAAATGATTCATTATTAATAAATTTTGGGATATGGGGGTAGAATTGAGTGGCTAGAGACCAATTTCTTTCAGTCATTCCTGAAGTACTGAAAAACATATGCTGAGCCTTCAACAAAGTACTTTGTTCATTCATTCAACATTTGCAAATTGCCTAAAATGTGCCAGGCACTGTACCAGAGAACAAGGAAACACGAGGTAAGAATGCAACCCCTGTTCTTCGGGGTTGACTAAGAAGAAATAGTCCTGAAGGAAAATGATTACAGAAATCTGTTAAGTGTTAGAATAGAGATATCCACATCATAAAGTACTTTGATCTTTCTGAAAGATAAAGAAAAAAACTAAGCTTCAAAATTTCAGCCAAATCTTGAAGTTGAAATGGAATTTGCCCAGTGAACCAAAGCTAAAAAAGATGGGAAAGGAGAGGCTTTCTAGAAAGTGGACAATACATATACAAAATCATTATTTCCGAAGAAGAAAAAGGGAAAAGGACCATGAAATTTGGGCACTATGCACAGGTCTTAAATGCCAAATGCAAGATTCTTGTCTTAGCTGTAGGCTGAAAGACTGGGCAGATCGTAAGGGCTTTGCATATCATCCCAGGGTGTTTGGATTTTATGTTACATACACTGAAAAGCCAGGCCAGGGTTTTAGTAAGAAAGTATGGGATCAGATTTACATTTTAGAGATTAACTTCTTGAAATGAATAGCTAAACAAAAGTCCAAATCTCAGAGTGTGTTTTAAGAGACATGTTTTGGAATTCTTGTCTGTGTTTATTAAGCACAGTTTATGATAAAATTGCCTTCAGGATTGGTTTTGAATGGAAATGAAACAATGAATTTACTCTGGTGTCATAGATTGTTTGATATGGGTGAAATCTTGTAGATCATTTACCTACCCCAACTCTTATTATTAATTTATTCATATGTTAGTTTGTCAAATATTTACTGAACATCTGCAATGTACTAGACAAACTCCCTGTTGTAATGAAACATAGTCTACCCTCTCCAGAGAAGAAAACAATCATAAAAACAAATTTACATATATAAATCATGATACATCCTAGCAGTAATGTGTGTGATTCTGTGAGAATGTTACACAGGAACACCATATAGATGGAGGGCTTGGAAAAGGCCTATTTGAGAAAGTATTTCTTAATTAAGACCAGAAGAATGGTTAGGAGATGATTAGATCAAATGTGAAAAAATAAAATAATGTGAAAAAGCAAATGAGGCAGAAAATATCTTGGTATATTCCAGGAATGAAAGAAACCAGGTACATTTGTGGCTGGGAGAACAAGCAAGGGGTGGGCAAGGGAGATACTGCAGCGGGGAGGGGTGGCGGGGGGGGGGCGGGCGGCAATGTTCAGGGAATTGTAGCAGGGCGAAGGAACGTAATCAAGGAAACCCAGTTTGTGTAAAGCTAAACCCAGCCCTCATGATTCCTAGTCAGTATTCTTTCATTTAGAGCCTAGAAACAAAAAGTTGTGATATATATACAATTTTCCTATAATTCAGTATATTTTCATGTCATCTACATTGGAAAAAATCTTCCTGTCTCTAATATACTGTATTATATGTCTTGGTACTTTTTTTCCCCTTAGTAAATGGATTATACAATCTCATGATGAGCTGTAACAACTCCATCTACTCTGTCTGGCCAGATCATTTTCCAGACCTCCCTAGTAAGAATTCAAATAAAGAAACATTGAAGACTATGATTTAAGTATCTGAAATTCACCAGGAACAAGGGGGATGGGGGGGAGGGGGAACAGAATATGAGTGACTAATAAATTATTCATGAATTCAAAGTACCCAGAATAATTAAAATACCCACTTTCAGCAAAAGCCATTAATGGCAATTTTGCTACTTTTTAATGATCTGATTCACACTGTTGCAGGAAGTCTCACTTAGTATATGTATGTGATTATGTAGATCAATGTTTACATTTTTGCATTCTTACCGACATGCAGTGAAAATAAAGTGCATGAATAAATTGCTCCCTGGTTACCAGAAAAATGTTTATATGTATGAACAATATATGGATTGTAATAACATAGAAAAAGGTTTGGGGGTTGAACAGAGCGACACAATCCTTATTCCCAATGTTCTCCTCTATTATTTGTGGGTGTGATAGAACTAATACCCCAGATATCCTTCCCTTTATGATGAATTTCCCAGGCTTATTTTCAAATAAGCACTGTTGTATAAAGTAGTAAGTTTCCATTATATGGAGAGAAATGTGTGATTTTTGTTCAGACAGCCTTTTACGCAAGTAACTCAGAAAATGAATTTATTTTTCACTACTTCAAGCTTGTCATTTATTTAGTCCTCAGTGGGGAATAGTGTCTTTGCTTTGGTGAAGCTGAGCAATTTGTGGAGGAAACGATAAGTCCCTATAGTAAGTTCCGAGGCCAATCTTTTACAGATCTCTGGCACATGCAATGATTGATTACCTCTGAAGATAAATACACTCAGTTTGTAATCCTTATGTCTAAGATGATTTTTATATCTGTCATTATCCTTTTTTCTGAAGTGATAATGTTAATTCTGTTCTTGAAGAACATGAATTCTGAGGGCAAGCACTGTAGACTCTTTGTACTGATAGCATGTGCAAATTTCAATATGTCTTTAACCTATAGATTTGGGACATTTAATAGAAAAAGGAAAGCAAATTAGATTCAGGTGCTTTGATTGTATCTTGTGGCCACAAATATTGCACAATCTGTATTCCTAAGAGCAAAATAGAATGGAAATATCCTAATGGTGAGCTTTTGAGATGTTTTCTATTAAAAAATTCTTGGAGCCCAAATATTTTCCTGAGGTCTTTCTGCTTTTCTTTGGGGTGGACAATGGGGTGCTGAAAAAACTAAGAAATAAAAAAATTTTAGTGCTACCATAGACATATACAAACCGATGGATAAGTGATATCCCTATTATATGTGGAAAGAGATTATATAGCTAAATAAATAATACTGTAAGTATGAAATACTTCTGCTTAACAACAAAAATTCAAAATTAGGGCTCTCATTTATCAGTTGTCTTAGGCTATTATTTATATACTCATTGACTCCATTTACCTGCTTTGTAAGGTAGGTGGATTAATGAACTGTCATACACATACTAGTAAAACACCAGCATCAATGAAAATTCTTCCATTTTTCTCCTTATTTTCCCAATGCATGAAGAAATAAGAAGAAAAAAGGGGGGAATGTTAAAAAATAACAAAAATAAACAGAAAACATAAACATAGCTAAGCACTTACAAGCTAAGGTAAAAATAAGAAAAAATATAAGATTTTAGAATCATAAAGAAGAAAAAGAAAATCAAAGGAAGAAGTGGGAATTTTGAAGGGAGAAGTAAAAGAGTTGCACTGTGTAGAAAGTAGTGGAAAACTACCACAATTTCCTTAGGAAACATTTCTCCACAATCTGTGCCGTAAATTGCCTACCAAGCCACAGTGAGAATAGTAAACATAGATGTTATCCACAGCACAGTAACAATCAGAGCTATTTCAATCAAAACGTTGGGTCCATTCACATGGATCCATCATCAAATAAACTGCAGTTTCTGGTGTCTAGTCACAAATTTATTATATTAACTAATGGGCCTATTAAAGGTGACAACTAGAATCTTCAGAACCTTTAGCTATTTTTTTCCAGAAATTCAAATGCTATTCTAAACTCAGGAGTCTAGTTTATGCTCAGTGTGGTATATCCATTTAAAGAGAAAGGAAAATATATTTCTTGCATCTATATAGCTTGTGACTCTTAAATCAATACCTTAAAATCCTCTAAACCCAGTCTGTATGTAACCAATCAATCCACAAACTCCTAAAAAGAAAAAGCAAACTACTACATGACTCTGTTATGAAAAATCACTCTAAATAATTTTAATCTCTTGCAACAGGGGGATGCATCCTATTTTTCACTACCGAGAATTAGAGCCATTCAATATTTTCCAGTAAGGGACAAGTTAGTAGACAAAAATGATCTTTGATTCAAATTGAGAAAATAATTGATGTAAAGAAGCTTGATTTCATCTGACCACCCCATGGGCAGGATTTAAACATCAATTTGCCTCAAATCAGTTAGTTATCCAGAAAATAATTAATCAGGTACAATATGTTTCCATTACCCTTTGCTAGAACTCAATTCTTTACCTCTTTTTGCACTTTAACTTTTTATGAAACCTGATTTGTAGAGTGAGATAGTAGTGTTTGATTTTTTTAAAGGATCCCATTATTAATGAATCAGTAACAATTAAAGTAATGATAGTTAATACCAAAAAGAACAGAAACAGAAATTTAGGTTTTAAGTTAGGAAGGAGTACTCATTTTTTTAAGGTAGTTATTCAAATAATCCAGAATATGCATTTATTATTATTGCATTATCAAAATTAAATTATTCTAATGAATTCTCAGACATTAAAATTATATCTGCATCTTGTTCAATGACATCTATTTGATAAGCACTGGCCTAATGCATTATGTATCTCAGATACATCTGCATTCTAAGGTGAAATTTTTTAAATGAAAAAGATTTTAAGACTCAAAGAATTTAGTCTCAAAGGTTGACTAACAGACAGATGGTGAGAAAAATATTTGAGGCGGACAAGGTCTCATCCTGGAGGCAGCCATTGACTGCATTTTCTTCCCTTAAGACATGCTCTGAAAATACATATCTCCATACCTAAGAGTTCTTATCATAATAGACAAAGCTCTTGAAGAAAAATATACTATATAGTGCCCCATTATTAAAACTTCACATAATATTAATTGGATAGCATTACCAAGAAGGCAATCTTTCACACATGTCTGTTCAAAAGGCATAAATTCCATTTTCTTTTTAAAGTAATCTGGTTACTATGGCTTTACAGAGGGATTCCAAAATTCATGTCCAAATAAGAGAAGTATGATTGCCACCTGAAAGTATAACTTAAAAAAAAATCAATGCACAATAGATTAAAACACATGTGAAGTTCTAGATGTTTTCCCTGCAATCAGCAAAATTTGAGTAAAGAGATAACTGAAAAGTGAATTGTCAGAAAGTTAAGCACTTATAAGCTAAGGTAAAAATAAATAAAAACAAATGACATTGACACTGCCCCTCCCCTCAAAATTGTCTGTGCCCAAGGACTTGACTTGATCCATCAGTGTTTCATGTACATATTTCAGATATGGATATCCATGCTAATTTACCAGATGCCTCATTAAAATTACTAATTCTTTCTGTTCCAACAACTCAGTAATCACCAGCAATTTTGTGACTATAATATAGCTTTTTTAGACACTTGTCTACAAAGGATGAAAATATTGGCCATAGGATATGACTTCAAGATCTTGGACAGTGTACTTACTATTATCAATGAAATTGATTGATATTCTGGTTTTACATATTAATGTCAATGAATTTAGTTAACATGAATCCATCACGAGAAAAAGAGTCATTCTCATTATTTCCTAAAACCAGGTTTCTGAACCTACAAGACTAAGTGTTAGATTAAGGAGTACATTGAATTTATCAAAGCAGAAGTATCTTGAGGTGTCCCCTAAATAATATGCTCTGGTGGCTTATCTCTGTGCACTTCCTTAAAATTCTGAATTGTACAGGATGAATGTGAGAAGACAGGTAGGAAGAGAGAGTGCAGGCCATATATTCTGAGACTAGGAATAATATTAACAAGGCTGGAGGTGTGAAAGAGGGGAACAGGAGAAGGAAGATCCTGAGGTAAGTTTTGATGGGGTGGAAGGAAAATAGACTTTGAGTGACCTTCGCTATTGCTCACATGCTCTGATTCTAACCTCTTAGCTATAAAATAAAAATACTAATGCCTAATTCATAGAGTTGTTTGGACTTTGTTTTTTGTTTTGTTTTTGAAGGGGGATGGTTGGAGAAGTAAATGAAATAGTAAATATAAATCTCAAAGCCTGACATAGGTGGTTAATACATAATTTACTTCTTCCCCTTATCATAATTTTAGTCACATGTATTCATATTACAAATCAGGCATCTATAGTCTCCATACAGTCCTTTTCTGCCAAAGTGCTTTTTTTCTCATGATATTTTCCTTCCACCATGAATGGAAGAAAACAAAAACAGACACAGCAATTTGTTTTCAGGAGTTGGACCCTTCTTTTATTATTAATGAGTGTTTCATAGAATTGAAAAACCTCTGAAATATTTTGGTCCAACCTGTCACTCAGCTTGATCATCAGGCTTGATCCCGTGATAGCTGGCTCACTAATTTGCAACTGATTTTTTAAGTACTCAGCTGGGAAAGAGCACAGATTCACCCCAGACGATGTTGGAAATCCAATCATTTAAAAAGGGACATATCAACCCAGAGATCCTATTCTTAAAGCAAACTCCTACACAGCCCTCATCCAGTTTTCCCAGAGACTCCAAGGAACACAAACATTGTGAGAGGTACGAAAGGTTTTTGTCCTTGCAATAATCTTTGGTGTCATCAGTCTTTTTCTATACAGAAAAATAAAGGTATACTTTAATTCAATATCACTTAATTTTGGACATGTGTTTTGCAGTTTTAGCTGTGTTTATGATAGATCATTTTATTGATATTACATCTTGTTTCTATTACACTGTATCAATTTCACATATAATGTAAGTGGTATAAGAAGTCACAAACTATTTTTTCAAGAGGAAAGTGTCAAATAAGAGCAGTAAGTGTATGATGACTGTACTGTATAGAGCCCAAGTAACTGTAGGAAATCAGTTTTAAAGTTGTAATTTAATTTAAGTCACAGTATAATGACTCCAGCCAGAGGAAATTTAAAAAACAGGTTGTGGCAACAGTGAATACGAATTCAATACAAATAGTGACTACGACAGCCTCCTAAAATTCCTACAAAGAACTATGAGTCAAGTCTTAATGGAATTTCTATATTAAGGTCCCAGTTATGAAACCATGCCATGTCTCCACATAGCAGGGGGAACTATCACTTCCGTGGCATAGTTGGGGAAAGTGATGCTTTATTTTATAATAATGATTAGTTCGGTGGACTGCCTACTATGTGCCCAGCACTCATCTAAGCTCTTTAATACATCAACTCATGTGACCCATAACAGCCAATGAGGCAGATACTATTATTATCCCTATTTTACTGTTAGAGGTATAAAGACATAGAATACTGAGTGTTCATGCCCAAATATATTCAACTTGTAAATAGCGAAGGTGAAACTTAAATCTAGAACAAGTTGACTTTAAAGCTGAATTCCTAATCAAGTTACTATATTGCTTTTCTTATAAGTATAAGCAGTCTGGCTATCACATCACGTATATGTTTCTGGGTGGGAGGAGGGAGAAACGTGCTTTCTGTCAAATCACATGGTGAAAATAGCACTGGCTCTGGGGAAACACTGGGTTGGAGATGCACTCAAACACATCTAAAATATGCTTGGCATTGTCATCCAGCATCACAATTAACTCTTTGCAATTTGAACTCTGGCACTTACACATTTTCCTCTGAGGTGTACTTCTTAGAGGGCATTTGCTTCTAATAGAGACGTGTTCATCAAAATAAAAATAAAAAATCTTACCCAGACTGCAGCCTGCTCTGTGAATCCACTATTTTACTGAGGGAGGAAATGTTAGCTGATCCCCTTCCCTTGCACTTGCACTTCACTGCAGCTGACACTGTGGAGCGCTGTCATGGCTCACCATAAAAGAAGGCACATTTGTAGCCTTTCAGATCTTTTCATAAAGAGTGTATACATTGCTAAGGCATTTCTTAAATTATGAAAGAACTCACCCTATGATTACTTAAAAAAGGTAATACCCTGAGAAAAATCCTATGTAAATCAACACCTCTTTCATATTATTATAATATTAATCCCCTATTTATCCATCACCTAAGAAGTATTCAGGGCCAAAGACACATAGATCATGGAAAAATTGACACAGTTGTGACTGACTGTGATTAATCCATTATTCTACATGCAAAAATAGTCAAATTACTAGAATACAGTGATGTTTAATTCACAATTAAACTATCCTGAACATAATTTTGTTTCAACAAATATTTACTGAACATCTACCATGTGTGAGGAACTGTACTGAGGGTGGGGATATGGTGGACCACAAGGTGATCTGCCTCCCATCACAGAGACCAGAATCCCTTAATTTTTTAAAGAAAGAATGTGCAAATCCTGCTATAACCCTGCTATCATGATTATACCAGATTATACATGATTATACGAATCTCTCACTGCACACATCTACATATATCTATCTAACGACACAGAAAACGGATTAGCTTAATTCACGTATGCATTCCTCAACCCACTGAATTTTTTTATATTAAAGTGAAACAACTCATCCATCTGACATAATATGCAAACATGGTATTCTGAGTGATTTATTTGCCCTATAAACTGAAACACATGCCAACTTTGGAAATCCTATTTTGAACAGAAAATAATACTCCTAAGATGTGGTAATATACAACTCTGTTTTCTTAAATAAAATGCTCTGCCCAAAATGTAACCCTAATTATATCAAATTGAGGAATTTAAATCTATCAATGCCATTTGTACCCTCCTTACTACCCAAAGCTCTATAAGCTGACTTCAGAGATTGGGCACACTGGTTCTAGTAGTGTATGACATAGCTGCCACTTGGAATGGTGAACTTACCACCCAGGCAAGTTCAGGTCCATCAACACATTGATGCCAATATGCATTAGATATGCTCAAGGATGTAGTGGGTCAATAGCCCATGAAGTCAAAGGAAGAGAGAGCAGAAATAGGTGGGAAGAGCTTTCAGGAAGTGACACAGTTCTAACACCTCTGAAAGGAGAGACAGAAGGAAGGATTGAGTGGGAAGAGCACAGTACTGAGAAAGTTTCAGACAGACTGAAGGAGAGTCTGTCTATCCGAAGAGTTCAAAATTGGAGGGCAATGGCCCCACTGTAGTACCTCTGCCATGCCAGCCACTGGCTGGTAGCAGCCTGGGTGAACAATGGCCTCAGCATGCAGGCTGCCAGTCACCTAGGCTCCCCACAGCAGGCTCCTTTGAGCAATGTACCTCATTCACCTTATACCAACTAAAATTTTGGAAGAATTGACTACTCCTTCCTGGGGAACCAACACTTGAAAAAGTATGTCTAGTTCCACTTTAGGAAGGTAGCAGGAGCTGCATTAGTTGAAGTTTTGGTGACTCTATCCATTGACAGAGGAAATGTAGACAGCTCTCCTGTGTTTCCAAAAGTAAGGTAAGTCATCTTGTGAGGCATCCAGGTGACACTACTACCAGTTGTAATTTGAAGGTGTCACTGCTCTCACAACCTTAACTATCACAATGACTTAATTCATTAATCAGAATAAAGTCATGTGTTGTCACCATTACATTCTTATGGTCTAGGTATGAAGAAAAGTGAAGAGCCCTAGTTAATTTTGCTCAGTGGATAGTGTGTCGGCCTGCAGACTGAAGGGTCCCATGTTCAATTCCAGTCAAGGGAAGGGAGCTCTTTCAAGGAAAAGAAGTAAAGTTCCAAGTGGTACCCCATATTGCTATTTGGTGGGTTTTCAAACACTTTGCTTAAGATACTTGATTTCATATTGCTTCAAATACTATGGTGGCATATTATTGCTATTCTTTGTTTCTTTCTCTTTTGCATAAATAGATTTAAAAATTTTGGCTTTAATTATTTACATTATGTCTTGTTGCTCTCTCATGTGCAGTGAAGCAACATGACATAATTTGTCAAGAAATGAGAATCACAGAAAGGGTCAAGTACCACAGATGTTCCAGAGAGAGCTTTTGGCCAGCACATCGCATAGCTGTTATTTGGCACTTTTTATGTGCTAAACAGTTGACTAACATTACTGCTGAATCTTCAGAAAATGTCTTTCAGGGCAAGTAAGTTAGACGTTCTTCACTTGTAGAAGGAGATAAAAAGGTTAAATGACATACTTCCAAACAGAAGGAGGAATCAACCGCAAAGCTAGGGAAAGCTTACATGTATCTTAATCTTAATTATATGTTCAGTATTTTGGGAAGAAATTAAATATTATTAATTGATGCCTGTGAAGTGGTTGAAAATCGGGGAGGGATTTGAAAGAGTGAAAAGGAGGATGCTATGGAAAGAGACCTCCCTACATTTAGTGGCAACTGTTTGCCAGGCCTTGTGCTGTCTGGCCTCATTTCTTATTAGCCAACCCTAAGCTCTTCCAGGTAAAAGTAGAATAGAATGTTACCAGCATGACAAAAATAGATGATACTCTGCTTATTATTCAAGATGAAAAGGAAAAATCACTTTACTGACAGAGCAGTAGTAGCTCCATGGATGCTTTGAAAGTAGAGCTATGAAGAAATTTTATTACTGCACTGAGAAAACTGGAGTGTAATAAAGGCACATGTAAAAGAGTGCAGAAAATCTGACATCAGAATCTGTCCATGCTGAAATACAGAGAAAAGCCTACTTTTTCTTCCTGCATGCTCAGTGCATTGCTATAACTATAGTGTGTCCTAGAATTACCTGGGATGCTTATTAAATATGTTTATACCATTGCTATACCCAGAGGTTCTGCTGTGGTAGGTCAGGTCTGGGTGTAATAGATATTCCCTAGAAGAGTTCTGTGTAGGTCAAAGTGCTAGGTTGCTGTCTACCTCAATGCCAGGCACCCAGCCCTGCCTGGGTGATGCCTGCCCTCCTTCTTCCCAGCAGCCACTTCCTCTATGAGTGTATCAGGGTGGATGGGTTCCAAGCCTCACCTATAATGACTTTAGAAACTTGTGGAAGTTACATCCATTGCAAAGCATTTCCTGAGTTCCCCTAAGCTAAATGAGCTCCTTCGTGTTTCCAAAGCTCTTTATTTAATACTTTTATTATAGCATTTATCAAATTATATTGTAATTGTCTTCTTATGTGAGTCATCCCTTTATCAAAACGTGAGCAGGTTGAATACGGCTTGTTCATTCTTGTGTCTCTGGCACCTAACACACTTCTTGGCACAGAGCAGGTACTGAAAATGAATTTTTTTGCATGAGAGTATAAAAGAGCAATGAAATTATAACATACTGAATCTTGCTTAGCGCTTCAGGTCACTTGGGCACCTAGCCAATCAGCAGCTATATGGTTTAGCTAGATGAAAGGGTGTCTTAGACGTCTCTGAAAATATCATAGCCTGGGTGCTTAAACAACAGAAATTTACTCTTCATAGTTCTGGAAGCTGGGAAGTCTAATATCAAGGTGCCAAAAGGTAAATTTAATTGGGAGGCTTCTGCTCTTGGTTTCTAGGCTGCTGCCATCTCACTGTGTGCTTGTGTGACCTCTTTTTAGGGTGTGCTCAGAGAGAAAGCAAGTTCTCTGGTGTCGCTTGTCATAAGGATTCTCCTCCCATCATTGGGGCCCCATGTAAGGTCTTAAGACCTCGTGTAACCCTAATTACTCCCCAAGTATCCCATCTCAAAATGCCAACACATAGGCTTTAGGGTTTCAACATATAAGTTATAGGAGGACACAAACATTCCAAAGATACTAGAATGGTTGTCCGAAGCTTGCCTTCTAGCTCCAGGACCTTCCTTAGTATTACAACACATGGACTTCAGATTCTGCATCTGTAAAATGAGGAGTTACTTTCCCTATCATAGTTATAGAGGAAATACACTGAAAGGCTCTGGAAATGGTAAAGCACTAATACACATTATGGTTAGTATAAGGTACTCTAATTTTGAGGTGGCTACAATCTGCAAAAAACTCCTAAATTGCTAGCAATACCACACAGAAACTCAGCATGACTGGGGATCACTACAGCTTGCATTTTCTCTCTTTGGCTGCTGATAAGTATTTGCCGTGGTGTACTTTTTATTTATTTGTTTGAATAATTTGATAAACATAATTTACTCTGCACAAATAATGGTCATCAGCTTTGTAGGCAAACTCTGTAATGAGAATGCTGAGGGAAATTTTGTACATTGCAATAGCTTTTACTTCTATTAGTTGACAGTAACAAGACATGGTTTTTTCCTGATAGTGAGGCTTATACTGAACTAAAACCCATCTATTACTCTTTTTGCTTTTTGCAAGAAAATTTATACCAAAGTGTCATCCTCAGTGTCATCCCCTCAGGGGATGACAAAGAGGACATATATCCATGGATGATGGCAAGAGGAGGAGGAGGGGGAAGAACTGGCTCCTGGTAACTCCACATTAGCCTATGAGTTGGGTAAGCAACTCATCACCTTGGAAAACACAGAGGAGGGGATGGAAGATATACCAAGTCCTAAAGCTGCCAGGAGGACAACTACAGCAGCCATCATCTCTGGAAGTCTTGGTGGAGTGGAAGGGACAAGGAAGAAAAAGAGGTCAACTTGAGGTGCTTACAGCAATGGCACTGTAAGAAAATCTTAGGTATTTATAACTTAGAAGATATGGTGGCCTCTTCCTTGAAATGTTTAGGAACTTTTTCTCTTGCTTTCTCCTGACTTCTCTCACGTATTGCTTGCTTTCTTGCAAGCTTGTATTTTTTTCCTTTGAACACTGTCTGTGCATAAAGAAAAAAAATGATGCTTTTCATTAAAATATCTATAATTTTGTCATCTCAGCACACAGTACATCCAGTCAACCCAGATCTGAAATTGTTCATTCGTGATGGTAACACTCTGAACTGAAAGTGGTACAGGGCGAACGAGTACAATGAGGACTCCTGCATCTACAGAATGAAGACAACTTTGACCACTGACCCACAGGCCTAGCCACCAAAAGTGCCACATACACAGATGGAAACAAATGCCCCCTAGAGACTTTTTGTGGACCACTTAATTTGCTATTATTTTACCCAAAGTTTCTTCTCTTTTTTTTCATCTGTAAATAGTGGTGAAGTGTGACTAATTCTATGTCGAGAGGACCCCATCAGTCAGAGCACAGGTCCAGAATGTGGGTATGGCATTGGCTCTGGAAAATGAGCTTGCTGTGGTCTAGCATGAGCTAATGCTACCTATATCATTCAAAATGACCGGCTCAGTCATGGATGTGGTGGCTCCAATTAACCTGTTCCATAAATACATTTTAGTGAAGTCAGACCAAAGAAATTAATGGATTTCAATTTGGAAATATTACTTGAAATTGACTGGCTCTGGGATAGATTAGAAATGCGGCAATTGACCACACGCACAAAGTCATGAACTAATTATTGAACTGGCAATGTAATAAATGAGAAACTATTCCTACCTTCCATTCCATCATCTATTGAAAAGCACAGCAGAGGCATAATAGGCTTGGTGTGTATTGAAAAAAAGGAGAAGCAATGTCATGATACATACATTTTGCAAAAAACTTATGTGCATTATAACCCCATAATTATTCCAAGGTAGAACTGACCTGGAAACCATATCTAGATTACTCTTAGTTACCATGTTTTGAAATTTGTTTCATAATGAACACCGAATATTTAAGAAGTATGAAAACTGAAATTCAGTTTACTACTGTTCTGTTCATATAAGCAGGGGATGATTAGTAATGATTGAATGAAACTGTATCTGAAGAACTTAAGCCCTGTCTGGGTGGCTTAGTTGTTTGGAGCGTCGCCCGGTATACCAAAAGGTTTCGGGTTTGGTCCCCAGTTGGGGTGCCTACAGGAGGCAGCTGATCAATGTTCCTCTCTCACATCAATGTCTTTCTCTCTCTCTTGCTCTCTCTCTACCTCCTCTCTCTCTAAAACTCAATAAAAACATATCCTTGGTTGAGGATTTTTTTTAATTCAAGAAATATCAATATTTATGGCATCTAACAACCAACTGTACTTGTGCACAGTTCTTAATGAACTATACAGTAAATTAAATATTTCAGCAGATTCAGTCACAGAGTCCAAAATCAAGTAAAAGCATACTTCATAGAGCCCAGTGTTAATCTACAAAGGAGATTGTTTCTAATCCTTTTATGCTAATCCATAAAAAAAGAGCAACTGGTATTTGTTTAACAGATTATCTGATCACAATGAGGGTCACCCCTACCAGATTTCTACAAGCCCTCTGTGTGCTACCCTCAAAGGGACTCCTTCCGATTTCCACTTGGCAGAAATAGTCATAAATAAGGCAATTACTCTTATCTGATTTTAACTTAACTTTATAAACTCAATTTTTCCTTTCAGATCTTAAAATAATTGCTGTATTGAACTCCATCTGACTGAGAATTGTTGGGAAGGTCATGGAATGTCTGGGCTTGATAGCCAACTCCTGTTACTTCAAAACAATTCACTTTGCTATTTACTAATCAGAACTGGAACAACTATAAACTTTTCAAAGTTTTGAACCCATAAGTTATGAAGGATATTAAAGTATAAAAGTGCTTCACAGTGCCCCCAATGGCTAGAAATTTCAATTTAGCAGATTGAAGATCCCTAGAATTAAGAAATGTACAAAGAAATTAAATCAATCTGCCTTGCATATTCCCCTGAATTTTTGCAGTTTCTGATGTGATGTAATTATTGATAAAATAAATTAAAAACACTTGAATTAAATCAAATCACTCCCACTGCATAAAGCAATGGGAAAATAACTGAAAAGTCAAAGAATAAAGGCACCATGTACCTGCAAGTCATTATTAAGGAAAAAAGATCATTTCACCTTAATAAATACCTCTTAAATAGTTTAAAAGGCAAATAGAAATTCTAAGTGCAAAAATAAAAAAAAAAAAATACATGCCGATATTTTAAACTATCTTTCTATCTTGGTTGAACTATGTCCCCCCCAAAAATATATGTTGATGTCCTAATCCCATTTTATCAGAATGTTACCTTATTTATGGAAGTAATCAAGTTAAAATGAGGTGATTAGGGTGGGTCAAAATACAATATGACTGGTGGCCTTACCAAAAGGGGAAATTTGGGCACAGAAGTAGACATCCACAGAGAAGAGACTAGGGACACAGAGAGAATATCATGTGAAGACAGGATTGGAGTGATGCATTGACCAGCTAAGGAATGCCAATGATTGCCATTAAACCACCAGAAGCTAGAAAGAGGCAGGGAAGGTTCCCCCTCCAGGTTTCAGAGGGAACATAGCTCTGCTGACCCTGATTTCGGACTTGTAGTCTGTCTCCAGAACCACCAGACTATAAAAATCTGTGTTCTAAACTCCCAGTCTATAGTAATTCGTTAAAGCAGGCCTAAGAAACTCATACACTTTCCATTAAAAAGCTAGTATCATTGATGTCACGATTTCCTATAAAAAATTTTGTGTTTTTAGGAAATCATATTACACTATTTCCCTAATACAATATGGTAAGGTGGATTCAGGGGAAAAAAGAAGGAGGAATGTCACAACACCTTAAAATCATATGTAAACTATAAATTAATTATATATTTAAGTACAACCATAGGATGCTGAAGATACACAAGTCTTGAAACAAAGCTATCATATTTAAAAGCTTAGACAGATCCAAATTATAAAATTGTGTTACCTAGTTATGAAAAGGATTTTAAACCTTAAAGCTTTCACAAGTCCAAGTTGCCAAAAAAGATTAAGACTTAGGTCACCTATAGGTAGAGAGACTACAATTTTTTAAAGAAAAATATCTTTTAGAATCATATCACAGATATTTTAAAAAACAGGAAAGTCTAATGAATACATATGTGTATAAAATGTCCTAAAGAGACCTAACAAAACTGCCTGCATGATCTTTATCACTTTTAATAAACAACTACAAACACAGAGGAGGGGAATTGCCCATTCGTTTCTATGAAAATAAATTTTGCATGTTAGCATAACCCTCCTCCCACTTCCTTACAATTTTCATATTTGTAATAATTGCAAGGCTGTTCAAGGAGTCAGCTTGCATGCCAAATGATGAAAACAAAGCTGGTGGGAACAATCATATAAGGATTTAATTCAGGCTATCACAAGTCAAGGTCACGCTTGATCCTGGCTCCCAGAGGTGCTAATAGGCAACTTTCAATGGATTCAAATTATGGGCCAGATCATTAAACGAACTGACTGACTCATTCATTCTTGCTATTAATAAAGAACTCATCTTGGAGATTTTCCGCACGGCTGTATGGATAACCTGAATTTATGTGGACCTCAGCAGTTCAAAGCCTGAATTCATTTTCTTGAAACAAGCAGAATCTGAAGTTTATTAGCATGGAAAAGAGTTCTCTTTTCATTAGATTATTCTGAAGTGCTGTCCATTACATAATATGCCATGCATGTGGAACCTTTAGAATAAAAATTGTGATTGCCACTCAGTGGGGGAGTATTTCTAGGATGTGACAGATTTTATAACTGTGAAGAAGGAAATGTCTGCCTGTCTGGGTCTCTTAGACTTTCAAACATGCTCTTTAAATTAAAATTATAGCACATAGAAAACTTCATTACCTGTTTTACTTGCAGATAATTGTTTCTCCTCTTTGAATATGTGCCCTTTTCAGAAGTGTCCTTAACTAAACAGACCTAAAGAAGTGGTAAGAGGGATTCCTTTCCTTTCCTGTTTGATGCCCCAAGGCAATTACCTGCAGTATTATAAATTAGGAAAAAGAAACATGATCTACATTTTAATTAATCTTAATTTTTTATAGTTTTAATAAATACAAAGGAGTGATTAAGTGATTTAAAGTTTCTCCCTTCCAAAATATATTTAGGAGACACTACTATAGTCAATGGCAATAAAATGAAAATGCTAAGTTTCAAATAAATGATAGAAGATCAGTTTATTGGCCTTAACTTTGTTTGAAAATTGAATAATTCCTCAAGGGTTCATGGTCTTTTTTTCACACTCTCATTTACTCATTTTTAATCCATTTGTTAAGCAACTATTCTTCTAAGTATTAGTCATGTCTCAGACAATGGGAGTGTAAAGAAAATTATCTTCCATCCTCAAATAATTCACTCTTTAATGATACAAAAATATAGAAAAATAATTTAATAACTGAGGTAAATGCTAGGAAGGACATACAAAAGTACACATTGGTGGTATCAAAGAGTGGGTCTGAGAGTCTCAGTGAGAACATGGCAAGAGAAAAGCATGCACACAATAGGACATAGTTGGTCAACATCTTGAATGACAAGTAGGATTTCAAAAGGTAGGCAAAAGTAGGGAGAGACACTTTCTTAAAAATGAAACATCACAATATACAGAATAGAACTTCCAATAGCTTAACATGCTTGAAACATAGTTGCAAGTAGTATATTGTGGTGAGAGAATGATTAGCAACAGGGACAGAGGAAATAGGTGAAGTCATGGTAGAATGCATGCAGAAGGCAGTGGACCTCCTCCCATTGGCAATATGATGTCATCAAAGGGTTTTATCAGAACTTGCCTAATATAATTTCATTATTAAAAGACAACTCTGTAAGTTTATATAGAGTTAGTGGACTGAGTATGTCCACTTCTTGCCTGAACACCCATAAATTACTTAAAAAGTTACTTATGATAAATAAATTCATAAGATAAAAACAAAATAAAAACAAGCAAACAAAAAAGTGGCACGAGTAAACCAGAAATGCAAGAACAGGGCTAGAAGGGGAAACATGAAGATCACTGTGTGAAGGTAGGTGCATTCATTTGCTAGGACAGCCATAACTGAACACCACAGGGTTAGGGGCTTAAACAACAGAATTTATTTTCTCACAATTCTGGAGACTGGAAGCCAAGATCAAGGTGTCAGCAGGTTTGGTTCCTCCTGAGGCCTCTCTCCTTGGCTTGCAGATGACTGCCTTCTAGTTGTGTCCTGAAATGACCTTTTTCCTATGTGCATGTCCTTGGTGTCTCTCCCTTTTCTTATAAGAACACCAGTCATATTGAATTAGGCTCTACTTTTATTACTTCATTTAACCTTCAATTACCTCTCTAAATATTTTAAAATATTTGGGGTTAGTACTTCAACATATAAATATAGGGGGAAACCATTTAGTTTAAGAATCCCAAGAATAAGTACACATTTCTCAAAATCTTCTAGAAAAACAGAAAAAGAATAATCAGATTTCATTGGATTTAGAGATACCAGATAAAATACAGGATGCCCAGTTAATCTATAAACTTCAGGTAAACAATGGATAGATTTTTAGTATGTCTTCAATTGGATATTGCATGGGACATACTTATAAAAAATATTTGTTGTTTATCTGAAATTCACATTTAACTGAGTGTCCTATAATATTTAATTACTAATCCAGTAACCTCAATTAGATTCTTCATCCACAAAGTAACACTGAATTTATATTACTAACGTTCTAAATATGAAATTTTATGTCCAGCCAAATTATCATTCAAAAAGGCAAATCCTATAAAATTCTCCAAAAGGAATTACTAGAGGATTTTTGTAGCAAAAGAGTTAAATATAAATATTAGTAATTTAAAAATAATAATATAAAGTTAAATTTAAAAATCCATCAATTTGGGAGGTAGAGTTTGGGTGGGAAATATAGAACAAAATGAGTTGCTAAGTTACTGCCTTATTGATAGGGAGGACATAAAGGAGTGTACATATTAATAGAAAATATATAAATATATTTAAAAATAAAATGTAATTTTGCAAAAATATTAGATTATAACTACTGCTCTCTCCCACTTATAAGTCACATTGGCTTCCTTTCTGTTCCTCATATGTTCACACAACCTGCAGAGCAGGGCTTAGCCCTTGCTTTTCTGTTGACCTGTAATGTTCTCCCAGGTAGCTTCATTCTTTCACCTCCTTTGGGTCTTTCATAACTTATCATCTCCTCAGTGGATCTTCCTAACAACCTAAAGTAAAATTACAACACCCACTGGCACTTCCTATCTTCCCCTTTCCCAAATGTAGATCTTCCCATATTACTTATTATCAGTTAGCATAGTGTGTAGTATATAATCTAAGCTTCATGAGGGCTGGCACAGAGTAAGCACTGGGTAAGTATTTGTTTAATTGAGTTGTTGATATAAATCAATAGAATTTAATAAATCACTACATTGGAATATAGTGCTTACAAGGTTGGAAATAATGAGGGGGAAAAAGGAAGAGTCAAAAATAACTGGCTAGGTAACTAGATATTTTTAAGGGAACCAGGTAATGGAAGAAGAGAATAAATTCAGTCTTCAGGTAAAGATTTTGAATATGCAAATGGAGATGTAAGTCTACAATTAGTGAAAATGTGCTATGCTTGCCCAGCTGGTATGGATCAGTGGATGGAGTGTCATCCATGCACCAAGAGGTCACTGGTTCAATTCCTGGTCAGGGCACATGACCAGGTTGTGGGCTTGATACTCAGTAGGGGACATGCCCGAGACAGCCGATGGATGTTTCTCTTTCATCCATGTTTCTACCTCCTCTTCCTTTCTCTAAATATCAATAAAAGCATATTAAAAAAAAAAAAAGAAAATGTGCTATGCTAGAAGTTTAGATTTCAGTGTCAAATAAAAGTGACAAATTAAACACATGGTTGAAATAAGACTGCCAAATAAGTGTTTATAGACTAAAAAGGCCAAAGATAGGAACTCTTTACTAATCTGTATCAGTTTTGGTGGGGATAATCAAAGTTATCAAGAATGATCAGAGAGTCAGAGGACAATTAAAGACAGTAGTGCTATGGCAGACATTAGGGTGAAATTTCCAAAAGAAATTATTCTATTGGAGGCGATCACAAAATCAAGGAAAATGAAGAGTGAAATTAGGGTTGATTTTGAACATTAGATTGCTAGTAATTTTAATATGATTGGGAGATTGCTTGCAAATATGGCTCTGATCCTGTGCCTCTCACTGTATCAGCACCCTTTGCAACATGACTATCTCCTCTTCCCATCAAGACAGGGAGTCTGTTTCCTTACCCCCTGTTTCGGTTGGTCTGGGACTCCTGCTGGAAGCATCACTGTGGAGTCCCTACCCTAGGCCTGAAGAGGCCTCCATTTCCACTCATTCTTGTGGTATCCCGCAAACACACCACTGACAACAGATATATTCATGAGCCCAACTGAGACTAGAAGAATTATCCAGATATTTCATAGATTTGTGAACAATAGTAAATGCTTATTATTCAAAGCCACTGAATTCTGGGGTGGTTTGAACTAGGAATAGGGTTTAACATTAGGATTACAGTTAGGGCTACAGGTAGGGCTAGGGCTAGCAATATGCTATACTACACAGTTAAAGTAGGAATAGTTGCTCAATAGGAATGTAAGGGACTAATGGAATCTAGATTTGAAGAAGTAGAGACAGCAACTATAAAGTATCTTTGAAAAATTTCTGTGTGAAGCAAGGAGAAAAGCTACAAAGGAAGGGTTTATATTTAATCAATGAGTCTTGAACTAGTGGAGAATAAAAGGTTTGGGATAAAAGAAAAGGATAAAGAGATGAGTGATGAAGAAAGGGCTGGCAGGAATGAAACCTAGAACACAAATGAATCAATTAGCCTTGGAAAGCAAAAGGGGTTCCTCTTTTTCAGGACTAGAGAAATGAGGGTAAGAGCTGTAAAGGGAGAGACTTTAAGTGCAAACAAGTTTGTGGATAAATGGAAGGAGTTGAGAGAGTCATGTTGATAACCTTTATTTTTTCTGTGAAGTACGAGCCAAGTGGCAAAATCAACTTCTCTTCAAAATAGAGCCGTAATGGGATGGTGGGAATGGGATGGGCTTGCAAAGAGGGCTTAATGCAGAGCTTCTCAGCCTTGGCACTATTGACATTTTGGCCGAGATATTCCCTTTTTGCAAGAGGCTGTCCTAAACATTGTAAAATATTTAGCAGCATCCCTGGCCTCTACAAACTCCATACCAGTAGCACACCCCTGGGCCACTTGTGACAACTAAAATTGTCTTCAGACACTGCCAAATGTGCCCTGGAGATAAAATCACCCCCAGTGGAAAAATGGTTTAAGGGAATGAGAGAGTGAGCTCATTGAGAAAGGCTTTCAAATGTCTAGGGAGTCACAATCAGTTCCTAATTAATCAACTTAAATAAATTATGAATATACTAAGGGCCCAGTGCACAAATTCATGCACCTTGAAAGGAACTGTGGGCCGCAAGGCTGCGGTGGGCACAAGGGTGGGTCTTGGCCCATCCTACGTGCCCCCGCCTGTCCCCTCCTGTGGCAGCCCTTGGTCCCCTCTCTGCTGGCAGCCCCACTCCCACCGCCGCCACTCCCATGTGCTAATGGCACTGGCTACACTCACACCCACTGATGGCGTGGAGCAATTGGGGCCAGTGCCAGCAACAGGTGCAAGTGGTGGCTGCTGCCCCGATTGCCCCTCAGGAGCAGGGAGAGGTGGAGAAGCCCTCAGGTGATCGGGGCTGGCAGCCGCTCACACCCGCTGATGGCACTGAGCAATTGGGACTGGCGCTGGGTGCCAGCAGCAGGTGCCAGCAGCACTTCTGGTGCTGGTTGTGGGTGTGGTCAGCAGCTCCAGCACCGGCAGTGGGTGCGAGAGGGGTTGGCAGCAGATGCAAGCACCGGGCAGGACCACGGCATGTGGGAGCAAAGAATTTTCAGTAACTACCAGAGGCTCACCCTGATGACAGCGACTGATGCCCTGCCGTGGTCTGGCACCCCCATTCACCTGCTCCACCATCCCGCTGCAGCCGACACCCTCCATGTTTCGTGCATGCCCCCTAGTGGTCAGCGCACGTCATAGTGACTGGTTGTTCAGTTGTCCAGTTGTTCCGCTGTTCGGTCTATTTGCATATTAGGGTTTTATATATATAGACTAGAGGCCCGGTGCATGAAATTCATGCATGGGGCGGGGGGAGCCTTAGCCCAGCCTTCACCCTTTCCAATCTGGGACCTCTTGGGAGATGTCCCTGGGATTGGGCCTAAACCAGTAGTCAGACATCCCTCTCATAATCTGGGACCACTAGCTCCTAACTGCTCACCTGCCTGCCTGCCTGATCGCCCCTAACTGCCTCTGACTGCTGGCCTGGTCACCCCCAACTGCCCCCCTCTGCTGGCCTGGTCGCTCTTAACTGCCCCCCCCCACTGGCCTGGTCACCCCCAACTTCCCTCCCTGCCAGCCTGGTCGCCCCCAACTGCCCCCCTCCACCCCATGCTGGCCCGGTCGTCCCATGCAGCCTGCTGTTCAGTCATTTGGTCATCCCTCACTAAAGCCCCTGCCAGCCGGGTCACCCCATGCAGCCTGCTGTTTGGCTGTCCATCCAGTTGTTTCGGTTGTAACGGCCCCTGGCTTTTTATATATTAGGATTCTGCCACATTTTCAAAAATGCATACCTGATGTCACTTTAATATCTGGCATTAGTACTGTTTCTATGGTCCACAAAGATATCCTTACTAAACTTGCTCCTCTGTGCTCAAGGGCTAAATCTAAGTTCCTATGGAGAGAACCCTGTAGCAAATACTTGAAATAAAATTCAATCATCTCAAAAAATAAAAGGTAATTTTTTGTTTCCTTTTTAACCTGCTCTCTTCATTTTACCTGTCAGTTCCCTAACTTTTTGTTCTTTATATGTAATCTTGAATCAAGCTTTTGTATCTGAGGTTTCTTATTAAGACTTTTCTGCTCAACCCAAGAAAGTTTTCCAGAGCAGTAAAATCTGCTGTGATTTGTCAAAGGTATAACTGTAGCTTCTGGAGCCTTTCCAACAGCTTGCAGGTGACAGGTCTAAATAGTAAACAAGAGACAGAAGGTGATACCCACACTCATTGGTGTAAATGGTATCTTCATTCATAAAACCACTTTACTTTCCTATAATTACTCTGCAACTCACTCATGCAAGTGAGGCATCCAAAAAACAACTTTGGTTAGTGAATAAATGCAAATTAAATGACAGGGAAGGGGTAAGCATATGTGAGAGGAGGCATTCAGCATGCAAATTCCCTAGTCCATTTACAACCCCTGCCTTGGAATAAATTGTGCAGCAATAAAAGCTACTGTCTTCTCCTCCGTTCTGATTTTGAAAGCCTGGGTGGCAAAAGGGTGGGAGCTGGTTCCCAGCAGAATTACAGAGCTCAATAGTGTGTCAGAATCTCTCCTAAAGGAAGGCGAGCTATTGCATTATCTGTGTTAGGGAAAGTCTCCTTTGTTGATAGTGTCTTTTCAAAGAATTGGCATTTAACAAACATGTTAATTAACGCTCTAGACTACATGCTATAATGTTTGCTATACATTTTGTGTCAAGTTCTAGTGCATTTTTATGTTAATATTATTCTTCAGCATTACATTGCTCTTCATTATCAAATCAAAATGTTGAATCTGGGCACAGCATCTAAGTGAGAGAAAACCAGAGTTTTTGGGGTGTTGTTTTTTGGTTTTTTTCCTGCTTAACATTTGTTTGATTTTGATGGGGACAACTACTTAAAAAGTAAAAATTATTTATTTTACCACCTACAGCAAGTATGATCTCTGTTTGACTTTCTTTTAATGAATGAAAAGAAAAGAAAGAAGTAAAGAATACAAAATAGGATAAAATATATACTTGTTTCATTATTCTAGGGGGGCTATGAAACTCTTAGGTACATTCACAGTTTGCAATAACACACTGAGTTGAGATTCTAGTCAAGGAGCAATATTCATTTATCGTATATATGTGTTCTTCATTAAGCATAACACAGGCTCATACAATACAAGATTAAAATAAATTGAGGTCTTTCTCTTCCCTTCTTAATGCACTTCCTTATTCCATATACAAAGAACCTGCTTGAATATGAGAGATTTGACCTAAATTCCATTTTATCAAGGAGGTTGCCTGAAAATTACAATGTGAGAATAAAGGGAGGTGCATTTGATTTCCCAAAGTTCAAATCTGGGAAATATTAGCATAAGCACTTTGATGATCATGATAGTATAGTCTGGTGAATTAATCTCTAAAGCAGTCAGAATTCAGATCTTCTACAGCTTTATAGATCAGAATGACCTATTTTAATTAATTATTCTAGATGAAAAGAGACAGCTGCTTTACATAGAAGATTGGAGCTGTTATCTGCTTTGGGGCTAGGTTACCTTGAGTAAATTGCTCACAAAACCTGACTTCATATGTGATTTTCTGAGTGATCTTTAAATTGTGGGAAAACTACAGTATGTGCTCCTGCTAGGAAACAGCATAGCAACATGGAAAAGGTCACAATGCCTATACTTCAGCTCTGGCTTCTTTCCTTATTAGCTGCTTGATAATGGACAAGTTACTCAAACTCTTTGTGCCTCAGTTTTTCATCTATAAAACGTGGGAAATCACACTACACTAATAAACAATTCATGCAAACCTACTATTCCTAATGTAGCTATTATTATTGTTTATCTATTATTATTTATATTAGAGCATGAACACTT
Organism: Plecotus auritus; assembly: GCF_963455305.1. Classification (NCBI taxonomy): domain Eukaryota; kingdom Metazoa; phylum Chordata; class Mammalia; order Chiroptera; family Vespertilionidae; genus Plecotus; species Plecotus auritus. The sequence continues at coordinate 153,306,203 of NC_137774.1, read as the reverse complement.
ACAGATAGATTTCACAAGTTAAAATAGAGATTATCCTGTAGAAATTCAGCATTCTAATTCCTAAAGAAGCAATTATAATCCATCTCATTTCATTGCTTACCTAAGTGTTTCATTGATATGCTCATGTATATAAAAATTAAGTTAAATAACTAAAACATTAAGTAATAATTGTTAATACTTATTGATCACTGACCATGAACAATAAACTTGCAGTTTAATAACTTTTTCAGATATTATCTTATTTAATTTCACAATAACATATGGAATGGGTGCTCTTATTGTATTTCCATTTTACAGATAAGAAAACTGAGGAATAAGGAACGTGCCTAGAGCTAGACAATTGGTAGGTAGCAGAGGGCACATTCCACCTCAGGAGGTAGGAACTTGCTCTCTCACCTTTAATCAGTATCCTGGAGTCCAAGTCTCCCAGACCAAGAAATTTTACCTACTATTGGTGTTCTTGTTATTTATTACCCTTACATTTTTTTTTCCTTAATCATCACCCAAGGATATTTTTCATTGATTTTTAGAGAGAATTGTGAAAAGGAGGGAGAGAGAGAGAGATGATAGGTGATAGATTAGATAGAAAGATAGAAAGATGATGATGATAGATAGATGATAGATAGATGATGATGATAGATAGATAGATAGATAGACAGACAGACAGACAGACAGACAGACAGACAGACAGACAGACAGACAGATAGATAGATAGATAGATAGATAGATAGATAGATAGATAGATAAACATTGATGTGTGAGAGACACATCTACTGGGTGCCCCCACTCCAGCATGTGCCTTGACTAGGCAGGGAATCAAGCCTGCAACCAAGGTCCATGCCCTTGACCAGGAATCAAACCCATGACCCTTCGGGGCACCATGGGCAAATGTTCCAAACACTGAGCAAAACTGGCCAAAGTGATTACTCTTAAATTTTTAATCAACTGATTTGGCATGTGGTAGAGACCTAATTTTTTGTTGAGAATTGGATAAATAAGTGAATGAATGAATGATAATACATAAGAATTGAATCAAACAAAGAAGTACCTCTTGCTTCTTCACATCTGAGGGTTAAATAAAGAAATATTTTCATAGATATATTAATCATTAGTTTTTATTTGTCCCTAAAACCAAATATTTTTTCTACTATACATCATTTGTATACTGTATTGTGTGTTCAGCACCCCAAGTCAAGTCTTCATCCATCACCATTTACCCCTCTGCACCTTCCTTCATCTCTCTCCTCAGCAATCATCACACAGTTGTCAACGTCCATGAGTTTTTTTTTTCTTTTTTCTTCAATCCCTCCACTTCCCCCACCCACTCCCTCTCAACATCTGTCAGCCTGTTCTCTACCTATGAGTCTGTCACTGTTTTGCTTGTCAGTTCATTTTGTTCATTAGATTCCACATATGAGTGAAATCATGTTACTTGTCTTCCAGTTAATAATGGTGGTATCTTATAGTTAACTAGTGGCCCAGTGCACAAAATTCGTGCACAGAGGGGGGGTTCCCTCAGCCCAGCCTGCACCCTCTCCAATCGGACATCCCTCTCACAACCTGGGACCACTGGCTCCTAACCACTCACCTGTCTGCCTGCCTGATGATCACTAACTGCCTCTGCCTGCCTGCCTGATTGCCCCTAACCCCTCTGCCTGCCTACCTGATCACTCCTAACTGCCCTCCCCTGCCGGCCTGATCTCGCCCCCAACTGCTCTCCCCTGCCAGCCTGATCTCACCCCCAAATGCCCTCGCTTGCAGGCATGATCTCACCCCCAACTGCCCTCCCCTGCCAGCCTGATCTCACCCCCAAAGGCCCTCCCCTGCCAGCCTGATCTCCCCTAACTGCCTCTGCCTCGGCCCCCACCACCATGGCTTTGTCCAGAAGGAAGTCAGATGTCTGGAAGATGGCCAGTCAACCTGGTCTAATTAGCATATTACCCTTTTATTAGTATAGATAGATTATATAGGATAGGATTGCTTAAATGGGGTGGGGGGAGTCTTTTTCAGCAGCAGGAGATGCTCTTAGCAGTCAAAAATACATAATCCCTATATCTGGACTGATAACCAGCCATATGCACTATACTGCCAAACCAGTCATTAAAAAATTGAACTTCTTTCTTACACCTTACACCAAACAGCTGTTGCCCTTAAAACCCCTCCTCAGCCCCCACCTTAGGTTCTGCCTTCGCAGTTCACCTAGATTAGGTTCTGATTGGTCGATTTCTATGCCAGTCAGTGTCAAAAGCTCTGCCTCCTAGGCAGCCATTGGCTCCTCGCAGTTCAACCAGATTTGGTTCTGATTGGTTAGTTTCTATGCCAGTCAGCATCAAAAGCTCTGCCTCCTAGGCAGCCACTGGCTCTTTGCAGTTCACCCAGATTTGGTTCTGATTAGTCGGTTTCTATGCCAGTCAGCATCTCCGGGCCTATCTCTAGGCCTGATCAGAGAGGCGCGGCTGCTGGTGAGGCCTGGAGAGAAAGAGAGGCAAAGGCTGATCAACAGCTGCCATGAAAGCTGCAGATCAGACTCTGCTTCTCTCTCCAGGCCTCTCTCTGGGCCTGATCCACTGCGACCCAGCACTGACTGCAGGACTGACTTCCGGTGTTTGGTCGTCCATTTGGTCATTTTGGACGTTATGGACCCTGGCTCTTTATATATAGAGATAATGGTGGCACCATATTATAATGGCATCATTTTGCATGTTAATTGACTTCTATTCTTTTAAAAGCCACCACTGCCCTAGCTGATTTGGCTCAGTGGATAGAGCATCAGCTTGTGGACTGAAGGGTCTCGGGTTAATTCCCCCCAAGGGCACATGTCCAGGTTGCAGACTGGATCCCCAGTAGGGGGTGTGCAGGAGGCAGCCAATCAATGATTCCCTCTCATCACTGATGTTTCTATTTTCTATCTCTCTCTTCCTCTCCCGTTCTCTCTGAAATCAATAAAAATATATATTTTTTAAAAGCCACCACTAGTAAAATATTTCCCCAAACTTCCAGTACCAAAAATAGTTAAAGACTTACCTAAGGCAATAGACTAATATTTCTATGTGAGCACTGGAATTTAATAATTCCCTTGGATCATAAAAAAAAAAAAAAAAAAAAAAAAAAAAAAAAAAAAAACAAAAAAAAAAACGTATTCAAAACTAAAATTGTTACCAAGTCACAAAACATGGTTAAAAAAAATAAGTATGATGTCTAAGACTGTTGTTTTATATAGCACTTTCAGTCATCATTAGCCAAACTGTCTTCATACTTTCTGAAGCTAAACCATGTCTAATGGTATCCTCACTAATAGTAGAAAGACATTTGAATCAATTCATTTTTAAAGGATCATTGAGTGCCTTAGCTAGTTAAACCGGAAGCCAACAGTAATAAGGGAGAAGCATTACTTGCCTTCTCCTATGGTTTCTTCATTAGCAGTGGTAATAAGGACAATAGTTAGTTCATAACTACTACATTGTTAAGGCAATCCCTGGGTTACCCTTATGCACTCTTTTTAAATTTGGCTTCCGGTTTGGTCAGTTTATTTTGCAAGCCAATTGCCTCCCTGTCATTTCCAGCTCTCCAGGGTTTGCCTAACTTATGGAAATCAAGCTGCTTTCTTTCTGCTACATGCATCAGTGCTAACAACAGCCAAATAGCTGAACACAGAATTCGGTCTTCAATGCTTAGGCTATGTGAGCATTTGAAAAACATACATCTTTATCATTAAAGTCAGAATTCAGTCTCTTGGCTTAAAGGTTAATGGAAAACAATCATAACCACTTCTATCCTATACCAATGTATTTGTGTTTTAATACATGCACTTAGTTGCTTTGTTACTAAATATTTGTCCTCATGTCTTTTTGAAACCTTTTAGTGAGCCCTAAATATGATTGTTTTTCTTCTGTACCATAAAATCTGTCTTATATGCCTTTACACCCTACCCACATATCATTACACACAGAACCTTGATTACTGCTTCATACACTAATAAATGCTCATTAATTAGCAAGCTACTAAACAACATGATGTGTGGCTCATACACATGTGGATAATAAGAAACTTGCGTATAACTATCATTTTTTATGTTCAAATTTACCACTCCCGAACAATCACACCAGATAGTCCTATTCCTACAGTTCTTGAACAGGGAATTAGTTCCAGTTTCCATTGATTTAGTTTCCAGACTAAACACAACAGATTACAGGACTGCAAATTCTCCAATAGTTTCTTCCCTGTGGCAATTTTTGATATTTCCCTGAATCTAAGGCCTTTCCACATATATCTGAAGTAAAAGTTGCTATGAAAAATGAAACAGGAAGAAGAGGTAAGTTTTTTGAATAATTAGATAATAAAATGTAGTATTGTTTTTATATTTGAATGGTCCAAATTAGTTGCATACATTGATTTACTGTATTGATAACCAATATAAATGATTTGATTTCTTCATAAGGAATAAATACTGGGAAATAAAACAGTCTAATCCCTGCACTACTATAATTGATGTTAAAATTTTGGAATAGGTATTCTGCTTAAAACTTTTGAGCGATTATAGAAATTATTCTATAAATTTTAAGGGAAATCAAAATTGCTATCCAGAAAGCCCAGTGATTTTCCAATATGCTGCTATTTAAATGAAAAGAAGTAAATGTTATTTTGGCACTTGTTTTCATAAAGAAAGTTTTATAATGCTACTCTCCCCATTTAGAACATGAAATGATTTCAGACTTTACTAGGAGGCCATGTAAGGCACAGAATCTCCTGTATTTTTGAAGCAATTTAATTTCCTCCTGTCCTGATTCTATTACAGTAACATAAATTATAATGAAAATTTAATAAAGTGGACAGTGAAATGGATTTAACCTGTTCTCTTCAGGATAATAAGATTAACCAGATAATATGCAGATTTAAAAAATATTTTAACTGATAAGGTAAATTGAAAATCAAAAACATTTCTGAAACTACACAGCCAGATAATCAAGGAAAATGATTTGAAGATGAAAATAAAGGTTAACAAGCAATATAGTACTGATTACTCTCATTGTAAAATAATTAACCTTTGGAAAGGCTTTCTGTCAATGCAGTCTTTGTTAGTTGAGTCAGACACATTCCTGAAAAGCAAGTAATAGAAAGCAAATCTTGGTTGTATTCAGTCTCTAGGGAAATATGACTTGCCAATTTTTTCATCCCACTTTTCAAATCTGCAATTCCTCTATTTTTGGTTATTACTATTTCTATTGTTCTGCTGATTAAGGCAGCACATTAAAATCATCAAAATGAACATATAGCACCTCAGAGAATTTACAGACACATTAAGAGATAGTAATAGTAAGAGTTCTCCATTATATAACTACCTGAGAGTAGATTGTAAGTATGGAGAATATAGTGGGGAAAACTTTATGGTTCTTGAGAGGCTTTATCAAATCCTTGGATGTAAACTAACCAATATTGAAACTGATTTGTCTCTGGTTGTTAAGTTGATAGATTAGCACATTTTTTGAAAAGATGAGATGAACTTGATGAATAAAGTAGAATAAACTAGACAGAACACAAAACAATACAATACAATGAAAAATCACTCTTTGAAACAAATCTGGCATGAATTAATTATTCCAAAGCACTCAACTATTTTCTTACTTAATATAAAATTTTATTTTCATTAATGGATGTGCTAATCATTTTGCTTACTGTGGTTAAGATTAACTTGGGATTCAAATTAAAATATCACTTTTCAGTAATATCTTGAGCCAATTTTGAACAACATTATTATCTATAAATAAGCCAAAGTTATCTATGACTGTGTATCTCTTTTATGGAAAGGAAAGTGATGGCCAACTGTTGCTAAAAAACGGTTTGGCTCAGACCCCCAAATACATTGCTTTAGGTATTAAAGAATACAGAAGATGTGGGAACTGGAGGAATGATAGTTTCAATAGGAGGGGGTTTCAGATTCAGAGATTACATATAGTTTAACAAAATTAAGACACCATCAAAAGCTCTTGAAAACAATAAACCTGCCTTCTAAAAAGGTCACAACTTGGGAAACAGGGACATTCAAACCTTCAGGTAATTCATTGAGTGATTCTGAGTCTGGTTAGCTGTTAAAATGAGTAAAATTCAGTAGAGTATTTCTCCCTCCCTTATCTGCAGTTTCACTCTGAGGTTTCAGTTACGTGCAGTCAACCATGGTCCAAAAATATGAAATGGAAAGTTCCAGAAATAAACAATTCAGAAGTTTTAAATTGCATGGTTCTCAGCAGTGTGATGAAATCCCATGCTATCCCACTCCATCCTGCGTAGGATGTGAATCATCCCTTTGTCCGACATCTCCACCATATATGTTTTCTTCCTGTTAATCACTTAATAGTCGGTCTTGGTTATCAAAACAATTGTTGCAGTATCATAGTGTTCAAGTAACTCTTATTTTACCTAATAATGGCCCCAAAGCACAAGAATAGCTATGATGGCAATTTAGATATGCAAGGAGAATTGGTAAAGTGCTTCTTTAAGTGAAAAGGTACATATGTACAGGAAAAAATAGTGTATGTAAATAGGGTTCAGTACTATCTGCAGTTTCAGGCATCCCATCAGGGTCTTGGAACATATCCCTATGAATAAGGGGGAATTATACTGTATCATGAAACAAAAGTAAAAATACAGCTCAATTATTCCATTTCAAGTGAGCTGGTAAGTGCTCCATGGGAAAAGAAATTAGGAGGATATTTCTTTAGTGTTAAGCATTTAAAATTCCATGAAGGATATTTATTCAACTTGAATACAAAATAATAAAAACAGTTATAAAACACAAGTCACTGAGTACATCATTTTAGTCCTAAAGAAATTTAGAAATTAATATACTCAACTTATCTAAAATCAAATTGCTTGTATTGTATAGCTATTCTTTGATTGGTTGGTCAGACATATAGTAAAATAATCTCGTTTCTCCATTGTGCAATCCTCTATTTTCTCATTTCATGGTTTTCTAATAATGACTGTAATAAAAGAGATGAACAGGAAAAATCCTACATCATCTATATGTTTTCCAAACAATTCTCACAAATTAAAGTTTTTATTAGCACTGAAATTTCCTAAAATACGGAACTTAGAGTGAGCCAAATTCAGAAATAGAAAATATGTTTAGTAATTGACTATCTTGAATTTATTGCCTTCCAATGAATGCAAATTTTGAAATACAAATTTTTCTTCATTACAATAGATGTCAATTAAACAGGAGGTTAGCCCTGCTTTTATTCTTGATTTAGAGAGGAATAAGCACCAAGCCAAGAACATTCCTCCCAAGTAGACATCATTATAAGATACTAATTTATTTGTCATGCAGCACTGCTACATACAGCAAAACTGGCTGCACATCCCAGGAAGCGAGGTCCAGCCTGGACTCTCAGGTCAAGACAATTCTTCCTCTCACTTTCCCCACCTTTGCTGTTACACAGGGGTAGAATCTCTCTGAAGACTTAAAAATATTAATATGCTTCTTTCTATGTTGTTGTAAACACAAACGCACAAATAAGAATGTTCCAAAGCACCCTCTTTCACCCCACTCCATACACACTGAACCCCATATCACAGAAGGATATGGTAGCCTTGGCAGATTAAAGCAACAAGGTGTCTTTGACACTGAAAAGAGTTCTTTCTCAAACTGCTTTGAGTCAATAGCTCCCTAGAGATTAATAAAAGACAATGATGATAGATGATAGATAATACACACATGTATATTTATATGTGTGTATATGTGTATATATATGGAGATACAAATGTCTACCACTCAGAAGACCAGAACCCAGGGTACTATTTTCTAGGAGTCCTTGAAAATGGTCTTGTCAGTCGGATAAGATAGACATTTCAGCAGGAGGACAATGCAGACTTGGGATTTGTTCCCATCTTTCCCTGACAGTGGGCAGACAGAAGGGTCAAAGAGCATGCGATTTGCTTTACCACCAGTGATGTAGGAGAGCAGTGGATCCTGAGAACCGTATATTTTCCTTTTTGATGGACATCAGTGTCCTGCTTCTTTCTGAGAGGCACACTAGGCTGACACACAGTGTTTTATGTGAGCGATTCCATAGCAATTCTGCCTCGGGTATGAATCTGTTAGGTAACAATGGCTCTGGGATTCACTACAAAAGCACTGGCTTCAAAGACTCCTCAGCAGCCTTTTCCTCCAGAAGGAAATCACTTGCGATTTTTTTTTTTTTTTTTGTATATATACAGATAAGATACTTTAATAACATGCTACTGATGTTTGGAAGGAATTTCAACTTATGCAAAATGAAGGAAAGGAGAAAAGTAATGCTATAATGGTACTAATATAGGCCCACACTCCAAAAGCCTGTGGTGGCACTGTGCTTATTACAATGCTAGACCTTATTAGTTATCCCTCTAAAGGGCTTTAAAAATGGGCTTGGGAGGTTTGAACTAAACTGTGTGAACAGTTCATCAGTTTAGAATATATTGGTATATTTTTTGAGAGAAAAGATGAAACTAAAAGTGGAGATTTTCTTTATTGAGAGCAGTTTTATTGACCCTGTGGAAAGATTTTTACTTCTAGAGAAATGTAGGGTGTGACCTTTCATGTTTCAAGACACCCTGGCATAGCATGGGTCTTCCTGTTATCTTTTGCTTCTGTTTGCCCCCTAAAGGAAAGTCCCTCCTATTGAGAGCCAGATTAAGGGGGATTTGGGATGGAAGAGACAGGCAGGAATAAACTGGAACTAAAGCCCTTAATATCCACGAAGTGATTAAAATGCAGCCATGCCTGACAGGACCACACTGCTGCTATCAAACAGACATTGACAACTTCTTTGAACTCGACTCAATGGTAGATGAAGGAAAATAAAAACTTTTGAGTTTGGGCTGTCTCCAGAAAAACTTAGATTTCTGAACACACAGTAGGAGTGCTCACACGTTACCCAGAGCTAACAGCGATCCCACACTTCACTAGTCTTCTGCCAAATTGAGTTGAGGGCAGCATCCCAGGAAAGCAGCATGTTGCCCAGGTGTATAGGATGACTGGTTAGTTTATCGATTGGTGACGGTTCAGAACTTGGCAAATCAAAAACACTGCACCGCAGAGTACACACATTTTCAACCACTGCTGTTACTGTTCAAAAACACTGTTTCACAATGAGGTTGTTTCTTGAATAGTTTTCAAAGGAACTAATAGAGAGAGAAAAATTTTCTTTCATTTTACTTGTTGCCATTACACTAAAGAAACATCTGCCTTTATTGGGTTGAGGTTTTTCTTGGGGGGGGCAGAGGTCAGGAGAGGAACATCCATGCAAAATAAAAATACCACCGGTTATACTTCCTAAAAAGAAAAAAAAAAAAAAAAGGAACAAAAAAGAGAGGGAAGCAGAGGGAAGGAAGGGGGAGTGGGGAAGAAAGGACCAGTTTCTAGTTTGTTTTCTCTTTGCTAAATTGCTCAAAGGAACAAGCAACACCACCAGGCTCAAAACAGAACTAATAATTGCAACCAAATAGAATAATATTTATATTTTAAAAGATTTACATTTACAATGCAAATCTGTGTTAGCTGAGATTCCTCTCACAAGCTCCTATGAAGACCTACCTTTCAAAACCAGCAATAATCTTAGCAGTTTATTCAGCTGCTAAAGCATCAGTGACATGCTTGACAGGGCATCCTGGGGCTGTGGAGAAGCAGGAATGGGTGACATCTCAGTGGATGATGTGCAATGCCCTTGGAAGATCTAGACCGGTGAGAGCTAGACTGCAGAATGCTGTCACTAGCACAAAATCCAAAAAGTGCAAGCATATGTCACTTGTTATCCTAATTTGCTAACAATGAAAACATTTAAAAACCTGCCTAGGAGAAAGTTTATTTGCTTTCTCAAATGGCATGAATTTTGCATCACGGATGGTCTTTGGCCAATGCTTGTTGGCAAAGTCTATCATACATGAAACTAAAGAATAGAGAAATGATTGGTGGCCAAAGATTATGTTCATCATCACCAATGTACGTGGGGGGGGTCTTTTTGATCTTCAAGTTTCTAGTATCTATGATTTACAAATGTCAACCTAACACCTCAGAACCTCCAGTCTGAGAATCTGAGAACCATTGAAAAAGTTATTCAGAGGATTGAATTAAAATGTTCTCATTTTTCATGATCATATCAGGCATGAAATGAAATGACTATTATATCTGCTTTTAAAAAAAATAAATGTAATTTCCACAGGCCAGGAATTCAATTGCCACCACTCTCCCAAATACCAATGGAGGAATTGGTTAAGAATGTTTGTTTTAGGAAGAAAAATAATCCAAATAGAAAATGGGCACAGGACCTGAATAAGCACTTCTCCAAAGAGCACATAAAGATGGCCATTAGACATATGGAAAAATGTTCCATTTCACTAATCATCAGAGAGATGCAAATTAAAAACACAATGAGCCCTAGCCAGGTGGATAGAGTGTTGACTTGTGGACTGAAGGATCCCAGGTTCAATTCCAGTCAAGGGCACATGCCAGATTGTAGGCTCAATCCCCAGTAGGGGGCATGCAGGAGGCAGCCGATCAATGATTCTCTCTCATTGATGTTTCTATCTCTCTCTCCCTTTCCCTTCCTCTCTGAAATAAATAAAAATACTTTTTTTTAAAAAAAACACAATGAGATTTCACCTCACACCTGTCAGAATGGCTATCATCAATAAATCAACAAGTATCAAGTGCTGGTGAGGATGTGGAAAAAAGGGAACCCTAGTTCACTGCTGGTGGGAATGCAAACTGTTGCAGCCTCTATGAAAAACAGAATGGAATTTACTCAAAAAATTAAAAATGGAACTACTGTTTGATCCAGTGATCCCACTTCTGGGAATATATTCTCAGAAACCTGAAACACCAGTCAGAAAGAATATTTGCACTCCTATGTTCATAGCAGTTATTTACAACTAGTGGCCCGATATTAGCAAACTCAAGGTGGGTGGGGTTCCCCCAGCCTGGCCTGTGCCCTGTTACAGTGTGAGATCCCCATGATTCATCACCCCAAAGAGGTAGGCCGGAGCCAGGGGTCCCTCCTCCGTGCTGCGCAGAGCCACAGGACCCCCAGGCCTCACTGCACGGAGCCACAGGACCCCCAGGCCTCGCTGCTCAGAGGCCTCCACCAGACCCCACCACTGGGCTGCCTGGCCCCGTCCCCAGGCTGGACCGTGCGGAAGCCTCCGGACCCCCAGCAGAGCTGCACAGAGGCCTCCACTAGGCCTCAGGCCTTCTGGTGATGGCCTGTGATGGTCTGATGCAAGTCCCTGATGCTGCAAGTCCCCACCCACCCACACCTGCTGCGCACGCAGCCTCCTGCTGATCAGTCGTTATGTGTGAGGGCATCCTGACCATTTGCATATTACCCTTTTATTAGTATAGATAGCTAAGATCTGGAAACAGCCCAAGTGCCCATCAGTGGATAAGTGGATAAAAAAGCTGTGGTACATTTACACAATGGAATACTATGCAGCTATAAAAACAAAGGACTCTTACCCTTTGAGACAGCATGAGGGACCTGTAGATTATTATGCTAAGTGAAATAAGCCAGTCAGAGAAAGACAAGCATCACATGATCTCACTTATAAGTGGAATCTAATGAACATAATGAACTGATTAACAAAATAGGTCCAGAGACATGCAACAGACTGACATATCTCATAAAGGAGGGGGGATGGGGAAAGGGGAAGCGATTAACCAAAGAATGTATATAAATATATGCACAACCAAAGGACACAGACAATAGTGTGGTGAAGGCCTGGGGTGGGAGGGGGCTGAGAGGGGGGGAGACTTGGGGTACATCTGTCATACAGTGAACAATAAAAAAAGGATGTTTGTTTTATACAATTCTGTGGAACTGAATTAAGAAAGATAATATGATTATAAATACTCTATTTTATGCATAATTACTAACTGAATCTGAAAGGTCTTTGATATATAATAACATATATTTTCTGATTATAAAGTATTCTACCTAATCAAAAGAATTATCTATATAACTCACATTTCTGCTTATTTATCCCTATTTTTAAAAAGGAACCCCAGAATCTGAACTAAAAACATTCTTTCTTACTCAAAAAACATTTACGCTCTTTAGTAAAATGTATGCAGAAAGGTCAATAAGATGGTTTTATCTTTCATAACATAACCAGGAAAGTCATAAAATAGGGTAAATTTTCCAGTGTGTTCATTATTTACATCTCCATTTCAAAACACATCTGTTCTTAGTTTCCTTTCTGGTTTCTACTTTGCTGTTTCCAGTCTGCAGGAGGCTGAGAAATCAGAAAACCCATAAATAGGGGTTCAGAGGCCTAACTAGATCCTGAGGGTCTAGTTAGGCACAGCCACTGAGCCCCCAGCCCATAGCTTTTCCTGGGAAATATGTCATAAGCAACCGATACAAGCCTGAGGCCTTTTCCAGCATTCACTGAAACTTCAAATGGTTATGACTGTCAGATAGGTGGCTCCACAATGAGTAAGCAGTTACATGTATGTGTGTTTCTGTTTTAATGTGTATATTTCTTCATTTTAAATAAGCACTTGGCATAAGTGCCTCTTAAGCTACAGAACATTCTTAAAGACAAAGAAAAGGTCAGTGCTAAACCAACATGCTTAAAAAGAAATATCCCATAATGAGAGGTTATATTGCTGCTTTATCAAGCATTAGAAAACTGCCTTTGGGATTTAAAAACAGTCCAGGCATCACCCAGTTGAAAAAGTGTGAAAGAGTACAAAGAAGTGCTTCTAAAAATGATGTGGGGTCTTGGCAATGTGAACTCTGCAGAGAGATTAAGTGAACAGATAATGTTTAGTTCCTCGAAACTTACTTGTGTAGGTGTAAGTTACACAGTGGAGGGAACACAATTAGAGATGCTACTGATCAGTAAAAATTAATAATAAACAACATCTTTAACAATGAATATCAGTAAGTAATATCTAATGCAACAGTATGTTTGTCTATAAGATCACTCTTTTTCCCTCTCCAGTAATGACCTTGGAAGGAGTTTATCTTTTCCTCTCTCCAGATCAGTTAAATGCCCAGTTATTGGTTCAGAGAATGGTCTTAGTAACCAAGATATCTAGTGTATCTTTAATTCACAATAGTTAAAAATTGCTCACTCTTCTAGCCCTAACTGGTTTGGCTCAGTGGATAGAGCGTCGGCCTGCGGACTGAGGAGTCCCGGGTTCGATTCCGGTCATGGGCATGTGCCTTGGTTGCAGGTACATCCCCGGTGGGGGGTGTGCAGGAGGCAGCTGATCGATGTTTCTCTCTCATCCATGTTTCTAACTTTCTATCCCTCTCCCTTCCTCTCTGTAAAAAATCAATAAAAATTTTTTTAAAAAATTGCTCACTCTTCTAAAGTAAAATAATTCACATGTATTTCTTGAAATGTTCCTCAATGGGTTTGAGAGTAAAAGAAATGACAGGTTAAAGAAAGGGTAAAGAAAAGGAAAAATAGACCGATCACCATCTGAGGGCATTTACTAAATGCCCATCATTCATTCTTTCTGAAGACAGACTCCATTAAGCATATTTTAAAAATCTTATGAGTCTGTGCAAATACCCAAATTTTAGGACCAGAAAAAGTGTAGTTATCCATATTCAAGAGTTATATGTGAAATAACACAAACATTCGCAATGCTTTCAGTAGAGATTCCAAAAAGGAAAGAATATATAAAAATTCTATAAAATCATATCAAAGCTATAATCCACTTAATATTAGTGAGAAAAAAACACCAAAGTGTGTCTAGATGGTGCATAGCCTTATGTTTAATAATGCACTACATACCTAAAATATAAAACATATTTCCCATTCTCAAGAAGGCTCCAGTGTATAGGTAAGAGAGAAAAAAAATTATAAAAATTGGGGAGAAAATAACAATGCTACTTAAATACTTATTTACAATATGAAAATTGGCATCATCTATATAATAAAGCCTAAGTGACCATTACAGTGGAATGACCAGAACAACCGGTCGCTGTGATGCGCATTGACCACCAGAGGGCAGATGCTCAACACAGGAGCTGCCCCCTGGTGGTCAGTGCGCTCCCAGAGGGGGAGCACTGCTCAGCCAGAAGCTGGGTTCATGGCCAGCGAGTGCAGTGGAGGTGGCGGGAGCCTCTCCCGCCTCTGCAGCATCAGTAAGGAGCAGCGAGCAGGTGGGCAATAAGGAGCAAGGAACTGTGAGAGGGATGTCCACTGAGGGGTCCCGGACTGCAAGAGGGTGCAGGTCGGGCTGAGGGACCCCCCCCCCATCCCCCAGGGAATGAATTCTGTGCACCAGGCCTCTAGTAATTAATAAACATTTAGTTGAACTTGCCTGTCAGAATCAGATCAAATGTTATTTCTTCCTGGAAGCCCTCCCTCAATTCTCTTCTCCCTTGCTTTTACAGAAATTGAGTTAGGGACATTCACTGTATGTTCTCATCACCCACTCTGCTTACATCTAACAAAGTACTTGTACTTATCACACTCTGTTTAAAATTTCTTGTCTACACTCTTTTTACTTGAAATCAAAAATTTTATCATTTTCATAAACAAATTTCTGACAAGAAAATACAACTTTATGGTTTTCAAGTAGGAGGCAATCAATATTTATGGAATTAACAAATTAACACATAGCATTGGCTTAACAACTGTCCCTTACTTTTTTTTTTTTCATGGTTAAGTAAAACATTTTACTTTTTCTTTTTATTTTTATTATTTTCTTTATTGATTAAGGTATCACATATTTGTCCTCATCCCCCCATTCCCATCCCAAAACCCTCCCCATGCATGCCCCCACCCCCATGTTGTCCGCAACCACCGGTTTGGCTTATATGCATGCATACAAGTCCTTTGGTTGATCTCTCCCCTTTACCCCCACCCTCCCCTACCTTCCCTCTGAGGTTTGACAGTCTGATCGATGCCTCCCTGTCTCCGGGTCTGTTTTTGTTCATCAGTTTATGTTGTTCATTATTTCCCCTAGATGAGCGAGATCATGTGATACTAGAAATACCCTTATAAGAACCGAAAATGAGACAAGCAATAATGGTTATGCTGAGAGGCAAATGAATCAGTCTGTAGTGAGTTTCTTTCTGGGCCAACAGTTCTTTTGAGTCCCAATTTCAATGTCAAACAGTTCCTTATAAACAAAGATAAGTATTTCAGAAAAAGAGAACAATTGAAAAGGAATATTGGGGAAGAAATCCCTGGAACCTTGTAGCCATATTACTTAAACCTTTTTTATTGTTTATTTTGAACATCATGCTATTCAACAGACTTTACTCAAAAATGACATTTGGATCTCTCCAAACATAAACCCATATCAAGGCCTAAAGTTTTTCACTGTTTCAATAGTACCTGATGTCTGAACTCCAAATTCATATAGTTTTTTGGTTCCAATTTTGTTGAGAAAACTCATCTCTGCATTTAGAAGTTCTCTGACTTAAACCCTCATATGTATAGCATATAAAACATAGCTGAGGCTTTTTCTGAAGGCAACATTTTCTAATGGATTTTCTCATGCAGAGGTCCCAAAATGGCCCACATCAACAACTTAAACTCAACAATTGAAATTCATCAGTGATGCAGAGATCCGATAACACAATAAATACTATTTATTTGTTCACTTATTGATACAATCAGTCAACACCACATACTGAGCACTTATTATGTGCCATGTTTCATGTTAAGCATTGTCAGGACAAAGATGAATTTTTAAAAAATAGATATAGCTCAGTCTTCAATGAAGCTCAGCATCTATCTGTGGGGAAAGACGGATACTGATCACACACACAAAAGTGTACTGTAAATGATAGAAAGGAGATGTGTTGAGAAAACAGAGTGCCTCGGGATCAGAAAAGGTTTTCCTCTGAATCTAAATAACAAAAAATAGCATATCGGAGCAGAGAGAGATGGGATGTGCAAAGGAAATTGCAGGTAGAGGGAGCAATAAGCCAAAGTTTCCTGGTAGGAAGGAACTAAGAGCATCTGAGGGAGTTGAGAAAACAAATAGGGTGTCCTGTGCAGATGGAGAAATAAGGGTGAGCTAGTGCATGGCAAGACTTATAAATGGCAATCAAGATTTTTCTATCTCTTCTAGCAGCAATGGCTTCTACTGAACTTTACTAAGCATTTTGAGCCTATCACTCTGACTGCAGAGTGGAGAATAAATTGGAGTGGGGGTGGAGTGACTCTGGGAAGACCATAATAGAGACTTTGGGAGTGGCCCAGCAAGACACTGGCAGCTTGGCATTGTGGCATGGTAAAAGGAGAAAGACATTTGGGCAGAAATGTCTCTAGTACTCAACAACAGATTGATCTATTTACGGTGAATGAGTGAGAGCAAAGATGTATGTATAAATACTAGTTTTATCTTACTCCTGTGTCCTAGAAATAGAGGTTGTATTTGGAGGAAAGCATATGATGGTTTTTCAGCCCATTACCTCCAGCATGGACTGTATAAATGAATCTTGGCTCTCTTTCCTCTCACATCTCACCCAGGTATGTGGTGAGGAACAAGAAGGCTTTACAGCTCACACACATACACACAGATGTTGGACAGCCCACATCTAATGGACTCCATTTAATATAAACCAAAATACATTGTATTTAGTCAATTTAATACCAAAATAATCAAGGATTCTTGGCAGATGAACACTAGATCTAGTTGACAAAGAAAACCTGGTTTCCCTTTCCCCTCTTCCCTATTGGGGATGCTGCTGTGTGAAGACCTGAGGCCAAAGCTATATCAGCATGTGGTACCATGACACAAGGTGCCAGAGGAGGATAAGTCAACACACTGAGGAATGAAAGAAATTCTAGATCAGTGATGTGATTGTTGAGCCTCCCTGAAGCCATAGACCTCAAGGTCACTTGTTATGTGAAATAATTATCATTACTTTTTATAGCAATTGTTAACTTCCACCCAAAAAGCACACTTCTGAGGCTGAACTGCAAGCAATATGTGATTCAAATCATTCAAATGAAAGGAAAAAAACCCATATTGGAAACAGCTCATGTTACATGGCATTTAAAATTATAGATAAGAAATACTGATTGTACTCATTTCAAATATCTTATTAGCTATTTTTATGAAAATAAGAGTAAGTATCCATAAGTAATCAACTCCTCTAAAAGTTTCTAGACTATGATTACCAATATTGTAAAGGGTAAAATCTTTTAAAAAATAGAAGTTATATAAAACTTCTATTGACTCACTTAAAACATGAGCAGACTAGAGACTGTGCATACATCTATTATTATGTTTATTTGTACATCTATTGTTTTGTTAAACTGTAAGTTCTATGAAAGGATTAGAGATTTTTCATATTTAGTAAGAGTATTTTTATTATAACAGTATCCACTGTACTACTGTTCTGAGCTGTTAGTATTCAAACATTTTATTGACATGTAATATGTATTTTCTTTTTCTTTTCTTTTTTTACTTTATTTCTATTGTTGGCACTATTACAGATGCCCCCACTCCCGCTCTGCCCACCTTCACCTGCTATCAGAAATCTTAGCAGAAACTATTTATTGAATTTTTAAAAAGAGGAAATATTACTAACTATGATCCAGGAGTCTGGATTCTTAATTTGGATGGCCATGAAATAGATTTGTGGACTTGGGTAAACCTCTGAGTTTCTCTGATTCCATATTTCTTCATTTGAAATGTAGGGGAGCTGGTTAGCAGAAGAATTGTAAATCACAGGAGTCCCCAATATATAACTCCTTTGATCTGAGAAGAAGGAGGAGTGCAGAACTGTATGTGTTTAGCTTCACCCTCATTCCTACTGCCCTATCACCTCATTACCTTCTACCTCACATATCACCCCTAAGCCCTACCCTTGGGAAAAATGAGAATCCCTGAATGGGACCATCTTCACCATAACTTCCAGCTTCTAACAATGAATGAAAATAGGATCAAGGAAGGTGAGTATCTTCAGAATAGACCCATTGCAAGATTAAAGTCCTTCCAAAAATCAGGATAAATGAATAAATTTACTAGAGCACATGAGAACTTAATGATCTTTGGACCACACTCTTCTCTGCCTTCCCACTTCAGTTGAATAAAATTATTAGTTGATTTGTAGGCTTCAAGATAAGAAACAGAATTCTGCTTTTGAAGATACTCTAATCCATGTGTAAAGTTAGAATAACTGATCTCCTCAAGTCCTGGAGAGCTGAGCCCAAAGAAAAATGGACTTCATAAAATTCTGGTCCAGTTTAGATACTCAAGTAGACCTAGTCTGAAAAGCCAAATAGCATCCCTTTGAAGGGAAATAGTAAAGGTAGAATATAATTTTGTTTTGCTTATTAATTTGCAGAAAGGTACAATTATCATTTTATTATCATTGCTATTGTTAATTATGATTCTGCTCAGATAGAGTGACACTTGAGAGTCAGAGGCCCTGGTGATTTCTATATAGAAAGCTATGCCTGAAACAATTGTAATTACTCTGGGTAATCCTCGCTGAAGCCATGCTATTTAGTAGGCACTGTTCCATTTTCTGGGAAACATCCACACAGTAACTAAACCTTTCAGGTAGTGCCAGAATCTATCAGGGGCCTAAAGCAATAAGCATTCTAGGTATAGAATACATAAAGAAAATGATTAAAAATGAGAAGGTAAGTATTACAAATAAATTTAGACAATGGTACTTTCTTCTAAGGCATATGCTACATTATACTGTTAAAAGTGAATAGTTATTTCAAAGATAATTATTTTCTTTTGATCTGTTGAAGTCTCATCAGCAAGCCAGCTAGCAGAATAACTCTGAAACTACTATTTGGTTACCTGGATTTTGCACCCTCTGTTGGAAAACTTACATGACCTTTACCTGGTTTCAAGGCTTAGTTGCCCATTCATTAGGTTGACAAACTTGTCAAAAGCCTCCAGGACTATGCCACTTATGTCAGAAACACTTAACAGAAGTCGCAGCACATGTCAGGGCTCAACTTAGTCCTGTCAACCATTGCCAAAATGACAAAAAAAAAAAAAAAACAGCAACAACAACAAACCTTCCGGAGACACAGGGCTGTTGAGAGAGATGAGCCCTCCCACTCAGATCCTGTTGACTTGCTAACCCACTTACACTGGCGTGGTTCTGAACAATTCTGTCTCTGCTACTTGAATGCCTCAGTCTCTCTGGATGCATTTTATGATGCATTTAAAAATCCCCTAATTCATTTGAATGTTTTTTGGCATCAAGACAAAAGTGATCACCCATAATTTTAATGTAAGAGTCTAATGCTCAAAACTATATTTTGACAGAGGACAGTTAAAAACAAATGCAAGTTTATGAAAATCAGGAAACCAAAATGAAAACCAAATCCAAACAAATTAGGCCGAGAAAATACTCGGAATGAAGATTTTAAGTGTTTTGATCTCTACAAGGAAACATGGAATCCAGGTAGCTAAAACAATAGAGAAGTGCATTGAGTACTTTCCCCCAACAAAACATGTACATTTTAAGGATTGATAAAAAACAAACAACTGACAATAAAATAGCCTGAAATATTTCCAGTTACACTCCTGTGTGTCTGACATAACTGACAGTCCTATAGTTAGAAATATCATTATGTAGCTCAAAATGTTTTCAAATTAGAATATGTACATGAATATGTTCCATGAAAGAAACAGAGGAACAAAGTGGCTCAGTGTAATAAAAAGGTTGAGGCTAGAACTACATGATGTTAAATATGTCCTTCTGTACTCTATCTGAGATGGCCAATGTCTAAAATATACTTCCCAGGACCCCTTGCCAGCTGCATTCCTGTTGAGTTCTGCCAATGGGAGGTGCTTGCATGAAAAAGCAACTAGTGAGAGTGTGGGTTCTCTGGTTTCTACTCAAACATGGGTTCTAGCAATGTGTGTAGTGAGTGCAGACTCATAGGCTCTGGATAACACCACTGTATCCACTTTGCTTCTCCTGTCCACCTTTCACTTTGGCAACCAATTCCCCATATAGAGTGATTTCTGTTTCTCTGATTTAAAATGGCTGATATAATCCTAAAAAATTATTTCATTTATTTACCATCAAATGAAAAAGAGAGAAATAAAACCCTGCCATTCTATCAGACTCAGGGTGGATGATCAGAAAATGTTCTCATACTCATTGTATCAAATGATTTGAGTAAAACTCCCCAGGCACTCTATTAAGTCTCTTGGGAGTAAACTTTAGGAGACTGGCCATTTTCCAGGTAGGATTGTTTACATCAGTTTCATAGCCTATTTTACACAAGACATAAAGAATGTGTGGTTACTCTTAGTATCATTCACATAGCAAATTTAAATACACAAACAGTTGCCTTTGGTGACCTATACAAGGCCAAGTGGGCATAGGAAGCTCAGATGTTAGATTTAAAGACAAGCTAAAAATCAATTTGCAGCAATGCAATATATTTGAAGACATGTGGGAAATAACATGACTGCAAGAACTTGCTGGAGTGCTACTATCAAAGATGACTTGGATCAGTTTATCCCTAAAGCTGAAAATAAGTGGAAGCTCAGAGTGTCAGCAAAAAAGCAAACTTCACATAGAATTTATGTTGGGAAATAATTAGTTTTGCTGGTCATACTTGTCCATTGAGGAGAGCTCACATGTGTTTGTTTGCTGTTGGTTTATTTTTAGCACCTGTATTGTTTCAAATGAGAATTAAGATGATTTGCAAAGGTGCACATAATACAGAAAAGTAGGAATGCTCAAGAATAATTGAGAATTATACCAAGGAAAATGCAGAGTAGGAAAATAAGATGTGTGCATGATAAAAGATAGATGGTGATATATTTACTAAATTGTATCAAATTTTACATAAAACTTTCCAGCAGCCAATAAGAAGACACAAACATGATTCATTACAAGTTTTAGGTTCTCCATAAAGTAGAAAAATGAAGTATCAGGAGCAGCTATTCCTAATTCTGAGACAGGATGTAATAATAGTAGTAGTAGTATCACTTATCAAATATTTGTCTATACTAAGCACTGTCCTAAACACTTTACATACATTAATGTATTTGATCTTAACAAAAATGCCCAATAAGTGGTACCACTGCTGCTATATCCATTTTGCAAAAGAGGAAACTGCATCAAAGCTAGATCAAATGCCAGGCTAAACAGATTTTTGGCCAGCCAATGCAGGAGGAGGAACTGGATTCCAGACAGTCAGATTCCAAAGTCCATCCTTTGAACCACTGTGCTTATAAAATCCTCAAAATAATGAACAAAATATTCTTATAGTAAACTTGAAAATCAGTTACAGGTGGCCATTTCCTTATGTCATAACGCCTATGGCCTCAGACTAAAACACAAGTCCAGAAAAAAGTCTTCTTCAAAACATAATTCTAGAAAGCAAAATGTGGTGGCCCAGATACCCAGCTCTTCATTCCTTTGCCTTCATCTAGCTGTTACTCATAGGTTGTAAACGCCAGTGCCTGCAGGGACCAGACAGGTAACTTCAATCAGTGATATGAGCCAGGTGTAAGAGAAGAAGTAATAAGGACAGTGATCAAAGAAGGAACCATTTTTCAGTTCCAGGCATGTGTTACCAGGCAGGGATATGTGCCTAATATTGCTAAGTTTTTTATTGTTTCCAAGGAAATCCAGATTTTATGCAAACTTTAAATTTCCTATTCTAATGTGAATATGTATATATGTATATATGTATATATGTATATACAAGCCAGAGAGAACTTGTCTCTAAGTTGGATTTGAACAGAGGTCTCTAGTTTGTTCACTCCTAGAATCATTGCTCAAGTAATGATTCTATAATTTTATCTACATCAACATTGAGGGGAGCAGTGGATATCAGTAAAGTGAATGACCACAAAATCATCCTCATCTTGGGAACAGCTCCCCTCTAAGGAAAGAACATCAGGCCTCCCCCTCTCCCTTCCCCACATCCATTGAGAATCACAGATTCACAGAAATGAATTGATAGTTTTTCTTCCAGGCATTCCTCCATAAGCAGTTGCTTTCCTCCGCCGAGCTTTTGAAAAATATTGAGAGGTTGGGAGTTTGGAAGTATACTCACTGTTAAGTACCTAGACTACCTAGAATTCAGCTATTTTCAACTGACAGGTACATGTAGAGCCAGTGTGAGTTAAGCCTCTCTTCATATTCTCTTGTGAAATCTGGGTTGCCTAACCAACCACACTTTGCTCAGAGACAAACGAAGGTTTTCTTCAAAACATAATTCTAGTTCCACATAAACAGTAATGAGAGGGGGTGGCGGGTAGAATATGAATGTCTGTGGTTTTATGTCATACATCTAAAAAGAACTTGAGACTGAAAGTCCCTCCATTCATCTTACTTTTCTCAGTCACTTTTTTTTTTTAACAAACCATGTGTCAGTTAGGCTCAGGGAAAACTATAATAAAATGTAAAACAATGCCTGGAGTCACCGAGGGGAATGTATAATTTTTACTACCTTCAGAATATTGCAACAAAATACCAAAGGAGAGGAGCTAATGATTAAAATATGATGTAGTTAAAAGATGCCTATGTCCATCCTTAGGGTTTGCTAAGTTTTCTTCATTTGAGTTCATCAGAACATGTAAAAGACAGGGAGCTCTCATGCCTAACAGGATCAAGGAAAACAGTCCAGTGAAGGTGGGAGGACAGCCCAATAAGGTGTACACAAGTACAACCCTAGTTTTCAATAGGAAGATCCCACCCAAGCAATGGATAACAAAGGTTAAAGTCACTTCTAGAATCAAGGTGTGGAGTTGCGAGAGACAACTGCTATATCCCATTCCCTGATCCCATACAGCAGAGCACTCCACAGAGAAACTGCACTCGCTATTTTATCACACACCACCCCAAAATATTCCATGAAAAATAAATAAGTACATAAATATGACAGTTTTTAAAAAATACCCTTGATGCATGTTAGAGCAGAATGGAATGGACGTTTGATCTCTCAAAGATCTCCTTGGTTTCATTATGCTTTTCTCATAGGGAAAACAAAAGTATTCATTACAGCATTATTTATAATTTGGAATCTAAAAGGAATATACAGATAGCCCTGGCTGGTGGCTCAATTGGTTAGGCATCTTTCTATACACCAAAAGGTTGCAGGTTCAATTCCTGGTCAGGGCACATACCTAGGTTGTGGGTTTGATGCCCAGTGGGGATGAATACAGGAGTCAACCAATCAGTATTTCTCTCTCACATTGATGTTTCTTTCTCTCTTTCTCTCCCTTCCTCTCTCTGTGAAAATCAATAAAACATATCCTTAAGTGAGGATAATATACATATACACATACAAAGGCAATAATATAGGGATTAACTACATTATATTATAGGAAACATTAAGCAAGCTTTTAAAAATTTTGCTTCCAAAATATTTGCAATGATGAGAAAGAAATGCTTACACTACAACAGTAGGTGAAGATGACATAAGATAAAATTGATTACAGAGAAAGATCTCACATATGCAAATCCAGACATAGAAATATATTAACAGTGATTGTTTCTAGATAGTGGAATGAAGGTATGATTTTCTCCTTTTTATATATTTTTTCTGTTTAATCCAAATGTTCTACAGTAAAAATGCTTTTTTTTAACAATTGGAACCCCAATTTAAACTTCTTTAAAAATGATTGGCCCTACAAATATGGGTAAGGAATGAATTGAGGTTCTTCCTGCCAAGAAATTCTGCGTCCCACACTTTAAGAATACAACCGTGCAGGGCAACAATAGTCCAAGCCCTTAGTTTCTGTCTCCATGAGTCTATTCCAGTCACACACCAAGCACTATCTATAGAGGTCCAGCCGAGCAATGCTGAAACTCCCAGTGACCACACACTCCAGGAAGAAATAGCCTTCATTTCTCACTGGCCAGGTTTCCCCCATTTACTACTATCACATAAAGATAACATCTACTCAATTTGTCATAGCAATTTTGTGATGACAAACTGATGAAGTTAGAGTCATTATCATTTCTGCATAAACATTATAAATGTAACTTACATATTTTTGTACTGTTCACCAAATCAAGGATTATGCTTGAAGAGTAAAGAGAATATAAGAGGACTCGTAATTATATTTCTTTTGAAGTTATAGAAATGAACTGTGTCATTTGCAACTCTTCCTATAATATTTAAAAGAAGAAACATCTTATACTGCAAAAAAGATTAGGTTGTCAATTCACAATTATTGGGCATTGGTTTTGTGCAAGCATGTCTATTTCAGAATGCTACTGTAGAAATAAGATATATTTAAACATTGAAACTTAAGTTGACTAAGTCTACACTACTCTGATTTTAAAAATACATCAATTTCATTTATGTTTATCACTCCCTGCAAGCAAGATGTGTTGTTGTTCATTAAAACAATGATGATATAGAAAACTGTTTTTCTAAATCATCTATGAGGAAAACAAAAGACCAAATTAAAGTTAAGACTAGCTTTATCATGAAATCCATCTGATGATAAGCTATAGAATAACAGCTGCCAGTTGTGTACCCTTAGCCCATTTAATCTGGCACTTGTTAGCCCTATGTTCTAGAATTTTAAATAAGTTGTTCAAGATCACACAGGTAACAAGTATTGCAAATCATCAACAGTGTTCACCCTGGACTGATATTCAAAGAACTTCAGAAAGTGAAGAATTAGATAATTTTTAAATCATTTTTTATAATTGCATCTTCACATCTCTCTATGTCTCTTATCTCTACTTGCCTTTGTATTTTGGCTTCCTTCTCTCTCACCACAGACTGTTTTCTTAGACATATTTACCATATTTTCTCTCTTTAAAAAATTCCTTTAAAACTTCTGACTAGCCCTGAATAAATAAGAGCACCCCGCACCCACCACCACCACCAAACTAATCAAATGTGGTCAGTGCCTGGGTCTGGTAAGAAAATGGAAACTCAGTTAGAAACCATGTTGTCTGCGTGAAGAAAGAAATAATAATTGCATAAGGGAAGGTATTATCTAGGTAGCAAAACAATTGATAGCCAATAAAGTGAAATACATAATTATATGTAAACTAGAGGCCCAATGCATGAAATTCATGCATGGAGTGGGGGGTTCCCTCAGCCCAGCCTGCATCACTCCAATCGGGGACCTCTCGGGGGATGTCCGACTGTCGGTCGGACACCCCTCTCACAATCTGGGACTGCTGGCTCCTAACCACTTACCTGCCTGCCTGCCTGATTGCCCCTAACCCCTCTGCCTGCATGCCTGATCACCCCTTACTTCTCTGCCTGCCTGCCTACCTGATCACCCCCAATGGCCCTACCCTGCTGGCCTGATCTCACCCCTAACTGCTCTCCCCTGCTGGCCTGATCACTCCTAACTACCTCTGCCTGCCTGATCACCCCTAACTGCCCTCCCCTGCTGGCCTGATCTCACCCCCAACTGCCCGCCTTTGCTGGCCAATTTGGTTCTGATTGGTCAGTTTCTATGCCAGTCAGCGTCAAAAGCTCTGCCTCTTAGGCAGCCATTGGCTCCTCACAGTTGACCCAGATTTGGTTCTGACTGGTCAGTTTCTATGCCAATCAGCATCTCTGGGCCTATCAACAGGGCCTGATCAGAAAGGCAGGGATGATCAGCAGCCCTGGTGGAGGCCTAAAGAGAAATGGAGGCATGGCTGTTGGCCAGGCTGGGAGAGAAAGAGAGGCAAGTTCTGACCAACTGCTGCCACAGAGGCTACAGATCAGACCCTGCCTCTCTCTCTGCAGGCCTCTCTCCGGGCCTGATCCACAGCCCCCTAGGCAGTCAGAGCTGGGTCAGGGTGCTGGCAGCAGCCCCAGTCAGTGCTGGGTCGCCACAGCAACCCAGCACTGACCTCCCGGTCTGGTCAAGCCTTGGGTCTTAACGGTCATTATGACCCTGGCTCTTTATTATATAGATATAATAGTTAAGGTTAGTGATTTAAATCATGTTTATTTTACTTTGTAATTTATGTATTTTCACTTTTCTTTGCCACTTACAGCAGAGGCTTTCTACCTGTAATTATCAGTAGGTAGAAACAGTTAATATTTGAGGACCATGTAATTAATTTATTTTTATTTTGCAAATTTTCTAGATATATGCCAGGCAATGTTTTAAACACTTTAATCCTCATGATAACACAAGATAGGTGCTGTTAAGATGCCATTAAGAAGGTGAGAGACCTAGTCATAGTGTGGTTAAGTGTCTTGCCCAAGGATACACAGCTAATCAGTACCATAGCTGTGTTAACCTTGGCAGCCTGAATCCAGAATCTATGCCCCCAAACCTTGTATCATGTAGTCATGGAAATACAAACATCTTAATTCCCTCTGACAGAGAATCCCATCTCAGTCAATCAATTCTACACTTTAAACTACCTTCAGAGCTTCTATCAGAATTTGTCTAAGGGTCACAGTTAGAATGAAAAAATAGTGATGCCCTCACCCCCCAAAAAAGTGGAGGAAATATTTCCTACATTTTAAAAAATGCTATGTCCTTGACCCTTTATATGACAATCCGGTAAGCACAGGACAATGTTTTTCTTGCTAGCCAATAACTTTCCATTGACAATGTCAATAGAAAAAACTGTAACTTGGAAAGTCACTCATGGAACTCCTTCTGCATTAACCAGACTCATAATTTTCTATATGTTGAGAGTCTAAAGCTGTTTCTTTTTTCTGCTTTGAGGAGTCCCCCAGTGGTGTTTTTAGGTTTTCCTGTACACTGCAGACCAAACACAGGCTGTTTTGTGTGCCTTTGGTGGCAGGGGCACTGGATTTGGAGTCTGAGGTCCTGAATTGGATTTAATTCTGCCATAAACTGGCTGTGAGTCCTGCAGTCAATTGCTTGTCATTTCTGACCTCGATCCTCATCTCTAAGAAGAAAGTGATCTGAAGTTTCTTGTGTAAGACTGTTAGATAATTAGATACACTCCTGTATGGTGTGGGGAAATATAAAGTTAATTGTTGTTATCTAATATTAATTTTGGTAATAACTAGAAGAAAAGTGATTAATAGCCAAAATGTGTCAGCATCTAAAACTCAGTTCCCAATTGCCTAATATCAGACACAATAATGATTTATATATAAATAAGGTATCTCAGATATGTGACTAGTCACAAGTGGTTCTCTACTATCAGTTTCTCCAAATAAATTTAAGCAAAGATCTTTAGATGTTCCATGAGATTTAGATAACTGATTAATAGAACACTATGTAAAAAAGCCCTTACATTATTTTGAGAGCATTATATCATATATATATATATATATTAATGAAAATGTCATGATTACTGACCCAACTTCTTTAGCTCAGAGATTTAAGGGAGCAACTAAATTAAATACTTTCTGAGAAACCATACCATATTTGGTATATTTGAGAATCACATTCGTAAGACCAAATTGTGCTCTTCCACATTGCAAGGAAGAATTTGGCCATTACGAACTTTCCATAAATCTGGGAAGAGAAATAAATTGCAGCGTGTTCAGGCAATCCAGATATGTTATTTACATGAGCAGGCCAAGAAATTCTGTTTGGATGAATTTAGCTGAAAAACAGACTCTAACAGAAATGAAAAACCTTTGATGTGCTGCTTGGAATCCATTAATAGCACTTCCGCATAAAAAAGCCCAGTGTCCAAAGGATTCCTCAAGGCAAGGGTGCTATTGGCCACATGCAAAATGAAGAAGCCAGCAAAGGTTTTTCTGATACTTCCCTAGCTCCACTTTCTGGAGATTCTGCCCACATTTTAGGCAATTCTTTCTCATCCCTGACTAGCCACACTACTCTCTTGCTGTCTGTTTTCTGCCCTATCAGTGAGAATTTATTTCTTATAAATTGATTTCTAAAGGAAACAGTCACTTAATATGTTACCCCTCAAAATCTTTCATATTTAAATCGTGGAAGCAGTGCCTCTCCCAGAGTAAGACAGTTTAGTCAGTGACACATAGGTGTCTGGTACATAACACTGAGCAAACACACATGTAGTCACCCTCCTTCTCTTAAGACTTGATCTGGGTGTTCAGCTCCTGAGATAACTTTGAGGAGGACCTACTCCCATTGACAGGGTGTCTTAGAAACATCCAGATAGAAAACAGAAATAAGACACTTGTTTCTTAGTTTGTTTGTTCATTTGTTTTGAACAAATTGGGAGCAAATAAGATCAGACTCATTTAAATAGGCTACTTTTCCCATATTAAACCATCAGATGGAAATATTCAGTTCCTTATCAAAATACATGTTTATTGGATCCAGATAATAGAGAAATTGCTTTTTACTTGCTTTAAACATATCTTGGTTTGACATTCTAGCCAGAAAATGATTGAGTAATAATGAATAACTAAATTTTAACTGGAATATATATGTAGACAACTTCTACTGGCATGCTATATGTCAAAATACCCTACTTTTAGAGTTGAATAAGATATTTTAAAAATGAACATTTTTAAGGGGAAAAAAACTATTTCTTTTTCTCCTCATCCTCTGTGCTGCAGTCATGTTTAGGAATTGCATTTCTTTCAAATGTCATTGAGACATGCTATCAAATGGTTTTATTATAACCAAGCCTCCTCTCCTGCGGCCGGGGTGGGGGGGGGTGGGAAATAGTTAAAATGAATCCATTATACAAGAATCTAACCTCTTTCATTTCCTATTGAATTTTATGCAGAAGCTACTATATACACTTCCTTTTGCCTTCATTTGCTTTTTTGTTGTTTAATTGAACTCAATCATTAATATATGATTGTATAAATGGTGCTAAGAAATATATAGACTTGTATGTTCTATATTCACAAATATACATTTTTAAAAATAAAAGTCTAATAAAACATGCTAATCCTTTTCTTCTCAAAGAGTGAATTTCTGAGGAAGAAAGCATGGTAATTTGTAGATGGTTATCATAGCAAAAGGAACATCAGTTGCAAATGCCATGTTAAACAAATGAAATACAGTAAATTAAGTGAAACTACTTTCGGTAACAGTTTATGCCTCTATCTGTTAATTTTGAAAAAGGCACCATAGTGAGGCTCATTTTAGTACAAACTCATATTATGCAGATGTACTACATTTATTTATTTGTTTTTATGAAAAAAATATATAAAACGTTATAGCCTGCCCCAGTTCTGCATGAGGAACAGTATGAAAAGCTTTTCTATACCAAACTTCCCCAACCTCCTCGCTCTCTCTTCACATTTTCTCTCCTCCATGCTACCCAGTGTTTCAAACCTGCTTTGAACTCCAGGAACAAGGGAAGGAAGTGTCCTTTCTTCTGTCCTTTATAGTTTTGACCCATCTCTTCCAACACTTTCTAGGATATTATTCTGTCAATTACGCCTATCTTCTGTATCTTCACCACCCTTGGTGGCTCCTTCCCCTCAGCCTTTATATATAAACAAAATAATAAATCTCTTTTCTATCTTGAGAAAAAAAGAGCCTCTAACCTCTTTCTCCGCTGGTTAGAGACCTATGCCTCTCCTGCTGACCACTGAGCTCCTCAGTGTTGCCTTCCTTCAGACAGCTACTCACTACTCCCACACCCCTCCACCACCCTGCTAACAGTGCCCGGAACAAGCTCCTAATGGCCAAATTCAAGGCTCCTTTCATCCCCAAATAACTTGCCCTCTCACAGTCTGAGGCATTGCCTACCAACTCACCCTTTCCTTTTCAAAATTCTTTCTTGTTTCTTCCGGTTCTCCTTCTAAACCTCTGACCACTTCTAAGTGCCCCACCTGACCCCTCTCCATGCCTGTGCCACAAACATTGTTGCTCCTTAGGGTCCTGTCATTGGTCCTGTTCTTCTTTCCAGAGATTTTCTTCCTAACTCTGTCCATTTCATTTCTACCACATCTGCCTATCCCTAACCCTACACCCACTTCAGAAAATCTGCTGCTTCCCAATATTCTTTCCATGGAGGTCTTTGTTTTCTCATCTATAAAATTGCATCAATAAGAACTACTACACATTAAATTGTGAGATGATTAAATTAGTTGGTGCATATAAGGCACTTAGCCTGTGCATGCCACAATATCCACAATCACTGACAATTGTTTCTATAGTCCCTTGATATAACTTCCCTCTGGGCAATTCCAAGTATAATTAAAGACTGTATTAGTAACTCCAAAACCTCTATACCAGATTCTACAATCCCTCTACTCGCTGTCATGCTAAGAGTTGTTCTCTCTTTATCTAGGCAGCAAACCTCAATAAATGATGCTGGGCGGTAGGCGGGACTTCAGATGGTGAGCACGTAGCAGGGGTCCTCAAACTTTTTAAACAGGGGGCCAGTTCACTGTCCCTCAGACCGTTGGAGGGCCAGACTATAGTTTAAAAAAAAAAAACAACTATGAACAAATTCCTATGCGCACTGCGGGCCCGGGACGAGTCGGCTGCTAAGCAGGACAGGCAGCGGCACCCGGCGGGCCAGATAAATGTCCTAGGCGGGCCGCATGTGTCCTGCGGGCCGTAGTTTGAGGACACCTGAAGGTGCACCTGATATAGTATTACAGTTGCCATACTGTGCAGCTGTACACTGGAAATTTATATAATGTTATTAACCATTGTTACCCCAAGAAATATAATTTTAAAACATACTGTTTGTAAAACATTCTTTTAAGAATATGTTATACTTGTATGCCACTATGCTTAAATACAAATGAAAGACATAAAGATGAGAGAGAGAGAGAGAGAGAGAGAGAGAGAGAGAGAGAGAGAGAGAGAAAGGAGGGAAGGAAGGAAGGAAGGAAGGAAGGAAGGAAGGAAGGAAGGAAGGAAGGAAGGAAGGAAGGAAAAAGGGAGGGAGGGAGGGAAGGAAGGAGGAAGGAAGGAAGGACAAGACTATACAAAGTTGGACGAGCTAACAAAAATCTTTAAGATGAAGATGCTCACAGTCTCTTGGGGAAGCTGGACAAGTAAACAGTAATAAATTTTGTGGTAACATAGTAAATGGGTCTGTACAGTATGTACACTGAGTGGCCAGATTATTATGATCTCTGAATGCATAATAATCTGGCCACTCGGTGTGTGTGTGGGGTGTGTGTATATATATATATATATTAGAGGCCCAGTGCATGAATTCGTGCATGGGTGGGGTCCGGCCAGCCTGGCCAGGGGGAGGGACTTGGGCAGTTGGCAGGCCTGCCTGCTGGTCGAACTCCTGGTCAAGGGGACACTTTGCATATTAGCCTTTTATTATATAAGATATACACTGAGTGGCCAGATTATTATGCATTCAGAGATCATAATAATCTGGCCACTCAGTATATATAAAATCAAGGTAGCCCATTCTTTACCTCAAATGAAAAATCTGGCAATAATCCTCTACTTGTTTCTATCACGAGAATAAGATAGAAGCTCAGTAAATGAGTCAGGAAACAAAATAAAGTCCTGAGATAATACTTCTTAAGAAAACTCTTGAAACCCATCCCCTCCTCTCGATTTGACTTTTACAGCTTATATCATCAACTCCTATTCTATACTATTTGTCCATTGTGTCATTTTTCTGACATATAAATCTAATTTATTTTGTCCTAAAGTCATTTAGTGGATCCCCACCATCCAAATTTTTTAAATTAAATCTGTAGAAAAAGTAATTTTATGTCTCCAGTTTCATCTGACCTACACATGTCCGTGCTCCAGACAAAAAGAATTGTGTTCCTGGAAACACTAAAAATTCACCACGCCTCAGTGCCTTTGCATATATTTTTTCCTTGAATCTTTCTCTTCTGGGGAGGACAAAGGATGCCCCGACCTCTATGGTAACCAAATTAATTACTGACAGTGGTTAGGTGTTCAGCAAATCAAAAGACAGAGCCCACATAAGTAACATCAAGTCTAATACCAAAGCCAGGGTAAGGTGGTGAGGATAGTGTATTCTGGCAATGATTAGGTTCTGAAATGGTGATGGATTCCAGAGTAACTGGCAAGAATACTCATGGGTGTTTATAGCTCATCTTTTTTAAATTGGCTAGTATCTGACATGTGGATGAATCTTCATTCAATGGCATATACCTAACTTCTGTCTAGGGAAATTTTGCTAATCTTTTATAGGTCTTCCCATCCCTTCCTTTCTTGTGAATACTTCCCTAAAATCTCCCCATTCATGTAGGCAGAGTTTATTCTCTCTTAGCCACATTATTTTCCATAGACCCATCATTATTTTAGTTCTTATCAAATTGTATGATTGTTCATTAGTTTCATGTCTGTCTTTTTAATTTGACTATGAACCCCAAATAAAAGAGACTCCATATTGTTCATGATAGACGTGCTATAAATCTTTGGGGAAGAGATAAGTGAATAATACATAAACAAACATCATTCTTCCTCCCTGTGAAAAGAGTTTATGCTGAGCATATTGTTGGCATAGGTCTTTGCCCATGAAAATCTCTTCTGAAATTGAAAGAATTCAGATGTAAGTACATACCTAGTTTGGGGACTGAATGTCTGACATAAATCTAACTCCATGATGTCATATTAGCTATATGTCATATTAGCTATATAAGAGTGCCAGAATGTCTTCCTTCTCAAAATACTATAAAAACAAACAAGACTTCTGAAGTGACCCATTCCCTTGATTAAAAACTATAAAGCTTTCATGATGACTACATCATAAGGTATATAAATACTGATGTACACCTGAAACTAATCGAATACTGTATGTCAACTATACTTTCATAAAAATGTAAAATTATAAAGCTCTCTATTTCATCATCCTATATAATAAAAGCCTAATATGCTAAGTGACCAGTTGTCTGGTGACCAGTCGACTGTTCAACCAATCAAAGCGTAATATGCTAATGATATGCTAAGGCACTATGACGTGCACTGACCACCAGGGGGCAGATGGTAGATTAGCTTGCTGCTGGGGTCTGAGCAAGATGTGACAGACATGCCCTGGAGCCCTCCCCTGGTCCCTCCCTGGCTGGCCAACTTCCCGCGTCCCTCCCCGGCCAGCCAATTGGCCCAAATCAGGACTGGTTGAGACGGGGCTGGACATGCCCTGAAGCCCTCCTGCGCACCAATGGGGTCCCTCGGCCTGGCCTATGCCCTCTTGGGGGATGTCGGAGAGCTGGTTTGAGCCCAATCCCACAGGCCACTCCCCTCAGGAGGGCACCAGACCCAGGGCTCACAGCTGGCAGCATGAGCCGCTCCCACATGGGACTGACTGGGCGTGAGCCTGTCAGGCCCAGTGGGGCTGGGATGAGTGGGAGCAGCAGGTAGGAGCTGCAGGCGACTTTGGACTGCAGGGTTTCAGCCTGATCCCTGCAGTCCACCCAGAGGGGCACCACATGTGCACGAATTCATACACCAAGCCTCTAGTTATAAATAAAAATGTATTGGAATTACATTTTGAAGTTAAAGGTAAATGTCCAAATTAACTAACTCTTATGTGAGCTTGTTGTTGTTGTATATAGTGTTTTTTCCCCTTCTCACAAATTAGTGAACCTCCAAAGTCTCGTTAATTCTTGGTTGCAAAACTGCAATAACTTCTCAGCCTTTCACACATGCTTTGGGTATTCATTTACTGATCTTGATGGTTTCGTGAAAAAAAAAAAAAAAAAAAAAAAAAAACTGTGCTAAATTAGGCTCAACTCTTCCATAGAACTTCAGAAGGGAATTGTAATGCAGCTGCATAATACAATATTGGAACTAAATTGGGCCACCCTGCAATATCTTTTTTAAAAATTTTTAAACAACAAGAACAAACTGTTAGGGAAATGTCTTCTCAATTCCCTCAACTATGCAATTAGCAGATTTCCACTATATGGCATTATGCTCATTAACATTCATGCAGTGTCTGTAACCTCATTTGTTTCATTGTTTGCTTTGCATTTGTCTTGCTGAAATATTTGCCTTTTTCTTTTTCTTCCTGTTTCTTCCGCAGCTTTGCCTGTTCCTTTTGGTTTCAGCAGAATATTCCAGGAAGATAATGACTAAAAATGTATTTATAAACAGATTTATAGATAACTTTTCTCTAAAATATATATATATACACATGAGGCCACTTTCCACTGATCAGGAAAGTTTTGTAAAAAAAAATACACCTATTGAAGTCAATACTCTCCCAGTTTTATTTCAAAAAGGAAGAAATAGTTGCCAATACCTGCACTTCCTGTTTGTTTACTAATGAAAATCTTATCTCTTGAGTGTATAACCTGAGTGATTAGTCAGTATAATGTGGGCTTTAATTTGTCTATTTAAGATAGTAGGTTTGCACAGAAATATCCAAACCATCTTATCTGGTTCCCCTTGTGATCAAATTGTACACATTTCTGAGAGCTCATACGTATTGAATTTGGGGACAAAAAAAAAAAGTGTGGTTGTCTTTGATTGAACAAATGTAGCTGACCCATAAATGCATGTAATTGGTGCCCTTGATTTCATCATTATCCTTTATAATAAAAGGCTAATATGCAAATTGTCCCCTCAGGAGTTCGACCGACTGGGAGTTTGACCACTCACTATGATGTGTGCTGACCACCAGGGGGTAGCACAGAACAAAGGAAGGCCCTGGCCAGCAGCCAGCAGCCAGGGGAAGGAGGGCCCTAATTGGCTCTGATCTCCAGACAGGCCTAGGGACCCTACCCGTGCATGAATTTTGTGCACTGGGCCTCCTGTAATGTTATAAATAGATTCAGCCTGGCCTGTGGGATTGGGCCAAAACCGACTCTCCAATATCCCCTGAGGGGTCCCAGATTGCAAGAGGGTACAGGCCAGGCTGAGGGACCCCACTAGTGCATGATCGAGGCCAGGGAGGGATGCAGGAGATTGGCCAGCCAGGGAGGGACTGTGGGAGGGCTCCAGGGCATGTCCAGCCCATCTCGCTCAGTCCTGATCAGCTGGACCCCAGCAGCAAGCTAACCTACCAGTTGGAGCGTCTGCCCCCTGGTAGTCAGTGCACATCATAGTGACTGGTCGACCAGTCAACTTTCTGCCCTCTGGTGGTCTGTGCACGTCATAGCGAGCAGTTGAGTAACCTTAGCATATCATTAGCGTATTAAACTTTGATTGGTTAAACTGACGATTGGATACTTAGCATATTAGGCTTTTATTATATAGGATGACCCTCTAAAACACTTTTATTACATTTTGACATTTTTTTATTTTCATCTTTGTATCTATACATATTGCTTAACACATAATGGATGCACATTATTATGGTTGAAAGGAGAAAGACAAGAAGGATGGAAGGGAGAGAGGAAGGGAAGAAAATGGGAAGAAGAAAAGAAACAAAGAAGAAAGTTAGGTGAGGAGAAGAGAGGGAGAAGAGAAAAAAAGTCTCTGGTTTTCCCTCCAAATTATTTCCTTACTATTTCTGGAGGTCATCAGATAATTCCCCACAAATACCTCTGTATCAGTAATGACCCAGATTTCTTCCAGACTCTCCCACATGAAGATGAAGATCTACCATGAAGCTTTACCATCATCATTACTGCTAGGACCTTATGGCTTATGGTTCATCCTGTTAATAGTTAAGAATTTACACTGTCTAAAAAACATGTGCTGCAATCTGTGCTGATAAAGCAAGTAGTACCTATCCCCCATATCAGGATTTCCCAACAGTGGCACTACTGCCATTGTGGTCCAGATGCTTCTTTACTGGTGAGGGAGCCTGCCATGCATTGTCAGATGTTCAGCAGCATCCATGGCCTCTACCTGATAGATGCCTGAGGCACCTCCTCCCCCAATCATAACAATCAACAATTTCTCTAGTCATTGCCAGATGCCACCTAGGGGATGAGTGAGAATTACCTCCAGTTGAGAATTGCCTCCACTACCCTACATATACATATATTTTCTACAACAGCCATAATATGCCACAGATTTTCTGGTGGGGTAGGAAACCACTCTTCAAATTTCCACATAAAAGTCAAGCACAGATTACATTGGGCTTGCAGAGAGATTAACCTCAAGACAGACTCTGTGATGGAACCTAATTCTAACCCTCCACAATTCCTAAATCCCTCCACATACATCAGGTTGCTCTTCCTTCTTCCATTCATCCATCTCCCACACAGTGACTTCTAATCAACCTGTGCACACATAGTTTGAATTTAATGTTGAAAGTGTCAATAAACAGAAAAAAAAATGAATTAGTCAGTTATGTATTACTACCCTGATAATATAGTTATATATTTTAGAACCTATTGGTGATTCTGCCTGACAAGGTTTATAGTATGACTGTTTATAAATAGTATGACTGCTTACAAAGGATCATGATAAAGGCTGAATAGGAACATGTGTTAAAATTAAGAGTTTACACTCTGATTTGGACCTTATAGGTTAGAATCCTAACTTTGCAACTTACTAGATTTCTGCAACTCTAGACAAATCACTGCTCTGTGCCTCAGACATAGCCATCTGTGAAATAAGCATAATAATAGTACCTCTTGCATGAAACTATTATAAAATTTAAGTAAGGGTCTGACTGAAAAAGAATGTTTAATATGTGTTAGCTATTTTTTTTATATCTATAATAGTATATCTTACAATAGTACTGCCTACATACAAATATGCAATACAACATGCACACACAAGACAACCAAAAACTATTATTTTATTGTAATTAGCATTTTATTGTAGTCATTAAGTTTGTTATTAACTAGAATACTATATTACATATTGCTTGATATGGGTACACTAGTGAATGCTTACACTAACAGCCACGAGTTATTTTAATTTCCATGTTAATCGGTAAGTGCTTAAACAGCATGCTACTCTTCAAAACTGTTCTTCAAATCTGTATCAAAGAGGAAAGTATTGTGTGTGTGTGATTTTTTGTCATTATAGTTATGGTTAGCACTAACTTTAAGCTATTTTATCAATGGTTATTTCTGTGGCCTTAATTCTCCTGCTCCATAGCATCTCACTCACTGACACATTGATCCTCATATTTATTCAATATTTGAAAAGAAATATATCTGTAAAAGAGC
Organism: Plecotus auritus; assembly: GCF_963455305.1. Taxonomy (NCBI): domain Eukaryota; kingdom Metazoa; phylum Chordata; class Mammalia; order Chiroptera; family Vespertilionidae; genus Plecotus; species Plecotus auritus. Next base: position 153,269,363 of record NC_137774.1, on the reverse strand, counting down.
ATATATATGCTCCTATAGTAATAGGAGAAGGAAGAAATCAGTGCTTGATGATTTATTGATTACACTGGGCAAAAGGGAGAGGAAGAGAGAACAAGGTTATGGGGAAGGATTTCATGATGACTAGGTTGGTTTTCATCCTACAATGTGTAAGAAACAGGAAATTCAAAAGAAGGCTTTCTGGAGAAAGGATGATAAATTCAATTTAGACATCAATAGAGGGAAAAGGGGAGTTGAGTAGGAGTGTGGCATTACCTTGACCTGGGCTCATAGTAGAGAATAAGAGCATCTTCCATACAATATTTGCAGGACACTGAAGGAAATCTGCAATGGAATCCAAACTTAACTACAACTTTTGGAAGCCCAGAGAAAATGTCTGGATTAGTTTTTTTATGATACAAATAACTTTCCATTAACAGTCTGGCTTTCCAAAAACAAAAACAAACAAAAAAATGAAAATGAGACATAGTTAATTTACTATAACATCATTTAAATTAAAAGAACTAATGACATTATTGCTCATGCAAAACTTGAATAGGTTACCATCACCCATTTTACTAGTTTCATTTCTAAATATCACCACCATTTATCTTTAAATATCAATAAGGAAAAAATGCTTTTATGATTTTCACTAGAGGCCCAGTGCACGAAATTCGTGCACAGGGGTGTGTGTCCCTCAGCCCAGCCTGCACCCTCTCCAATCTGGGACCCTTGGAGGGATGTAGGATCAGGCCTAAAAGGGCAATCGGACATCCCTCTCACAATCCAGGACTGCTGGCTCCCAACTGATCGCCTGCCTGCCTTCCTGATTGCCCCTAACCACTTCTGCCTGCCAGCCTGATCACCCCCTAACCATTCCTCTGCCATCCTGATTGCCCCTAACTGCCCTCCCCTGCAGGTCTGGTCACCCCTAACTGCTCTCCCCTGCAGGCCTGGGTCCCCCTCAACTGCCCTTCCCTGCAGGCCCGGTAACCCCCAACCTCCCTCCTCTGCCGGCCTGGTCCACCCCAACTGCCCTCCCTGCTGGCCTGATCACCCACAACTGCCCTCCCTTGCAGGCCTGGTCCTTCCCAACTGCCCTCCCCTGCTGGCCATCTTGTGGTGGCCATCTTGTGTCCACATGGGGGCAACCATCTTTGACCACATGGGGGCAGCCATCTTTGACCACATGGGGGCAGCCATCCTTTGTGTTGGAGTGATGGTCAATTTGCATATTATTATTTTATTAAGTAGTATAGCATAAAAGAGATACTAGTAGCTTCATTTAATAAATAAAGAAAAAAAATAATAAAGAAAGAAAGAAAGAAAGAAAGAAAGAAAGAAAGAAAGAAAGAAAGAAACTGAATCTCATCTAATTTAAAATATATTTTTATTTATTTCAGAGAGGAAGGGATAGGGAGAGAGAGATAGAAACATCAATGATGAGAGAGAATCATTGATTGGCTGCCTCCCGCAGGGCCCCGACTGAGGACTGAGCCCACAACCCTGACTGGGAATTGAACCATGACCTCCTAGTTCATCAGTCAACGTTCAACTACTGATTCATGCCAACTGGGCTGAATCTCATCTAATTTAAATAATGTCTGTGAGGACTGGGGTAATAGGTAAACAAAAACTGAAGAGGGGGATTGTAAAGTGACTTCAATGTTGACCCATGTTATTTCCTATACATCCATTTTTGGTAGACATTTAATAATTATTTGTGTGAAAAAATAAAGAAGTTAACCTCTCTGCCCATTACATCAAAGCAGATACAATCTCAAGGAGAAAGCTCCTGTAGTCTAAAAAGTGTTAAAAAATTGCCTTTATCAAAGGATGCTTGGCAAACATCAAGTATTCCTTGTCCATCAAAATCACAAATGCCTTTCAGGCAAGAATAGTGGATAATATTACCAGGAGTCTAATATAAGCTCAAAAAAAGAAGAAAAGAAAAGGGGGTGCACAACTGTGCCTCTCCTCCTCAGGAGTAATAGCTCTTTTGAGTTTTTATCATAGACTATTCCTAGGAGGTAGGTAGGGAAATGAAAGTGTTATTATTCTTGTTTTACTTAAAAGAAAACAAAAATCAGAAAAGGATTTACCTAAAATCACACAGTCCATTAAGGAACAAAGAGAACTCAATTGCTTTTTGCTATCCTTTCCAATAGGTTATGCTAGCACCTATTATATAGTGTGAACAATTAAATTGGAGAATGGCTCAAAAGCAAAGGAAATCTCCTTTAATTTGCTGCTCTAACTATAAAAATAAAACCATGTTGGAGCTTTACTATAATGTGATTCACCTTGGCGCAGAACTTAATACACTAAGTTCATCTTTAGAATTAACTTCAGGAGCTTGTCCACCAGAATTCTTAAGAAGCTGCTCAAAATATGAATTTTATTCACCTTTGAAATTAAGCCCAGAAAATGGCCACAGAGAGAAGTAGCAGCTCTTTAAAGAAGCGAGTACTCAACACTTCTGCTATTTTTCCAAACCTGTATACAGAACTCAAACATTTTGTCATCGCCCTTCTGATATTATCGAATATCAAATATTATCATATATTATTTACAGATGTAGTCACATCTGTAAAATTGGAAAACAATATTTGGCCTCATAGGGTTATTATAAGGATTAAATAAGTTGATATTTTAAAGCACTTAAATATAAATGTTTGTTAAATTTAAAAAATAAAAGTGTATTTTCTTCCATGCTGTGCTTTTAGTGTTTCTAATTGTAAAATGTGACTCTTTTAAAAAGACTTGGGTTGTTTTTTTTAACAACTGAAAGGTAAAGGGAAACATTGAGAAAGAAAAGTATTTTTAACAAAGGCCACTTAAGGATCTGATCCTACAAAAAAGAAAATGCTTTCTCGTGCTGAACAGATTTTTTTTTTTTGACACAAAGGTGGAAGAAACTATTTTCTCTATAAATTTCCAGGAATGTAAATGAACATAATGAGTAATTAACTGGAATTTCTAATTAAATGTATACAGAGCACTGGATGCCCTTTTTCTTTTCTTTTTTTTCTTTTTTTTCTTTTTTTTTTTTTTTTTTTGGTCATCCAGTAGAATTTCCAAGAAGTGACATCCCCTTACACAAGGGTCTAAATGCAAATTAATTATAATTCTGATGGCCTTGAATCTGAGTAGAAAGTGGCACAAAAGTGTGAAGTTTCCTTGAATGTCCCCCAGGGTTTAGAGGTATAGAAGTATTGAATGTACATAAATAGTACAAGAAGGTTGCTGCATCCTGTTTTCCTAAATTAGAAATTGACAGGACAAACCCAAGAAGTAGCCCTTGGCTCTAGTTGATATTCAAGGTATATGGTGAGCTAAGTAGGCATGACTCAGAGCTAAAAAATAAATGACAAGAATATATTCAGATAAGGAAATGAGTAAAAAGCAAGTCTTCCTACTTGAAAACTTGGTCCACTCAGGTTGCTATTACAAAATACCTCAGACTAAACGGCTTACAAACAACAGAAATTTACTTCTCACAGTCTGGGGTTGGAAGTCTGAGGTCAAAGTGCCACCATGGCCAGGTGAGCGCCCTCTTCGGGATATAGATTTCTCAGTGTCTTCACATGAAGGGATGGCTGTGATCTCTTTTTATAAAGGCACTAATCCCATTCATGAAGGCTCCACTCCCATGACCTAAGCATCTCTCAAAGGACCCACCTCCTAATACATAATCTTTGGGGGTTAACATTTCAACCTATGAACTTGGCGGGGATACAGACACTCGGACTATAGCACTCACTCCAAAGTAAAATATTAATTTAAATTATGGTTTAAGCTTCATTTGCATTCTAAGTGGCTGAACCGTGCATGCTACATAAAGATTGTCCTAAATATAAAGGGCTGTTACCCTCCCAATTACACTACTTCCTGGACAGGAAAACGAATAGTATCAGGGAAAGAACATAACTAAGACTAAGTTACCCAGACCAAAAAGCAAGTAGAATGGGTTCAATTTATAGTTTCATTTCCTTTCTAACCATCAAATTAGGGATCTGAGAAAGCTACTTTCAAGTTACAAATTGAACCTTCCCTACCTCGGTGTGCATCATGCCTATGAACCTCACAGTTTTAGCATTAAGAGGTCCCAATTAGTAGGATACTGCTGAAGAGGCAGCAGAAGCCAATGCCAATGCTGACTTAAGGAACGCTTTAAAATACCATCCCCACAGAATATCTTGAGATACTGCATGTCAGTCATTAAAAGGTTGTGGGAAATAGTTCACGTTTTGAATTCACACTAACCTGGATTCAAACACTGACTCATTTAATTGCTTGTAACTTTGGGAACATCTTTGAACATGTTTAAACACCGCTTCCTCACCTGTAAAATGTGAGTAATTATATCAACCACATTACTTTGTGGGGAATACATAAGATAATTTATGTGAAGCCTTCATAAGGTAAACATTCAATAAAATGGAAGGCATTGTTATTGACCTAAAAAAGGAACAATCCAATGTCCTTTAACCATAATAGTCTCATTGCAATGTGTATGAAATGATAAAAGCATTTCACAGATTCTGTTGAAATTAAAAGTGTTTCTCCTCTTTAATTAAAGGGAGATTAGATAAAACCCTAGATTACGGACTCCTGCCTCCAGATATCTGTGTTTAATACCTGAAAAAACTTCTAGTAAAAATTTCTCTCTTACCAACTTTGCTGAACATGTTATTACAAAGCAATGGCTTCACTGTACTTCTAAAGCTCTTTTAAAAAATATTTCCCTAAAATTTTATTCTGAGTTATTCACCTCACTGTTAATAAGGTATCTAGTTAATTCTGTGGTAGTATTACTAGGCCCACCCATTGCTGACACCCAAAAGTTAAATTACTCTTTTTGAAGCATACTGAACTCCCAATACTTGCAAAATTATTGCATGCACCATTTTCCCATCAATCTTTTAAGTCTGAACTTCCATTATTAATCTATATCAGTGGATGTTAAAATGAAGTCATTTTAACAAATTATGACTTTACAAGTCAAAATACCATTAGTTAATATTAGACAAGAGTATTTTACAAACATTGCATTACATATTACTTTGCAATTTGAAACATTTGAAACATTACATTTCATATTTGTGTGCATTGATTTTAGATAACTGAAACGTTACAGAATTTAACAGCAAATAAAATATTAAAAATTTAATTTTTGTACATTGGTTCCAACTAACTCTCTTTAACAATTTATAAGGCTCATGTCATAGTTCAATACCAAAAATATCTACAAAACTGTCTATCCAGTCTTATTCAGATCTTGGGATGGTTTTCTTAAGGTGGGAGTCTAAGAAAATGTTTTATAGATTCTACTTCCAGATCTTAAATGGAAAACTCATTTTGGCTGATCAAACTATGTAAAAACTTGGGTATAACCTTTTTCTTTTCATTAAACAGATTTTTTAAAGGAAAAGAATCCTTATAACATGAAGTCAGGTTGTCAGTCTTTCAGTTACATTTATAACACTGAAGCATCAGAAGTAACCTAGTGCCTTGGCCCTGTCCTTCTTTTTAAAATGTTTAAGAGCAGCTAGAAAAATAGTTTATTTATTACTCAAAATAAGGTACAAATGGTTGTAGCAACAAGCTTCCTCATACACAAGTTCCAGTAACTTCTCAGTTTTTCAGCCTAGTCCAGCATGAATGGATTCAGGAACAGACCTAGAGCTACACTCAGAGCTGCAAACGCACCAGGCCGCCCCTCCCAGGCCTGCTCAGGGCCAGACTCTCCACTCAGGCCCTTTGCAATCACTCCTCACTGCTGCCTGGATTTAAAGCCACATTCCGGTTTAACATCCTAAATTTTCTCTTCAGAATGTACAAAGTTTAGAAAAGAACATGTTTTTCTTGACATTTTCAAACAGGTTTTGTGTATATCACATGTAAGAGCACATTCCTTGAACTAGAAACTTTTTTCAAAAACCACAGGTACTTTCAGTACCCTGTTTGTTGGAAGCATAACACATTCAAAAAAACTAAAATTGAAGACTAGTATCTCTGCTTCTTTCTGTCAGAATCACACGACTCATCAAACCACATTTAAAAACTAGGCTTCATGCATACGAATGGCCAGAGAGATAGGAAGTTTTGCAGCGCCATTAACATCATGGAATACAGTAAGCATTGGCTACCAGGGGTGGGCAAACTTTTTGACTCAAGGGCCACAATGGGTTCTTAAACTGGACCGGAGGGCCGGAACAAAAGCATGGATGGAGTGTTTGTGTGAACTAATATAAATTCAAAGTAAAGGAGCGGAGGGGAGAGCAAGAGAACCAGATAGAACAGCCGGATCCGGCCCGCGGGCCGTAGTTTGCCCAAGGCTGGATAGGAGGCTAAGAGACTTTCCAAAGAACATGATAGTTTTCCAGGCTCCATGTCAGTCACATAAAATTTTAAGCAACATGTAACCCTTTAGTATTGTCTCCAGACATCCCATTCTAACCGTTCCCATACATACCCAACCCCATGTGGCCCACACAGGTCTTCCCTGCACAGAAGTTCTCAATACCACTCCCCCATTGCTGATGACAGCTGCTCTGGTTTTTCTGACATTCCCTGGAGTCTTGGCACTTTCCTAGAAGGACTGGGAACATGTTCAGCTACTGGGCTTGAATGCACATTCATATTCCTTCGTCCAAAAGTGTCGTCATTTGGAGAGGGTGGTCAGGCATAAATTCTCCTGTGCTTTTCATCCCCTCTAGCCAGGTACCATGGTCTCTCAAAGGGTAAATCTATTGAACGCTGGGGACTACACTTGACCAGGAGATGAGTGCCCCTCCACCTTCATGCTTTCAGCAAAGATAGTGCTTGAGTCAAGCTTTGATCTAAGAGCACAAAAACTTGCTATTATTTTCTCAAGAGCAGGCCCTGGAGTGGCATCTTGTGTAACTTTAAGGGAGGGGAAGGCGGCAGCCAAACCAGCACCATAAGAGGACATGCTGACCCTCTTTCCTGCCAGCTGAGGCAAGTCCTGGGCGAGAACAGAACTAAGGCAGCCATCCATGGAGGACATGCACATATTTCCATTTTGATTTGATACAAGCAAAGACGCCTCTGTTTTCTGACTAAAAGTTCAGAACTAGTCTTCATAAATGCCTTTTGCACATCTCTCTCAAAGTAGGCATCTTCTAATTTAATACCCCCAACGGCTTCCAGGCCACTCTAGATACTATTTTTATCTCTGTGCTGGTCATTCAGCATGATCTGAGCTAGAGATTTTTGAGCCAGTTTACAATAGGATGGAGGGAAGATCATGAAGCTGAAATCATTCAAAGCAAAATCTTTATCATGTCCCTCTTTCTACCACTGGACAAGGATCTTTTTGGGGTAGACAGAGTAGCAGTGGTCTAATGCACTGAGGTAGCACTAGAGGGAGAGTTTCCCTTCTACTATGAGATATTCGGAAAGCATATTAGGCTTATGAAAGTCATAGGCATGTTGTATGTGTGTCCCAGGAAGTCCTCATTCACAAATGAAAGGAGCATTTGGCCCAATGAACAGAGCAATGGCTCTGACTCCACCTGTAGGTCGAGCATTTCCTGTGACATATACAGCAATATCTCCTGCAACTACCAGGTCAGACCATCTATCCCAAGAACTGGACTCAATCTATTTCACAGCATTGAAGACAGTGGCTATTCCTCTGTAGCAGGCATTTGTGGTGTCTACTCCTTCTATATCTGTGTTCCCAGTCTCCTAAAAAAGCTATGTTAAATTAGTCTTCACCAACTTTGATTTGTCGATGATTGTCTCTGTTCCAATTTCTAGCCACCCAATGCAATAATAAGAAAGGCTATTTCTCTCCATAAGATTCTGAACTACAGTCATGCAAAGAGAGTTGATATCTTCTCTATCTATGCAGAAGCCCATCCTGGTCTTGTCCATGCCAAGAGTATACTTTCCAGCACCTACACCATCCATAGTATTTTTCCAACTCTGCTTGATCAACATACGGAGAAGGAAAATAAATCTCAAAGGCATAACTTCTCACATCTTTTGGCCAGAAGGCTTCTGCCTTCAAAGGAAGTGACCCAGGCATGGTGAAAGACAGAGAACATCAGTCTCAAAGTCTGTCACTGTTTCCTCCTTCGGGCACCAAAGGTGTTGATACAGGAGAAGAAAAATGCTTTTCTATTACCATTTTAATTACAAGTCACTTCCCTTCTTATGTGAATATAATTAGGTTTAAGTTCAAGAAGCAATGATTTCCTTTTTTTTTTTTTAATCACATGAGCTTTTTAGTTTAGGTCAGGTTATCTAGTTTTGGGAAAGATCAGAAGGCCGGCATAGCATGGTATTACTTCCCTTTGGCTGAAGTAATATTCTCTGTTTATATATTGAAAGTAACCCTCAATTGGTAAATTACATATATACCCAAGGGCACAGTGTCTTGAAGTTCAGTTGGCACAATGCAGCAACCCTTGTTTGGTTTTGTTGTTCTATTGTTTTTGAGGTGAGTAACTATACTGCAGACTTTTTTATTGGAAACTGAATTAGGAACCTAATTTCTATGTATGATGTTGGCTTAATTAGAACACTGTCCATAACAGTTTGACATTTAGAGTCCACAGAAATAGCTTTTAAAGAACAACTTCACAATTTCTTCAAGGCAAATGTGGAGTCTGGAATAAACTTTAAACTGCATATAATTTATCTGACCTAACAATTTTAATTGTCACAAAGAATTTCATCATGATGTTGGCTCTCCATCCACCTATGCTATCTTATGTCTCAAATGGACAGAAAGCTAAACAAGGAGCAACAAATTAAAAGTATCACCCTCTTTACCTCTGTATTTCTTCCTAATTAAGAAGTATGTTAATTGAAATCAGCGTGACACAGACCCTGTGCAGAAATCTCCCGAGTATTGTAATTGGTGTGTGGAGCTGTCGCCCCAGGGTCATTTACTGGAGTGATTCCCACCTGGGTTGGGAGTAACTGAAAATCTTCACCTAAAAAGCAACTTCAAGCTTATAAAATAGGACTGCCAGTGGAAAAGCAAATATATCCACATCCAAATTAGATTTTCTTTAAACATTTACGGAGAAAGTATTTGAGATCAGATGCCTTTACTAATCAGTTCACCTCGGTGGTTCTTTCCCCATGCAATTTCCCTTAACTCAGTTTGATCACATCTAGACTTGTTAATGGCTTTACATCGCCTACAGAAAAAAGCAGAATATTTCAAGACTTTAGCACGGGGCTCCACCTTCCTTATTCCTCCCCTTACACCAAAGTACATCTCAACCAACCAAACTCTATTCTCCATACCCACACACCCTGGGCCTTCCCCACCAAATAGGGATGTTCACATTGTTGCATTCACTGGACAACTTTTCTGCTTTCTTCTTTTCTCTGGAATAACAAATGCTTACCAAATCCAACTGAACTTTTCCTACAAGACCCAGCCCAAATACCATGTCCTCCAATTATTTTTTTAATGTTCCCCTTGGCTGAAAATCTAAATTTCAAATTTAATATACACTTGTCTTGGTTTAATAATATCAAAATCTCTGATATTTCAAAAGGAATTTTTTTGTCTTATCTAATTTAATGCAGTAAATATCTGTTTACTCCAAGCAAGGCAAAATGTTAGGAATTAAAGTTATAAAGATGTATGATGTAATACTTATCCCCAGTGATTCCATAAAAATAACAAATTTAAACAAATTAATATAGAAATATAACATGCAGATTTAAATAGGGTATATAAACAAAATTATGAGGGTTTTAAAGATTGGAGAAGAAAGATGCTGACTTCATCTGTTTGAGCTGCTAAAACAAAATACCAGAGAATGGGTGGCTTATAAACAATAAACATTCATTTCCCACAGTTCCGGAGGCTTGGAAATCCAAGATGATGGCACAGGGTCTGGTGAGATTCAGTGTCTGGTGAGAATCCATTGCCTGGTTCATAGGTAGCCACCTTTTCTCTGAGTCATCACATAGTGGAAGGGGAAAGCTTGGTCTCTAAGGTCTCTTTTATAAAAGCGCTAATCTTATTAATGAGGGCTCTACCCTCATGACCTAAACACCTCCCAAAGGCTCCACCACCTCATATCATCACATTGGGCATTAGTTTCAACATATAAATTTGGGGGGGACACAAACATCCAGAGCATTGCAGATGACTTCCCTGAGAATTTGTGGAATTTAAAATAGAATTTGGAAATAGGAAAAATGGCTCCAGACAGTGGTAGGGGTAGAGAATTCCATGCAGAAAAGAACAAAGGCAAAGACACTGAGGCAAAACATTTTCCACAATTATTCCAGTTTGCCAGAAATATAAGATGCAAATGGCTTATAATCATCATAATAATACCTAATATCTTTTGAGCAGTGCCCATATGCTGGGCATTGTTGTAAGAAATTTACATGTCTTAAATGCATTTAATTTTTATAAGAGCTTATGAGTTCAGGACTGCATTTCCTTTTTTCCTTTTTATTAAATGTAGTGGGGTGACACTGGTTAATATATTTCCTTTTAATAGATGGGAAATTGAGGCAAATTGGATAGATATGAGAATTACAATATAGAAGTTGAAACCAGGTTGCAAACAGTGGAGGAGGTAATGCCTGACCCTATTTGTAGAAAATTGGAATGCATTAGGTAGAGGACGATGTAGATTGTGAAGAATATAATTGAGGGGGACACTATGGAAAAGGCATGTGACGTGTGCGTAGTGAGGGAAAACTGCAAGAAGCTTACTTTTGTTGTAGAGTGCCATGTAAATGGGTTGTACAGTGAAACAAACAGATCATGAAAAGCTTGCATGCCAGATTGAAGGCCTTTCTTCTGTAAGGACTCTTGAGAGCTTTGGAACACTGGAATTATGGGCAGATTTCCATTTTAGGAAGGTCACCTTCCAGATCTGTGGAGGGTGGCTTTGAAGAGCATTAGTGTGAAGGCGAGGAGACCAGATAGCAGACCATTGGCCTTAAAGTCCCAGCAAAAGATGTTGAGACACAGACCTAAAACAGTCATTGCAGAAAAGGAGAGGAATGAAAATGTGGCCAAATGTACTACCAAAAGTGGCTGCTACAACTCTCATCCCACAACCTGAAGTCCCTATGCAACTCGGAGACTCCTTCCATCAAGAGGTGGGTCAATATTTCCTCCCCTTGTAATTACAGAGAAGTGACACTTTGGACCTCTGAGGTTAGGTCATAAAATGTGATGCAGCTTCCATCTGACCTACTTAGGATACTTGTTTTCAGAGCCCATCTGACATCCTGTGAGGAAGCCCAGACCCTCACCAAATAGAGAAGCACAGGGAAAAGTCACCTGTAAGTGCTAGCTGACAGTCCAGCTGAGATCCCAGCCAATCACACACCATCAACTGCCAGACATATGAGTAAAGATGCCTGATGATGATTCCAAACTCCATCTTTAAGTCTTCCCAGCTGAGGCCCAGACACTATGAAGCAAAGATGATCTCTCCCACTGTTGTTATTTTAGCCTGCTGGGTTTGGGCATAATTTGTTACTGAAACAGGAGGTAATTGATAAATATTTGAAAATATAGTCAAAAGGATTTGGTGAGTTCTAAAAACTATAGCTTGACTGGCTGAAGGCTCTCTGGTTAGCAGAGGACTGGGGTCAGGGAAGCAAGGGATTTAAAATGGATGTCATCAAGTATTTATCAAGTTGAACTCTTAATAAAATGGCCCAAGGAGAAATTTAAGTGATCTGGTCTCTCTTTAAAAATATAAGAACTTAGCCCAGCTGGCATGGCTCAGTGGTTGAGCAAGGACCTATGAACTAGGAGGTCACAGTTTGATTCCCAGTCAGGGCACATGCCCGGGTTGCTGTGATGATCCCCAGAGTGGGGCACGCAGGAGGCAGCCAATCAATGATTGATGTTTCTATCTAATCACTGATGTTTCTATCTCTCTCTCTTCCTCTTTGAAATAAATAAAAATATATTTTTAAAAATAATAAAATATAATAAATTATATTTTAATATATACATACATACCTATGTAGGTGAGCGTGTGTGTGTATATGTGTATATATATATATATATATATATATATATATATATATTATGTAAAATGGAATTTACATAATAAATTCCATTTTAATCTAAGCAAGTATCTGGCATGTTCCAAAGCAGCATTCAGGAAATTATCATTTCAGGCAGGTAACACAATTTCTTCCCTAGAAAACCTCAAATATTTGGAATTTAATTTGGCCAATTTGAAGGAAGAATATCTCTTGCTTTATTTTCCTCATTTTTCATGAATCCTACACATTATGTATTTATATGTCATGTTTTGAAATAATCTGTCCAAATTTGCTGTAGTCAGACTTTTATAATATACTATAATATATGATGCAGTAGGACGATGGCTGGATACCTGGCAGTTTTTGAAAATTTATTCCTTTGGATGGAAATCTTAAATGAGGCCAACTACTAAAGAAAAAACCACTTTTTAAAATAAGGGATATCAGAAATCTATACATATTATCAATATGTTTAGGGGTTTTGGATGGGAAGGAGGATTCAATTCTGCTAGATGATTTATCTTCTTTCATCAAAATGTAACATTGTTTCTTCTTTAAGGAAATTTAAAAAAAGTAAAGAGTATTTTTTCCTGGTTGCCAACCTACCTTCATGTGATACCCAGCACATGACAGGATCTGACTGAATTCTCAGAATTCTCCCTGCACAATTAATCTAATTGAAACTACATGTAAAAAGAAACATGGAGGCAGCTTAACCTAAAGATCCATGACATCATTCTCTGTTTGATTCTTACATGTCCTCTCATGTCCCAAAGTCTGGCTTACATGATTGACTGTTAAAGCTGCACTTAGTAATCAATGATTGCCAATAATTACTGTGTAACAAAATGGACACATACTTAGCAAACACAGGTGATATTACACTTGTTCACTTCAATAAGCCCCCTGAGAATGTGATAATTGGACAATAGTAAGGAATTACAGATATCCTAATATATAAAAACCCTGGGTCATGACGTCCAGTAAACCAACAGTCAGACATCCCCCAAGGGGTTTCCGATTGGAGAGGTTGCAGGCTGGGCTGAGGGAACCCCCCTCCATGCACGAATTTCATGCACTGGGCCACTAGTCCTATATAATAAAAGCCTAATATGCTAAGTGTCTGGTCAACTGGTTGGCCATTCAACCATTCAAAGCATAATTTGCTAATATGCTAAGGTCGCTCAACTACTCGCTATGACATGCACTGACCACCTGGGGGCAGATACTCCAACCGGTAGGTTAGCTTGCTGTTGGGGTCCAGCGATCAGGACTGAGCCAGATGGGACAGACATACCCTAGAGTCCTCCTGTGATCCCTCCCTGACTGGCCAACCACCCACGTCCCTCCCGGGCCCCGATCATGCTTCGGTGGGGTCCCTCGGCCTGGCCTGCACCCTCTTGCAATCCAAGACCCCTCTGGGAATGTCAGAGAGCCAGTTTCAGCCCGATCCCACAGGCCAGGAGGAGGGAACCCACTGGTGCACAAATTCGTGCACCGGGCCTATAGTCTTAAACAACAAGGAGAAACAAAATGTCTCTCTCTCTGATATCTTAGAGCATTATCATCACAGTCTCTGGGCCTCACTCTCCCAAATGCCCCCTTCTCTAAAACTATCTTTAAACAAATTCACTGGCATGATTTGGAGATTAAGTTGATGAGATGTTTTTATGAGTTAACTCATAAAAATGGTTAAACTGGTAGAGTTATATAGTAAGAGTAAGGTCATTACATACCATATTCAAAAATTTGTTTTAATCATGTATATATTTATGTAGGAAGGCCAATATACACATACTGTGTGTATAAGAAGCTATCCTCTAATTTTTTTAATATATGATAAAAGTATGGGTTACTGTAGTTTCTATCTGCATGCTTACTTAAAACCTCCAACAGCATACTTTGTAAAAGTAATTGATGACCAATACTATATAATGTAACAGGAAACACTTCTTTTTTGCTACATTAAATGGACAATTTAGAGCATACATATGGATTTGGATTGTTTCCAATAAATGCTGTATCATGCAGGAAGAAAAATGGGCTTGCGTTAAGCATATTTTGGTCATTGGTAATGCAACCTCCCAGCTCCCCTGGGTGTTCAACTCCAGAGGGATCATCTTCCAAACCCATGATGATCTCACAAGCTCCAATGCACTGGTTTTACATAATTAAGTTTTAAGGTAAATTTAATGAAATGCTCAAGAATATCAAAAAATAGGTGTTATTACTGCAAACAGGGTAGCAAAAAATGAACATCTACATGTTATATCTTTCTTCTTATAGCCAGACTGAATGCGTTCTTAAAGAAAATATGTATACACTTCGTTCCACAGAAAGTGGCCTCTCTTGTAAATAAAACAAGAAAAAAAGGAAGGAAGGAAGAACTGGGAAGAAAAAAAATAAAATGTATTAGCTTTGCCGAAACCAGTTTGGCTCAGTGGATAGAGCGTCGGCCTGCGGACTGAAGGGTCCCGGGTTTGATTCCGGTCAAGGGCATGTACCTTGGTTGTGGGCACATCCCCGGTGGGAGGTGTGCAGGAGGCAGCTGATCGATGTTTCTCTCTCATCGATGTTTCTGGCTCTCTATCCCTCTCCCTTCCTCTCTGTAAAATATCAATAAAATATATTTTTTTAAAAAAATGTATTAGCTTCCAAACAGTTAATACCACAATTTACATTGGGAAACACAGTTGAAATCACAGATTATTTTGAAGGTTTTACACATAAATAGATTTAATCTAATATCCCTTCTTTCCTTTTGTTAGAGAAAAGATTTAGAACTATAGTTTAAACTCTTATAAATGGTTCAAGTGGCTTAACTACACTGTCCAAAAAATGTTATATAAAAACTTGTTTTGGATAATTCCATGTAAAAGGCCTGAGTTAAGAACTGCATTCTTATTACATTCACTCAGTCAATACTATGCTAAGCAAAGGTTACAAAAACCGATCATGACTCTCTGCATTATAATACAGCTAGAGGCCCAGTGCATGGGATTCATGCACTGGTGGGAGGTGTGGCCTGCGGGGATCGGCCTGCTGTGGGAGCGCTGCTCATCTGGGTCAGCAGAGTGGCTGTGGACCCGCCCTCTGAGAGGCTGCTTCTGGTGCAGCATCTTCGCTGGGCCTAGGGACAATAGCACTGAGAGGCAGCAGCCACGGACCCATCTCCCAGCCTCTGGACTCAGCTCTGCGAGCCTGGTAGCAGTGCTGCACATCCTGCGGGCATCCAGAGGAGGCAGCAGGAAGCAAGGAGGAGGAGCCTGGGGCGAGGAGGCGACAATTGCAACCTGGATTCCTGCCCCTCAGCATGGGGTTTGCAGCGGGAGCAGCCATTCATCCCGGTCAGCCAAGCGGCACTCCCACTGTGGTAGCGCACTGACCATGGGGGGGGGGGGGGGGGAGGAGGCGAGGGGGGCAGCTCCTGCATTGAGCCTCTACCCCCTGGTGGTCAGTGCGCATCATAACAGCTGGTCAACCAGTCGTTCTAGTCATTCTGCTGTTCAGTCACTGGGCTTTTATTATATAAGATAGTGTTATTTGAGGGAATGCAAATGAGAAGAATTCCATTTTTGCCCCTGAAGAGAATTATTTGATGAACATAAACACAGCTCCATGGTCAGTGGCTGCCTTTCAGTATTTTCATTGCCCATGTCATCAGCCAAAGATTAAGTAGGATAAAGAGATAATGGCAACTCTGTCCAAAGTTTTCAAAATGTATATGTAAAAGTAAATGAAATACCTTACAGTGTGACCTGGATTTAGTAGCTTGCTTACAAAGGACAGAAAATGGAAAATGAATAGTATATTAGTTTCCTAGGACTATAATAACAAAACACCAAAAAAAGAATCGTTTAAAACAGCAGAGATTTGGTCTCTCACAATTCTGGAGTCTGGAACTCTGAAACTCAGGTGTCCGTGAAGCCATGCTCTCTCTGAAATTTGCAGGGAAGAATCCTTCCTTGCCTCTTCCTAGCCTCTGAGGCAGCTGTCAATCAACCCTTGGCAGATGCTCCACTCCAATTTCTGCCTCTGTTGTCACAGGACATTCTCCTTGGGTGTCTCTGTGTCTTTACTTATGTTTCACATGATGTTTTCCTCTCTTTAAGGATACTCATCAAATTGAACTAGGGCCCATCTTAATGACCCCATCTTAACTTGATTAAGTCTATTTTCAAATAAAGTCCCATTTACAGGTACTGGGGACTAGAAGGAAAATATCTTTTTTAGAAGACATAATTCAACCTGTAACAAACTAACTTTTCAGTGAAGAAACTTGACAAACATAATGTTAACCAAGCCATTAATCATTAATGTTAATATCACTAGTGCTAGGTCATGCTGATATTGACAGGACTCAGACACCCTGCCTCAAAATATGGTACTTTAGCATGCATGCTGGTTATTTTAAGCTGAATTAGGCTGAAGGAATTTGAGAAATGACAGGTATAGGAGGGATTCCTTGATCTACCCCTGAGGCAGGTCATAAAACCCTCGCGTGAGAGGTATGCTCTCTATACTCAGAGCAAAAGGAGCTCTTTATCTCTGAAGACGGAGGGACACCAAGAGGAATCTAAATGAACAGTCCTCGCTAAATTCCCCTAATTTACCAAATTTAGCTCATATTTTGTTTGTCCTTTCACATTTGTCCACAACTTTCTTTTCTTCATCAGACCTAGCATAAAAACACTTGTGTTTAACTTTCTTTAGATCTTCATTTCCTTATGAAGGCCCTCCGGTCATGTAAACATATATTTAATAAATTTGAATGCTTTTCTCTTGTTAATCTTAATCTAGCTTTTGTTACAGAGACCCAGCCAAGATATCTAAGATAACATCATGAACCCCTGATAAAATGTAAGAAGAAAAGGCACTTCAGCCCTAGCCGGTTTGGCTCAGTGGATAGAGCATTGGCCTGTGAACTGAAAGGTCCCAGGTTCAATTCTGGTCAAGGGCACTTGCCCAGGTTGTGGGCTCGATCCCCAGTAGGGGACTTGCAGGAGGCAGCCGATCCATGATTCTCTCTCATAATTGGTGTTTCTATCTCTCTCTCCCTCATCCTTCCTCTCTGAAATCAATTTAAAAAAATAAAAAAGAAAGAAAGAAAAGGCACTTCACATCTCTGGTATTCTTCACAGTAACCATAACCCTAAGCCAATCATGGAAAATACCTCTTCTCAATCAAAGTGAGGAGCGTTCTGTAAAATACTTGACCACTTCTCTTCCAAGCTGTGCTAAGCAAAGGTTACAAAAACAGACCATAGGCATGGAAAAACAGAAAAACTTAGAAACCATTGCAGAGCAGAAGACACTAAGGATACATGAACACTAAGCACTGTGGGAATCTTGGATTGGATCCTGCAACAGAAAAAGTACATCTGTGGGGAAACCAATGAAATCCAAATAAAGTCTATAGTATAGTTAATAGCAATGGTATTAGCTTTACTTAGTTTTAATAAAAATGTACCATATGAGATGATAACATCATAGGGAATGGTATGAAAGGTACATGAACCCTCTGCACTATGTCCACAACTTTAATGTAAATCTAAGATTTCCAAATGTTTAAAAATTTACTTTAAAAAATAAAGTAAATAATAATGATATTTATGTTCTTTTCATTAGCTAAGAAGCAATCACCTTATTAAAAAAAATATATTTTCTAGTTAGAGTGATGGAGGATATTTAGTCCCTCTTAATACAATGGAGATGCTTCCTTCCATAAGGGAAGCAAACCTGAGATAGCAGTAAGATTATAATGTGCAAATACTTTTAATAGCATATATATTCAAAGGAAGCATGCACTGGTAGTTAAAAACAGTGGGCAAACCAGAGGTTTGGGAGCCAGAAGTCTATCTCTGGATTATTTATTCCATATTATAGGCCACGTAACTTTTCACGTGGGCTATTTTACTGTCATGTATAAGACTGGAATAGGATATAGCTGCTTATATGGTAGGGACAGGATGAAGATGAAAGAAAATGTATGTCAATGCCAACTATATAATAGATGCTCTCCATTTTTATCATTATTTGTAGAGAGAGAAAGGAAGGAAAAAATCTTATTATGACACTGAAGCATTGGCAACAATATTCTTAACCTTTCAATTCAATGTTGATGATCCAGGAATGATGACAGAGTCAAGAGGCAAGAATCTAGACACTTCCTTTCAGAGTGACAATAATTGAGCCACTAATGACCTTTGCAAACAATTACTTATCCATCTAGCTTCCTCCCTGACATTTCCATGTTTTCCCACAGAATATCATGAGAATTATTATACATTACGTTTTGAAATACAAATACACTCTCTAATGTCCAAAAAGAAAGTAAAATGGAGATTTTAATTTTGTGCCAACAGTAATAGTTTCCCATGACCAATGTTAGTTTTCATAGTTCCTCACAAACTGTATTTATATATTCTAATACCTTTGTCAGGATGGATGTCAAAAATCAAATAGCAGGTGGGAAAGGAACAGAAGTTATTTTGATTATTTCTATCATGAACAATAATAACTTGAATAGCATCAAAACATAAAAAGGTCAAAGCCACCTCAATTATACAGTTAAATTAATGCATAGATCAGCCTTCACTGAATTTGAAGAGAGAATGTAATAGGGAGCCTAGATCACTGGATTAGAGATCATACAGCCATGTTGAAACTACTTGTTCATCTTGCACACTCACTTTTTCTGAGTCCCCTGTATAGACAAGTCTTTGCCCTTTTCCTCTTAAGCACTTAGTTGATACGTCATCATTCTCCAAGTTTCAGCTCAGGGATTTCATTATTAAGGACAGGTTTCCTGCACAACCAGACTTCACTCTGTCCAGATTCCTTTGTCAACTTTGAGCTCCTTGCAGGTGGAGGCTGTTTCATCTCTAAGCCTCAGGACCCAGCACTGGCACATAGCAGGCAACAGATTCATCTTGATCAACCTAAACTGAAACTTCATGAACTGGTAAACACCAAGCACTGATTCTTGATTATTGGAGAATTTTATTCTACCTTGCCAATATTTCTTTTTATCTTTTTTTATTCCTCTATTATAATCTCATTCCTTTTATTCTCCCAAGCATCATAGACAACTTTGGCCCAATATGAGAATATGTAAGATATCTCTCCCATGCTAAATATATATATATATATATATATATATATATATATATATATATATATAGTAGGTATTCATTTAAGTATGTCTTCTCTCTGCTCATTGCACATCCATTATAACAAAATAAACAACACAATTATTTCTATCTCCCAAGATTGTTCCAACAACATATGGTTAACCTCACTAATATAAATGTATCTTCAAATAGATGTGCTATGAAGTATTTATGGGGAAAATGTACAGGCATGTGCAGCTGAGGAACTATGTAGCTCATAATCCACTTGAGCCCAAGCTTTCCACACTGAGCTCTTCCAGACTCTCAAAGGAAATAGAAGGGGGTAGAGAAAACCAGAAGGAGGTCAGCCTTTTAAGAATCCAGTGGGTCATGGATGTGCTGGCCTTCCTGGAATGACATATTCTTCGTCTGAAAAGAGATAGGAGCACTGAGTAATTTGCAAATGAATGCATCTGCAGATGAATGAATGCATCAAACACAATGGGAGCATTGTATCCAAGATTATACCATATTGCTCTTTGCATCCACTTCCAAAGAATTTGTTTCTCCACCATCTGCATTAGTTCTGTTCCACTATCAGATACAAACTCCAGAAAATGCAAGCCACTAAGAATATCTTGTGAAAGGGGCTGTGTGAACAGTTATTATGCTTGGGTTACTTCCTTAATATCCTTTATTAATGAAAAAGAAGAAAACAACATCAGAAGCAGCACTTAAAATTCAGAGTGGAGAGGCTTCTGGCCTCTCCTGAGTAGCTTTCCCCCTCCTAATCTCTTTATTCTTTTCTTCTTTGCTATGTAATAATGTGTTTGGGGCTAAGGAAAGCTAAATTCTCATATCCAGGTTTGAGGGAAAAGATTACTTATAAGGGAGTAAATGGAAAACTTCTAATCTTGATTTTCCAATGGATTTTTATAAGCATGATCTAACTCCAATAAATCGCTTTCCTCCTCATAACTTCCTTATTTACAAGCAATTAAGTTCCACCGTAATTTGATAAATAAATGTATTTCTTTTATTATACAGATCTAATTTGACAATTGTATGTCAAAACTAGCCCTAGAAGTGAACTAAAATAAGACTGAGTTTCAGTCTGTTTTGCACAGTTGGGCCCAGATGAACTATATCAGCAAAATGGGAGGAAAGCACCATTCGATGCCATCATGCCTCTCATTTGCATAGCCTGTCATGTTTGTTCACTGCAGAACAATGGGTCTTACCTCAGCAATCTCCTGGGCTTCAAATCCTGAACTTATATCCTGGGCCCAAAGGTAAATTTTGTATGACATCTGTGTATTTTTGTAATTAGAGCCACTGCATCTGCAGCACATACTTTTCCCTTTGAAATGTGTCTTCAGAGGAATAAATAATACACTGAAGTTAAACAAAGTACACAGCATGTGTTGCTATTGCTTTGATAAAATTCCCGCAGGAGTCTGGAAAATGGGCTTGAGCAATTTATCACACTATCCAAATAAGTCCAAGAAAAGGCTGAATTTCTAGCAAATCTTTAAACTTTTCAAGGGGTTTGATTATTCCTCATCAATGTGCCAAATATTTCCAGTGTCATTCATTTATTCATTTAATCCTTCCTTCCTGGATGTTAAGAGAATGGATATGCAGAGTTCTAACCAACACAAAGCTATGGTGATCATACTATCCAAATAGTGTGATCAAGATCATTCACGGAAGCATGGTTTATGAAAACATCATCACTATCTATTTACCCAAGAGAAGTTTACATTTCTTGGTTATGGTACAACACCAACTCCTGCAATAAAGACGTTCATGTGTATGTTCATATGGTACAACATGAACTCTTGCAATGGATAACATGTGTGCTCTTTCCTGTTGACAAGTATATTTTCAATGATTTAATAAGTTATTTACAATTTATATGTTACAATTTGGGTACAGGACATTTCTCTAAAATTGTCCCAATTTTCTGAAACTTAAATGACTTACACAAAAAATAATAACAAAAATAGAAAATGCAAGTAAATATTTTCTGCATTAATCTCAGTTAAGACTTTTTCCCCCTAAAATTCAGTTCAAAGTAGATCCCATTTGTAAATTTCAACAAATCCTTAAGAGTGCACAATTCTAATTACGTGGAGGGAAAACAACTTAACAAAATTGTGATTTATCTTTGCTCAATTACCAATGTGGCATGACTTACTTTGTCTGAATTAAGCAATTATGACATAATGGCTGAAGAAAGCTATAATGGAAAAGTCATCCATTCCTCCTAATTTGTAAATATGGGAACACTTCTAAATGTACCCAATATACAATGTTCTAAATCTGTCAAGAAAAAAAAATTGACAAAATTATGACTTAATTTTAAAATAATGACATATACCTGGCAAGAATCAAAAGCTTACAGAAATAAATATGTGATTAGACAGTCTGCTAGTTTAACTCAATTAAAAGAAATCATACTTTGAATATTATGATAAGCAACTTTTAAAAAAATAGTGTATTTTTACTCATTAATAAAATCCTTTCTTAAGATGAACAAATTTTTATTTTTTATTGGCAAAAGGAGTTATATAAATTTGCTTTAAAAATCATGGGTCATGTTAAAAATATATAATTTTTAAAGTAATAAACATGAATAAAAAGAAAAAGGGGGGAAATCATCAATATAAATATATTATTAGTATTTTTTTTTTACTTTTTCCTTCCATGAATGTAATAAAAATAATGTCAAAGGTTCAATTAGCCTGAACACTTAGACATTATTTTAAAAGTGAGGTAAAGGTTGATGTTTAAGGTAAAATGCATTCATTACCTCTTTCATTAATACTCAAATATTCTTTTACTAACTGCTGTGAAATGAAATTAAATGTTTAGAAGCAAACCCTTTCTTAGTTCATAAATACCAAAAAGTTAAATTTGCTCGGGATTTTGAAAAATGAAAAACAGTGCCCTTGTATTTCTAACAGATGTTCCTTACACAGGGATGTGATAATCCAATGGAACCGGTGCTGGACTGCACACGGGAGCCATGGCAATAGAAATGACCAGTACTGAGGAGAACCCATGTTTCCTCCCTGCATAAAGCAACAAGGATGCTGGGACTCGCAAGCACCCAGAACAAGACCCAGGGACGCATCTCTCCCCATCGGCTCTCACCCAGAGGGCAAGCCTGGTGTTGGGAGGACCCACGTATCCACTTGGTTTTCAACTCCTAAATGAAAATTTCATTGTCATGTGTGCTCCTTTTACATTAGTTCATGTCATGTAAGGAATTATGCTTTTAATGGTTCTATGTTTTTTAAAAGTCATCGCATCCATCCTAACTGGTTTGGCTCAGTGGATAGAGCGTCAGCCTGTGGACTGAAGGGTCCCAGGTTCGATTCCAGTCAAGGGCATGTACCTTGGCTGCGGGCACATCCCCAGTAGGAGGTGTGCAGGAGGCAGCTGATTGATGTTTCTCTCTCATCTATGTTTCTAACTCTCTATCCCTCTCCCTTCCTCTCTGTAAAAAATCAATAAAATATATTTTTTAAAAATAATAAAAAAATAAAAGCCATCACATCCTAATTTTTGCATGTTCTGCCTTGAATTTTTCTTAACTCTCATTCCTATTTTTAATGTCCTTATTGTTTCTTATTTATTATAAAGTTTTCTACTTTAATGTCACGGTAATACTTCCTGCTGTCTAGTCCTTATTTTAAATGTTATTTTATTTTCACTTGGATTGTACTTAACTATGGCAAGCAGAAAGCAGAGGGACATGGGGCTCTACTGTTTGGAGCATCTCTGACAGTGCTTCTCAGTCTATCGATGGGAAGGACCAGGTTTCCCCCGCCCCCAATGCATGCATACTCATACTTTTGTAAATGTAAGAAAAATGAATTTCTGGGAAAACAAAATCCTATCTAATAAAAGAGTAATATGCAAATTGACCATCACTCCAACAACAAGATGGCTGCCCCCATGTGGACACAAGATGGGAGGGACCAGGTCTGCAAGGGAGGGCAGTTGTGGGCAATCAGGCCAGCAGGGGAGGGCAGTTGGGAGGGACCAGGCCTGCAAGGGAGGGCAGTTGGGGGCGATTAAGCCTTCAGGGGAGGGCAGTTAGGGGTGACCAGGCCGGCAGAGGAGGAAAGTTGCGGGGGCACCAGGCCTGCAGGGGAGGGCATTTGGGGGGGACCAGGCCTGCAGGGGAGGGCTGTTAGGGGTGAACAGGCCTGCAGGGAAGGGCAGTTAGGGCCAATCAGGCTGGCAGGGGAGCAGTTAGGCATCAATCAGGCTGTCAGGGGAGTGGTTAGGGGGTGATCAGGCTGGCAGGCAGAGTGGTTAGGGGCAATCAGGAAGGCAGGCAGGTGAGCAGTTGGGAGCCAGCAGCCCTGGATTGTGAGAGGGATGGGCCTAAACAGGCAGTCAGACATCCCTCGAGGGGTCCCATATTGGAGAGGGTGCAGGCTGGGCTGAGGAACACACACCCCTGTGCATGAATTTCGTGCACTGGGCCTCTAGTTAAAAAATAAAGGGCATACATGCACAATGATGCTTAAACGTATTATTAGACTTAATGGATTTTAAATTATTCCTTCAAATTGTTTTAAAAGGGTCTGGACACTCACTCCAAGTTTCTGGACGTGTCATGTCATGGTGGGGTGCAGCCCTATGATTACAGCACCAGAGCCTTGGACGCTTTTGTCTCTAGCTGGCCTTTTCTCGCAAAGTCTTCCCTGCGCTGCAGACTAGGTCCGATTTCCTGCTAGAAGCTCTCACAGTTCTCCGTATTTCTCCATCGCACAAAATAATTGATAATGTATTATTTGACTAGTCCTTTAACCTGTGTCTGCCTTGCCCAGAGGACACAAGTGGTTGATGTTGTTTACACAGAAGCAAACAGAGGTGGATTTACTTTGAAGCTAATGAAATGTCAGACAGGCCCTTTGAGCGGTGTTAGTTGTGCAGTTGCAGTGTTCCAGGTGAGAAGGGAATAGGCTGCCATCGATAAGTATTACTCTAGAAACATTTTTGGCAAATTGCCTAAGGGGATCTTAGACAAAAGAGACCTGAGACTTGAGTATAATATGCTTTTTTTCCATCACAAATAAGTAATCACTTTGGCACCTAATTTTATATTTGCTGTCTTACGCTTTTGTTTTCTTAAAGTGGGTCCCCAAATTGCGTTAGGTTTCAAAACGTACAAACTCTGGATCTGCCTTGCGCTGAACACTTTGTCCCCAACAGCGAGCACAGCGCCATGCCTGAAGTAGGTAGTCCATAATACCACTGGCTGAATTACACATGAATAAATTACCAACTAAGTGGTTTAGCACTCCTCAGCAAGATTCCTGTGAGAATATTCACAAGGACCCTAATTAGTCTTCTAGAAACTCTTTTACATTAGCCTACTTTCAATAAAGGTATTACATGTAGAATCTGTCTTTAATTTATATAAGATTCAATAGGATTTTATTTTAATTTTATTTTTAAATATATTTTTATTAATTTCAGAGAGGAAGGGAGAGGAACAGAAAGATAGAAACATCGATGATGAGAGAGAATCATTGATCAGCTGCCTCCTGCACACCCATTACTGGGGATTGAGCCCACAACTCCAGCACAGATCATTGCTCAACCACTGAGCCACACTGGCTGGGCATAAGATTCAGTAAGATTTTAAAGCAGAATGTTTCAAACTGTGAATTGTGACCTCTTAGTAGTCTTTCAAAATCAATTTTGTAGGTTATTGAATCAGAGTTTAATTTTTACAGTGGAACAGAATGGAAAAGAAGGAATAGAATGAAACAAAATAAATGGAATGGAATGAAAAATATCACAAGTGCATCACAAAAAGTAAGGTTGAGTATTGTTTTAAAAATGTTTGTGTCGTTGGTGTATATATGTGCATGCACTAGCTTGCTGCATAAAAATTACTTTTCACTTTGAAAAAAAAAACACTATAAATTTAAAGTACAGTACTGCCCTGCAGCCTTCTCTGATTAAAAGAGGTGGTGGTTGTTTACAAGTAAGAATGTACCTAAGAATTTTGTTTTTTGGTGGTTGCTTGCTTTATTTTGTGTTCTATATTTTGCCACCCATACCCCTTAGTTGAATCATCCAGATACATATAAATCAGTAACTTAAGTTTTTAAGATTTCTGAGAAAAGATACTAAGCTTTTTCCACATCCTTAACAATGAACTTTCCGTAAGATGCTCTTGAAACATTCCAATACCTCTTGTACTCCATTTCCTTATCTCCTAAAAAATAAATCAGTTTGCCATTGTGCCAAGTTAGAGTTCATTCTCTGTTAATTGTCTCACTATATGTACTTTACCTGTGATGTCAGCAGCAGCAGTGGTCTACACCAGTGGTTGGCAAACTACGGCTCGCGAGCCACATGCGGCTCTTTGGCCCCTTGAGTGTGGCTCTTCCACAAAATACCATGGCCTGGGTGAGTCTATTTTGAAGAAGTGGTGTTAGAAGAAGTTTAAGTTTAAAAAATTTGGCTCTCAGAAGAAATTTTAATCGTTGAACTGTTGATATTTGGCTCTGTTGACTAATGAGTTTGCCGACCACTGGCTTACACTAATCACCAGACAGTAACAACTCCTGAACCCTTATCTCCAGCCTTGGGTACTCTCCTGAGTTCCAGACCCTGTAACAACTAACTGCCTGCCATGCACATCCACTGGCCAAAGGCACCTCCAGAAACAGAGTGATTACTTTTCCCAAATAAAACGTATTGTTTCTCCTCTTCACTCTACACTGATTAATAGTCCTATTAGGCACTGAGTAATATAATATAGTTACATAGGAGCCTTTCTAATACCCTCCATCATCTCTAGTCAATAGCAATGATCGCCTGTTATAAATTCTTACCATTTCCCAAATCTCTCCATCCCTTGATTGTTTCTGTCTTGGTTCCTGGCCTGGGCTATGGTATCAATCTTCCAACTGGTCTCTCACCATGCCTCTCACTCCTCCCCAATCTTTTTTTCCATGGACTCCAGATGATCTTTTCAAAACACAAACTTGATCATGTTACACTCTTGTGTAAAATCTTCACACTGATTGAGGGATTGTTTGTTTCCAGAGGGACCAAGCTCTGCAGTAAGTGTGTGACTCTAAGAGGAACTCACCTGATGCAAGCCAGCTGGTAACCCAATGATAAAACAGAAGGATGCTCAAAAAATTCTTCATCATTACAGTGCAGGTGGTGGAAACACACAAAGCATAGGCTCAGTATAACCTGTCGTCCAGAATAAGATCTCTTATGACCTAAGTTGACCTTCAATAAACCTGCTTAATACAGCCAGGAACCACGGGAGTGAAAATACTGAGAACATCAGATTTTCTAACTGGATATTTCAAATGTCAGCAGTTTAATCTTTTCTCTAAGTTTTATTATGGTCCTTATCAAATCTGACAGGAATAAAGAAATACTAGCAGAGAGGAATGGTGAAACCCATTCTATGCCAATGATTACATGCTTTCTGAACAGTAAACTTAAGGATGTTTAAATGAAAACTTCATGAGTTTTTACTTCTAATTTTGTTCCTTTGTGAAAAAAAATCCTCTAGTTATTAAATAAAGATTTTATGAATGTCAGCTATATACCTCATGTATCATTAGGTACTAGAAACTTATAAATTGAATATCACAACCCCTGCCATCCCTACCTTCACAAAAGTCACTTCCAGTCACCAAGACAGTGGCATAGGTGCTTCCTGACTGCAGTCCCCCTCACAAGACTAACTAGCAGCTATCCATAGACAAGATAAACTGAATCTCTTTTCTCATACACAAGGAATATTCACAAGGTTAGATCATATGTTAGGACACAAAACAAGTCTCAATAATTCAAGAAGATGGAAATTATATCAAGTATCTTTTATGACCACAATGGCATAAAATTAGAAATCAATAATGGAAGGAAAGCAGGAAAATTGACAAATATATGGAAATTAAGCCACACACACGGATCAAAGAAGAAATTAAAAATAGAACTACCATATGATTCAGCAATTCCACTTCTGTTATATAGCCAAAGGAAATGAAATCATCTGTATGCTCATGTCATTGCATCATTATTTACAATAATATTCAAGATATGGAAACAAATTAAATATACATTGATGGATGAATGAATAGAATAATGGTGGATATGTGTATACATAAAATGGAATATTATTTAGTTGCAAAAAAAGAAACAAAAGAAATTCGATATTTGTAATATAGATAGACTTTGAGGGCATTATGCTAAATGAAATAGACAGAGAAAGATAAATACTGTTAGATCTCACTTACATGAGAAATCTAGAACAATCAAACCCATAGAAGTGGAGAGCAGTTGGTAGTTGCCAGGGGTGGTGAGCATGTGTGTTGAAGGGGGATTGGTGAAGTTGGTCAAAAGATCCAAAGTCCAGTTATAAGTTCTGAGGATGTAATTTGCAACATGGTGACCACAGTTAACAATACTGTGTGCAAATCTGAAAACTGCTAAGTAGATCTTAAAAGTTCTCAACACACACACACACACACACACACACACACACATACACACAATTGTAACTATGAAATGATGGATGTGTAAACTAACCTTGTTGTGCTGATCATTTCTCAGTATTTACATATATCAAATCATCATGTTGTATACCTTAAACTTACACAGTATTATATATCAATTATATCTCAGTCAAGCTGGCAAAAAAAAGAAAACTCACTTTCAAGTGGTTAAAAACATATCTGCAAATATGTAATTAGCACAGCAAAGACTTCTATAGCATTTGCTATGTGCCACATACTGTCCTAAGTGCTTAACATATATTAATTAGCTCATTTAATCCTCACAGCAATCCCAATTTTACTGCTGAGGGAAATAAGGCACAGAGAGGTTATTAGCACAACTAAAAATCTAACCCATATACTCAGCTCCACCATGCCACACCGCCTGTCAGTAAGTCAAAGAGTAGAAATATGCAGCACATGGTATTACGGGACACAGTGAACATATATCAAATTCAGGTTTATTAAAGAAGAGTTGGAAAAATCATGTTATAATGATAATGGCTAATATCATATACACTAACACAGTGGTCAGCAAACTGCGGCTCACGAGCCCCGGTTTGCCGCTCTGTTGACTAATGAGTTTGCCGACCACTGACCTAGACTCTCGATTCCAATAATTACAGGCTGTTGTTGTTCCTTGTGATTAAGCCCCTATCGGATAGTGACTAACACATAGGGTACTTATGTACTGTGTTCTAAGTACTTGACATGCGTTGAGTTGACCAATTTCAAACTCACAAAAAACCCACGAGGTTGGTGCCATTATTATCACCAATTTACTAACCAGGAAAATAAAGGGTTTAGTAACTTATTCAAGGTTCCATAGCTATTAAGTGATTAAAGCTTCTATACGAGTAAATCTTAATCTTAAAAGAAGTTAAGGGGCTCTAGCCAAGAAACCAGGTAAGTGACCAGGAACGTGGCCAATGACGGTAACCTGTGCAGGAGCCTGGAGGCAAAGAGGATCATAGGCCAGGCAGAGAAGGGCGAACGTTCCCCTAGATGAGGCACTGAAGTTCAAGGTGTGCAGTGGGAAGGATCAGAAAAGCAGACCAAGGAGGGACCCTTGTGCCATGCGTAGATTCTTAACTCTGGCAATAGAGGGCTTTAAAGGGCTTTTAGACAATGGACTGACATGACCAAGTTTTAACCTTAGACAGGACACTGATGATTAAGGGTGAATTTTAAAGGGGCAAACCTGGAGACCACAGAAGCTGTCCCGAAGACATATATATTTCTAAAGTGAGAGTGGTGGCAGATAACCAAAATCCAACAATGAAGTAAAACCAGAAAGATGGCTCTGCTCAGACCATAATCCCTTCTCTTTCGAATGCTTGTTCGATTATCCAGACCACCACCCATCTCAGCCATTTTCTCCTCCCTCCTTCCTAGAACATTAGATAGTCTATCTGATTAAAGCTGACCTCCCTATCTTTACTGGGTTCTCTTTGACTCCTGGTTGTTAGGAACCTGGCACTAACTTAGTACTTCTTAGGGCTCCCACTAAAAATGATTATACTTTTTACTAAAAGAATGTAATATAGTTAAAAGTGTGAATAGTACAAAAATGGCTGATCTTTCCATGGATTTGGTGATTTTCATTTCTGTTTCTTATTCATGTGTAAAGAATCAGAGCGTGATGTTCTTGCTTTTCCCCAGACTTGTGCTAGGTAGTGTGGGTACATGGATAAAGAACATCCAACCTCGGCATGTAAGGAGTTTGCACTAAAGGTAAAGACATTGTGTTAACTAATCGTTAACACATTATAAAAACAAAGTAAAAATAATACTAAAATATTTTTTAAAATTTTTAAAACATGATAAAATGGCAGAGGTTGGCATGACTTGCTTTGGGCTGTAAGTAAACAAAAATCATAGTGGCTTACGAAGGATTTATTTTTCTGAAACAATGAGAAACCCAGGGGTAAATAGGTCAAAAAAGAAAGAAAGAGTCCATGATCCACCTAGCTTTGCTTTCCTAAGCAGGTGATTCTCACCCTCGAGGTCACAAGTCTGCCTTCAGGCATGCCTTTCATTCTTGGTAAGAAGGGGGAAAAGAAAAGGTGCACATCCCCTTTTATCTAGAAAGCACTAGTTTCCCCCAGAAGCTAACCCTCTAGACTTCTTTATTCCATCTCATTGCCTAAAACTGCTCTCAAAAGAGTCTGGAAAAGAGAATACATTTACCTGCAGTATATGGTTTGGCCCCATTTAAGTCAGGATTCCATTGGTAAAGAAAAAGGGAAGAATAGATACTGAGTAAGTAATTCGCAGGATCCACCACCCTGAGAAAAACATGCCCTTGAGGAATGGGTAAGGAGGTAGGAACCTATGAAGGGCATAGAGAGGTGCATTTTGAGAAGCATGAGTGTAGGGTGCCACAGAAGCATTAAATGCAGCCTCAAGTCCCAATAAGAGGATGACATATAGCAATCAGGACATCACTGAGGATGTCTCAATCCTATATAATAAAGAGGTAATATGCAAATTGACCCCCACGCCCTCACATCATAAGATGGCTGCCTCCACGTCGTCACAAGATGGCCACCCCATGTTGCCACAAGATGGCTGGCAGGGGAGGGCAGTTGGGGGCAACCAGGCCTGCAGGGGAGGGCAAGTGGGGGTGATCAGGCTGGCAGTTAGGTGTCAATCATGCTGGCAGAGGAGCGTTTAGGGGGCTCTCAGGCTGGCAGGCAGAGTGGTTAGGGGCAATCAGGCAGCCAGACAGGGAGTGATTAGGAGCCAGCAGTCCCAGATTGTGAGAGGGATATCCGACTGCCAGTTTACATCCTCGAGGGTCCCAGGTTAGAGAGGGTGCAGGCTGGGCTGAGGGACACCCCCCCCCCCCCCCAGTGCACAAATTTCATACACCAGGCCTCTAGTATAAATATAACTATACTGTTAAAGGAGGACTCAAACAATTTAGTTCATCCTAAAGTGTGGGCACTAAAATAAACAACATTAAAATACCTGATACGAAGGTGTACAGAGAGGTTAGAGCAGGAGTTTATCCAAAGGAGACTGGCAAAAATAATTTTACAGTCTATCCAGAGACAGCCTGATGTGATGCCCCGTGGGCTACTCTACCTAAGTTCCTTACTGGGCCCCTGTGAGAAAATAAAGCAGACCCTGTCTCCTTTACAATGTCCTGTCCATGAAGTAGTCTTACACTCTGCAATAACAGAGAATGAGAAAATGGTCATCCCTCCTTCCATTATACATTCTATAGCAATGTTCTCTTCCTTCTGCCCCTGGATTATAGAGATCATGCTGGCAGCTATAATTAAAAGGCAGTCAATATACAAGGTAGGCTGTGTTTTCAAAGTACACACTCTATTTTAACTACCTCTCATAATTTGTATCCTAAACAATTATTTGTATATTTTTAACATATTCTAAAAGAAAGACAGTGAGACACTTATCATTCTTATTGAGACACATCATTCTTATTTCCTGAGAGCATATTGGGAACAAAAATTTGCTTTTGAGTATTTTAATGACTCTTTTGGCAGAAAATATGCAATCTTTCAAAAATGAGGATATTTGCAGAGATGTTATATTAATTTTCTTGAAGTTATCATGCATAAAGTGTCCTAAATTCCAAGACACAGAATACTTGCTATATTAACAATTGTTCAAAGTCCAATTTGTCACTTTAAGTATATTTTGCATCTAGAAATAATAAAGTTTCATATTAGGGATAAAAATCAAGTTACTTTTTTAGATTTCACTTCAGTACATAGGCTCAAATATCTCTCCCAATTTTGAGTCTATTAAAATTTATCAAATGTATTGATTTCCTTAGCCTTGGATGGTAACTAAAATGGAAACTTTTGTCAATTAATTGTTTTAAGGAATGTCTGTGACATACCCAACCTGTTGGGTATAGGCTCTTAAAGAACATTTTTGCCCAGAATGTTTTTTTAAATATATTTTTATTAATTTCAGAGAGGAAGGGATGGGGAGAGAAAGATAGAAACATCAATGATGAGAATCATTGATCCACTGTCTCCTGCATGCCCCCTAGTGAGGATCAAGCCTGCAACCCGGGCATGTGCCTTGACTAGAATTCAACCCGGGACCTTTCAGTCTGCAGACTGATGCTCTATCTATTGCACAAAACCAGCTGTGGCTAGAATTTATATAAATATATATATATATATATAGATATATATATATATATATATATATATATATATATATATTATCTTTACAATAGTACATTCAACTGAATTTAGTAGTCCTTCAGGTAAAACTAAATCCGGTTATGAGAAAACAGAACTTTTCATAAAACAAACAAACAAACAAACAAACAAAAAACCAACAACATAAGACTATCAGATTAAAATCTGTGAAAGTGCATTCCAGCTCTGTCTCAGCTCAGGGGCCTTTGAGTGTGTCTAGACACCTTACTATGAGAGAAATAGAGAAAAGATAACATAACTGATGATGTTCATTCTTGTCTGGCACTAGTTTCTCCAAGTATTTAGATTATTAAATGGAAGAAGTAGAAAGAACCAAAAGAAAGGCTACATTTCATTATACTGTAGAAAGGAACTTACTACCATTATAAATATCTAGCCTTAAATTTAAATAGTGAATTCCTTTTCATTTGAAGGTATCAAACACTTGAAACCCAACCTAACAATTGTTGTTAAATGATCTCCTATAACAGTGGTCGGCAAGCTGCAGCTCGCCGCGGTTTGTCGCTCTGTTGACTAATGAGTTTGCCGACCACTGACCTATAGGAAAGCCACCTCCTTATACAGCCTACCTGGTACCATTCACATTTCTGACCATATGAATAACATTCCACTGGCCCAGCTCTTTAAAACAGTTTAGAAACATGTACTCATTGGGTAAAAAGATGAAGGTAATGTGAGCCACATGAGTGCAGATGATGCGGTTCAGAAAGAGAGAGAGGAGAAAGAGATACCATATGATAGATAACCTACCAAATGCTTGGTTTAAAAAAGAAGAGATTAGCCTGATAAAAGTCCAAGAGTTCAAAACTGTGTAATCACACAAATAGTGAACTTCTTACAGAGAGGCAATTTGGGACAGGGATTCAGTTTTTTAGAAGAAGTCAAGAATCAATCATGTCATTGGATGATGGCATGAAGTCCCACAAAAATGTGTGTAAGTTTTATCACCCATAAGACTGCAACCATACTGAACATTCTGACTCACTCATTCCTTTTATCTCTCACTATTGCTAACAAGAAGAGTTTTCACAGAGTAGAATTCAAAACACACTTGCTGAATTTAACTTATGATATTTTACATCATGCATTGGTTTAAATTTTTTATTGATTTTGAGAGAGAGAGAAATCGATTTGTTGTTCCACTTATTTATGCATTCATTGGTTGATTGTTGTATGTGCCCTGATCAGATTTCAAACCCACAACCTTGGCATATTGGGATGATGCTCTAACCTACTTAGCTATCTGGTGAGGGACATCATCCATTGGTTTAAATCAACATACATCTAGCCAGAAATTCAGAGTATAAACTGTACCATTGGCATGAGAAAGGGACTAGAAACTTGCATTTTGCCAGCCACTAGGATACCATTCAGAAAATTACAGCTTCCATGGCTGAAATGAGTTAATATCCTGCCAAATAGAAAGGAATGTGTTTTCTCTGTGTTGCCAACAGATTAACTTAAATGCTTGTAGCCAAAACAACTGAGCCCATTCAATCAGAATTATATTTGACCAACATTGCAGTTTCATCAAAGGATATTATAAAGAAAAGGACAAGCAAGATTTCTATTAGACATAGAGATATGCATAGAAATGAAACAGATTATGTAAGAGAGAAAAAAATGTTACAGAACATAAATTTGAGCTGAGTGTTTAATGATAGATGCTTCAAATTTTAACCATGGAATTATCTTCATTGTAGATATACTGACAGATATGCAAAATATTATTATATTCATTATTAAAGTCAAGTTTGAGTTTCAATACGTACCATAAAGTGGACATGATGAATTCATTTATTCTACAAGTACATATTGCAAATCATGAAGCTTACTGCTTAGTGAGAGAGATAAAAATCAATCCCATAAATGCATAAATATGTATATTTTTTAATTGTGAAAGGTTAAGAGGGTTAAAAAGGGCTAGTACTGGGAGCCAAGTGAGTTTATAAACAAAGTTTCTCTTCTAGACTAAAAGGGTAAGAGAATAGAGTCTTTTATTTTCAGATAACCATTATATTTTAACACACAGCACAGCACCAGACATGAGTATATTGAATTTGGGACTGAAATTTGAAGAGTAAATAAGAATTAACCAGGTAAAATCCAGAGCTGGGAGTGGGTTCAGTTGAAGAAACTTCCTGACCAAAGGGAACATATGGAAGATGATGCTCAAGAAAAAGCTTCTTTGAGAAGGTAATGTTTGAAATGAGAAGTGAATAAAGAATAAGATATAGCCATGGAATGGCAGAAGGAAAAGCAAGGGTGAGGTCTTCTGGTAGAAGTTATCTTGGTTCATTGAAAGAATGGCAGGCCGGCCCATGTAGCTGGAACAGAGCATCAAAAGTTGAATGAGATGTGACATAGCATCCACTGTGATAAGAAACATAGGGAGATAATTGAGTTTGGATCATAAGGCTATGGGTACAATTTTAGACATGTTGAGTTTAAGACAAAGGAAGGGAGGGAGGGAGGGAGGGAGGGAGGAAAGAGTAACAGAGGCATGGATACATGGAACAGTCTAACAGATATCAGAGAGGAGGGTGCAGAGACTGCATGAAAGAAGGTAAAGGGATTAGCCAAAGGACATATGTGTATGACCCATAGACACAGACAACAGTGTGGTGATGGCCAGAGGGAAAAGGGTGCAGGAAATGGGTGAAGAGGGCAATGGGGTGGAATTAGGACATCTGTAATAGTGTCAACAATAAAAATAATTTTTTTTAAATCTAAAAAAAGATACTTACAAAAAGGCACAATAGGTATATGCAATATTAAGGATTTTTAAAAGTCTGAGATCAAAATATTAATTTCAAAGTCCTTATCATACAGATAGTAAATTAAACTCTGGATATCAAAAAGATACGCTAGGAAGAAGACACAGAAAACTGAAGGGAGCAGAGATGCAGCCTTGAGAAATTCCAACATTTAACGGCCAGGTAAAGGGAAATGAACCTGTACTGGAAAGATATAGCCTGAAAGGGGAAACCCACATACCTGAAGTCAAAGGAAGTAAGTATTTCTAGGACAGTGGCCAAGAGTGTCAGTTACTTCTGAGAAGCAAAGCAGATTTAAACATAAAGATTTCACTGGTAGTCCTAAAGAGAACCACTTTGGTGAAATAAAGAGAGGAAAGACTAGTTTATAGTGGACAGAGGAGAGAATAGAAAGTAATGAAATGTTGCCACTTGGGTAGACAAATTTTTGGAGCATTTTGGATCTGAAGCTAAAATTGAAAAAGGTAGAAGCTAGATAAAAAATGATTCTGAGTCAGGTTTGTTTGGTTTGGTTTGGTTTGGTGCTTTATTTTATCTGTGAAGAGAAGATATTTAAGCATGTTTAGGTGCTGAGAAGCATCAGAATATATGGCTAAAGAAATTAAGGCAAAGGTCTTACCAATATCAAATATAAAGTCATTTTCTCGGTTCTTGCTATTAATTGCTTTAGTAATTGCTCATACTGAGTATATGCAAAATCTAAGCAAAACTATATTAGTTATGAATTCCTATTGTTTTCAGAATTGTCATAATTTTTTCGAAGTATTCTAACAAAAATAAGTGGAAAATGTTCGCATTCAATATGTACTACAATTATGCATATGTATACATAATTTTTTATATATTTTATATATATGATCCTATTTCTTAGATTTGGCTTTACTAGTTAATTTCATCATAACATTTCACATTGTATATTCATTTTCCAATTATTGATATTTTATTTAAAGTTGCATTAATTTTTACTTTTCCTTTCATTTTCAATAATTAAATATTTGTAGGGGAAAAAAGAAACAGGGGGAAAAGTTCTTAATGTATTTCAGCCAACAGTTTTCACCAAAGAAACTTGAACTTTAAAAAAAATTAATTCATAGATATATTCACTACATCTTCCTAATGGTTTTATGGCTAATATGACTTGGGGGGTAGAGGTGGGGTCGTCAATAAGGGAAAAAGGGGACATCTGTAATACTTTCAACAATAAAGATAAATTTTTTAAAAATGAACGAAAAGGAAAATCATTAAGAAAAATCTCATCCAAATGGCTCTCAACATCAGTGTTATAGTCTGAAGAGATAGTATTCCAAATACCTAAACCATCATCCTATATAATAAAGAGGTAATATGCAAATTAACCTTCACACCATCACAAGATGGCTGTGTCCACAGCAAAGGCAGGGTTCCCATAACGAGCAGTCAGCAGGGACCTGAGGCTGTGTGGCGCCGAGCTGGGATGGGGGACCTGAGGCTGTGCCCCCTGCCCAGCGGGGCTTGACTGGGGACCTCAGGCCAAATCCCCTGCCTGGCAGGGCTTGATGGGGGACCTCAAGGCATGCCACCCACCCTGATGCCGGGCCAGGGGAACCTCAGGCCGTGCCCTTCACCCTGGGCCGGGGGACCTGAGGCTGCGCACCCCCCCCCCGCCCCAATGCCAGGCTGGGGGATCTCAGGCCACACCCCCTGCCCCAGCGCTGGCTGGGGGATCTGAGGGTGCACTGGGGGACCTGAGGCTGTGCCTCTGCCCAGCATGCACTGGGGGACCTGAGGCTGTGCCCCCCACCCAGCGCCAGGCCAGGGGACCTGAGGCTGCACCCCTCCCCCCCCCCCCCGATCTGGCAAGGCTTGACAGGGGTGGGGCAGGCCGGGTCTGGATCTTGCCCCATAGGGGTGGGACTGGCTGGGTCTGGGTCTCACGTGACTTTGAGGCATGCGCAGGTGGGCAGGGACTTGACTCTGGGTTCCACGGCGCACCCCAGACTCTGACAGGAGGGAGATTTTTATATACTACACTTTACTAATTTTCTTTCATCTGTGACACTTTTATTATAGAGAAAGGGCAAATAGCAATATTAAAATATTTCCTCTAATTAATTCCCTTTTAATGTGCATGAATTTCATGCACCAGGCCACTAGCTTAAAATATAACAAAATGTACTATATGTACATTATTCCTATATACAATGGTATGATCTAGGATTAGCATTAATGATTCTTAAATTTTCTCTCTTGTAAGGACACAATACAAGATTAAGATTGAAAATATATATGATGCAAATTATTTTGAAACTTGACTGACAAGATAATGAGTTTGAATTCCAGACTGTATCACAGGGAAAAACCTCTGAAATGTTTGACCAGCAAATGAAAGGTGCATGATAAGGTGTGAGGTTGGTTGGCACCATTAAAGATTAATTCAATGTTCAATCATTCATTTAAGAAATATTTATTGAGTGTCCCCTACATACCACAAAAGGTTTACAAAGGTGAATCATGGGTCAAATGCCTGAGATACTGCTATTTAAAATCTTGAAGATCAAGTCTTTTCTATCCAAAAAGGAATGCTATAGGTATTTCTTGTAAGCATTTTCTGAGTCTGGAATTTAACAGAGGTGAAAACAGCAAGGAGTGAATATAGTGTACTTGCTAACTCACACATGGCTATTGCTTACTTTATGGTGGCCAGATCTGACCAACATGGAATGCTGTTCATGTATTCTTCCACTGACTGGCCAATGCCAAATGCTAGAGGTGCAACTGAATGATGGACCAGGCACATAATAGTGACTGTCAGGAGCCATGACTTAATGTGCCTTATATTCTAAGAAGTAAAGAATGTGTCCTTGAAAAGATCATTCAAGTAATGATAAACTCATAGAAAGGGATAAATCTCAAGATTCACCAAACCAAAAGGTGATTGAGCAACTTTATGTACTGAGACTACAATGTGGGTGGTGTCTGGCCTCAAAGTCAGAGTAATCCCCAGAAGGTTTAGTGTTTGGTACCAGAAAGTACAGAGAGAATTCACCTTTTCCAGGTTTAAGAATATGCCTGAAATGTAATGAGGCAAATCTAAATTTGAAAGAGTACAGTTGGGCTTAGAGATGGAATCTAAATATTTTTTAAACTGTATGGAAATATGCAGTCGTGGAAAAACTTAACCAGGACCCTGAAATAAGCCACATACAAAACATTCACTTGGTGGGATATACCCTTCCAAGTCTGAACCAAGACATACACACAAAGGACAATAGAGATAGATTAGCATTACATGCCACATGAAAATTTTCATGGCTTCAAAGTATTTTGTGAATATTTCTGAAGGATTGAACTGCTTGTCACAGTGTTGAAGTCATTCAAATGTTCTTCTATAATAATGAATACTGGCAAAAGTTAAGCACAAAACAATGAACTGACAGCACTAATATTTTTCCATACACTTCCTGTTAATCATTAGCCACCAGTTATGTATTTTTTAATAACTCACCAGTCCAAAAAGAAAATGCTAGCACACCCACAGATACTGATGATTAATGATAAGCTCAGATATGTGTAAGGCTAGAGAACAAATGATTAACCACTTCATCATTGCCCCACTGGTTTCAAGAACCATGTCATTGTGCAGGATTCTCTGAAAACAAACATATCAATTGGTTTCAGGCAAGCTGTGGTCCTGATTATTGATTTTTTAAAAGGTATCAGCT
Organism: Plecotus auritus; assembly: GCF_963455305.1. Lineage (NCBI taxonomy): Eukaryota > Metazoa > Chordata > Mammalia > Chiroptera > Vespertilionidae > Plecotus > Plecotus auritus. Next base: position 153,231,004 of record NC_137774.1, on the reverse strand, counting down.
TTAACAAGTGACCTCTGAGGACTCAGTTACTGTGAGCTACAGCCTAATTCCCAGAGTAACGAGAATCAGAGAAATGTCTAAACTTTGGGTAATCTCCAGTAATAAGAGTTGATTCTAAAGTCCATACAAAGTGTCTGAGCTCAGACAATGATTCTTGTTTATTATCTAAGTAATGCAGGCATGACAGCCTCTGATGTTGATGTGTAAGCAAAAGAGAAAGTGGAGCTTATTTTGTATGTACTGAGATCTAAGGGGGGAAATATGTTTTATGTTATGGAATTTTAATATTTCAGTAACGCTCTATGAGAAGTTTATCATTCTTCCATACGCTACATGCATCTATCTTTGAAATAATGGCATATAGTCATGATACCTTCACACACACAATGCTTTTGTGCTATATGCTGTGTGTTTTGTTTTCAATTGATTCCCCTTTCTTAGCTTTTTGCATTGAGGATTAAGACAAATTTAAAGATAATTGCTACAGGCACAAACCGTAGCCATTTTCCTCACAGTTATTTAAACTTTACCAAAAAGCATATAGTTAATCATATTTCTTGGCTAAGATTCTAATCTAGTCTTTAAAAACACTCTACATTTTAAAGTGACTAGTTACTTAAACCAAGTTCTTAATATTCTTGGTTAACATATGGCTGGATATTTATTAAAAACTTCCCCCAAATATATAATATTTACACAATTTATTTCTTCTAAGGCTCTTTCTGTCCAAAAAGCCAGAATTCACACAACTCTTAGCTGTTTTTAAAGTTTAAAACTCCTTATCTTACAAATATTTCATCCTAATGGCTGCCATCCTCGGAGGTTGGAGGATTTTATAGAACTTTACTCAAAGTACTTGTGAAATTCTTGGGATTAACAGTAATTGCTTCAGACAATGGGCAGAGTTAAGAGGTATAAGAAATACTTCTATTTACGTTTTTATTTCTGTATGTACTGCCCCCTGGGAGCTCTGGCAGAAGAAAAGGTGTCACAGAAATATAATTTATTAATAATAATTTGTTTCCTGTTTACAGAAAAAATGGAAAAGGAAAGGACTTGTGAAAACCCACAAAATTCCCTGAGGTGACTCACTGATGGCATTAAGTATTCACAAGACTAAAAGAAGAGCTCCTATCATTGTTCTTGTGACCAAAGAACCACAGCAGTAACTCACAGCTTCTCCAGAGAAGACTACGGAATTTTCCATTGCCCAAGTGTGTTAGACAAAGTGTGTGCCTCACCCAACAAACACCTGAAGATTACCACAGGCCCTGTCTCTTAAATGCCTTACTGCCCACCTCACCCTCCCACTCCTTATTCACACATTCCTTTTGAAAAAAAAAAGCAATCTGATTACAAGGATGGCTTAGAAATAGTAATTTGAACTTCAACAATTCATTTCTTGGAATAAGCCATGCAAGGACCAGGAAATATTTAGTTTTACTGAATCAGGAATGTCAGGGCTTTATGAATATAGGTATCCAGACGGTGTGAGGAAACTCTCATTGGTCCATAGATGAGTGTGAAAAATATTTCCTGTAAGAAAAATGTAAGAGAATTGTGGTTGTTTAATGGAAAGAAAGAAATGTTAAGAATTTGTCAAGTTTAAGTATAGAAATCATTTTAATTTCTGGGAGAGGAAAGGGGCATTGTTAAAAAACACTAATGCCTAAATCTCACTCCCAAAAATATATAGTAAGTCTATGATGGTCATGGGTGCCAAGGCATCTGTTTTCTCTTAAAAAAAAAAAAAAAAAAAAAAGCCGAAACCGGTTTGGCTCAGTGGATAGAGCGTCGGCCTGCGGACTGAAGGGTCCTGGGTTCGATTCCGATCAAGGGCATGTATCTTGGTTGCGGGCACATTCCCAGTGGGGGGTGTGCAGGAGGCAGCTGATCGATGTTTCTCTCTCATCGATGTTTCTAGCTCTCTATCCCTCTCCCTTCCTCTCTGTAAAATATCAATAAAATATATTTAAAAAAAAAAAAGATTTGTAATTGATTTTTGAGAGTGAGAGAGAGAAAGAGAGACATCGATGTGAAAGGGAAACATCCATCAGCAGCCTCATGCACACACTCTACCAGATCTGTGGTAGGCAGTTAGACACACATGAACAGAACAAGGACAAAGGCCAGGCACAGAAGGTCACCAGGGTGGAAAGCCCTGGGTGCCTATCAAAGGACAATTGTACAGTAGGACTTTGCCCCAAGATAACCTTTCCTCGCCTACCATATTTCTGGTCATGCATTTTGGACCCCCTGACCTTTCTTTCCTAGAGATAATATCTAGGCCTCAGTTGTATTTCAGTTCCAAGCCCAGAAAAGCAGCAAAACCAGACAATGGACTTCAGGGCCATATGGATTAGATAATGACCCCCTGACCTGGCACCAACCAATCAATCAGTGGAGACCTAGACCCTGAAAGGACACACCTGCAAAGCTGCTGGATATTCTATTGAGATCTTCCCCTGGAACTTCCCCTAAAATCTCCACTCTGAGACCAGAGGACCCAGCACTCTCCCTCCCGGGAGCATGCCCATGGCTTTCCCTTTCCTTTCCCTTCCCCTTCCCTCTCCACTTGGCCCTCCCCCCAGGTGCATGACCTTTACCTTCCTCACTCCCAAGCTCCTAGGGCCCTTCCTTTGCCTCTATAACTTGTTTCCTAAGCCGATTTCTTCCACGAACTACTTCTTCCACCTCTGTGATTTTATAAATAAACTAGAGGCCCGGTGCACGAAATTCATGCACAGGGGAGGGGGGTGTCCTTCAGCCCAGCCTGCACCCTCTCCAATCTGGGACCCCTCAAGGGATGTCCAACTGCCCATTTAAGCCCGATCTTGGTGGGATTGGGCCTACACGGGCAGTCAGACATCCCTCTCACAATCCAGGACTGCTGGCTCCCAACTGCTCGCCTGCCTGCCTTCCTGATTGTCCCTAACCGCTTCTGCCTGTTAGCATGATCACCCCCTAACCACTCCCCTGCCAGACTGATTGATGCCTAACTGCTCCCCTGCCAGCATGTTTGCCCCTAACTGCCCTCCCCTGCAGGTCTGGGTCCCCTCCAACTGCCCTTCCCTGCAGGCCCGGTCGCCCCCAACTTCCCCCCTCTGCCGGTCTGGTCACCCCTAACTGCCCTCTCCTACAGGCCTGGTCCCTCCCAACTGCCCTCCCCTGCTGGCCATCTTGTGGTGGCCATCTTGTGTCCACATGGGGGCAGCCATCTTGTGTGTTGGAGTAATGGTCAATTTGCATATTACTCTTTTATTACATAGGATAGAGGCCTGGTGCATGGGTGGGGGCAAGCTGGTTTGCCCTGAAGGGTGTCCTAGATCAGGGTGAGGGTTCCCTTGAGGTGTGGGACAGCCTGGGCAAGAGGCTTGTGGTGGTTTGCAGGCCGGCCATGCCCCCCAGCAACCCAAGCAGAGGCACTGGTATCTGGGATTTATTTATCTTCCATAATTGAAACTTTGTAACCTTAAGCGGAGGCCAAGGCAGGCCAGGGCTGCGGGAGCTTGGCTTCCACCGGGGGCAACCCAAGCCTCCTGTTCTCTCCAGCTCCATGGCTGCCGCCATTTTTGTTGGGATTTATTTATATTCTATAATTGAAACTTTGTAGCCTTGTGTAGAGGCCTGGGCCTGCCAGGGTGTACAAAAAGCTTGGCTTCCTCCATTGCCAGGGGCAACTCAAGCCTCCTGCTCACTCTGTGGCCATAGCCATCTTGGTTGGGTTAATTTGCATACTCGCTCCTGATTGGCTGGTGGGCATGGATTGTGGGTGTAGCGGAGTGATGGTTAATTTGCACATTGCTCTTTTATTAGATAGGATGTTCTCTTACAGTTTGAGTCTTGGCTCTGAATACTTTCCTAGCCAGAGCTCAAGTACCAAGATTGCTGAATCCAGGTCTAATCTGATCCCACAGGTATAATACCCGGTGCCATTTTTGCCGCCCCCAATAGATCAAACCTGCAACCAGGGCATGTGCCCTGACCAGGAATCAAACCAGCAACCCTTTGGTGCACGGGACGATACCCAACTAACTGAGCCACACAGACCATGGAGAGGCATCTGTGTTTTTAAAAGTTCTCTGGATGTTTCCAATGTGTAACTGGAGTTGAGAACCAATGTAGAGAACATACATAGTTGAAACAAGCTGAGATTTATAGGAACTTAAGGAGGACATTTTGGGTCAATTTCTCTCAATTCAGGGCATCTCTCAAAATCAAGATCTTCTGAAGAACTCCTCTGAGCTCTCTACATGACTAAGTTCGACCTTGGGCTTTATTGGGGCTGCATGGTTCAGTTTTAGCAACAATTTTACTAAGCCAGTTTAGAGAGAATCCTCCCTTCCTGAATATCTGATTGCCCTTGATATCTGATCAAATTCCTCACCCCTGCCATTTCACACTTGCTATCTGATCGCCCTGGCCTGCCTTCAGCAAGAATTCTGGTAGGTCACACACACACACACACACACACACACACACACACACACACACACATTAACTAAAAATGTTCTCATGTTCTTGTATTTGGAGTTGAGCTCCATCTCTCTCTCCCCTGTTGCAAAAATCTTGACATATACAGCGATAGTAGGATAGGTGTCAAGAAGTTAACAAGTGTCAGAATGTTTTATTCATTAGCACATGACCTTCTGAGGAGATGATCTTGGTAGCCTTCCTCTCCAATAGCCAAACTGGGAACCACTGCAGTAAGCCACCCAGGTGAGAGGGTTCTAAAATGTACTACTACTTCAGTATTATACACTCCAGCTTACCATCGCAGTCCCAAAGGAAGAGTGCAGTAGAAAGCTGTATATATAAAGGCAAGATAAGATGACTAAATGTGGCCCCGCAGTAAATATTATAGGGATAAAATCCCTTTGGGATAACAGAAATGCAGAACTGTAAAAATGTACAATAGGCTTGATTGATGGTTTGTTAGCAACAAGGTAGGTATTAAAGAGAGAGAGAAAGAAAAGAGGCAACAAAATAAGAAAAAGAAATATAATACAGCACTTTTAAGAAAATATGATTTGAGAAAGGAAAGGGAATGGACTCTGTGCAGAGGAGGCTCAGGGACGGATGGATGAACCAGGACCTGCAGTTGCTAACTGCCTTAATGAAAGTGGATCACCTTACTTTAACCATGTTCATGATTGGCCTTAGAATTTAAGATGCACCCACACTGTCTCTGGTAAATAATTCACCTCTGCAGCAGACATTACCTAGAGTTTTGCTTCCCATGTGATACACACTTATAATACTACATGGATATCACTTTGTAATGTTTTCATACAATGTCCTATAAAAATAACATTAGAGCACTTAATTATTTTAAAGTTTAAAGTTTTCAAGTCTCAAATAGAGAAGGTGACTTTCTATCCTCATGAAATTAATGTGCCTGAGAACTAGGGACTTCACCAGATAACCTTGCAAGGTCTCTTCCATTTCTAAAGCTGTCTTTCTTTAGTTCATAAGCAAGTTTATGGGGAATCTATTTTTAAACTTATTTTATAGGTTAGAAAATAGAAGAAGTAATGGTAAATGGACTTCCCAAGGTGTTAGAGAGGATATCTATCTGAGTTAAAGTTATAATTTATGGTCCCTTAATTGCCCAACTAATTACGGAGCCTGCTGTTAAAAGCACTAAGTTATATTTTATGAATATCAAGTTTTATGTACATTTTGTCTGATATTAGGAGAATTGCATCTAATAGAAAGCCTGCTCTACTTTTTGTGATTATTTTGAATTGAATGTTGCATCAATCACATTGTGGTTTTGAGGAATATGCTGCCCACCACATGTAAGATGACTGGTACTGGACTGATGGACATAGTTGTGAATTCATTAACCTTTGATCTTTCTGTGCCTTTGAAATTCTCATTAGGATGCATTAAGCATCCAGAATGTACTTTCTTCAAGGTAAATAAACCAAGAGCTTGGAACACTAAAACACAGGGTTATTACATTTATTAGAGGCCCGATGCACAAAATCTGTGCAAGAATAGGTCTTCCTTCCCCTGGCTGCTGGCACCGGCTTCCCTCTGGCACCTGGAACCTGGGCTTCCCTCCAGCTGCTGGCAGGCACCCGGGACCCGGGCTTCCCTCACAGCCCTGACTTCGTCTGGAAGGTCATCCGGAAGGACGTCTGGTCTAATTAGCATATTATGCTTTTATTATTATAGACTAGAGGCCTGATGCATGAAATCTTGCAAGGGGGCTCACCCTCACAGCCACAGTGGCTTGCCTCAACCCTTGCAGCCGCAGCGGCTTGCCTCGGCCTTTGCAGCCCAGGCTTCATCGGGAAGGTCATCCGGAAGGACGTCCAGAAGGTCATTTGGCTGTCCGGTCTAATTAGCTTATTACACTTTTATTATTATAGATTATGTGGAAAACAGTGGGCAGAGCTACATTTTATTAAACAGGTATTGCATTAATTTGAAGTTTTAAGAACACACTTAAACATACATTCATTCAAGAAGTGCTTCCTCTGTGCCATGCACCAGAAGGGAACGTGCAGGAATGCAAGGGGAGTTCAGAAGTGTTCAGCAAGGATCACTCTGTTTGCTAGTTTGTGAATAGGCTTTGGGAAGTTTTATGAGCTGAAATTTTTCCCCCTGAAATTCATGTTGAAGTCCTAACCTCCTGAAAAGAAGCAGAATATGCCACCCTAAAATATGCCCCTTTGGCATATTGATTATTTTGAGAAAAACATTGATGTGAGAGAGAAACATTGATCAGTTTCCTCCCATATGTGCCCCAACTGTGCACTGAACCCACAACCTAGGTATGTGTCCTGACCACGAATCCAAACCCGAAACCTTTTGGTGTGCAGGACAATGCTCCAACACTGAGCCACCTGGCCAGGGCTTGAGCTGATTATTTTCAAGAAACAGCACACACAGGCAAATCTCTGAAAGCCCAATAAAAATTACCCTTTTGTAAGATAAATTTACATTTATAAGTGAAATCTCCATTTATTTAAGAGTGACTCACTCTCCATACTAGGAAGAGGAGGATGACTAAATATTCTTATCAATGAAGACAGTGACTTAAATATTGATAACAAGATACCCTTGTTACTTGTTTATTGTGATTTTCAGCCAAGAACCTAAAAATAAAGAGGAAATTATCTTTTCTCCCTTATACCCCCTAACTCAGAATATGATTGTCTTTGGAGACAGGATCATCAAAGAGGTAATTAATGCCCTGACCAGCGTGGCTCAGTTGGTTGGAGAATCGTCCTGTGTACAGATAAGTTGTGGTTAAAATTCCTGTTCAGGGCACATGCCTGAGTGACGGGTTCGAGCCCTGATTAGGCACATATGGAAGGAAACCAATCAATGTTCTCTCTCACCTCTCTCTCTCTCTCTCTCTCTCTCTCTCTCTCTCTCTCTCTCTCTCTCTCCCCCTTTCCTTCTCTCTAAAAAAATACTAAGAATGTCCTCTGGTAAGAATTAAAAGAAAAACAAAAAGAGGTAATTAAGATAAAATAAGGTTATATGGGTGACTCCCAGTCCACTGACTAGTGTCTTTATAAGAAGAGATTAGGCCACAGACACAAAGGAAAGATCATGGAAAGACACAGCGAGAAGGAAGACTGGACATTTACAAGCCAAAGAGAGAGGCCTCAGAAGAAACCAACTCTGCTGACACCTAGCCTCTATAACTGTGAAAAAATACGTTTATTTTTTAAGCCACCCGGTTTGTTATAATTTGTTATGACAGCCCTAAACTAATTCCAGGAGAAGGCCAATAAAGTTACAGAAAAAAAAGTAATACTGTCCAAGAACCATTTTAATGATTCTAAGTCTAAGAGGGTGACTTGGATTCCACCATTTTCTTTGGTTAAAATTCTCTAAATGAAACTGATTTTACTGACATGCTGCACACTGTATAAATGTGCAAAAGAATAGCACAGGACTTTAGCACAAGTATTTTCTTGCTTTTGATGTGTTTTGTTCATGGGATTAAATTTTTCTGTATAATAAACATTGCATAAATATTATGCATAAAATTTTAAAATTAGAAGAAAGTAAGTGGAAACCAAAAGACCTGGGCAGAGGACTGCAAGAAGTTTCGAAGAAAAGTCTAGAAAAGTCATTTCTGACTAGACCTTTAAAGTACCCTGCTCCAAATATTGCCTGCACAGTTATAGCTGGCAGGGTTAGGTTAGCATTACTCTGGTTTTGCTAATTCTGAATCAACCCTACAACGAGGGCCCTGTCGTTTATTAATTTACAAGGTCAATGGAATACTGCAAGGAACAATGGTCCCAGCAGCTGACATGGCTCACAATTTTCTCTCTCACCTTGATTTTGGCTTAGCTTTTATCCATAATCTTCAGAATCAGGAATTTAAAAAATTAGGGTTAGGAGGGGCAGGATTGTGAAAGTTAGCCTCAGAATGACTCTTCTCTTTGAAGAACCAAGACCTCAAAACTTGCGTCTCCTTTCTCGTTATCCACATTCCTCCCAAATCAACTAAGTAACAAAGAAGAAAGAGGGGTGGGGGAAGAAGATGTCTCCCACACAGCTGGTTATAGATTGATAAGTAAACCCAATTTTTCTCACATGCCAGAATGTGACCACAGGGGATCTTCCTAGTAAAACATTAACAAACTATGTCCTTATTGAAACAAGGCAATGGATAACAAGGGAGGACTCTAGCTCTAATCCAAAACCATAAAACAAAGTGTCTGAGGCATGATAATTCAACAGGAAGGAGATTATTGACCCTTCCTAGACTGGCGGCTCTTTCAATTAAGATGGCTCCTAAGAGAAAAGATGAGGTTATACAGGTCAAGCAGCAGGCTGTCTCATTAATACAGTTGAATATTAGTCCACTGAGTTTCTAAGGAAAACAAAGCAAGTATAAACAAGAAAGAAGAGAATTCTCTGAGTAGTACCGTGGAATATCACAAAATCAGATGGTTTCCTGTGTAAGGCTGAGCTCTCCCACTCTTCAATTGTCCAAGTATGGAAAATTAACATTTTTGAGCCTCTGTTCCTTCTTATATAAATGCAATGATACTATTCATCTTCCAGAGAAATTGTGAAGGTAAAATAACATGTAAAAAGTTTAGTATAATGCCTTGCATATAAAGGACACAGTACATATTACATTTTTATTTCTTCCTTTCTGCCTTTACCAAGAATCTATTCATACTATGGCTTGCTATCAAGTAATATTTATTAGAGAATATGAAAACCAGGCGCACTTAAGTTTGCCAAAGTGTTCTCCAAACTCTGTCTTAGCAGACCAGAGTGACCTGCCTACGATTTTTAATATACTTTCTCTTTCCTACTTCACCTTCATCACTGTTTCTGTCCTTCCTATTTGTTAGGTAGTCTTCTAGCAATCTGGGCCATTCCAGTGGTTGGGTGAGAAAGTTGGAAGAAAAAAGAAATCTTAATGGCAATATTTGAAGCATTGATGTTAATTTCATAAGAAATAGCTCTAATACGCAACTGAACATCAAAATGAAATATAAACTGCATGAAAATTATTTGTAGTTTATATAGTTTCCTTCTATTTCAAATAGAAGTAGCTCTCCTGAAAAATTCTAAGGCAGTGTTTTATGTGGAAGTAACCAGACCCCACTGCTGGGCCTTATGGATTATAGGTATGCAGAAATTATTTCAAATGAAGACCAGCAGTAATAAAGTTAATTAAAAGCATAGATGTATTCCCAAATTTCAGGGAACCTATGTTTTGATTTAGACAAAGTCCCCAACATAATGACATGTTGAAATTACCATCCTATCTAATAAAAGAGTAATATGCAAATTGACCATCACTCCAACACACAAGATGGCCACCCCCATGTGGTCAAAGATGGCTGCCCCCATGTGGACACAAGATGGCCACCACAAGATGGCCTGCAGGGGAGGGCAGTTGTGGGCAGTTGGGGGTGACCAGGCTGGCAGAGGAGGGCAGTTGGAGGGGACACAGGCCTGCAGGGGAGGGCAGTTGGGGGGGACCAGGCCTGCAGGGGAGGGCAGTTGGGGGCAATCAGGCAAGCAGGGAGGGCAGTTAGGGGTGACCGGGCCAGCAGAGGAGGGCAGTTGGGGGAGACCAGGCCAGCAGGGGAGGGCAGTTGGGGGGGACCAGGCCTGCAGGGAAAGACAGTTGGGGGGGGGGGCAGGCCTGCAGGGGAGGACAGTTAGGGGCGACCAGACTGGCAGGGCAGGGCAGTTAGGGGTGACTGGGCTGGCAGAGGAGGGCAATTAGGAGAGACCAGGTCAGCAGGGGAGGGCAGTTGGGGGGGACCAGGACTGCAGGGGAGGGCAGTTGGGGGGGGAGGGCCTGTAGGGGAGAGCAGTTGGGGGGGACCAGGCCTGCAGTGGAGGACAGTTGGGGGGGACCCAGGCCTGCAGGGGAGGTCAGTTGGGGGCTATCAGGCCTGCAGGGAAGGGCAGTTGTGGGCAATCAGGGCAGCAGGAAGGGCAGTTAGGGGTGACCGGGCCAGCAGAGGAGGGCAGTTGGGGGAGACCAGGCCAGCAGGGGAGGGCAGTTGGGGGGGACCAGGCCTGCAGGGGAAGACAGTTGGGGGGGCAGGCCTGCAGGGGAGGACAGTTAGGGGCGACCAGACTGGCAGGGCAGGGCAGTTAGGGGTGACCAGGACGGCAGGGGAGGGCAGTTAGGGGCAATCGGGCCAGCAGTTAGGTGTTGATCAGGCTGGCAGGGGCGTGGTTAGGGGGTGATCAGGCTGGCAGGCAGAAGTGGTTAGGGGCAATCAGGCAGAGGCAGGCAAATGGTTGGGAGCCAGCAGTCCTGGATTGTGAGACGGATGTCCGACTGCCCGTTTAGGCCCAATCCCACCTCGGGCCTAAACGGGCAGTTGGACATCCCTTAAGGGGTCCCAGATTGGAGAGGGTGCAGGCTGGGCTGAGGGACACCGCCACCCCCCCACCCCCCATCCCCCCATGCATGAATTTCATGCACCAGGCCTCTAATTTCCAAAATAAAAGAATGGCTTGGTAAAATAATAAACCCTAGCAAGAATGTAAACCCCACCTAGCTTTAGGAATATAGGAGATAAATTAAATCTTACCACTGGATTAGAAACAAGAAAGACAAGACTATGAGTATAAAGAATAAGTAATGGAGCCCAGCTGGCATGGCTCAGTGGTTGAGCATTGACCTATGAACTGATTTGATTCCTGGTTAGGGCACATGCCCAGGTTGTGGGCTTGATCCCCAGTGTGGGGTGGGCAGAAGGCAGCCGATCAATGATTCTCTCTAATCACTGATGTTTCTATCTCTGAAATCAAGAAAAAAATATATATATTTTTTAAAAAGAATAAAGTAAGGGAACTGGGAGACAGAAAGTACAGAAGAGAGCAAACTGTAGCAGAAGGCTAAATGCATGGGAAGAAAGTGTCAAAAAAGATTCGTTGAATAGAAACAAATCTACTGGATGATTTGGAATTGGAAGTGGCAACAAAGTAAGGGGGCAACTTTTTGAAGCCTGCAGCAATACCAGACACTATTCTAAGAGAAGAAAATACCACTGAGAATGAGAAGGAAGTACTAATCTTGGGAAGTGGCTTTGGTCATGTCAGGGGTATTAATATGAAGATCAACAAGAATTCCTGACATTTCATGTCTTCTGACAATAGGGAGACAGAATCATGACTCGAACAGCAGGATAGTACCCAAGGATGTCTTGGCCTTTGTTCCACGTGAAGTTGACTTTTAGGAATAGCTACATAATTTGCAGGACCTACTCCAAAATGAAAATTTGTAGTCCTGGCTGGAATGCTTAAAGGGAGTTGAGACTCTTGTTATTGTTGACAAAGCAAATTAAAGGTATGAGTATTTTACTTAAAGCTACACTAATAATCACCAGTGGAACATAAAGGAACTAATTCTAACCTTGGAAGTGATTCTAGGAATGGGAATTTTGAAAGGTTTGTGCTTTTCTATCTTTCTGTATGTCTTGCAATGTATTGTACTATGTAAGTATATGATTTTATAGTAATGATAACGGTAACTACTTTTGAAAAGAAAAAGTCCCGTGTTCTTTGACATAACATCCAAGAAAGCACATGAAATTGTTTTAAAAGTTCTTTTTAAAATTTTATAGGTATTTCAGATTTTTGTTTAAACTATTGAAAGGAATTAAGGCACATAGTAAAAAGGGGCAATGGAAGAGGGCATGAGGGAAAGAATTACTATAGTTTAGGGGAATTTAGAAACAAATGGACCATGGCCAGGCATTCAGCTCCTGCACCAGGGAAAGCGTAACAGTCAGGGTTGGCAAGCTTCAGGGTGTGGGACCCATGCAGCTACACAGGGCTCCATGCTCAGGTGCACCTCTTGCTTGGGGTTGAATGCTTTATGGCTGCAGTCTTGAAATTCATAATCATTTTATCTTTGGACTTACATTGTGTAAGTGAAGACCAATGCAATGCTGGAGCATGGGCTGGGGGGCTCTGAGCCTCGGAGCCTTAGAGCCTTGGCTCAGTCAGGCGTGATCCCTCTTCTCTACCTCCCCACCTCTCTGGAATCCGTTATCTGCCTTCTGGTGTTTGCCACTTGGTGCTCTGGCCTCTGCTTGGCCTTTCCATCCCTGCCTCACTGTGGCTGCCACCCTCTGGGCTGCGTTGGTGGGAGATGTTTGCATTCTGCCCCTGTCTTCTGCTTCTGGAGGGACTTGGGCATCAGTAAAGGGAGGGTAGAGGTTAGGCAAATGCATTCTGGTGTCTCAGGGTGGGATAGAGCTGTGACCCTTTTTTACTATAGTCTGGCCATGCTATGTGCATTCTTCACATGGACTGAATGCCTGTGTTTCAAAAGTCATATGTTGGAGGTGGGCTCTAGGTAGGTAATGAGGTCATGAGGATAGAGCCCTCATAAAAGGGATTAGTGCCTTTATAAGAAAAAAAAAAAACAGAGAGCTCACTAGCTCTTTTTCTACCATTTGAAGATGCAGCAAGAAGACAGCCCTCTATGAACTAGGAAGAGGGCTCTCACCAAGAAGTTGACTATGTGGGCACCCTGAGCTCAGACTGTGAGGAATAAATGTTTGCTGTTTAAGCCAATTAGTCTATGATAATTTGTTATAGCAGCCTGAGGTAAGACAGAACCTTTCCATCCCCCACCCAGGAACAAAGCTCATCCCAGCATAGACATTGGGATACACATATCTGCTGTGGGGCAGGGCTACAGGCTGTGGAAAGTTCATGCCAGGACGATTGGGAGGCACCATAACTTGAGAGAAAGCAGCTAAGTCATGGATGGGAGGATCCTTGAACATGCAGAGGGAAAGCAGTTTCCAATACAGCTGCTAATTGATTTTTTAATAATTGTCCTTAGCTAGGACTATTTGTACATGCCACTCTTTTTATTGGGTATCTGTTCTCAGAGCTTCCTCAGGCTTTTCTGGGGAAACATTAGGCTTGTCCTTGGTCCCTCTGGGTATAGTTCTCTCATTTCTTTTTTTTCCCATCTGCTCTCTATCTTCGTGGAATACCTCAAAATGAGGTGTTGTTTTTCCAATGCAGTCTTGATTTCATTCTTTTAAATATATAATTTCTATCATTTCAATGAGATCTTTGGCAGGAAGAAAGATGGACAGACATCTCAAATTATGGACATCTCCAACCTCTTAATTAATTTTAATGTTAATTAGCATAACACCTAACCTTAAATTTGTGCCCATTTAAATATTGTAATTGCTACAAAATCCTTATAAAAATCTTCTCCATTTTAGTCAGGAAATAACATCCAGTTATGGTTGTGATTGAAATGTTTTATTTATCATCAAATTTAAAAAAATTTAAAAATAAATATAGACAGACTCAAAAAATAATTGAGGTGTTTCAATTTTGGAAACAGGCAAAAATGAAATATGGCCAATAAAACACAATGACAGACGTTAAACTGACTTGGGGGAGAAAATAAGCCACATCTTTCCTAAGGGTAAAAACATCTGAATGAAGTAGTTATTGTAAGAGATAGAAAACATATGATTGACTCTAGATCTAGAGAGAGCTAAACAGAGAGGGTGGATTAATAATAAATTGTGAAGAGATGGTGATTAAAACTCTGTATATTACCTCATTATCTCACACAATGTGAGGATATATTAACATCTTATTATTGTTCAAAATGCCAGACACTGGTATAAAGTAGCTACAATTAGCTATAGCCTTATTAATTAACAGCTTACATTTTCAAGGTGCCTCATTACTATAATTACTCACAACAGAACAGGAAAAAATTTTCTCACATCTTACAGTGAATCAGCATTAGAGAGACAAACTTGAGCTCACGATTCTGTATTTAGTGCTATGAACATCTGATTTCCTTGTACTTTAACATATTTTCTAAAAAGAAAAAATTGACATATTTCTACTTTAGCTATGGAAACTAATAATTTTGAACATAGTTTATATAATACAATTTTGCATTATAGCTTCCAATAAATGGACAAATACAATATGTGTAAAAGAACATAAATTAATAGCTAACAGGTTAAAAATCAGCAAAATTCTTCAGAAGTCTATCAGTCAAATGCTGTACCATTCACGGAGGAATTGTAAATCAATGAGGTGGCAAATATCAAGCTGTTAAGTTAAAGTTAATACCTTTTATTACACCATCATGGAAAGTGAGTCAGTCAGGTGTCTGTGGATTCGGAGGATTGGTGTTTGTTGTTGTTGTTGTTGCTTCTTTTTACTTTAGAACCCTCAGAGTTTTTTTAGAGAGAGAATTACTAACAATGAGGAGAGACCATGTGATTTCCAACAAGAGATAACCACGACTGAAAAAGAATAAACAAAACCATACTTCCAAGTACCTTCTAACTGAGAGTTTGATCTCATTATTTTGTTTACATTGCTAACCCCATGCTTTCATCTTTCTTTGGTCACATTCCTGGAAAATACTCATGTATTTAAGCAATAAAATAATGGTATCTGTTGTTTCTGAGACCTGAGGAAATGACAAAATCAGTCTTTTCTTTGGGTCAACTTGTAGTCTATGAAAATGGGATAATCCGATGACGCCCTGAACAAAATTAGAAGCTGGACAATGGCAAAAGAAAAAGTCTCTCTGATACATCTGAACACTACTAAAGAGGGGGGAAATGAATAACAATGAACTCACAGACTTCTTCAATACCATGTTCCATGAGGAATAGATGAATTCTTCAATAATGAAAAAGTGGATACTATCCATACCTGAAACATGGAAGTCTTTAAGAGATTCAAGACTTTCGGAAAAACCGTTTTAATTTAATACTAACATGTTCCTTGCCTTACTCATTCTCCTACATTTTAACATTGTATTGACATCTCAGAAAAACCAATTAAATAAAAAAACAGTCCAGAGATGGAAGACGCTGACGACGCCTTGCCACGCTAGCAGTCAGCAGTTGTGCTTCGCAGCAGGTTGCCTAGGACCAAACCAGAGAGGGTTGGACCTGCATTGCCACCATGTGCCCACCATCCAGATATCATTACTGACATGTACACATAAGGAACTGTTTGACATTGAAACGGGGACTCAGAACTGTTGGACGTTGAAATAGGGACTCAAACATTTTTTGTTATTATATGTTTATTTCTAGTCTGCAGAGGCAAGATTTTTTAAAGGAAAGAAATGGGGGAAAAATAGATACAGAGGCAAAGAAGCATTGAACAGACTGTCAAACTACAGCGGGAAGGCAGGGGAGGTTGCGGGGGGCGCTGTAAGAGATCAACCGAAGGACTTGTACGCATGCATTAAGCATAACCAATGGATACAAGACACTGGGGGGCGGGGGGGGGCAGGTAAAGGCATGTACTGGAGGGTAGGGGAGGCTGGGGGGCGGTCAATGGAGGAAAAAAAGGAGACATATGTACTACTATTTGTAATACTTCAAACAATAAAAAAATTAAATTAAAATAAAAATTAAAAATTTTCCATTTTTGAAACTTTTTATAGTTCTATTGGTTTAAACTCCATCATGATAGTATAATTTAAATTTTCTTTGTATTTTTTTAGTTTGTTCTATACTATGTATGTAACTAAACAGTTATAGTTGTTTTATTGGTAGTTGTTTATTTCCTTTAACATGGTAAAATAGAAATTATGCTTCCAAAAATAGAGGTCAAATTATTTTAAAGGGTTCTGATCAGTAATCAGAATTATTTTATAACAACTACTATAAATTATTTTACATGAACTTGCAAGTGCAAAGGAAGAGGGGAAAATTCAATAATAGCAGATAGTTCAAGTAATCCCTATATATCCACCATTAGGAATAATTCTAGGTGATGTATCAGAAGTTAACTTTTTTTTAATTTTACCCATGAAGAAAACTGAGGACCAGAGAGATTAAGAAAAGCAGCTTAACATCACGCACTATTTTATGTAGTTGTAGAACTGAAATTAAAACCCAAGCCTCTGACTTTTGGTTGTTTAGCCTTTCCACAATACAGTATCATGTTGCATCCTCTTAATTTACAAAGATTAAAATATATTAAATGAGGTGGGAAAAGAAATTCAAAGTAACTAAGAGCTTCTGAGGAAGAGATAGATTAGCTTTGAAAGAAAGATTCCCCTCCCCACCACACACACTCTACTTCCTATGAAATCATGTTTTAGATTTTAAGTTGGGTAATTATGTTTCTATCTATAAAGGGTCATGATCAGAATGCTAGATATGTGTGTGAGGCATAAAATGACTAAGTCCTGAAAGTCAGATTCCTTTGTTTTTGGTCAGAGAATGGCTGCTCATATTCTATTTTTTGTGGTGTAACCCACTTTCTAAATGGATGTTCCTGCCATAAATAGATCAATGAAGGCATCGTAATAAATCATTACCAGGTTTTTCAAAAAATAAATCCCCAAACAGACCCTGGGTAGGATGTAGTTCTTAAAGAACTAGACACAGGAGCGGCAAGTAAAAGACAAGCCCTTCTCTGAGGATGTTAAAGTGGTACTGCCCCTGGCAGAGCTACTACCTGATCAGTGACAATACATCCTTAAGATAAAGTAAGATTCTGATGGAAACCTGAGATATTCCCAGAATCCAAATAAGTCATGCAGCTACAGTCAGAAACAGAGAGCTTACTAGGATTCTGAGCAAAAGAAGGTCTTTGGATAAACAATGGAAATCCGAAAGGCAATTCACAGAAAGAGAGCTCACAGAAAAGGGGGTAAAGATTAGGCTATGGCATGTGACACCTGGCACACCTGCTTTCCTCTCTAGGGCCTGCTTTAAATTTCACACTCCAGCGTCTGTGTTTCTGTTATTTACTCTCCACCATGAGATTTTCAGAGAATAGAAAATAAATAATGCAGTGACTCCAACAGAGTCAGAGATCAGCGTGGAGAATAGGAAGCCACAGATTCAGTGGAGGGAACACTAAGAGGGTCAGAGACCCTTTCCAGATCAGAAAGTCTCTTAGTTCATCTTCTGAGGCTAAGAGATTTTATGAAATCCAGCAGAATTTAGACCATGAAGAAAAGGAGAATAATAGCAATGAAGGTATTTTATCTAATTTGCCATTATTGAAATATCAGCAAGTGAAAACACAACACATACATACATATACATACATATATATATATATATACACATGTACATATATATATACACATATACATATACATATACATACATATATATATATATATATATATATATATATATATATATATATAGGCTAATATGCAAAGTGTCTCCTCGGGAGTTCAACTGGGAGACCGGGAGTTCGAGTGCGTTGACCACCAGGCGGTGATGTGGAACGAAGGAAGGCCCCAGATGGTTGCCAGCAGCTGGCAGCCGGGGAAGGGAGGCCCCGGCCGGCAGCCAGAAGGCCCCAATCTGCCCTGATCACTGGCCAGGCCTCGGGACCCTACCCATGCATGAATTTCATGCACTGGGCCTCTAGTAGAAATATAATGATGAATTTAATTCATTAAGTCTGTAAAAGAAGGACTATGGCAAAT
This sequence comes from Plecotus auritus, assembly GCF_963455305.1. Taxonomy (NCBI): domain Eukaryota; kingdom Metazoa; phylum Chordata; class Mammalia; order Chiroptera; family Vespertilionidae; genus Plecotus; species Plecotus auritus. Next base: position 153,213,057 of record NC_137774.1, on the reverse strand, counting down.
AAGAATACAATAGAGAATTAAGTCTTGAAATAAGAATTCTCTCTCATGTACCTATGATCTGATGAAGGAAGTATAATTTGAAGTATTGGGAGGGAATCTCAAACAGTATTTTTGTTCTTCAGGTTTCATTTGAGAGAACAGTGACTTTAATTCCTCCTCCTGATATGTAAGTCAATGGAATTAAAATCAAAATTGCTTTAAATAACTGTCTGAACTGTCTAAAGTAGTGTTCACATACAAAATGTTCAGCCAGAATGTAAGTTAAGCAATTTAAGAGCATTTTTTATATTTTTATTGATTTGAGAGAGAGAAACATCAATGATGAGAGAGAATCATTGATCGGCTGCCTTCTGCACACCCCCTACCACATATCAAGCCTGCAACCTGAGCATGTGCCCTGACTGGGAATTGAACCCTGACCTCCTGGTTCATGGGTCTATACTCAACCTCGGAGCCACACTGGCCAGGCAATATCACTATTTTTTTTTAAATATCTTTACTTTTTAACTACTAGATTACCAGTTTATTACAAAGATTATTAAAGGATAGAAATTAACAGCCAGATAAAAAGATACCTAGAAAGTGGTCAAGAAGGATCCTAAACACATGAACTCTCATTCCAGTGGAGTTTGGGGTGCACTCCCCTCCAGGCACATGAATGTGTTCTGGTTCACCAGCATGGAAGCTCTCCAAACTCCACAGTTCAGAAATTTTTATGGAGGCTTCATTATGTAGGTATGCTTGATTAAATCTACCGGGTATGTATCCAAAGAAATCCAAAACACTAATTTGAAAAAAATATATGAATCCCTAGGTTCACTGCAGCATTATTTACAATTAGAGGCCCAGTGCACGAAATTCGTGCATGGAGGGGGTGGTTCCCTCAACTCAGCCTGTACCCTCTCCAATTGGGGACCCTTTGCAGGATGTCCGACTGCCATTTTAAACCAGCAGTCAGACATCCCTCTCACAGTCTGGGACCACTGGCTCCTAACTGCCTCTGCCTGCCAGCCTGATCGCCCCTAACTGCCCTCCCCTGCTATCTTGGTTGCCCCCAACTGCCTTCCCCTGCCAGCATGATCTCACCCCCAACGGCCCTCCCCTGCAGGCCTGATGTCGCCCCCAACTGCCCACCTCTGCTGCCCAACTTGGTTCTGATTGGTCGGTTCCTATGCCAGTCAGTGTCAAAAGCTCCGCCTCCTAGACAGCCATTGGTTCCCCACAGCACCCAGATTTGGTTCTCATTGGTTGGTTCCTATGCCAATCAGTGTCAAAAGCTCCGCCTCCTAGACAGCCATTGGTTCCCCACAGCACCCAGATTTGGTTCTCATTGGTCGGTTCCTATGCCAGTCAGCGTCAGAAGCTCCACCTCCTAGGCAGCCATTGGTTCCCCCAGCACCCACCTTTGGTTCTGATTGGTCAGTTCCTATGCCAGTCAGCATCTCCAGGCCTATCTCTGGGCCTGATCAAAGAGGCGGAGGCCAGGAGAGAAAGAAAAGCCTGGCTGCTGGTGAAGAGCAGAAAGAAAGAGGGAGAGAAAGAGAGAGGTAAGTACACTGATCAACAGCTTCCACTGAGGCTGCAGATCAGACCCTGACTCACTTTCTGGGTCTCAGCCACCTGGGCAGTCAGTGCTGAGTTGCCAGGCTGTGGTTGGGCAACCCAGCACTGACTTCCGGATGATCAGCATTTGGTCGTGAGTGGTGTTACAATTCTGGGCTTTTATTATTAAGATAGTCAAGATGTGGAAGTAACCTAAGTGCCTATCAATAAACAAATGGGTCAAGAAGATGTCATATATGTATGCAGTGGAATATCACTCCGTCATAAAAAAGAATGAAATTTTGACATTTGCAACAACATGGATGGTCCTAGAGGACATTATGTTAAGTGAAATAAGTCAGAGAAAGATAAGTACCATATGATTTCACTTATACATGGAATCTGAAAAACAAAATGGAAACAAACTCATGGATACAGAGATACACTATGTAATGGTCATCAGATAGGAGGGAGGGGTAAAAAGGTGAAAGGGATTAACAAGTGCAAATTGCTAGTTATACAAATAGTCACAGGGGAGTCTATTATGTATTATCTTCCCTTTGTTATCACCTTCTTTGCAGATATGGTCTGACCTCCAGGTAAGAGTAAAGAAACCAGTACCATTACTTCCAATTTCTACGTTGCCAGATAGGGACAAGCTTTCTTTAATCAAACCACATTAGAAAAATAAATTAATTATTAAATGCGAGAGTTGGAAAATGATGTCTGCCCTCCAAATCTGGCCTGAGGCCTGTTTTTGGAAATAGCGTTTTGGAACACAGTGGTGCCCATTCATCTGCATACTGTGTGTGGCTGCTTTCACATACAATATAGAATTGAGTGACTGAGACAGATCTAAGCTTGAAATATTCCTATCTGGCCCTTTACCAGAAAAGTTTGCTGATTCCCTGATTACACAAACAATGAAAAAGACACCCCTCACTCATCTGCCCTTCTTTGCCTCCCCTCCCCTGTGTTTGATTCAAGCCCTTGCAATACAACAATGCCTCCAGGGGCCCAGCCAAGTGGCTTGGTTGGTTGAGTGCAGTCCCGTACGGAAGAGTTGCTGGTTCCATTCCTGGTTAAGGCACAGGCCTGGATTGTGGGTTTGATCCCCAGTTGGGAAGTGTACATATTGAGTGCAACCAATCTACCTATCTATCTATCATCTGTCTATCTATTTTGGCATGTCCTCGGGTGAGGATTTAAAAAAAAAAAAATTCCTCTAGGGGCCCTAGATTCTCTCACAGTGGTAATCTAGGATGGCTCTGTTGCTTGAAGCATCAATCCATACAACAAAAAGGTGTAGGTTTGATTCCAAGTCAGGGCACATCCCTAAATTGTAGGTTCCATCTCCAGGAGGCAACCAATCAATGATTCTCTCTCACATCGATGTTTTTTTTCTCCCTTCCTCTCTCTCTCAAATCAATTTAAAAAAACACATATTCTCTGGTGATCATTAAAAAAAATAATAGTCACCCAACTGTTGTGGATCAACCTATGAACCAGGAGATCATGGTTCGATTCCCAGTCAGGGCACATGCCCACGTTGTGGGCTCGATCCCCAGTGGGGGTCATGCAGGAGGCAGCCTATCAATGATTCTCTCTCATCATTGATGTTTCTATCTTCCTTCTCCCTCTGTCTCTGAAATCAATAAGAATATATTTTAAAAAAATAATAGTCACAGGGATGTATAGGGCATATAGTCTATAATATTGTAATAACTATGTATGGTGTCATATGGGTACTAAACTCATTGAGATGGTCACTTTGTATGGTATAAAAACCTCTAATGACTATGGTATAAACTTAAAACTAATATAATATTGCACATCAACTGTAATTAAAAAATAAATTTAAATTTTTTTTAAATAAAATATTTTAAATTGCCTATGAAGTATCTTTCTTATGAGTCATAGTAACCAGATAGAAAAGCATTTGAAAAATAAGCAGGAAAATAAAGAAACTTAAAAAATATTATTTTATCTTGAAATAAATTTATTTTGCAATATTAAAAAATAGAAAGCAATTTCCAATGCACACAAAAAATATACATAAAATAATATTCAATAATATAAAAATAAACACAAGAAAAGACTTATAAGAAACCATAGAAGTAGTTATAAAATAGCAAAAATATATTAAATTAACAGTATGAGAAAAACAAGTCAAGGATTAGAAGCAGAAAATTAAGTTGAGTGAAAGAGTGAGAAGGAAGAGAAAACAAAGATGCAAACTGAAAATAATATACTTCTTTGGAGCAGTTACAAAAGTAAATAATTCAGAAGTTAAAATAAAAGATATAGACAGAAACTTTCCAGATCAGAACAAAATTTAAAAATGTGAAGTTTTGCCTAAGCAAATTTAAAAATTAATTTTAACAACAAGAAATATCCCAATAAAATAGTTAAATTTCAAGGATAACTGAGTAATCCAGAAGTATCCTAGAAGGAAAATAATTACAGTAATGCTAGCCTCAGCCTTCTCCTTTACAAAAATAAATGCCAGAGTATAATTATACAGGGTGGGCAAAAATAAGTTTATAGTTGTTTTATGGAAAAGAATACAATAGTTAATAAGTAATAATACAAGAATAAACTGTTTCACATACTTAACTGTAAACCTATTTTTGCCCCACCCTGTATGTACAAAAACTTTAATTTCAAAAAAAATATTTCGCTGATTAACTTTAACTACTCTTTATATCAAAAGGAAACTGGGAGATATTCTAAAATCTAAGAGATTCTGAATATTTATCACTCTATTCTTTTTCTGCAGAAATCATAATATTTTAGTATAAGTATGTTCTATACAATATTCAAGACATACTTATGCTATAATAAAATTCATTGTTTATCTGAAATTCAAATTTGACTTGGTGCTCTGTATTTACTCTGGCAACCCAGATTATGCACAATCTAATTAGATTGGGTAAAAAGAAACTAAATTTGCTATACTATAGAATTTTTAAATTAGCTATGAATTTAGACTATGTAGAAAGTACCATATTGAAGCCGCTACGGTGATATCAAATAGTGACTTCTGCTTAAATAATTGTAAGACATCCAAACCCCCTCAATGGTTCTATCCTGTCTAGAACTTCTGCACATCTAGAGTTTTTTTCAACACGTCCAGAGATCGATTGGCACATATGGCTGCCAATGTGTCATAATCAGCTTATTCTGTATCATAATCAGCTCTTTGGAGCCATGTTTGTCATTTGTTTTTACCTCTAAGGGTCTCTCAGGCAATATCATTTCCTTATTGCAAACAAAATTCTTGAAAGAACCTATTTCTTTATCTAACACATAGGACACCTTTATTCCAACAGTCCAAAGTAGGCCTATACCCTCTTCTTTTCAAATCAAATATTCCTGAGGTGTTAATGCCTAGCTTACAATTGCATCACCTGGTAAAAAGTGGTTTATCATTCTCAACCCCTTCCCCAAGGGACTGAAGTTTTGGCCTTTTTCTCTCATAATTCCCTCTCCTGAAGCTTGAACTCCCTTTGACCCAGCATGCACTGCAACACATTCTCCCTACTGTTAGAAGTGGTGCCAAATCATAGAAATAAATAAGTAGAAAGTCCAACCGACCATTACGACAAAGCTCACTACACAGTCCATATCATAACAAAACAGCATCAAGCATAACAAAAGCAATGAGTGTACACTAAGCTAAGAAAGTAAAACAAAACATTCTGAGAATCTAATTTAATTAATATAAATTTAGCTTTTACATTCATATCTTGTTGTACCATAGGAGAAATAAACTTCTAATATTACTTGCTATTTGTATCTTGGTCCCAAGATTGTATTAAAATTATAACTTGCAGCTTTTTAAATTTATAGCTGTAAGTTAACAGGATTTAAAAACTCAAGAAAATTAAATGCTTTCAATAACATCGTACACTGCTAAACAATTAGATAATGATGATTCAGAAACTCTAAAGTTTTGAAGTTTAATTCACTCCATCTATACTGATCCCCTAGGAGTGAGATCTTCAGAGATATAAAATACATGGCAATGCAGTGCAATCTTCCTTTGAATTACAATCTACTTATCAAAAGAATAATGCATTATGAAGTGAATAAAAACGTCCAAACGTAAAGTATCTTCAATGACAATGCAACATTTTCGATAATTTTTAACTCCAGCTCTTAATACTTCCCACACCTGTGCTTTAAAAAAAAGTGTGATATGAGAAAAATTAATTAAGGATGGAATTAAGAATTCAGCAATGCAGTTGCACCCTGCCATGCTTTGAGAGATGAGCTCTTCCTAATCCACATATGCTTTCCTTTCCAACCCTCTCGCATAACCAGGTTTGCTCAAGCCGTAATTACCACGGAGTTTGCTGCATAGCTGCTGTATCCCTATGTGTCATTTCACATCTCTCCCTTCTTACAGCTGATGAGTTTGTTTTCAAATGCCTGCATTCTCAATTCCATTCTGTTAGTTTCAATTAACTACTGCAGGTGACAATATTGGATCTCATGACCTAGTTGTTTCTCCATCTCCTTAGTGACTGCCAAATGGAACAAATACACATAATCAGAAAATAAAGACTAAAGAAGCTATTTGAGCAGAAGATAAATTAAGGGATCACCTACTACCAAACAGGGTAAGGAAAAGGCATCAGCATGTAGAATGCAATGATCCCTTATTAAATCTCCCTCAACCTTTTTGATGGCTCACATGCCCTCCATGTGCCCATGAGGCTCCAACATTTTCATGCTTAAGAAGCTGCTTTTAGTCTCTTAAAATTGGATGACTCTTTTGTTTCTATCGCATTGTCTTCCTGCCTGTACCATGCACTCAGAGGTCTATAGAAAACTTTAAAATTGAAAAGCCTTCTAAAGGAAAAGAGCTATTGTGAACCGAGTAATTTAATTTTTTTATTCTGGAAAAGTTTTAATTTTGAGGGCCAATGGAAATGTGCATATCATGTTTCATGGTGTGATAAGGGATATTTGTCTATGCCCTTCAAAAATGTATGTTTCACAATTCAAAAAAGAAAGAAGTTTTTAATAGGTCGTTTTTATTGCACCCTCTCACTATGATCAAATTTCACATTGGTTAGTCCTTATATAAGTGTTCTTAGCCAGAAACGCACCTGTCAAACTTAATATCTCAAATCAATTAAACTATGAGTAAAACTAAGACTAAACCTTACGGTGAAGCAGGAAATTATGATAATTAAATGCAATAAAAACGACATACTTACCTATAAAATTGCACAATTTTAAATGCTCTGGTTGTTTAATTAATGTAAATAATCAAACAAACTCAGGCCCAAGCTTCCTCCTTCCACTGAGCAGTATGATTTTTATTTAAATTACAGTCTAACTGTCTCAATTCCTCATTTCAAAATGCTGCCACAGAGTTGGACTTAGAAAGCCAGTTTTCATACTGAGAAAATTTCTGCATGCCATTGACCATATTTCAAAGCAAAAAAAGGCAACTCTTTATAAAATAAAATAACAACTTTTTAAAATTTCATACCATTTAAATAGTTAAAGAATCATTTAATTTATAGATACATTGATGATATGCCAACATAAAAAGATCCACAGTTTTAGTAAAAGCAAATAGCAAAATCAACCAAATAATTTGCATATTTAAAAAATTCTTTCTTTGAGAAAACTTTAAGGTTATAGACAGAGTCAAAGTTCTGGTGTCCAAGATGACAAAGAACATTATTTCATAGTAGTGATAAAGGCAAACGTTTCTACATAGGCCTTTTATTTATTGTAGTAAAACCAACTGATATTTTTTAAAAACCTAATTCAGAACTCTCCATCAATGAAACATTTCTGTTTTGTAAATTTGATTTTTCATTATTTTAAAAGGTTGAACTATTGCACAGTTCACAAGAAGGATCAAATGGTATTTGAAACCCTAAACCTCTTTGAAAGTCTCCCCAGGAATGGGGCAGATAGGCGCCTGCCAGTACCAGTCAGAGATATCATCCTACTGTGATGTTAATAAGATAAAGGATGCTAGTACAAAAGGCCACAGCAATTATAGGGGGAGGTAAATACTTTTTTATTTCATGAACTGACTCTCCACGCTGCCTATACTTTAAGGCAAGAGCTTTGTTATACTAAGTGCACATGTTAATTAAACATTTCTTTAGGATTTTGCCCTTCACTAATAGGTCAGAGAAGAGCCATGATAGGAACAAATCACTGTCAGTGTGTAAAGCAGTGGAAGATGCTTGACCTCTAAGCCTCCTAATTCTTTTGTTCTGCTTTTCAAAAAAAAAAAAAAGTTGTTTGGTCACCAATTTTTCAAATACCTACCACAAATGTCAATGCCAATTGGTTACCAGGAATGGCATGTAGATTAAAGGAGTAATAGACTACCTGGACCATTTTATGTGCACCTGGAAGTAAAGTAGGAAATGTGGAAATAGAATATAGCCATAGAATCCCTATAAAATTATTTGGAGCTTCATGGATCCTCTTCTGTAGGAAATTCATGTCAGAAAGGAGATGGAGACAACCTTGGCAATCAGCCAAGTGTGAAATGTTCTATTTAGTTGTTATAAATTGTCATAATAATCATGTTTATTACTCAGCTTAATGTTGTTTCCTGTCTACAGAACTGAAAAGGAAAGAAGTGAATTCTGACTTGCTGAATCCAAGAATGCCTGAAATTCTAAAATGGTGTTCTTGTGTAGAAGCTGGGCATGAGGATATTTTCTTAAATGTATCAAGTGAGAAGCATGGGGATTGTCAGGAACGGGGGCGGGGGGGGGGGGTGCGGGGGCGTAGCAAAGGGAGAAAGCCTGTATTTAGATGCCTACTTGGTTTAACTAATTGGTGTGGAGTGAAGTAATTAGTGGCCCTACTGCAGACAGTTCAAAGCCTGACCGTATGGGAGCACATAGGTCATAAGCTGATGCTTCGTAATAGTAGCTGTGACCTAGACGCACATTCTGGAAAGAAGTTAGATAGAATGAGCTTGTGTCCCTGACCTTAAGAAGAATCACACTCCGAGGGCACTGTTTCAGCCCTCTGCACATATGATTTACTTAACACTTAACTGCTTACAGAGCTTAAAAAATGGGATTTTTTCCTTCAATGGCAGAGAAAGGTTGAGCCACAGAGACGTAATCTAATACGGATAATAAATGAAAAGAAGTGCTAAATATGAGCCTTCCCCACAACTCTTCAGGAATGTGCTCTGTGATTTATAATTGCTTCATAGAGTGAGGCTCCAGGAGAAAAAAGGGTGAGGGGTACACTCATTTAGGGAGAAGAGGTAAAAGGGAACACCACTGTTACGGCAAGTTCCTTATTTCACTCTTATTGCAAAGAAGGCATATCCAGATTGTTCAGATATGGGGAATATCCTTAGAATAGAAACTATTAAAATTAGGAAAGAAAGTGGTGGTCCCCTAACCCAAAGCCTCCCCATGAGCAGAAAATAACGCTAAGCCACCCAGGTTTTTACACCACTAACACCTCCAGCGATGAAGAGCTCTCTGCCATTGACAGGCCCAAACCATTTTGGACAACTGACTGTGAGACAGTGCTACGTTATAGAACCAGTACCAGCCTCCCTGTGGCTTCTCTCCATTGGTTCATTCCCTAGGACTTCATCCACACTGCTGATGACAGTATTGAACAGGGTAGGGTTAGGGTCCCTCCAGATATGCAATGATCTACTAAGTCGTCACCCAGGGCTCACCTAATGGTGAGAAAGCGGCTCGCTGAAATTCCTGAGCTGTAGGTAATAACACAATCCAACTCAAAAGCTGGATTTGAGATCATTCTGAGCCATTTCACTTTGGCTGTGAGTTATTAGCACTTTCTCTTTTAAGTGCCAGCAGACAGACCATCTTTTCTAGAATTTGGCTGGGGATGGAGCTGACTCATACACGTCTCCATGTAGTCAAGGTTAACCTTAGGCTTACAAAAAAAAAGTTCAAATATTAGCATCCTTATAAAGTTATAACTATGCCATGCCTTGAACATTTGAGAGGAAAACTGATTTATCTGATACTCAGCATTTCCACACAGGACAAAAATCTCTTACTAGACCATATATACCTTTAGCGACGGTGTCTTAAAACAATAACAACAAATAAATAAAGATTGTGCTGGAGAACCAATGTTTTAAGATACTGTTTAAGATCTATTTCCACAGAATGTACATATCAACCACTTTTTTGTTCAAGTGCTTTTCTTAGCTTCGGCGTCTCTACTCTAGTTTTTCTCCAAACTTCTCTGACTTTTCTGTTAGTCCCTTTCACTATCTTCACTTTCTCCAACTATCTGTTATTATTGGGGATTTCCTCATTTTCTCTATATTCTTTTCCTCAAATAATGGCTTCCCATGGCTTCAGCAACTACCAAAAAGCCAATAACTCTGCAGCCTGTACTTCCAGCCTTGACCAACCCCTGGCGCCCTGGTCTCATGAGTCTAAAATCTCACACTGTCTCGCCCCTGCTGTGATGAGCATGCTGGTTATCCTGCTGGTCTGTTCCTGGGAGGCTCTTTCCTCCCACCTTTCCAAGTGACATAATGTACCCACCCTTCATAGTGCAGCATAAATGCCCATTCACATACACATAATTAATTTAGCTAACACTTACCTCACTACGCTGTATCTGCTATAGGCATGCTTTTCTCATTCTTATACCATAAGCTCCTTGAGGACAAGACCTGTATCAGAGCCATCATTATATGTCTAGGATGTATCACAATGAATAAAAAATACTATACCAGGGGCAAGTAAGATACTACTTGAACAAAATGAAATATGCAACGAGTTTCTCATGAAGCGGTTGAGGGGCTGGTGCTTACAACCCAATCACGAAATATATTAAGCCAGTGCTTTTTCTTCTGAGTACCTGGTGTGCAAGCCTCCAGAGCATGCATGGTTTACTCCGTCAACGGCCTGTGCTTAATGCTCCCCAGGTTCCCTGAGGCATGGTAATCTGTGAAAGTGCTGCACCCAAGTTAAAACCCTAGCAAGCGTGCACAGGTAACGGCATTCAGAGCTAGACCCTCGCCTCTTTTGTGGAATAACCTGACGACCACATTCTCACAGTAAAGCTGAATATTTGTCAAAGTGCATATGATTTCTCAGTGAAATGGTCTTCAAGCTATGAAATGTAGCCAACTGTGAATAAACAAATAGCTCACAGCATTTCAAAGTAAAACAGAGAGAACCGTATCTTATTAATGTTGAGTATCTTATGTCCCCAAGTACTTCTTGTGTTTTCTAAATTCCCAAGATAAATGCTCCAAGTGTTTGTGCTCCAGATGTTAGTGCCAGTGCTACAGAGAGACCCGTGATAACACGCAGAGGACTCTAGGTCCTGAAGGGGCCACAGAGAAATGTGTGATGAGCGGTTGCAGGGACAAACGGTTAAGGACAGACAATAAAGTGATAAGTGGAGGCAATTTCCCAGTAAAAAAAAATGAAAAGAGAGATTTGTGGAGAGAGGAAGAGCATTAAAAGGAAGGAAACCCATAGGATATCATGGGAGAGAATATCCCTCCTGGGTGTATTATACATAACTAGAGGCCCGATGCACAAAGATTTGTGCAAGAACAGGCTTTCCTTCCCCTGGCTGCGGGCACTGGCTTCCCTCCAGCACCCAGGACCCAGGCTGCTTCCCTCCGGCCGTTGCCAGGCACCCAGGACCTGGGCTGCTTCACTCCAGCTGCCACTGCCACCCACCGGTTGCATGCTCCGAGCCGTGCCATGGCCGCTCTGAGCACGTTCTCACCCCTGGTGTGTGTCCCCTGGGGCTGGGGGCTGCAAGCAGTCCCCTCCCGCCCATCTGCAGGCATAGCTCCTCCTGAGCAGTCATGATGCAGCCTCCTCCTGAGCCGGTAGTGATGCCTGGCTAATTTGCATATTGCTGCTATATATATATATATATATATATATATATATATATATATATATATATAGAAGATAGTGGGAAATACATTGAAGTAAAAAGAATGAAGGGGTTAGGAACTAAGCACAACTCTGCCTCAGTAATATGCTGGGCATGGACTGGGTACTCTAAACACAGGCTCCATTTTTTTTTTTTTTTAATGAAAATTTTATTTTGAGAACACAGCTTCCTCTCTTATAAATTTTGTTATAAACTGAATGTTGAACCCTAACCTCCAATGTGATGGCATTTGGAGGTGGGGCCTTTGGGAGGTGATTATATTTAGATGCAGTCATGAGCATAGAATCCCCAGGATGGATTCTGCCCTTATAAGAAGAGACCAGAGCTCACTATTGCTCCCCCAAGTGGGACACGGAGAAAAGATGACCATCCGCAAAGTAAGAAAAGGATTCTCACCAAGAACTCAACCACGCTGGCACCCTGGTCTTGGTATCTCAGCCTGAAAACTATAAGAAATAAATGTCTGTTGATTAAGCAGTCTAATCTGATATTTTGTTAAGCAGCCCAAGCGGACTAAGATCAATTTTATGTATCCCCCCCTATATGAATATCATCCTGCGATAAATGAAAAAAGCCAAACTAGTGTTTCTAAGTACCTCACACTTCCAACTGAGGTTCTTAAAAATGATATTCCAATCATATCATTCCTCACCTTCTCTTTAAATTATGTATATTTGGATAAGATGGAAAGTAAACACCCAAACATGGCAGAGGATAAATCAGTTTACATATGAGTATAAAATATTTATTAGAATCTCACACCTGTCTGAATGGCTACCATCAATAAATCAACAAACAAGTACTGGTGAGGATGTGGAGAAAAGGGAACCCCAGTACACCGCTGGTGGGAATGCAGACTAGTACAGCCACTGTGGAAAACAGTATGGAGATTCCTTAAAAAATTAAAAATGGAACTGCCTTTTGACCTAGCAATCCCACTTCAGGGAATATATCCTAAGAATCCCGAAACACCAGTCAGAAAGAATATATGTTCACAGCAGTGTTATTTACAACAACAAATATTTGGAAACAGCCCAAATGCCCATCCGTAGATGTGTGGATAAAAAAGCAGTGGTACATTTCACACTGGAATACTACTTGGCTGTATAAAAGAAGGAACTTTTACCCTTTACAACATGGGGGGACCTGGAGATTATTATGCTAAGTGAAATAAGCTCGTCAGAGAAAGACAAATACCATATGATCTCACTTATATGTGGAATCTAACTAACAAAATAACTAACAAAATAGGACCAGAGGCATGAAACAGACTGACAGAACTCAGAGGGGAGGTGGGGCGTGGGGGACACTGGAAGAGTTTAGTGAAAGAACATATGTGCATATATTCTTAGCACATGAACACAGACAACAGCGCAGTGAAGGCCGAGGAGAACCAGCAGTGTTAGATGGGGCAGCAAAAATAATATGTACCTATACATAATTAGAACAAGTACTTTCATCTTCCTCCATTCCTTTGGCACTCAAGTCCACAAGAAAGATTCTTTGGAGTTGATGAGCACCGTCTACCAGATTTGGAAGACATGATGTTGAGAACAATTCAAAGGAGTTCCATCTTTTATATAAATGTCTTAAGAATTAACAACAGACAATACAATAGGTAAAAATGAAGAATGTAATAAAAACAGACTTGAGTATGCCATTATATGGCCTTGGATTTCTGATAATTGTGCCCTTTCTCCAAACCTCCTTGGGGCTCAGGTATAATCAAAACAGTATTTACTGACAACAGCAATGTTTTCCATCGTAGACATTTGAACTAGCAGCAGCATAGATGTGAATAAATATAAAGATTAGTTTTTTAAATTTCACATGGTGTTTCATACCAAATAGCTTTTTTTTAATTTTATTTTTGAATTATAGTTTACCTTCAATATTATTTGGTATTAGTTTCAGGTGTAAAGGATGGCTTTTTAAAAATATATATCCTAAGGTATATAAAAGCAAGTACATAAAAATAGAACTTTCAGTGGTATGTTCCATCTGACATTAGCAACCATCTCAAATATGATGGCAATGGATTTTTTTAAACTTCATTTTTATAGCATTTAGTGATCAGGATAGAAGGAAATCCATACTGGCCTGCTCCTACTTTAGACCACAGCCCTGGGGCACACTGCTTAGCCTCTGGCATGAGGTGATAAATCTGTTCCACTGTACTCTCCTCCATATCTTTTCCACTTCTACACAGGAGAGTTATGAATGTTTAAGACCAAAGTGCGCATTTTCACCGGCTTCTAATCAATGTGCCTCATTGCTTTCTGAAAGACAGACTGACCCTGGTTCTCCCTTCAAGGTGACACCTTTGCTAATCCCTTCTCAGCCTCTACTCCTCACAGCTTTCTAGTACAGGTTGACACAATTTCATGGACAGCATGAGTCCCTTATGGACTGACAACAAACGTTAAAGAATAATATTACCAATGTGCAAGTGTGGTGAGGAAGTGCAGAAGCTAAATCTCCAGCCCACTGCAATTTCCTTTTATAACAACTTGCAGTTGTGCAAATTAGTATAACTCCCGAACACCTTGAACGGAGCAGATATGAGTTTAGCAGGAGTTGTGGCTCATTGACTTTAGTGAGAGCATACGACTCAAACCCTCTGAGTTTTATAAGGTGATGAGTTAGGTTAGGTTAAAGCAAACCTTAGAGCATAATTTGATTGGTTTCCCCTCCATCAGTGATGGATGCTTGATAATCACTTTCTGCCTATTATATCAATAAATCAACTGCAATTCAATTTTAATCGGTAAACAAAGTTAAATCAGGGCTATGAGGATATTACATGCTTGCATTAGCCACTTAGAGGTGTCATTACTGTCTGTGGTTATTGAGCTGAATGCAGTCGTTTGAGTTTTTAAGTTCTAGTTTTAAAGAAGCTGAGACAATTTTGCTGAATGTTCTTACAAGAAACACCATACACTCTGAGAAATTTGTACCTGCCTGAAATTGCAAACATAAATTATATAATATCAGAACAAATAAGGATTTCTAGCTTCAAGCACCAACTGATATTATCTTCAGGTTGTCAGTAGGGACGGAAGGAACACAATATAGAATAAAGTTAAATGCTCCTCGCAGAGCAAAGGAAAAATGGGCCAATATTCCCATCTCAACCTGAGACATTAAAGCTAGAAAAAAATCTCCTCTATCAATCTGCCCTGCAGTACTGTGCTCACAGCCGGACCCATCACCCAGACAGTATTACAGCACTTAGCACATTATGGGTGCTCAATAAATATTACAGAACACTATTCGCCAATCTGGACACGTGGCAAGGCACTGTGGGCTCTAAATCTCTGACATCATGGGACGTGTCTGTATGAATGTAAAGCACAGGAAGCTGACTGGAAGCAAGTGTCAGCCAAGGGGATGGAAGGAGGGGCTGGCCAGACCTCCGTGAGAATGGTGAGATAAGAGGGACCATGGAGACCGCTGCCTTTGATCGATTCCTCAGCCTTCTGTGTCTAAAATCAACTAAAAAATACCAGAGCATAGTTTTACAGCAGTCATCTTTGACTCACCACACTTGTGTGCCAAGTTACTGAGAGGTAAACAGAATGGTATTCTCTATTTAAGGTGGGTTATAGAAGTCACACACATTCTGAATAGGACTATTTCTGTGTGTTTTTTAATCACACGAATAAAAGAAACTCAAAGAAATCACCCATAACACCTGTTAAAAAGCTGAACTTAGCTCATTTGTGCTCCAAATTAAACTTGAACACTATTTCATAGGGATTTCAGGATATTAAGGAGAACTTACACTAAAAAGAAAAATAGATTCATCAGACTTTTAGGATAAATATACTCCTAAATCTTGTTTAACTTTTGTGTTGTCAAAACCACTTCCCTTTGAATTATTTAAAATAAATCATCAAGCCTTAATTAATTAATTAATTAATTAATTTCCTTGGTTATATTACAGGAAAAAGTTGAGGAAAATAAAATTCTCCACCAGAATACCTGGCACCAATGTAAACAAACGGAAAATCTAATTCCACTGTTGCAGCAGCAAAGAAAACAAACCCTGACCTGTGTGGAGTCCACAGCACATAATAGGGGAGCTAAAGAAATCAAGAGTAGACTTAAAAGAGATTCATAGCCACAGGGTCTGCATCTGCCTTTCTGGATTATATGTGAATATGGGTTCACAAGTAAATCCTAAGTGGGGGAAATTTTTAAATTATATATATGGAGTATGTGCATATATAAATATACATGGGGATATATATATATATATATATATATATATATATATAGAGAGAGAGAGAGAGAGAGAGAGAGAGAGAGAGAGGAAGGGAGAGAGGGAGAGGGAGAGAGAACACAAGCATCTCATATATAGTGATTAAACCAATTAGAACGTTTGAGTGGCACACTCCACAGCATTTATGACAGGGTATTAGAAATACTTATATCCAGCTTACTCCACAGAAATCCCTGGAGTTGCCACTAAATTCAGACTCAGTTATAAGCATGACCCCTTTTCAAAATTTATTCAAAATAGCCAAAGCTCCAAGACAGCATTTTTAAATCAAATTAAGAATAGGAGCATAAGAAGGGTTCTGAAGCCATGCCTCCCAAATTTATCAAGGTCATTATTAGGTTATGCTTTGGTCATTATTAGTATCAGTAATATTCAGTTTCACAGACCAGGATACACTGTTAAAACCCAAAGCTTTTCTAAGCCAATAGCAGAGCAAATCAAACTCCTTAGTTTTCCATTCATCAGTGAGAGGAAGGTGAAGTGTAGACAGAAGACTACTCCCCTGATGCCACTCACTCCAACAACACTATACAAATGTCTATTGTGTGATTTTTGTGCATCAGATTTATTGCCCAACACTGTCAACACCCCTCCACTCACTTGCAGTCTTAGCTATGTAGCCCACCTCTTATATCCTCACCTCTCCACAGTGATTTCAAGTCTTTGGAAAATATACCATACTTCAAAATAAGATGGGACCCCTTTTCATATACAGCAGTTTTCAATTAGCTAGCATTTCAACTTGGCCAGAAAACTCTATAGCTTTAACTAATTTTGGAAAACTGGTATTTAACAAATTCATTCCTATTTTGCTTATCTGGCATTCCTTATGCTCATGAGCAACCACAGCCTATATTAAAAATCTTCCATTCTCCTTCCTGGGAAAAATGCCATATAAAAAGAATCAATATACAATCTCCTTTTGGAGAAAAGAATATGATAATGCCCTCTGTTCCGTGACACTAGCCACCAATCTTTGTCAAGTGTGAAACATTAACAAAAGTGGAAATGTCATATTCCATCTACATGATAGAACAAACTAAGAAAGGGTTCTAATTTCTCGTTACCATTAGACAAGTGGTCTCTACCTAGATATAAGAAAGTTAATGAGTAAAGGATATTGAAATCTTTCAACTGGAGATTTTTCTGTTGCCCAAATGTTTAAGCACCACTAGAAATAATGATTGCTTGCTTATAGTTATGCTGGTATGTACCACACACTTATTAATGTGTCCTTAAAATAACAATGAAAGTAATTCATAAACTGAGTAATGGCACAAAACCTGAAATTTACCAAAGTTGTGGAATTTAGGTGCTGGAAGGGGTGTAGAAAGTATTGTGTCAACTATAAAAACCTTGACAAGTTGTGGATCAGCTTGTCTGTGGTAAGAAAATAGTTCCCAGAAAAGTTGATTATATCATTGGACAACTTTAATCATGAGAAGTTCTTTCCTTTAATCAAAATGTAAATAGTAGTTACCCCTAGGTAGGTGGGATGAGAGAGAACTTTCACGTCCATATTAACTGAATTTTAATGACAATATATTAGTTTATAATTGAAAAATAAGTGATTTAAAATCCAACTTCAGTTACTTTCCACTTATTTATCCTTGTTTTACCTAATACAAGCTTCAGGAGCAGAGTTGAAAGTCTTTCCATTTGGTTGCATGAAGACAGATCAGTTCTCCTCAGTCTATGTTTCTGTATAAAGAACAGTCTCAGTTCCTCCACAAGACACTGTCCTAGGTACTGTTGGGACACAATTGTCTGAGGGTCTCTCACATTTCTGCATATCTTGTGAGCAGAGACAGTTACTGCAGCTGTTCGAGACAATTTTCCAACAATGTTAGTAAAATGAAGAGTCTTAGAAGATGGAAAGCATGTATCCTTCTGAAACAAAAGGCAGGCATCCTTGCTACCCATTATAAAAGACATTGGTTCCCTAAAGTTAGGGTTCCTCTCCTGTAGAGCAACCTACTGTAAGTGCCAGTGTCCCCCGGCCCTCCTTACATTACCCAGTGGCATCTGGGGCTTGAGGAAGGCACCAGAAAATCCAGTGTTCTGGGTACTAATATTGCTTTTAGTAATAAAGTCCTTTATCTATGGCCTGGGAATCTCCTGCCTTCTGCTAGAATCCATGATACTGTCAGGCTAACAGATAAGCTTGCAAAGATGGCAAACTCTCATCCCTTTCCCACTTTCTGACATGTACTGTACACAACTGAATTGAAAATATGTTCTTGTTTCTAGGAGATTATATTCCAAAAATGCCAAATTTGTACATTTTTAATGAGGTGTAATTGGAAAAGTTTAGAACTATATTTGAGCACTAATTTAAAAAAGTGTAAAGAAAGAGCAGAGTTATATGGTCAGAAAGTCTATTCAGCAAAAAGTAGAATCATTTTCTATATTAAGGAAAGATGGCATGTCCTATGATTGTGAAAGGGCCTCTATTATTATTATTATTATTATTATTATTATTATTATTATTTAAGCCAAAGCTGAAGGGCTTTAGAAATGGCAGTGATATTTTATCCTCATAAGCTGTAACTCTAAAGCTCCTAAACATCTTGCCTTTTTTGCTTGTTTATAGGATGTTCATGAGTCATATTGGGAAAGGCCCTTTCTTACCTGCTCTCTATCTCCACAATCCAGTCACCACACCAGGAACCCCTCTGATCTTCCAGATTTGCTGATCTAGCTCCCTCTAGAGGTCATTCCCTGGGGTCAGTGAAGCTGGGTGAAATGAAGCTACGGCAGTAGCTGACTCAGGTAACTTGGAAGACTTAAATTTCAATCACACTTTGCCACTGCTGAGTCATTTACCTTGTCAGCCAGCACTTGGGAGCTCAAATTCCTTAAACTAATTGAGCACTTAATATACAGCTATATATTAATCACATTGAAATAGTGCTAATTATTTCATTAACTTCAAACCAATTCAGCCTAAAGTGTCACTTCTTTAGAGCTGAACTGCTAAATTTCTTCTTTATTTAAACCATTGATTAAAAATATGCTATGAATTACATATGCAGATGAATAAAGATTAAGTATCTGTCTCACTTTTTTGGAAATTCAGATATATTGTGAAGGAGGTGTGTGTGTGTGTGCGTGTGTGTTTGTTTCTGATCAAAATTATTGTTTTTTCCCTGGAGTATATACAACATTAAACTGCAATCCATGGCCATGTGAATAAAGAGAGGTCAGAACACATTTTCATACCACTGGGCCTATGGCAGACTGATGAGCAAAAAATACTCCTTGCTCTCCTTTTTTCCCCCTTTTCCCTGGCAGTCTTGACTGGCAGGCTGGTAGATAATCCTGTTCAGAGTTAATGTGTAGTAACAGGATTGAGGAAAACTGACTTAAGAGGCTTTCATCTGGGTCAGGACATATCGATGCCATATTTAAAGATGTTCTCTCTGTTCACCTCTGTGAAGATAAATGTCTGAACATTGAGCTTAAAAGCAAAAAGGAGCGAGGCACTCGGAGATGGGTGATGAGTTGTCAAACAGTGAGTGGAAAGGAGCTTTCACCAAAGAGGCATGTTTGCTTTGTAAAGAGGTTCAGTGCAAAGGAGAAAAAGAAAAAATAATTAACATGCATTTTCTTCTCTGGGCTGTGTTAGCTGGAAACCAAATTCTTAATGGGTATAGAGAAAGCTTAGCTGTTTTAACTGATGGAGAGGAGCCCTCTTGAGCAACCAGGATGATAGAATTCATTCTTCTGGGCCCAATAAAATGGGCAAAGGCCAGGCTAGACAATTCATCAGCAACTATCCTGTGTAAAAGCATTTATAATCATAAAATGCTACTTCAGTTTTTTATCAGCATTTAAGCTGATAGTCGCTCTTATCTCAAGAGTTGTGAAATATACCAATCTCAAGAGTAAGGGACTGCCTAGTGCTTGTTTGTTTTCTTTCTCTTCAAACCTAGCTCAATGTTTTTTCATTAGAACAATCTCAACCAGTATATGTTCATGGGATTTGCTAATGGCATTTGAGAGTTTGTATGGTGGCTTAATGGTGGTATGTAAGCATTTAAGCAGGTTAATTTATAGGTGAGGAAAGACCTTCCCCTTAAAAGCCACCAATTATCCATCTGGTTTGCTCAAGGAACCTGAAGAGACAGATAGCAATAGGGCGGCATGGGGATTGTGAACATGAAAATAGAGGGACACCAACATCAGCACCCCCTAGTTTCCTTAAGGTCTGGGTTCCCCGTTATTTCGATGATATACTGTTCTACTCTATTAAACTGGGATGGAATGTGGTTTATTATCAGTAAATAAGAACATTAACAGCAATTGTAAGGTATTCGTCCATGCATAATCTGACCTACTGCACAGCCAGGGTAGTGTGAACTTCTTGAATTCTCTGAATAAATCTACATTATCATTTTGCAGTTCTCTCCTTACCAGTATTTGTTCTTAACTTTAGTAACTTTTTTCAACAAGATGCCACTCTTCATTTTACGAAGTGTGTTTTAACAGCGCTAGTAAGCATCAAAGTGCAACATGCTAATGTGCTGCCTATGACATTAGATAACATATCATCATCTTTTTCCACCAGATAAAAATGGATCGTACCATAAGCTTCATGAAAGAAGGTACTGTATGTGGCTTATTTCCTCTAAGAACCAAGCACCTAGAATTTTACTTGACTCATATAAGACATAGCATATATATACAGTATAAGAGTGAATAAACTAATGAATGAGTTAATGCGACTGTATTTGTCATTTTTAGATCCTAAATTCATCTATTTTACTGGATAGACTTTTGTTATACCTAATCAAAATGGGAGTGTTCCTGTATAGGCATTTCTTTCCTGGAATTCCTCCAAAACTTAAGCTCTCTGATTCTGACAACTTCAAATATCTTTAATGATTTCTTTAAAGAGCAATAAAACATAAGGCTACTAAAAAGGAGATAACTGTACCATCCCTGCTCGTGAATGGACTTAGCAAACATTTAAGGAGCCTTCACATCAATCTTCCACGGTTAGATTTATAACGCATCCATTTTATGAAGCGCTTTGACTTGGATCTTAAAGCCCCTAGGCACAGTTTTGCAGGGAGTTCCTATGACACACACACACATTAAACGGAGAAGCAGGAAATATGATTCTCCTAGAGGCTGTATTCACCTACTTTGATTATTCTGCATAGTAAGTCAGGTTAGGTTGGCAGGTCATTATCTGATGGATGTTACCAACTATAGGAGAAAAGCAGGGCAAAGGGGTCTCACACTGAATTGTCCTTACATCAAGCCATTACACTACAGGCAAAAATTAGAGTTAGTGCCTTCAGCATTTATTCTAGCCTAAGCACTGAATATTCACTTGTATCTTTTTTGGGTATTTAATGAATCAATTTTTTATGGAGAAAATAACACAGTAAAAGGAGGCAACAGACTTTTCATTTTGCCTTTGAGATTGCAGATTGATTTGTTGAGGTCCTGAGGTCTCCCTGAATAGACAACAATTTCTAAAAGACAGATGTATTGACCAGATGTGACCTTAAATGAGTTACCTGTCAGCTCATCTCTTAATAGTATACAAATCAAATATTTTTACCACATTTATACAATTTTTAAACACTGTTTTGATATATAATCCTTGATATGCATATTTGACAAGCCCATCACCACTCCCTCCAAAACACTTTATAGTTAAATGCAATTGTGAATGAAATCAAAGGGTCATAGAGATTTATAGTTGGTAGATACTATGTAATCATCTTGCCAATCTTCCCCTCCATTGTAACTATCATTATATAACATCTCTGACAATTTCTACTTTAATTTACCCATATAGGGTATCAGCAGCTAGATAAGGTAACCTACTCCATTACTAAGCAGGAGGAGATATGAAAAAGAATTTCTTGTAAAAGTAACTTCCACTTATACTGCACTTTATGTAGTTTATAAAGTGTTTATATATGTTATCCCATTCTATCCTTATGATACTAATGCCAACTAAAATTATAAGCCCACTTTCAAGATGAGAAAATTGAAGCTCAAAAAATATATAAATATAGCAAAATAGAGACAAACTCATAGAAAGAGAGCAGGCAGACAGCTCTGGTCAGTAGATAGGGGCTGTTGCGGGGTAGGGAATGAGCAAAAGAAGGAAAGAACTCATGGACACAGATGGACAACAGTGTGATGATTGTGGGGGTTTAGGGGTGGAGGTGGAAGAGGGTATGGGGGAATAAATAGTGATGGAAAAAATAAAATAATAGAATGGTCTTTCAAATTTCAAGCTATGTAATAAAACAGTTTAAGATCCGATAAATATATGCCTTTGGGATCTGCCTTCATTCACTCCAAAATGCAGCCCTGGTTTGAGGCAAATGTTGCTTATTTTGATGTTCATGAAGATTCCAGAATTTGCACATCCTTCCACCTGCAGAGGTCAGAGAGTATGACTGCACCATGGGAACAAATTCGATGCCACAAGAGCTGCTTCTGCAGAGACCAATGTGGATTTGGCATGTGTATATAAGATCCATAAAGACATTTAATGATTCCTCATGTCTTCACAACCAAGAATGCTGCATACAAGACAGAAAACTGAGTAAAAGAAAATGCCCTTTGCAGAGGCTCTTCCTAATAACTTTTAAAGCGACGGCTAATAAAGTATATCTTAAATGCAATCACCATCTTAAAGGAAACTTCAGAGTGGATTCCATATGTCATAGCATTTTCTTTCATAGGTATTCTTGCGTGTGTTTGTACTGTTCCACCGTTCAACCAGGAGCTACATATATGTAGCCCAGCCACAAGCTTACTGATTTTCCAATGTAGGATGCAAATGAAGTCACTTCTTCAATTAGAGTGCAATGACACTAATGAATGCACTCTGGTTGTTCCTTTTCTTACAAGACTTTCTTATCTGGCAGCTCCAGTGATGTGATGAGAAGGCGATTTGCAAGTCTGATTTGGAAGTTTTTGATCACAAGAGACTAGGGAGTATAAAGTTTCTGCTTACAGTCTTAGGGACATTACAGAAAATTAACTCTGGTAATGTATTGCAATTATGCAGATAGAAATAGACTCCTAACTTTGTAATCCTTCTTTTTTAACCTGCACCGGGACTGTCATAGAAATAAAAACATTTATGGTTACTCTCTAGAGATTTCTCTTTGGTAACTGGATCTCTTCAAATTTTTCATTATTCAGCTATCTGGTCAGTGGCAGAACTAGAAATAGAGATATTTTCAGAGTTTCAAATATGTTATTCTCCTCTTGATGAATTTGAGTCAGTAGTTTAAAGAAGGTTTAATAATCAACTGCAAGATTTTTTTATGCAGAAAAAATAAGCTAATATATTATTTTGTGCACACACATAGTGGTATATCCATCTTATTACTCTCTCTTATTATCCTGATTTTAAAACACTGAACATATTGGGAGTAAAATAAACATTCACATCATTTAAAGAAGTGTTATTTCTCATCAACGTATATTAGCAGATTTAAAAATGCTACTTAAATGCTATATTAGGCAAGCTATAACACTAAAGTATTATTCATGAGACTAGGCACAATGATAAAAGCAATCTACTGATAATATTATGGGTAAGTAAATGTGGAAACAGTCAGAAAAATATTTTTTTGCTTTATGGTGCAAAACAAGAATATATGCAGCTTATTGGTCCCTGAAAGACAGATGCATATAATGCAGATTGTTCCACCATAGAGCACATTCTATTAGACCAGCAGTGAGGCTGAACCTCATCAGTTTTTGAAGGGGCCACCTAAACTCCCTCTCCATCTGGGTGATGGAAAGCACTGCCTGATGGAGACTGGCCAGGTGCAGTGAAGGAGAATAAGATGTCAGAGAGGCAAAAGGTAATTTGTTTTCTCCTCTGGGGTAACCTGGATATATTCTTTTTTTCTCCAAACTGTTAAGTTTCAAGGAAATATGTCTATGCCAAGTTTTGAATTATTAACAAGTTTAATATCCAAGTGCCGCCTAACGTGGATGCATTTGGAGACTGGTGAAGATCAATTTTCTGTTCCTAATTTTTAATTGCATCTAATGACCAGAAATGACCTAGAAGGCCTCCAGCCTCAGGAGGAAAAGCATTAAGCAGACATGGGGACTGAGCTACTTCTACCTGCATGAATATTTTTTATTTCAGACACTGTCCCTGAAACTGCCAACATGACAATGCTCTTCGATAATAAAAAAAGATGTGTTCCAGGCTTTTGCAAAGATGACACCTGCTTGACTGACAGCCTATTCCTGCACTCCATTTCTTCGGCTCTAGTTACACAGCAATCTCTCAGCCACTCAAATGACATGAACTCTTTAAACCACTAAAAAGTTAATATATATTATTTTTTATCTCTCCATAATTCTTGGGGGTGGCAAAATAGCTCTCCAAAATAAATAACACTAATTACAGGCTAATTAGTTGATTACTGTGTCTTTCTATGCATGTGCTCTTTATTTACACAGACAGAAGGATCCCCCACTGTATCTTGTTTTAAATCTCTTTATCACTTCCTTTGTTTGGTCCAAGAGATAATTTCTTAATGTGTTCTCAACACAGAAATCAAAACATGTGTCCTACTTTCCTGTTATTGTTGTTTAAAAGATCTGCTTTTTTTATTGACATGCAAAGAACTTGATTGAAAGTGGGTGAGCCATTTTTCACTCCCTTCCAGCTGGGTAGAGCTGGGAATTATTTCTCATCATTAAGTAAAAAACATTTTACTTTTGGTTGGCATGACAATG
Source organism: Plecotus auritus (assembly GCF_963455305.1). Taxonomy (NCBI): domain Eukaryota; kingdom Metazoa; phylum Chordata; class Mammalia; order Chiroptera; family Vespertilionidae; genus Plecotus; species Plecotus auritus. The sequence goes on along the minus strand of NC_137774.1, from coordinate 153,188,558 downwards.
ACATAAGACTCTCCTTGGCTCTTTCTGAGGCAGCTGGAAAGTGAAAGCCTTTCAGCTCAAGACAGTGTCGATCCTTTACACTCTCATTAACACTGAAGGCGGCCATGTGGGCAAATCCACCAACATCAGAATATGCTTCATTCAGAATTGGTATTGGTATTCCTAGAGCAAAAATAAAGGAAAAAATAATGCCACAAACTCAGGTTGTATGTTTGGAGAGCACTGTGGGCAGTGAAGGCAAAATACCATCTATTTATTCCCTCTGAAGATTTTCACAAAATCAGGCAATGAAGAAACAGAAGACACCCAGAAACATCTTTTATAGATAAACTAGAGGCCCGGTGCACGAATTTGTCCAGGGCATGTCTGGCCCGTCTCACCCAGTCCCGATCAGCTGGACCCCAGCAGCAAGCTAACCTACCAGTTGGAACGTCTGCCTGGTGGTCAGTGCGCGTAATAGTGACTGGTCAAACAGTGGAACGAACAGTTGGACACTTAGCATATTAGGCTTTTATTATATAGGAGAGACAGAAAATCAGGATAGAAAATTAACACTAACAGGTATTATGGAAACAGAACCTGGGAACTTTTTAAATTTACAAACTAACATAATTTGCATCCATTCGTCTCAAGTTACTCTATAGAAAGAAAAAGAAAGAAAACCAAAAACAATAGCCTCACTGATCCTGTTATATTAGTTTTCTGTTGCTGTGTAACAAATCCCCCAAAGTCAGTGGCTTAACACCATAAACATTATCTCATGGGCACAACTCAACTAATCTCTCTACTCAGGGTCACACAGGACTGCACAGTCAAGGGGTGTCCCAGGCTGCATTCTCATCTAGAACTCGGGCTCTTCCCGGCTCATATGGTTGCTGATAGAATTCAGTTCCTTTCAGCAATAGGACTGAACAAAGGTTTCTAAACCTTCTAAAAGGTTTCAGCTTTTAGAAACCACCCACATTTTCCTGCCATGTAATCCCTTTCGGTCTGTTCAGGCTTCTGTAAAAAATGCTATAAATTGGGTAGCTTAAAAACAACAGAAATGTGCTTCGCACAGTTCTGCAGGCTGGGAAGACCAGGATAAGGCACCAGCAGATTTCATGTCTGGTGAGAACCTGCTTCCTGGTTCACAGATGGCCACCATCTTTTCCTTTGTCCTCGTGTGGTAGGAGAGGCAAGGACCTCTTCAATATCAACTCTTTAAACCCTTACTCAAATATTCCATGCAGAGTTTGGACACCATTATATTTGGGGCAGCTCTTTCTTACTGCACAAATTTTGTTGTACAAGTATTTACTGAATCCCAAATGCTGGCCTGGATTCTACTGAGACAGTGGTAAGTAAAACCACAATAGTGCACTGTTATTTGTTTGTTCATTTACTTATTGTCCCTATCATCTTGTGAACTCCTTGAGAGCAGGTACCATATCTTATTCATTTTCATGTCATTCCCCACTATCTAACGCAGTGTACTTGTTTACTGAATAAATGCCTAAACATCAATGACATTAAATAGATGTAGTTTTATAAATTTTATTAGAAAGTTTCCTTAGGGTCTTAGGACATAAATGGGGGCAACATTCTAAACTGAATAGTATTGTGCTTACTACCTTGAATTTTTTGTTGTAACATAAATTTTCTTTTCTTATAGAATTAAAATAATATACCTTCACTAATTTAAAAATATAAATGGATAAATATGTCTTTGTGGTATTCCCACAATGTTTTGAAGAGTAGAAATTATAGAAACCAACTGGTCCACCATTTGGTATTACATGAACATGGGAAATAATCAGATTGAGATGAACTGGCTATTTCTTTTTTAACGGTGGTCTTTTAAGTCATATTTACCCTTTCTAAATCTCCTGTTCTGTTTGGGATAGAAGGTAAATTAATGAAACTTTTCATTTCAAATTTCAACTCAGGAGTACTCTTAATTTCTTTACTTTTATGCCCTATACCACATCTACAATGGTATAATTACTATACTGATGGTATAATTGACATGTGGTCAGAACTCCTCTATTCATTTTCCCTTTCAATCAACTGAGGTTTACATCAAAGCTTATGAAGATAATTAAATATCATAACTTTACTAAGTTTCTTAAAAATCTCATTTACCTTTGATTGATATCTGACAAACCTTTAACAATAGGTGTTAATTTAATTGTATGTCTTAATACCTTGCCATGTGTGTAGCCAGCAGTTTTAAGACAATTCTTTATCTTTCAAAAGAGTAGAGAGGAAAAGTGGTAAAGAGCCAATATTCCTAAATTAATACTTCATAAAAATGAATTTTCTGTTAATTCTGAATATTTTGGCAGAAAACTGTAGTGAAACACTGGCTGTGAACACTAAGATGTTTTATTAACTTGGAAACATACAGTTCTCAAGACCAACTCTGCTAAAAATGTGTAATTCTTCAGGATGTGTTGCCTAAATAACAATTTGATATGTTTGGTAATTTGATTAAATCCCTGAAGATGTTGGAACATTTTGATTACAAGAGCTTGCTATGACTGTTAATTTTGCAGCACTATTTTCAAATACTTGAATCAGTGTCCTATGAACATGGAAAAGCTTCATTTTTAGAGCTAGGATTTTGTTGTGGGCAATGTAAGGGCCTAAATAGTATATCATAATAGCTATTTACCAACAAGAAACAGAGTGATCTTTCTAAAAACTGAATTTATCCTGATATGAATAGTCTATTAGTTATCTAGAATTAAAATGTATAAAAGTATCCTAACTGAAAATCAAGAACTGATGAGTTAATAGTACCAGCTGGAAAGAACAGTAGAAAAATAAACCTTGGATTATCCCAGTAGAGTAATGCATGCATGTGAAGGAACATGGAAGAGACCACATATGAAGAAACGGTTGAGAGAGGTTGACAATTCCCACAAGAGTCTGATTATTGCCGGGCCGGTGTTGCTTAGTGGTTGAGCCTCAACCTATGAATCAGAAGGTCACTGTTTGATTCTCCGTCAGGGCACATGCCTGGGTTGTGGGCTCTATCCCCAGTGTGGGACATGCAGGAGGCAGCCAATCAATGGTTCTCTCTCATCATTGATGTTTCTCTCTCTCTCTCCCTCTCCTTTCCTCTCTGAAATCAATAAAAATATACCTTAAAAAAAGAGTCTGATTGGTTTAGTTGCATGCAACATCTATCCTGAACTGCCCCGTGGTACACATGCAAATATATGTAGTAATTTTTTAAATGGCTAAATGAAGAGCAGCACAAATAAAAAAAAAAAAAAAAGCTGCTGTAGATCCTTGAGCAGAATATTGACACAAAAAAAAATAGGGTGTCCCCCCAAAATGTATACATACTTTACTGATAGCTTAATTGCTGTTTCTTTCTTTTCAGATTTAACCCACTGAAATTAATGATTATTCAAAGTGTGCATACATTTTTGGGACGCCCTGTATTTACATTCCTTGCACTGCCCTAGCTTAGAATTCTTACATAGCAAACTAGTGACAAGTTTCCAGAGTGGATGTGCTAGGAGATTTTCTAAATTGGACCATATCTGAGATTTCTCTTTAAAATCTTTGTTTTTTTTAATCTATACATGACCCCTCAACCTTAAGAAACAGAAACCTCTTGGGCTGAGATGTTGCTATACATAATGAAAATAGTAGAGGAGAGAATGGAGCTAAATAAAATCTCAGTGGGCAGTCCTAGAGTGTAAAGTTTGAATAATAAAACACAATAATATATTATTGTGTTCACATTTATTTAATAAGTTGATCTAGGTTACTGACATGTTTCCTGGGTAAAATTTTGGGAGAATGCACAAATAACATTTCCTATATAACAGCACTATCTGAAGCATTGTTGACCACTATTTATCTGTCAGTTGCATTGCTCATATGTAATTGCTTCCAAAGTACTTAAAATGTATCCATTTTGGTTATTAACCACACCAAGAATTAATCAGGACTTCTTTGGTTGCAATGAACTGAAAGCCAGTTTGAAGGAACTGAAGTTAAGAGGAATTACTGGAAGGATACTGAGATCGTTTTCTGAATCAAAAGACAAGCAGACCAATAGGAGGGCAGCCCTCACAGGTACTCCAAATAGCAACATTACATCCGCCCCCAGGTGCAGTTCCCTATGATCCTGGAAAGGGCCATTAAAACTTCTGTGAAGCGGGGAGCCACCAGAATGTGCCCATTATACTCCTCTTGCCATCTTAGCCACACTATTTCCGAATGGTGTTTTCCTTTGTCACCTCAAACTTTGGGAGGGCAGAAAGTAAAAACACACATAAATTTAGAAGATAGAGAAATAATCCTTCTCTCCATTCCCCTCCCCAACCCTGCCACACATTGTACAATGGTGAATATTAGAAGCAATGTTGTCAGATTTAACACAAATACTGAGGAAATGAAGATCAATTTAAGGAAACAAATATGCTATTTATGCTTCCCAAATGTATTCTTCTTTCATAGTTTCAGCTCCCCTAAACATTTTCTCTTCCACATGTTTTAGCTAACTTCTCTCTTTAAACAATATATATCCTTACACCAATATAACGATATACATGGTACCTATATTTGTACTTGGCACCTTTTCCTTATCTAATTATTCTCCCTAACTTCTGCTGCATGTGGCAGCCTTACACTCTACTCAGATGTTCAAATAAAACGTACCCTCTTTCTTTCTTATAACATTGTTTATCAATCCCACAAGCTACTGGTTAGTTGGGACTAGGGACAAATTTTAATTTGCCAGTTTATAGTACCACAAAGCAATCCCTTGAGGATAAATGTTTAGGCCTCTGGGTTTCTGTTCCTTCCCTTCTCTTTTGCCTGTTCCTTTTCAACAGGGCACCAAGACCTGTGAGGCCTGGGGGCAGAGGAGGGTGGTAACTAATCTTCACTGGTCCCTGCTGGAGAATGATTAGTCAGGCCTATTATAGGACTGTTGGCTAGCAAATGGCTGGACCACATGAACAGGGAACATAAGTACCCACAGCCACTATTGCCCATGATCCTGCCCGCTTGCCCCATACAAGTTATCCAGAATCTGTGGAATTTTAAGCCCTCCCCCAGGTCTTGTTGGTCCAGATCCTCCATCATCTCAGGCTCATCTATCTCATTTCCCTCAACTAGAAGGCCGGCCTACTGCTACCTGAGATGCCAGAGCTGTGGGCACTGCTGCTGAGGAAGCATGCCATTGGCCTCTCCAACCCCAACAGTCGCAGCTTTCTTCATGCTTTTAGAAATAGTTTAAGCACCCCAGGAAGCAAATGAAAGTGGGGCTCTGTGAGCCTGAGCAAACCTTACGTCTGTCCTCCCCCCAATCCTCAGAATCGGCAAACTCTGACATAGGGTGAAGGTGAGCTTCTGCTTCCTCTTTGATATCATTAGTTCTTTCTAGACTACAGAAGAAACTCTGTGATATGAACACACCACTTAAGGAAACATGTTTTGGATGAATAGATTCTTTTAAAGTTAACCTCATTACCATCATCATCTTCTAGTCCCCAATGCATGCCCTAAGTTAAAGCCACCTTTAACCTTATCTTTCTGCTCATTGCTCTCTGTACTTGGAACATACCTGTCCCATTCCCCTACATGAGTAATTCTTCCTTTTCCTCTGAGAAACAGCTGAAGGGGATCTTCCCCACATGATTTTTCTTGGTTTACTCAGGCCAGAATAGCTGCTCTGACCAACCCATCCTGTCCTTGGCTCCCATAGTGCTGGGTCAGTTATCCCTACCAGTGCCGAGCAGGACAAATACAATACAAGCCACAAGTCCAAGCTGCATATGCAATTTACTTTTCCTCATAGCCACATTTTAAAAAATTAAATAGGTGAAATTAATTTCTAGAACATTTTATTGACCCAATATATCAAAAAATTATTTCAACATGGAATCAATATAAAAATTATTAGTGAGATTTGGGGGCGGGGAGGGGGTTCCAAATCTTCTAAATCCAGTGTGTATTTAGATTGATAGTACATTTCAATTCAGACTAGCCACATTTCAAATGCTCAAAGCCACATGAGACTAGTGGCTACTATATTGGACAACTCATTTTCAGGTGGTAGAGTCTACATAAGCTCGTCTGGTACCACTAGGCATGTGGGACATGTTTATAGAATAAAATGTTAATAGGAGTTCCTTTTAGCAAAGAGTATAAATCTAGGTGAATATTAAGCACTTCTGGGAGTTCTACTTCCAGAAAAGAAAGCTGATTTACTGTTAAGTCATTAGGAAAAAAAAGAAAGAGAGAGAGAAATCCAAAATAAAAATAGCAAAGAACAAAATGAGTCTAATATAGTATCTTTGTCACTCAAGATTTTTTTCGCCCCCCAAAAAATTCAAAACACTGAGAGGGTTGGTCTGCTCAAAAGAGATAGGAAGCTGTATTGTTTTTCTTCGTCTTTCTGTTCTAACTTGGAAGAGGAAGAAAATTTAGTGATGTGACTGGCAAAAAAATATGTGGCAAATTAGAAATCTTGCTGGAACCAGCAGAAGACAGTTCTCCAGAGAGGTGTTAGCTCACATGTGGGGTAAGCTCCTAATTAGGGATCTGCTGCCGAAGGGAACAGACTGGAGCTAGCACAAGAGCCTTTGAACACATGGCACGCATCAAGGTTTCCCAGATTTAAAGTTGTTTGAAGCTACCTTCTGCCCAAGTCACATGAGTGAAACTCTTTGAATCTCTGGATTCCGGAGTGAAAGGGATTCTGACTCTGAAATAGAAGTGTTTTCATTAAAATTAAAGTATGAATGGAACAGAAGGCAGATGTGATATTAGGGGAGGAGGCTCATTTGTGTCTTGGTTTTTATTTTATTGTTCTGATTTTAAATTGTTAATGTCTATACCAGTTTCCTAGCAGTCTTTTAAAATCCTTATGCTATCCAATAAAGTCATATCTTTGTATATGAAAAGCAAAAATTAGCACCATGGAGTGGTTTTATCTGAACAATTTTGAGTCTTTTACTTGAAATTCTTGGCATAAATAGGAAAATAGCCAGCTACTGGTGAATATCTTACCACCTGCAGCTATAATTCTTTACAGGAATTTGAAGGAAGCCTTAACAACTTCAACTCATTTTTTAATAACATCACAGAATTTTTTCTAGTAAATTTTAATAAAAGTGTTTGATTTGCTTTGTTCACCAAATCCTAACATTTATTCAGTTCAACAGAGAGGGGAAACAGGCTATTGTTTAGGTGTTATATATTTATGGACAGTTTGATTAAAGTATCTTTATTTTCAAAATTCAACCAGGCCCTTATCTCTTTAAGTATCCAACTTTTAGTTATTGAGGAAAACATTGGAACTGAAACAGCATAGTAATTGAAGCTATAAACAATCTGAAATTTCACTCTAGCAAAATGTTTGCCATCACTACTAAGAAGCAAAAAAAAAAAAAAAAAAAAAAAAGCCTGATTTAAATTCCACCATGGATTTCTTATGGACTCCATTACCCTTGTTATCACTGTCCCCATTAGCACAGATAATTGAGAAGTATGTGTATCTCACCACTAAATGATGAAATCTCATTCTTTACCTCCCACCCAGCACAAATTGCTCCTCATCCTTAGTAAATAGCTATTTACAGAAATGATTTACATGCATATGCACAAAGCTCCATGCATTCTTTGTAAAATGGTATTAAACTGGTGATATGGAAACTGGAAGAATAAGAGTCCTCCTGAATTAGAAGGTTAATTGTCTAAGAAGATACTCTTTTGGAAATATGTCAAAGATTTTTTTTTCCATAAGGCACAATCGTATCTGGGAGACAAGGAATGCAGTGCAAAGGAGCACTATTTGTGTTCAAATGGAGTCCAAGGCAGAACAGGGTAAGAGAAGCAGTTAATTAGAAAGGGTTTATCTTGCTCCTGTATTACACTGTTCATCTGTAAGTGGTCCTGCCACTCTGCCCTAGACATTAGACATGAGCCAGGAATGAGATTTTGTTGGAAGGTCAGGGAGGTTCCCAAAAGAGCAATCAATGCTAAAAGGCAGCCTTGGAGGAGGAGCAGTGGGATGCCAGAGTGAAGCAGATCGCTGGTGGCTGATAATGACTTGGTTATGGGTATGTTTCAAAAAAATCAATAACAGATGGAGAATTGATCACTCAAATTTAGGCCTTTGGAGTAATAAATAGATCCAGGATATTAATACAACAAAGAGGACTAAAGCAGAGGAAATGACTGAAGGAAAGTTTCCAGGAGACCAGCAAACTAAGAGCCTTATGTAGAAACTAGTGGCCTGGTGCATGAAATTTGTTCATGGGGGGGGGGGGGTGTCCCTCAGCCCAGCCTGAACCCTCTCTAATCTGGGACCCCTTGGGACCCCCTGTGGGATCGGGTCTAAACTGGCAGTCAGATATCCCTCTCGCAATTCGGGACCACTGGCTCCTAACCACTCACCTGCCTGCCTGTCTGATCAGCCCTAACCACTCTGCCTGTCAGCCTTATCACCCCCAACTGCTCCCCCCTTCCGGCCTGATCACCCCTAACTGCCCCCCCTGCCCCCACTGGCCTGCTCGCCCCCAACTTCCCCCTCCCTGCTGGCCTGCTCAGCCCCAACTACCCTCCCCTGCTGGCCTGATTGCCTCCAACTTCCTTCCCCTGCCAGCCTGATCGCCCCTAACTGCCTCTGGCTCAGCTCTGCCACCATGTATTTGTCTGGAAGGATATTCGGAAGGTCTCCAGGAAGGTATCCCGGTCTAATTAGCATATTACCCTTTTATTAGTATAGATATTTTAATTACTTTTCTGGTTTAAATGACAGTGTCTGACTATAATGATAATTGCTCAAATTTCTCTCAATAATTTATCCACATTCTCTGCCTGATAAATATCTTCTTTGAGCTATACAATTGTCATAGCTACCTTTTACTAAAATGTTAGGTTGGTATGGTGAAATAAGGTGAAGCTTTGCAGTTCAATGACCTAGAATCTCATCCCAGCTTTGCTACTTACTGCTCTGTTGAGACTCAGGGCTTCAGTACCATCCTGTGTAAAGAGGGAATACTAATGATATCACAGATGGCTGGTTGGATTAGAAATCGTTCCACAGGATTGATGGTGGGTTAGAGATCGTGTTTATAAACTCTCTGTCCTCTAGACAAAAAGCACCCAGAAACTTTTCTTCCCTCCCTTATCTGTCTCTTCTCTTTGGTGCCTCCATACTTGTTCTGAGTTGGTATTTTCTACCATTTCAGCATCCTTCCAAGACTTTTCCTCCTACATTTAAAACAATCCCCCAAATTGTACTCATTTCAGGCCATGAGACTTTGCTCAATTAAGTCAATCAGCACCTAGAACCACAGACATTCCTTCCCCAGCAAACCAGTCAGAACTCTGGGAACTACAGCTCTGCCTTTGAATCAAAGGAGGTGGCTTTTTCTCTGGACTCCTCCCAACCCAACTGGGCCCTTTAAACAAGTGACCTTAGGAGGAAAGTGCTAAAGGCAGCAGTCAGAGTCTGGGTAAAGGCCAAGACTTTTTATTTCCCCTCCCTCCATCTGCTTCCAGTTGGTGCCAGGAAATACCTAGGGGAAGGAGTTTCTGTAAGATTTAATCAAGAAAATGTACCTTCTCTCTAATAGAATTAATTTTTATTCAAAGAGGGAAGGGTAGATAATTTAGCATGTTAACCCTTATAGGAAGATCTGTCTGCTGTAAGAGTTCTTGTCCAGAACTACATATTTCTTAGTAGAATTTCTGATGAATTAGCTCATTGAGTTTTTTCAGAAAAAGCCTATGTAGGTTTTAAGAGTCACAATTTCCCATTCAGATGTTGTGCTAGTTCTAACCTGTCAAGTTATAAATATCCAAGTGAGCTCTTCTCTATTTTTAAATGAATTTTTTTCAATCAGTTGCCCTAAAAATATAGTCAAGGTACAAAGCCAGCAAATCTAGTAAATTCTTCCAGTTGCAGTTTTTCAGATATCATTTCTTTATAGCTTATGTATTCTTTGTGAATCCAAAATAATCATAAATCCACATAAATGCTATAACTAATGGAGGAAAATTAGATTCATTGACTTATTTATTCAGTGCCATACGAAACTTTCTAATAAATACTAATTGCGATCAGAATTAGGCGAAGGGCAAATGGCATAGGTACAGCTGAAAGTCACTAACACACAAATCCTAATCCTTTCACTCCATGACACGCTCCCCAGGCTTGCAGCATCAATCACCTGGGAACCTGTCAGAAAAACAAATTCTGAGGACCCAGCTCAGACATACTGAATCGGAGAAACTCTGGGGGTGGGGAGGAGCAATCTGCTTTAACGAAGGCCTCCAGGTGGTTCTGCTGCACACCAAAATTTCAGAACCACTGCTCTAAGATTTTTTTCCATATTAAAAGTATTTTGTTTTTATATGGACTTCCTGATAGAGGACATATAGAAAGCCAAGAGACATGTGAAAAAATGTTTAAAGTCACTAATCAGAGAGATGCAAATCAAAATAACAATGAAGTACCATCTCACACCTGTCACAATGGCTATCATCAACAAATCAAAAGATGACAAGTGCTGGCAAGGATATAGAGAAAAAGGAACCTTTGTGCACTGCTGGTGGCAATACAGACTGGTGCAGCCACTATGGAGAACAGTATGGGGTTTCCTCAAAAAAAATTAAAAATGTAACTCCCATTTGACCCAGTCATCCCACTTCTAGGACTATATCTCAAGAAATCAGAAACACCAATCAGAAAGGATACATGTACCCCTATGTTCATAGCAGCACAATTTACAATAGCTAAGATTTTGAAACAGCCTAAGTATTCATCAGCAGATGAGTGTATTTAAAAACTGTGGTATATCTATACAATGGAATATTATGCTGCTGTAAAAAAATAACTTTTACCATTCGCAACAGCATGGATGGACCTGAAGAACATTATGCTAAGCTAAATAAGCCAGTCAGAGAAGGGTAAGTATCACGTGATCTCACTCATTTGTGGAATATAATGAACAACATAAACTGATGTTCAAAAATAAATCCAGAGACATAGACACATCAAACAGATGGTCAAACCTCAGAGGGAAGGTAGGGGAGGGAAGGGGAGATAAGAGATCAACCAAAGGACTTGTATGCGTGCATATAAGCATAACCCATGGACATAGATAGTAGGGGGGTGAGGGCATGTGCTGGGGGGTGGGAGTAGCTGGGAATAGATCAATGGGGGGAAAAAAGGAGACATATGTAATACTTTCAACATTAAAGAATTTAAATTAAAAAAAATATTAAGTATATTGCTTTTATTCTTAATAGCCTTATATCTACATGATAAATACACCTGCACATTATCAGAATTGAACTACATAAAGGTTTACATACTTCTCTGGCCTCCAGGTGGAACCAACACAGCATAGAGCACACTCTGCAAGAATAGCCTTTTCACATACCTAACTTTGCCCACCTTTCTGGACACTTCCAAGGAGGTGTTCTTAACCCTGATGGAGTCATCTGCCCCCTGAATTCTCTTAAATGCCTGTATTAATCCTATCTTGGCAATTATTGCACTTTCTGGTAACTTTTCTGTGAAGGTACAAACTATATATTGTTCCCCATTGGATCTCCTGCATCCTATATAATAAAACCCTAATACTCAAATCAACCAAACGGGGGAACAACCAGTGGAATGACTGGTCGCTATGACGCACACTGACCACCAGGGGGAAGACGCTCAAAGCAGGAGCTGCCCCCAACTCGTTGAGCATCTGCCCGCCCCCCCCCCCCCCCGCCCCAAGAGGGAGGCAACCAACAGCGGTGGGGGGCAGGGTCAGCCAGCAGGCAGCACCAGGCAGCCAGCCAAGGATGGTGCCAGAGGGGGCCCCCTGATCGCCCTGCCCACCGGTCGCCCCACAAATTGCCCCTGATCGCCGGCCAGGCCTAGGTACCTTACCCTATATATTGAGAAGGACAGTCTCTTAGATTTAAAAATTAAAACCTGGCAATGCTACTCTAACACTGAAAAAACAGGATGATGCAGCGATGACATGCATGGACTCTGGCTTGCACATTTTGTGGTCAGCCCTGATTCTGACACTTATAACTGTGACAAAGCCCATTACTTAACTTCTCTCTGCTTCAGTTTTCCCACCCATAAGATGGGGAAATGGTACTACTGCCTCAGAAGGATCGTGGACTACTTTTTATAATCAGGGCAAAAAAATATAGCTGACCATACAACAGCAAGATGCCTTTCACCTGTAGGAAAAGTATGGTCACTGATGCATGCAGTGTCCCAGATTGCGAGAGGGATGTCTGACTGCTGGTTTATAACTTAACATGTTATAAGTGATGAATATGTATTTAATGAATAAATAAATAATGCCATTTATAATAATAAAAACATAATATGCTAATTAGACTGAACAACCTTCCGAACGAAACCGGTGCTGCAAGGGAAGCCTGGGTCCCAGGTGCCTGCCAGAGGCCTGAGGGAAGCTCGGGTCCAGGTGCCAGGGGGAAGCTGGTGCTGGCAGTCAGGGGGAAGGAAGGCCTACTCTTGCAAGAATTTCGTGCATCGGGCCTCAAGCAACTATAAGCAAGCAGATATAGTCATGAGATTTATAATTCAGATACAATATAAATCATATAAACTGTTTTCAGAAACTCTAGGATAAGAAGGAATAAAGACTTAATTTGAGGAATAATTTTAATCTGTGATTATTTTCCTCTATCAATTAGCTGTTTTGTTACATTTTTAATGTGATCAACATACAACGTTATATTGACTTGAGTGTAATATTTGATCCCAAAGAGTTCAGTTTTCATTGTGTATCTTCAATAATAAATTAAATCAGGACATCAAAAAGATAATAGAAGTGATAGGTATGTGATATGTAAAAAAATAAACACTGGGCTTGGATCCCAAACTGTTGATTTCTGTTACTTTGGGAAAGTCAAGTAACATCAACTAATTTGCAAATGGGGCTTAATAATATTTGCCCAATCCACGATAAGAGGTAAGTGAAAAATCAAAGTAAATGGTGAAAATGAAATTGCTTTACAAATTTGAAAGTCCCATGCAAGCATGAGGCATTGTTATTTGTTACCATTTGGAAAAGGATCTAGTTGGGAGAACCAAAGCTTAATTAGTTTAATCAGTGGAAGTGGGTAGTCAAGATTCCATGAGGAATCAGACCATCTTTCTTATGCAAGATGACCTCTAGTTAAATGTGCCTTTTGACTATTTATGTAGAAGATCCAGAACTTTCCATGACTGACATAACTGGTCTTCCACAAAATGACATTTTTCCAAACTTCCAAGCATTAGTGTTGCCTAAATTGTTCTAATAATCTTAGATTAGTAGCCATAAATCCCTGCTGAATTTTTAATGAGAATTCTAAACTAAATGACTTTTTATTAATTTGTTTTAAATCAAGCAATATAGTACAATTATGAATCCAAAAGTTAAATAGAAACTAGAAACTCATCTGGAATTAAGCCAGAGTCTGATTATCCTCTAAGTAAAAACAAACAAACAACCAGAAACCTGGAATCTCTTCTCTCTTTCACTATCTAAATTCTAAACTTATTTCAAGTTCAACTTAAGCCCCATTTCTGCCACCAGACTTTCCCCAACTCTGCTACCCCATAATGACATTTTCCTTTCACACTCAGTTCTTCAATGTGTTGTGGCTGATTGGTAATGTTCTCCAAATACTGACATTCATCCCTATATTTCCAATCTTTCTTCAGAGTTAGAGTCAATGGATTCTGAGAAGTGATATGATAACCTATCTTGGAAGCCACAGATGGAGTTTCCTCAAAATAGAGAAACAGGCTGTATCCTGGAAACCTGCACAGAGGAGACGTCCTAGAAAACAGCCCAACATGTGCTGGCTCCTATGAGTTGGAATACACTTTATCATATAAATTTGCTACATTTAGGAATGTGTTTATTATCACAGCATAACCATGCCTATCCTCACTAATGGAAGTGTGTAATAGACACTGCACAAATTTGCAGTTAGTTATTCTGCAATGTACTCAATTTCAAAACTTTAACAGAAATGGAGAGCTCAATACTTGCCATCAAGGAACTAGCCTAAGGAGATAAATTTACAAATAAATGGACTGATCATGCAATGTTATATGTGGCCATAGATGTATACATCCTATATAAGAAAAGGGTAGTATGGCCCTAGCTGATTTGGCTCAGTGGATGGAGCATCAGCCTGCGGACTGAAGGGTCCCAGGTTCAATTCTGGTCAAGAGCACATGTCCAGGTTGTGGGCTTAATCCCCAATAGGCATCCAGAAGGCAGCCAATCAATGATTCTCTCTTATCATTGATGTTTCTATCTTTCTCTTCCTCTTCCTTCCTCTCTGAAATCAATAAAAATATGGGGTTTTTTTAAAGCGTAGTATGCAAATTGTCCCCTCAACTGGAGTTCTTCCAGGATTTCGACCAGGAGGGGGGGTGGGGCCAGCCAGGGGAAGGGAGGGAGGTTCTGGCCTGTGGCTGTGGCAGGCAGCCAGGGGAAGGGCAGGAGTACCCAGCTGGCAGCCAGTAGCCACTGGGGACCCTACCAGTGCATGAATTTTGTGCACTGGGCCTCTAGTATGATAATAAAAGGAATACTCTGAGAGAGCACTTAACTATCTCTATAATGGAGAAGGGGAGAGACCCCAGAAAAACTTACCAAAGGAAGTAATACTAAGTAAATGTTCATTCAATCCAATGATAAAATATGAAGTTCACTTGATTTGTGCCAAACACTGAACTAGTTGTTAAATTTTGGATATAGTTTACCGTAAGGAAGGAAGGAAGGAGGAAAGAAGGGATGCATGACTGCAAGCAGAAATTCAAAACACAAGAAGCAATATACACAAAACCCAGGAGATCAGAAACAAGTGGGTTTATCCAGAATCTAGACACTGTTTAGTAATGATAGTATAAAATATAATATTAATGGGAAATGAATATGGAAACATGACTAGTTCAAAAAATGTCTTATGAACCCCAATAAGAAGTTTTTATTTTAACCTGTTGATGTCAGAAAGAAGAAAGAGAAAAATCAAGTCTATGTTTTCAAAAGTCCTGTTGTTTTTGTGTAGGAGGTAATCATGAAATGGGAGAATCAACTATGAGGATGTTCTAAGAGAAGAGGTATGGGATTAAGAGCTGTGATTAGTTTCCTAGGGAAGGAAATTCTAATTTGTGGCCACTTTTAGCTTCAAAATGATGTCACTGAACAGTGAGTAGGGAAGAGATGCTCACTGTTGTATGAGCCAGCTTCAGTACAGGCTGACCTTGAGATAGCACCACTGTATCACCTGCAAGTGACTGACACACATCAAGTGCATAATAAACAAACATCTGCTGAATGAATGAAGAAACAAATGCTTAGGGTAAGAAAGAGAGCCAAAACCGGTTTGGCTCAGTGGAAGAGCATCAGCCTGCGGACTGAAAGGTCCCAGGTTCGATTCCGGTCAAGGGCATGTAACTTGGTTGCGGGCACATCCCCAGTAGGAGGTGTGCAAGAGGCAGCTGATCGATGTTTCTCTCTCATCGATGTTTCTGACTATCTATCACTCTTCCTTCCTCTCTGTAAAAAATCAATAAAATATATTAAAAAAAAGAAAGAGAAAGGGAAAAGTAGATTACAAAAATATTTATAAGTAGAATCAAAAGTACATGGTGATTAGAGACAAAAATGATTACTAGGATAATAATAATAATAATAATAATAATAGCTATTTAACCTCACTAAGTCTGTCTTCTTATCTATAAAATAGGTATAATAATATTTTCCTTTAGCATAGTGCATGAAATATCTCCACACTGAGGGAACAGCATTTGAGAAGAATATTATAAATAAAATAGCTTAATTTTTTAAGGTAATCATGCATAGTTTGTTATAGTTGGGATGTCAGATATGAAGAATGACTGGACATAGAAGAGGCTGAACAGAAGTTAGGGTCCAGATCTTTGAGAGGTTTTAGGCCACACACTGGCACTGTAGACTCCAGACTTTAGATAATAGAGGACCCTTAAGAAAGAGCACGGTGCTGCCTCGTGTAATCAAATGTGCATGTTTGGGTCATTCTGGTACCAGGAGAAGGGTAATATGCTGTAGAGAAGCCTGGAGAAATAAAGCTACTGCCGTAGTTCCCTCAGTTCAACTAATGGATTTGTAGAAGGTTTTGAGAAGGGGAGACAGATCAGAAAGGCCCAGAAAACAGGATCAATGGGACATGGTAGAATGTGAGATAATGGAGGGTAGTTAGAGGCAGTAAATGATAAAGGCTGTTCTGCATGCTCCTCTGCTGGAGATTGAGAAGATGTGGACACCACCCAACAAGAATGGTGGTGAAGGAAGAAGAGGAGGTTGGATGCAGATACCCAGGAGCTTATTTTTGAATTTGCTTAACTTGATGTGCTCACAGGTATTTGAGCAGCAACTCCAGAAAGTCTAGAATTCTGAGAAGAGGTTAAGGTTGAAGTTCCTTTCAATAACAAATGTCTCCTTCAAGCCCTTCTATTGCTGTAAGCTTCTTACAACCATTCTATTAAAAAAATTGTAAAATGATCATCAAGAACTACTGGGAATGTACCTTGGTCATCCTAAGATTCCAAGATGCTAAAAAGCGGCGGGGCGGGGGGGGGGGGGGCAGGGGGAGGGAATCATACATAAGCATATACTTCCTACTATTAAAGAAATAATGTTATCTAAATACTCAGAGTCAAGTTACAACGATGAAATTGGCTGAAAAGCCCTAACATGTCTCTTCACTCTTATCTTCTCCAATTCTAATCCTACCTTTAGAGAAATCGGGGGGAGCCTTCCTGTATTTGCCTTCTTCAATAAGCCTGGGAACAGTTAGAGAGATAATAGTTTCCTGGGTAGCTCTTCAAAACCGGAAAGTGGGGCAGGAGAGATCCAAGAGGGATTTTTTTAAAAGTATGCTTATTATAGCCCACCAGGGATGTTATTGGAATGGTAGCAAAAAGTCTTTAGAAAGCAGAGAAACGTTCATTGCTTATTTTATAAATCTCCCCCAAAGTTCCTGAAGGCTAATTCTATTCTCACCCAGAGTTCAAAGTCTGACCACCAAACTGTGTGGTTTGAAATAAAAAAGCAGGATGGAACAATTTCTGTGCTTTGAAGTCCAGAGAAAGGAGGATCATTTCAGGGGTTTGCAGCACACACACCACTCTTTCTTCCCATCGCTGCTGCTACCAAAGAGTGAGGCTGAATGAAACTTCAAAAAACTTTACAGGAAAATTATCTTACTGCTTTCATATCTAGATTTGCTTCCTCTCAAATCCTAATTCTTCCCCAATATGTAAGACCCATGTTCATTGCCCTAAAACGTATTGAAGTCATAAAAATTAGTAAGTGCAAAACATCATTATTCCATACATCTGGAGAAGCTGAAATAGTGTGTGTTGTTGTCTTTCAAAAAGAAAGATAAATATGTGTATTTTAAAGCCAAGAGAGCGGGAAAGTTACAAGTTATCGGGGGTGTTACAAAAGACCCCTGTAATAGGATCACCCTGCCATTATCCTTTTCCCCAGCATACAACACACGGGGCTGTGTGCGTCTCACCCACCGCATTGCGCCAGGTTTTCAACAGATCTTCCAAGTCCTCCTCTTGCACTTTGCAGCCCACCTTTTTAAAGACAGCCAAAATTATTTAAATTGCACATCTTTATAATTAATGGTTTTAAATTGACTACCAAGCAATTAATGGCTTTCTAGAAACTGTGCAGCCATGGAAGGGTTTCAAAAGAATAAACGTACCATGTATTTGATTAACAGTCCTGGTGGTTTTCATGTAAGTTGTTTCATAGCAGGAATTTGATTGTAGTCTTTTGGATCCAGGATATCATGAAGCCAAATGCCTTGTACACAATGGACCCTTAGTCTGTCTTTTAAAGAGTATTGATATCACCGCTCGAAACATGCCTATGCATTCTACACCTCCACGTGTTCTCTGCCCATTATTTAAAAAAAAAAAAAAAATGAGGAAAGTTACTTCTGGCATTGGCATTTACAGCTCCCAGACCAGAAAATACACGCTGGCATTCCCTGAGTGGATAGCTGAACTAGGAGAAAGGTGAAGGTGACAGAACTGTGAGATCAAGTGGACATGAGCACAAACCTTAAAAGATGCAACTTTTAAGCATTACCGCAAGGGAGTTGTCTCTTGTGATGCATGTCTCCAGAAACCCCACTGATCTCAGCATGATTGACATTGATGAGAATGACCTTAAGGTAGGTGTGAGGCTGATGTGTGTCTGTTGCTTGCTGTTTCCAGGACTTAAAGGAAAGTAGTTTTGAGGTGTGCGTTGCTGCACTGCTAATCTCCAGGCCTGTGTGAAGGGAGCACTAAGCCTGAATTCCTACCTGCCTTTCACAGATGACTGACATAGTCAGCTGCCCTCGACATGCTGGCGCTTTCGAGTGTAACTTACTCCCTTGCTGTCCTCCCCTTTCCTCCCTAGATCTGCCATTTTTCGCATCATGACTAGTGCCAGAATGTAAGCATCAGATCTGCTTAACATCACCCTCCTGTAAATGGACCACAGTAAACATATTGGGCAGTCTACTAGAAACACTGGAGATGAACAATTTAGACTCACGCTCTGTCACTGAGAGCAGGGACCATCTGGACAGGCAGCTAATGACCGGCATTAGAGCAGCATGCACTGCTCGGCATAAATGTAATCTCTGGGCCTCCGTTTAACAAACGTAGAGGAACTGAGAGGGCATTTGAGCAATGTAGCAGCACATCCCTTGAGGTCCTGAGAAATGAGATGAGATCGAGTCTCACCTGGAAGTCACTAAAATCTCCACACACCGTCACTCTCAAACAACTTCAGCCCAGTTTTTAGGGCAGATACAGAAAAGAATTGACGTAACTGTTCAGAAAAATTAAATACTCTCTCCTTCCCTCTGAGAGAGAGAGAGAGAGAGAGAGAGAGAGAGAGAGAGAGAGAAAGAGAGAGAGAGAGAGAGAAAGATTTTGCCTGAGTAACTCAGGTACATGAAATCTGCTCCTGACCACAGAGAAATCATAAATTTACAGGGACCTGTGGAGTAGACTGGCAGAAGAATCCCTGCATTTACCAGCCTCAGCCTTTGGGTCAACTTTAGGAAGAAGAGCACAAGAAGAGTTAGAAGCTTTGGTCCAGACAGAGAGGGAAGATTGAGATTCACTGTAAATATTCCTACAGGTTAAAGTGGAAGTGGTCCCAAATCATGAAAATCCCAGACCTCAAATGTGTATTTTATACTTCTAGAAATTAATGCTACAATGGTCTTTACCAGTTGGTCATTTTACTGATGTTGCAGTTGCCTTTCAGAAGCATTACCCATTTAGTTTTTTCAGATGAGGAACTGAACAAGTAGGAAAATGAGACAATGTTTATTTTTTAAAAAGCAGAGTTCATCTTGTGATGGGCAATGACAATCCAATGTGGGTTTAGTATTTTGGTGGCTTTGTTTGTTTTCTTTAAATTTTTGGTTATTAGAATTTTTAATCAATAACAAAAGTGCAGTTGTATATGCATGGTCACAACCCATGATTTCAAAATTAGGAAAGTATCCTTGGGCTTGAGATTAGACCATAAACTCTTAGGTGTGTATTTAACAGAGTGCTGCCTCTGAACCATTCCAAGAACATTTGTTCTAACTGAACAGCCACATGCCATCTCCATGCATTGAGGATGGAAAACACATTGCCTGCCTGCTGCCACTGTCCCGTGGCATGTCCACGGCAAACTTTATTAACTAGGCCATGTTTTCAATGAACTCAAACAGAGCTTCACAATCTCTTTAACACAGCCACTTCCAATCATTGTCTTGGTGGTGTGTGTGTGGGGGGGGGGGGGGTGGGTTAAACCTCTTTGATATCCTATATAGGACTTTTGTGGGAGATATTTTCTATTCCAGGGAAAATATTTTAGGTGAGAGGAAGGAAGGAAGAGAGGGAGGGAGGGAGGGAGGGAGGAAGGGAGGGAGGGAGGGAGGGAGGGAGGAAGGAAGGAAGGAAGGAAGGGAGGGAGGGAGGGAAAGAGGGATCATTTAGTGCCTGTTATACATAGAATGTATACTTTGTATATATTGACAAAGATTTTTTGCTTGACCACATTTTCATCAGGCTCCTAAACCTTCGCCTAAGCCCATCTGTGTACTTCCTTGTAAAATTCAATTTTAGCAAGAACCCTGCTAAGTCAGTTTAACCAAAACTCCCCAACCCCAGTATATGTGATCAGGTTCTTCATCCTCTACCATCCTCCTGCTGACATCTTCAGCAAGAATCCTGTACATCAATATAGCCTATGTAACCCCTCTTACCCCTAATGTTTCCCCTTAGTGACTTTCCATCCACTGACCCCCAACCTGCTCCTTGGCTATAAATTTCCACTTGTTCATATTGTGTTAAGAATTAAGTCCTATCTCCTTCCCTCACTCCAAAATTCCATTGCAGTGGTCCCTATAGTTATTACAATAGCCGCCCGCACACACACTTGAATAAAGTCTTCCTTACCATGCTTTAAGTACCACTGAATAATGTTTTATTTTAAAATGTAATCTTATATAACTCTCACAAACTTTTAATTCTCAATTTACCAACAGGTCAAAGGCCAAGAACCAACAGTAATTCAAAGTAATGTATATGCATACACCTAAGCCCCCCTCTGCCATGGAGTTATATGATCTATAATAATAAAAGTGTAATATGCTAATTAGACTGGACAGACGAATGACCTTCTGGACATCCTTCTAGATGAAGCCATGGCGGCATGGCCAAGGCAGAGGTGATTAGGGGCAATCAGGCAGGCAGGCAGAGTGGTAAGGAACAATCAGGCAGGCAGGCAAGCAGTTAGGGGTGATCAGGCAGGCAGGCAGAGGAGTTAGGGGTGATTAGGCTGGAAGGCAGAGCGGATAGGGGCAATCAGGCAGGCAAGTAAGTGGTTAGGGGTGATCAAGCAGGTAGGCAGGCGAGCAGTTAGGAGCCAGCGGTGTCAGATTGCGAGAAGGTGCAGGCCGGGCTGAGGGACACCCCCTCCCCCATGCATGAATTTCGTGCACTGGGCCTCTAGTTACAATATAAATTAGCTTTATTATTATACATATAATAGAAAATATGCTTTGAAACATGATTTTTAAAAGCATGCCTGATGCTTAGCAGTTATCTCAGATATTAAAAGGCTGGCAAAAAAAAAAAGAGGGGGAAGACTTTAGAGAAGAAGTATGCAGCCCTCATTCAACAAAAATGAAACAAGCAACACCACTGTGGTGCCTGTAAGGATATGGCCATCCTTGGTGTATGGGCCAAGTGAAGAGATAAAGATGGTGAGGAAGTAAGAAAACAGCCCAACTAATGTGTCAACCTCATGAGTCTTCCAACCCCTCCTGATTACTACTCAGAGAACCTCAGTGTTTATGGGAAGCACCACTCTTTATTGGTCCTGCTGCCTGAAATTGCTCCAAAATAAGAAACCCCAGCTCTAGGACTGGACTAATTGCTAAGAACACTTCTTCAGGATACCAAGGAAACTGGCTCTTCCTTCAACAGAAATCAGCATCCTTTTCCTCTAAATTTCCTACAGTTGTGCCATTTAAAAGGAGTAATGCTTCGCAGTGTCTGTGCCTTTCATCACAAGTTCATGTAAATCTTTGAATTAATCAGTGAATTATTTGTATAGGTGAGGAATAGAATCTTAAATAGGTAAGATAGCTTAAATGTTGGCTCAGCATCTAAATCCAGATTTTCCTATTTCCAAAAACTATACATTTTGACTTACATAGTGGTGGCAACTAGAACTTTATGAACTTAGAGGTGAACATTGTTAATTCAAAGATTCAAATATTAGACTTCTCTCTGCCAATTATGCTTAAATATACTCCTGACCAGTTCAACCAAAAGTTATAATTTCAATGTTCCTGCCCCACTGAACCTTCAGGCAGAGCCTTACAATCATAACCATCTTCTGGTTCCTCAAATGCTAACAGATCACATTTGTCACATTTCATAATTTCATATGGATAGCCACATACCTTATCCCTTAAAAGTGAGGAATGGTATCCATTTCTTACTGATCAAGAGGAATTAAATATCCTGTCCAAGATCACAGATAAGGAAAAACTCAGACCTCAACCTAAACTGGTTGTGACAATTCCAGACTTTCTTCTATTAAATTATGCTACACATTAGAATTTGATATGTTACAGACAAGAGAAGAAGCAAAAGGGTAATGAGAGTTGAAAGGGCAAGATCAAAGATAAGTTACTGATGTTGTGGCATTTTAACTGTCTTAAATGGCAGAGTTTTAACATGTATGAAAAGGACTGTCCTGAAAAAGTGAGGAAAAACCAAAAGGCTTGACAGAGAACAATGTCTTTGAGAAGGAACCAGCAATAATGTTGGGTGGGAAATGAGTAAAATCTAGTAGTTTGGGGCCAGATTATGTAGGAACACATAACCCATGCCAAGAAATTTATATATTTTTTGTTTTGGTGAAAGGTTTTGAAAAGACAGTATATGAACAGATTTGTGTTTGGGGACGTGTTTATTTGAAGCAGCACAAAGACTATATTTGAGACAGCAGAGATGTCTGTGGTGTTAATTGGGTAAGAAATTTGGGCCTGAAATGAACCAGAGTCCCTGTGGACTCTGGAAAGGATAAAAGATGGTGAAGAAGAGGGGGCTATGAATGAGTTTAAGGGTCTTAGTTTGAGCATCAGAATGAATGGCAATGTAATTAGATGAATTAGGAGATTTAAGCAATTGAGGGAGAAAAATTCATCAGTTTGGCTTTAAATTTATTGAATTAAGGGTCTTCATCCCTGTTGGTTGTTGGAAATATGGAAGCTGAACTTGCTGGACCAAATGGAAATTGATAAATTCTAGTCATCACTTAGGGGTGCTGTGATGCACAGGCAACAAGGAGTGATATACTTGGCTCTAAACCAGGCCCGTGTGGTTCAGTGGTTGAGCATCAACCTGTGAACCAAGAGATCATGGGTCCAATTCCTGGTCAGGGCACATGCCCAGGTTTCAGGCTCAATCCCCAGTGGGGGGCATGCAGGAGGCAGCAGATCAATGATTCTCTCTCATCATTGATGTTTCTATCTCTTTCTCCCTCTCCCTTCCTCTTGGAAATCAATCCATATATATATAAAAGGCTAATATGCAAAGTGTCCTCTCAGGCGTTCAACCAGGAGACCTGGAGTTCGATCGCTTGCTATGACGTGCGCTGACAACCAGGGGGCGGCACAGAATGAAGGAAGGTCCCAGCCAGCAGCCAAAGGCCCGGATCAGCCCTAATGCTGGCCAGGCCTAAGGATCCTACCCATGCATGAATTTCATGCACTGGGCCTCTAGTGAGAATATATTTTTTAAAAGAAATAAATAAATAAAAATGGTACCCAGCGGGGGGGAGCTTTGGAAAATGTTGTTGAAAACATTGTTTAAATGTGAAGGGCTCTTTGTTGTCTTAAAGAGCTTGTATTTTTATTACAGGAGCCATCAGATACAGTATTTGGGTGTGACAGTTGGAGGACAGACAAACATTAGGAGCTGGAAAAAGGTGGGTCTGGGAGTAGTCTGTGAGTATGCATATTAAAACAAGTGCAGAAGGTGCCACAGCGCTGGCCTTCTGCGCAGCCTGTGGGTTCTTCTTCTTGGTTTAATAACAGCACTCAGCCATGTGGCACGTTCTCATTCTTGGAAAGAAGTTTATTTCCAAAATTAGGCTTTTCATCTGAAAGGTTTTTGAGTCCTACAAGATAATTAGGAAGCCATGTCTCAAAACAGAATCTGACGTAACCCACTTTGTTTCTGCTTTCAAAGGGTGGTTTTTCAGAGTTTGTCATATTTTCAAACTGTGAGGGCAAAAAATAATTTTCAAATTTCAGGGTAGGGACCACAAATGGTAGGGCATTTTATTTCTCATGTCACCCACCTCCAAACGATTCACAAATACATTAAAAAAAGACAAGACGAAGTTATGATAATGTCAAAATTATGCCTAATTGTGGACTATGATGAGGGATGGAGGATATCACTGGACCTTAACACGGAAACTATATACACAGTAAAGGACCAGTTCCAACACAGGCTTTGTTGATACTGCAAAATTTCCAATTGCTAGATTGTATTTTTTTTCATCTATGTGAAGCAAATGCTAAGTGAAAAGTGACAGGATGCTACGCCTTCTAAGAAAAGCCTGTGCCTGCTGGAGAAGAGTCTGTTATTCCGGCTCAGACACACTTCACCAGCTGAGCTGGCACGAAGGAGGGAGAGCTGGGCCCCACCTGGAAAGTGCCTTTCTCTTTAGAATCCCAGAGAAAATAAAAACACTGCTGTGACCTGCCCTCCAATTATATTATAAATGCACATTTTCAGCAGCACAAATCAGGACTCCTCTCAATCGCTGGGACATGATGTGCTCATAATTGCTGTTGACAACTCCTGGTGTCTTGGACTCTTTCCTCCCTCATTGCACCTCCTCACATTCTTACTAGTACATCCTCCCCATACTACAGAATCTAACTCAGCCCCATCTTATCTAGGAAGGTATGTTTCATCCTCGCCATCCAGCCCACTCTCTTCTCTTGCTTCTTTAACTTTTCATCATGCACCAGGTATCAGACCACATGGGCTTGTGCTTTATCAACTAGCCTTTCCAATGCATTTACAGTTTGCCTCCCAGTAAGGTCTGAAATTGCTTGAGGGAAATAATAGTATCCTGTCTTATTGCATACAATACCAACAGCCCAGTGAGCATTAAGTGCTCAATTTCTTATTTTCATTGTTGGTACTATTGCAGATGTCCCCCTTTGCCCACCTCCACCCAGCTCCTGCCCCCTTTCCCTTTGCCCATCACCACACTGTTGTCTGTGTCCATGGGCTATGCATATATGCTCTCTGGCTAATCCATTCATCTTCTTTTGTCCAATTCCTCTCTCCCCTATCCCCTGCAACAGCTGTCAGTCTGCTCCATGTATCCATGCCTCTGTTTCTATTTTGTTTGTCAGTTTATTTTTGCTCATTACATGCCACATATAAGTGAGATCATATGGCATATGTCTTTCTCTGACTGGCTTATTTCATTTAGTACAATAATCTCCATGCTGTCTCAAAAGGTAAGATTTCCTTTATATGACCACATAGCATTCCACTGTGTAAATGTACCACTGCTTTTTTATCTACTCATCTACTAATGGGCTCTTGGGGTTATTTCCAGATCTTGGCTATCCTATATAATAAAGAGGTAATATGCAAATTGACTGTCACACCCTTGCACACAAGATGGCTGCCCCCATGTGGTCACAAGATGGCTGCCACAAGATGGTCGGCAGGGGAGGGCAGTTGTGGGCAATCAGGCCAGCAGGGGAGGGCAGTTAGGGGTGACCAGGCCAGCAGGAGAGGGCAGTTAGGGGTGACCGGGCCGGCAGGGGAGGACAGTTGGGGTCAATCAGGCCAGCAAGGGAGCATTTAGGCGTCAATCAGGCTGGCAGAGGAGTGGTTATGGGGTAATCAGGCTGCAGGCAGAAGCAGTTAGGAGCAATCAGGCAGGCAGGCAGGAGAGTGGTTAGGAGCCAGCAGTCCCAGATTGTGAGCGGGATATCCGACTGCCGGTTTAGGCCCGATGCCACAGGGATTGGGCCTAAACCAGCAGTCAGACATCCCCCGAGGGGTCCCCGATTGGAGAGGGTGCAGGCTGGGCTGAGGGACACACACCCCACTCCCAGTGCACGAATTTCGTGCACCGGGCCTCTAGTTGTAAATAATGGTGCCATAAACATGGTAGTACTATTTTGAAAGAATATATGCGTTTTGGGATTCTTGGGATATATTCCCAGAAGTGGAATCGCTGGGTCAAAAGGCAGTTCTATTTTTAATTATTTTGTTAATCCTCACCTGAGGATATTTTTCCCATTGCTTTTTAGAGAGAGTGGAAAGGGGGAGAGAGAGAGAGAAAAAGAAACATCCATCCAATGTGAGACACGTTGATAGAGTGCCTCCCACACTCACCCAACCAGGGCCAGGATCAAACTTACAACCCAGGTACATACTCTTGACCAGATATGAACCCACAACCCCTTGGTGTGTGGGCCAATGCTCTAACCACTTAGTCAAACCTGCCAGGGCTCCATTTTTAATTTTTTAAGGGAACTCTGTACTGTTTTCCACAGTGGCTGTACCAGTCTGCATTCCCACCAACAGTGTACAAGGGTTCTCTTTTCTCCACAATCCTATCTGTTGATTTATTGATGGTAGCCTTTCTGGCAGATATGACACGATATCTCATATCTCATTATGGTTTCAATTTGCATCTCTCTGATGATTAGTGACATTGAGCATTTTTTCATAGTTCTATTGACCCTATGTTTTCTTCTAGAATTTTTATGGTTTTGCAACTTACATTTAAATATTTTATTCATTTTGAGTTTAGTATTCTTGTATATGGTATGTTTGTTGTTTAGTTTCATTTTTTACATGCACCTGTCCAATTTTCCCAATACCATTTATTGAAGAGACTGTCTTTACCCCATTGTATGTTCTTGCCTCCTTTGTAAAATATGAATTACCCATTTGGTATGGATTAGTTTTTGGGCTCTCTGTTCTATTTCATTAATCTATATGCCTCTTCTCATGCCAATACCAGGCTGTTTACATTACAATGGCTTTGTAGAATATTTTGATATCAGGTATTGATACCTCCAATTTTGTTCTTCTTTCTCAAGATTGCTAAGGTTATTTGGGGTCTTTTTTTGTTCCACATAAATTTTTGGAATATTTGTTCTGTATCTGTGAAATATGTCATTGATATTTTAATAGAAATTAGGTTGAATCTATAGATTGTGTTGGGTAGTATGGACATTTTAATTATGTTAATTCTTCCAATCCAAACACAATATATGCATCAACTTATTTGTATCTTCCTGAATTATTTTCTTCAATGTCCTAGAGTTTTCTGAGTATAGGTGTTTTACCTCCTTGGTTAAATTCATTCCTAGGTACCTAATTATATTTTGTTGCAATAGTTAATGGGATTGTTTTCTTAGTTTCTCTTTCTGATAGTTCATCATAGCTGTATAGAAATGCCACTGATTTCTCTTTTCTAAGAATACATCTACACAAATAAAAGAGAAACATGCAAATTAACCATCACTCCGCTACACCAACAAGCCACACCCACCAGCCAATCAGAAGTGAGTATGCAAATTAACCCAACCAAGATGGTGGCTGGTCACAGAGTAAGCAGGAGGCTTGGGTTTCCCCGGCTTTCCACCCACTCTGGCTGGCCCTGACCTCCGCTCAAGGCTACAAAGTTTCAAATGTAGAAGATAAATAAGTCCCAGATACTAGGGCCTCCACTTGGGTCTCCGGGGGGCGTGGCTGACCTGCAAACCACCACAGGCCCCTCGCCCAGGCTGCCCCATGCCCCAAGGGAACCCCCAGCCTGATCTGGGACACCCTTCAGGGCAAACCAGCGGGCCCCCACCCATGCACCAGGCCTCTATCCTATCTAATAAAAGAGTAATATGCAAATTGACCATCACTCTAACACACAAGATGGCTGCCCCTATGTGGTCAAAGATCCTGCCCCCATGTGGACACAAGATGGCTGCCACAAGATGGCCAGCAGGGGAGGGCAGTTGGGAGGGACCAGGCCTGCAGGGGAGGGCAGTTAGGGGTGACTAGGCCTGCAGGAGAGGGCAGTTAGGGGCAATCAGGCTGACAGGGGAGCAGTTAGGCATCAATCAGGCTGGCAGGGAAGTGGTTAGGTGGTGATCAGGCTGGCAGGCAGAAGCGGTTAGGGGCAATCAGGAAAGCAGGCAGGCAAGCAGTTGGGAGTCAGCAGTCCTGGATTGTGAGAGGGATGTCAAACTGCCCGTTTAGGTCCAATCCTACTGGGATTGGGCCTAAATGGGCAGTCGGACATCCCTCAAGGGGTCCCAGATTGGAGACGGTGCAGGCTGGGCTGAGGGACACCCCCCACTCCCCCCGTGCACGAATTTCGGGCCTCTAGTTAATTTATAAAGAATCATCCATAGTTTCATTTTTTTTGCATGTATCTGTCCAATTTTCCCAACATCATTTTTTGAAGAAACTGTCTTCACTCCATTACATGCTCTCACCTCCTTTATCAAATATTAATTGAGCATAATGGCTTGGGTTGATTTCTGTGTTCTCTGTTCTGTTCCTTTGGTCTATATGTCTGTTCTTGTGCCAGTACCAGGCAGTTTTGAGAATGGTGGCTTTGTAATACAGCTTAATATCTGGTATCGTGATCCCTCCAACATAGTTCTTCTTCCTCAGGATGGGGTATTTTTTATTCCGTGTGATTTTGTGGGTTTTTTTTGGAGAGTTTGTTCTAGGACTATAAACTATGCTGTTGGTATTTTATTGGGGATTGCATTGAATCTATAGCAGCCTTGGGCAAACTATGGCCCGCGGGCCAGATCCAGCTGTTCTATCCGGTTCTCTTGCTCTCCCCTCCGCTCCTTTACTTTGAATTTATATTAGTTCACACAAACACTCCATCCATGCTTTTGTTCCGGCCCTCTGGTCCACTTTAAGAACCTGTTGTGGCCCTCGAGTCAAAAAGTTTGCCCACCCCTGATCTATAGATTTCTTTGGGTAGTATGGACATTTTAATGATGTTGATTCTACCAGTCCATGAGCACAGTATATTCTTCCATTTTTTTATGTCTTCCTCTATCTCTTTTTTCAATGTCCTGTAGTTCTCCATGTCTAAGTCTTTTACCTCCTTGGTTAAGTTTATTCCTAGGTATCTTAATTTTTTTATTACAATGGTAAATGGGATTGTGTTTTTAGATTACCAACTTACACCATTCACAAAAATAAACTCAAAATGGATAAAGGACTTAAACGTAAGACAGAACACCATGAAAATTTTAGAAGAATTCATAGGCAGCAAAATATTAGACGTATGTTGTACCAATATCTTTACCGAAACAGCTCTTAGGGCAATTGAAACTAAGGAGAAAATAAACAAATGGGACTACATCAAAATTAAAAGCTTCTGCACAGCAAAAGAATCCATCAACAAAACAACAAGAAAGCCCACTGCATGGAAGAACATATTTGCCAATGTTATCACTGATAAGGGTTAATCTCCAACATGTACAGGAAACTCATACAACTTAACAAAAGGAAGATAAACAACCCAATCAAAAAATGGGCAACAGACCTAAATATATCCCCTTTCAAAAGAGGACATACAGAAGGCCAAGAGACATATGAAAACATGCTCAAAGTCACTAATCATCCGAGAGATGCAAATCAAAATGGCAATGAGGTACCATCTCACACCTGTCAGAATGGCTATCATCAACAAATCAACAAACGACAAGTGCTGGCAAGGGTGTGGAGACAAAGGAATCCTCATGCACTGCTGGTGGGAATGCAGACTGGTGCAGCCACTGTGGAGAACAGTATGGAGTTTCCTCAAAAAATTAAAAATGGAACTCCCATTTGACCCAGTAATT
Organism: Plecotus auritus; assembly: GCF_963455305.1. Lineage (NCBI taxonomy): Eukaryota > Metazoa > Chordata > Mammalia > Chiroptera > Vespertilionidae > Plecotus > Plecotus auritus. The sequence goes on along the minus strand of NC_137774.1, from coordinate 153,159,065 downwards.
GCACTTCTAGTACTATATCCCAAGAAACCAGAAACACCAATCAGAAAGGACATACGCACCACTACCACTACGTTCACAGCAGCACAATTTATAATAGCTAAGATTTGGAAACAGCCCAAGTGCCCATCATCAGATGAATAAAAGACAAAACAGTGGCACAAATACACAATGGAATACCATGCTGCTATAAAATAGAAGAAACTCTTACCATTTGCAAAGCATGGATAGACCTGAAGAGCATTATGTTAAGCAAAATAAGCCAGTCAGAGAAAGACAAATATCACATGACCTCACTCATTTTTGAAATATAATGAACATAAACTGATGAGTCAAAATAGATCCAGAGACACAGAAGCATTGAACAGACCATCCAAACTCAGAGGAAAGGTGAAGGTGAGGGGTGAGAGATCAACCAAAGTACTTGTATGCATGCATATAAGCATGACCCATGGACACAGACAGTAGAAGGGTGAGGCACGTGCTGGGCAGGTGGGAACAAATGGGAAAAGATCAATGGGGGGAAAAGGAGACATATGTAATCCTATCTAATAAAGAGGGAATATGCTAATTGACCATCACTCTATCACAAAGATGGCTGCACCCAGAGCTGAGGCCAAGTTCCCATAAGGAGTCTTAACGAGCAATCATCAGGGACCTGAGGCTACGCCCTCCCCCACCCCTGTGGGGCTTGACAGGGGATCTCAGGCCACACCCCCCACCTGGCAGGGCTTGACAGGGGACTTCAGGCCGTGCCCCCCCACCCTGGCGTCAGGTTGGGGGACCTCGGGTCGCACGCCCCACCCCAGTACCAGGCCAGGGGACCTGAGGCTGTGCCCCCTTGCCTGGCTGGGCTTGACAGGGGACCTCAGGCTGTGCCCCCCACCCAGCGGGGCTTGATGGGGGACCTCAAGGTGCACCCCAAGTGCTGGGTCGGGAGAACTCAGGCCACACCCCTGTCCAGCAGGGTTTGACGGGGGACCTCAGGCCATGTCCCCCACCCAGCGGGGCTTGACAGGGGATCTCAGGCCTTGTCCCCCACCTGGTGGGACTTGATGGAGGACCTCAAGGCATGCCCCCCACCCCAGTCTGGAATGGGGGACCTCAGGCCATGCCCCACATCCTGACGCCGGGCTAGGGGACCTGAGGCTATGCCCCCTGCCCAGTAGGGCTTGACAAGGATGGGACTGGCCAGATCTGGATCTAGTCCAATTGGGGTGGAGGGCGGCCGGGTCTGGGTCTCACGCGATTTTGAGGTGCATGTGGGTGGGCAGGGACTTGACTCTGGGTCCCATGGTGTGCCCCAGACTCTGACAGGAGGAAGGTTTTCATATACATTTTACTAATTTTCTTTCATCTCTGACACTGCTATTACAGAGGAAGAGCAAATAGCAATATTAAATTATTTCCTCTAATTAATCCCCTTTTAATGTGCATGATTTCGTGCACCAGGTCACTAGTACTTTAAATAATAAAGAAATTTTATGAAAGAATCATCGTAAAGTTTTTTAAATTTACCACCCCAATATAAACAAATTTATCTGCCCTTGGGCCATAAATCATATAACCACTTTCCAAAACAAGTATTTTCTTAAATCAGGAAGGAAAGGGGAACAAATCAACCCTCAATGAATAGTTGGGGAGAGGAAGACATACAAAAACAAAGCATTTACTGGAATCTACATTTTAAACTTTGCATATCTTAGAAAAGGTATTCCTTCCGAGCTTAATACAAATATGAAACCAGCCATGAGTTATGGTACGGTAAAAACCGCAGGAATGGCAGGCTGATTCTTCAAAGAGCCTAGCAACAGGGTGTGAGATCTGTGGTCCCTCCAGCGAGTGACTAAGCACTTCTCCAGGCTTATTGTTGAGTGTCCTAGAAAATTCTAGGACTACTGTTTCTCTAAAAGTCCTTTGCAGCTGGGCCCTGACCAAGGTTAAAAGAATACTTGATTATAAAATGGAGTTTAAGTCTCCCTTTCACAATGAGAGTTCACAAGCCACTTGAGTAAAGAGAAGGGGTGGAGAAGCTTCTTTTTGTCTGTCCTCTCTTCCAATTAAAGTATAAGAGGAGATCTCTGCTTCCCTGTGTTTTGGCCCCTGGCCCTACCTCAGGCCATGCAGGTGAAATGGCCCTGGGACAAGACAGGACACTTTCTGTTCCTAATTGCAAAGTGAAGCCACACACCCACTCCTTCTACCAGCTCTGGTAGGCTAACTAGTCTACGTAGGCCATCTTCTTACTTCCCAGTGGTATTCCTTAAATTTTATAGAAAGAAAAAAACAACAACACACAATCTCCCCAGAATAAACTGCAGAGCAATTGTAACCTTTGGAAAAGCAGTCTAAAATCCATGTATTTCTAAGAGCTCACAATTATCCCAAAAGGGAAGAACAAACAGATAAAATGATGAATAATCTAAAACAAAATTGTATTTTACTAAAACATGTTTTCTAGTAATAGAGAAACAGAGCTGGTTATTTCTCTTGCAGGTGCTCATTGTAAAATTAAAATTTGCATTCCTTGATAATCCAAAAAGAAAACTGTAATAGTGTCCTATTGTTACTGTAACAAATTGCCACAAATATGGTGACTTAGAACAATACCAATGTATTCTCTTACAGTTCTGGAGAGAAGTCTAAAATGTCTTTTTTTAATAAAATCTTATTGATTTCAGAGAAGAAGGGAGAGAGAGAGAGATAGAAACACCAATAATGAGAGAATCATTGATCAGCTGCCTCCTGCACACTCCCTACTGGGAATCGAGCCTGCAACCTTGGAGGGGAATCAAAAGGGACCCTTCAGTCCACAGACTGATGCTCTATCCACTGAGCCAAACCAGCTAGGGCCAGAAGTCTAAAATTTGAAAATCAAGGCATTGGCAGGACCATGTTCCTGCTGGAGACTTTCGGAAAGAATCGCTTTCCCTATGTTTTCCAGCTTCTAGAGTCTGCCTGCTTTCCTTGGCTCATGGTCTCTTCTATCTTAAAAGCACCTCACTCCAAACTCTGGTCCCCTCTTCACATCTTTCCCTCTGACTATACTACCTCCCTCTTTTGGGAACTGTGGTGATCACACTGGACTCACCTAGATAGTCCAATATATTCTTCTTATCTCAAGAGCGTTAAATTAGTCACATCTGCAAAATCCCTTTTGCCGTGTAAAATAACAGTCACAGGATCCAGGGGCTAGGACTTGACTGTCTTTGAGGGTAAATTATTCAGGCTTTCCCAGCAACCAGTTTTGATCTATGATCCAGCATATGTACAGAGAATCCTTACACCGTACAAGTAATCAAGATATGGCTTCAAGTTCTATATTTTGGATTAACATTCTAGATCTTCAAAAAAGCAAATTAAATGACACTTTAAATTGCAAGGTAACACAGCTGAACTGCAGATTACTATCACCTTTTTTCTAAAAAACAATTCAAAAAATGTTTATTTCTTCTCATACATTCAGTTAGGTACAGAGAAACAGATTGGGAAATATAAGAAAAAAGTGTCTTCTAAGCGGGTGATTTGTATGTGGAAAAATTATCTTCAGTATGACCTAAACCAGTGGTCAGCAAACCGCGGCTCATGAGCCACATGCGGCTCTTTGGCCCCTTGAGTGTGGCTCTTCCACAAAATACCACAGCCTGGGCGAGTCTATTTTGAAGAAGTGGCGTTAGAAGAAGTTTAAGTTTAAAAAATTTGGCTCTCAAAAGAAATGTCTGTCGTTGTACTGTTGATATTTGGCTCTGTTGACAAATGAGTTTGCCGACCACTGACCTAAACCAAAAAGAAAGGAACACAAGGAAGGAGGAAAAGAAAGTAAAACTTTTTTAAAAGACGGATGAAACATTTCACACTGCAAAGTGAAACCCATTCTTTTTTACAGAATTGAATTCTCATATCTTTGTGTCCTGGGTATTTCTTTTTCTAAACACACTGTTGTAGTGGAGATATAAGCTCAGGAAACATTAAGCAAATTCCAGTAGATTAGCAAAGGTGATTTAGATATATTATGTTGATTTAGATATCAATGTGCTATGAGAGATTACCTCCACTGATCACAGCAGCTGAGAACACTGAGGATTAATCAGCTAATGTTTGCAGTTCTTGCGGGGGAACGAAGTAGTAGATAGAAACTAAGAATTATAAAGAGAACAAAAGGAGCATTAGTCAGAGAGGTAGAAATAAGTAAACATCATAAATTAGGTTAAAGGCAATACTCTACCTATCCTTTCCCTCCCACCTTGAAAAAACCTTAAACTGAAGCTTAAGACCCTCTGTGTACACTCAGACAAACTCATTTAATACCTTTATTCTTTATTAACTTTGATACTTTACTCATCATTAAATAAAATCAGTCTCTACAGTCTTTAAAGTCAGAGAAACCCTGTTTAAAATTTTTGGCCTAATCCTTCTGAACTTGTTCTGATCATCTGGAAGTCAGTGTATAAAGAAAGGGGAAATGGGGGGATTCCAGGAGCCCAGTGTTGTAGGCCCCGCTCTTCTACAAACTGCCTCCATGACTTCAACCACACCTTCAGTCTCAATGTGTTTCAACAGCCTTATCTGTTAACATGTTTAAATTAGTTAAAAATCATGTTATTTAGTAAACAAGAAATTGAATATGCATTTTTCTCACTGTATAGTAAGTAATTTCTCCCTTGATGTTGATTATACCACCTATACTACAAAAAGAGTTGGAACATGGTAAAAATAATAAAAAAAGGAATTCACTTTTAAGAAAATATACTTCACTGGGTCATGTAAAAAAAAATAAAAGCAATGCCAACATAAACATATGAGGTCTCATTAATATGTTATCTAATATAGAGCCACTAGGGCAAATCAGGCCCACCACCCATTTTTATAAATAAAGTTTTATTGGAACACAGTCATGTCCATTTAGTTATATATTGTCTATGATTAATTTCAGGCTACAGTGACAGAGTTGAGTAGTTGTGACAGAGATCATATGACCTGCAAACCCTAAAATATTTACTATCAGTCCATAAATAGAAGAAGTGTCCTGATAACATAAAGCAATACAGGACCAATGATAAATTCTCTATTACACATTAAATCAAATAAAATTTTATAAAACACAGGACCAATGATAAATTCAGGACCAATGATAAATTCTCTATTACACATTAAATCAAATAAAATTTTATAAAACACAGTTTAACTGATTAATTTTTCACATGTTCTAGAAAAAAAGTGATGTCTCCTTAGCAATTAGTTTGCAATATTTTTGTTGTTGTTGGTTTTCTTTTCTGGGATAGTAACTAATTTGCTGTCGCTTTTATTATTGTTCAGTTGAGCAAGGACGGGCAACATTATGCTGCAGTAATAAAGAACCCCCCAAATCTTCATGGCTTTTAACAAGGAAGCTCATTCCTCAGATTGCCTGGGTCAACTGGGGACTCCATGTGCACGTGTCCTCCATCTGGGAACCAAGCTGACAGAGACTATTCCATGCAGAGAAGTGCCCATCAGTGTGACAGGGGGAAAGAGAATATAGCATATAGCATATTATCTTTTAAAAACTTCCACCCAGAAATGACACATCCCCTGGAATCACATTTTAGTCCTCAAAGCAAGTCAAGAGATCATGTCTAATTTAAGGGGAGTGGGGTGGTGCAATTCTACCACAATCCCAGAAGGAGGAAAGCTAGAATATCTGAGATAGGCTTTTATAACAGTCACTAGAGGCCCAGGGCACGAATTCATGCATGGGTGGGGTCCCTCAGTTGGCTGGAGATCGGGGCCAATTGGGGCCATCTCACCCAGTCCCAATCAGGGCCAATCGGGGACAGCTGGCCAGGGAGAAGGACCACAGGAGGTTAGCTGGCTGCCGGAGGTTGGCTGGCTGTGGGAGGTTGGCTGTGGGAGTGCACTGACCACCAGGGGGCAGCTCCGGCATTGAGCGTCTGTTCCCTGGTGGTCAGTGTGTGTCATAGCTACTGGCCGGTCACCTGGTTGTCCAGTCATAATGGTCACTTAGGCTTTTATGTATATAGATTGTAACTGCCAAACACAATTCAAAAGATGGAGCTAACTGCCTCCTGCCTGTGGAGATTCTGCATCAAATACAGCACTGTAATTCCACTCATTTACAGAAGTCTAGATTTTATGGCTCTGAATTCATAAAGTATTTGTAAAGGTGCTCGGCAATTTTTGAAAATCCTATGACAAAAGTTTATTTAGAGTGTGAGAAAATATTTAACTAAAATGTTACTTTTAGTTTTATGAACTCTTGGACATTTCCAAATTCCATTTATTTATATTCAAAATAATTCCTTGGTCCTTCCCAATATTTAAAAATAGCAGTTGAAGTTCAGCTGTGAGTTCTCTTAATGTTTATAGAAATTTACTCATCACATTGTGTAAAATATGCTTTTTTTTAAAAAAAAGCGTTTTTCTACTATTAAAAATAGTATTTAAATCATTATCATTTTTAGTTTCTAAAATTATGTTCCTGTATTTTTTAAAGAAAGTAAACAATCAAAATAGAACTAAAAATTTATGTGCTGCATTATTTTCATTTAAAAACTATCAAAAGAGAATTAACTTGGTTTTATTTAATGTATTGCGTTTACATATTAGCTACTAACCATCATTTTACTTTATTGAAACAGTCAGACATAATAAAAGCATTTGTGCTAAGACTTCCTTTTGAAAGTTACATCATTAAATATCCTATTGACTAACAAAACTCCCCAAACTATGCATCAAAACAAGATATCAAAATTATAAACCATTTTTAATTTTAAAAAGGAGGACTTTTTTAAAAAGTTAGCCAGATGAGACAACAGAATCCATAGCAAATCCCTTCTATTTAATGAACACTCTTAAACTTTTGCTACAACACAATTAATGTTTAGCATGTAGGCATGGAACTATTCTGTATCATCAGTACACAGTGTTTTTTTTACAATAACGGCTTAAGGGAAAAAGTGTATTTATAAAATATGTACCGCTTTCTTGGTCAAATATAAGTTGATTCTATTAATGCAATATTATTTTCAGTCTGGGTGTCTTCACTATTGATGAAATAGACTGTGGATGGGCTCCACTAGCTGGAGGGACCATATGCATAAGAAAGTTCTTGCAGTGAAGATGACATATGTCATACCATGTGCCAAATACCATTCCAGATCTGGAAGTGACAATTTTCTCATATATACTGGCACTCAGAGCTCTCTTGCTTTGGATTTAATTCTTCTCCATAAGAGCTCAAGTGACATAATGTGTGTTTCTGAAAAGCTTGGTAGGAGGTTTTCTGGCAATTATCTGTATTAAATATTATATTTCTTAACTGATACTAGAGGCCCGGTGCATGAATTTGTGCACCAGTGGGGTCCCTCAGCCTCGACTGCGGAATTGGGCTGAAACCGGCTCTCCAACATCCCTTGAGGGGTTCTGGATTGTGAGAGGACACAGGCCAGGCCGAGGGACCCCACCATTGCACTAGGGGCTGGGGAGGGACATAGGAGGTTGGCCAGCCAGGGAGGGACCACGGAAGGGCTCCAGGGCATGTCCAGCCCATCTCGCTCAGTCCCAATCGGCCGGACCCCAACAGCAAGCTAACCTACCAGTCAGAGGTCTGCCCCCTGGTGGTCAGTGCACATCATAGCAAGCAGTTGAGCAGCCTTAGCATATCATTAGCATATTACGCTTTGATTGGTTGAATGGACAACCAGACACTTAGCATATTAGGCTTTTATTCTATAGGGTGCTTTAATGAATATGCTTTGTGAACTATTTTTGTTGTAGCTTTCAAATGTCAGACAGGAGCTTGAATCATCTATAGTCTTCAGGTTTCTAAGGAACAAGCAACCTTACCCTTGTACACACAAAACAGATAAGAACTTTGCTTCTTTATCTATGAGACGAAGTTTCTCTGGAAAATAGAACTGATTTAACTATGCTATGTGCCTTACCATTCTAGCCAATTCACAAAAAGTCAATATGCTGAATGGCTGATTGCTATATTTACTAATGCATTTGTCAAAATATTTGTTTTTTAAAAACAACTATTTGTATAACATAGTAATTTATAATAGGATGAGATGACTTCTGACATTTTAAGCATTTCTGAAAACTTTCAGTTGACTGATTTTAATTTCAGAATTACACATGGAAACTTTTTGGTTTAAGCTGATGTCTTCTAATTCTCTTCTATGTCATTTCTGCTTTTCAGAAATTTTACAATTCTTTTACAAATTTTTAAAGTAGTATATCAATATTAGTATGTGATCTCTAGCAATTAGTAGCTAAAATTTAACGGTAATAGTTGTTCTTATCTGTGCCTCTTTCAAATTTACCCATCTTTTACCATTTTAAGGTTTTAGTATTTTTAAGATATAACCAAATGCATGCTTTTTTAATTGCTCTTTCTCACTTAAACTTACTGTCCTGTCACTGTTATAAGTAGTAGTAATACCTTTCATGCACTCTCACTTCCTTCTCATTACTTTGAATGATTTATAGGTTTTGTGCTGAATATCTTTTCAACCCATTAGCAGGTCAACAGATTCCAATTGTTAGAAACCAAAATTTGTGTCAATTGATTATTTTGCCTATTTCTTATTTCTACTACATATGTTTAAAAGTTATTTACTTTCTGTTTTTTAAATTCTAGATTTGTTTAATATTGCTGTCAATTACTTAAATGAGCACATAAGTCTTAATTTGTATTTCTAGCAACAAGTTTTTAAGTTTCAATGTGATTATTTTTACCGAGGGTACATGGCAGGCACTGTCCATCTTAATCTGTTTCATTTGGAGACTACCCACTGGTATGAACTACATGCACACACTTTTAAAATTGTCCATGGACTTACCATAAAGTAAGAACCATCTAATTTACTTACCATAAAAAGCAAGAACCCATATACCAGTAAGTTATTATTACCTAAGCTAAAGATAGACTCACCGTACATTTCTAATAAACACTAGTTGACTGATTAACATCTATATATCCTGATCAACTACCATCAGTAAAGACCCACAATCACTCCTCAAGCAGTACAATTTAAATAATGGGCAAAAGCCTAGAAGCTCCCAAGCAACCAATGTTTAATTTTAGGAGCTGCTTTCTTGCTAGGATAGGCAGCCAAAGCTCAGTCACTCCTCCGCACTCGGAGCAGAGCTAGGATGGAAGAATGGAAGACCAAACATTGGGCATCCAGACACCACCGTGCCATCCCAGAGGCGACTGAACTGACAGCTCAGTGTAGGAAGAATCTGCAGCAGATTGTCCTGAATTTAAATCAGCTGGCTTCATGAGGAGGGGGAACAGCACGTGCTCACACATGGGCATTCCAGCAGAGCTTAGGGAATGATGGTGAACAGACCAGTCATACCCTCTTCCTTTAGTCAGGGTGGGCAGACCACTTTGTTTTCATGTACCTTGTTAGGTAACTGTGTATGGTTTACTTAATAACACAAGCCAACTCATAAGCCAACTCAAAGCCTCATGGGAGTAAAACTGGCCCCAACTTTATCTTGCCTTTGTGTGTGTGTGTGTGTGTGTGTGTGTGTGTGTGTGTTATCCATTTTTTTACTTACGATAATCAGAATACTCAAAGATTTCCTATTTCTCTAGAGAATTATGGTGATTTGTTTTCCTCAATAGAGATAACTCCTGCCTATACATACCAGCAAGAAACAAACAATTGGGAATGCCTAGGGTAGCCCTACCTCCAAGGGAAAGTTTACAGTGGGAAGCATGTTCATCTTTCTGTGGTAAATTCAGTCTTTGGCATCCAAATGGCATTACCCATGCATGTCATCCTAACTCACACATAGTGGGATAATCAGAGCTGGCGCAGCTGATGACAGCTCAGATGAAGAATGTAGCTTACTTGGAGTAGGCAACACCACCCATCCTTTTCCTGGTTTCAAATGCTATATGGTTCATTGAAAGTGGAGGGGCCATGAGTCTTGTTCAATCAGGATATTGATCCAGGGAATTGATCCTCTGTTAATGTTGGCCCTTGCCCTATTTTCTCTAATGGAACTAATGTAGTGCAAGTTGAAATTCTTGATATGATAAAAGTAGAAAAATTCAGGGTACTCAGCTGCAAAACTAGGGGAGCCCCATGTGGGACAGAAGTTGACAGCTCTCTAGAATATCATTGTCTCAACCCAAATAAAAAATTAGGTGAAGGGAGAGGTGGTCTATGCAGCCTGGCTTGATCTACTCTTCTTAACTGCATCAGAGTGAAGAAGAGTAGCATAATTTCCCAACCTGAAGAAGCTCAGGTTGCAGGAAAAAGCGAAATTGGAGCTGCACCTGCCCCAGTGGGAGAGGCCACTCGGGAAATGAAAGCAACCCATGAAACAGGAGCTGCCATGACTGACTCAAACACGCGTTGTTACTGTTTGATGACATAAATGTCTGAAACTAATATAATATTGGATATCATCTGTAATTGAAAAAAAATATTTTTAAAAATGCAATATTACATGGGCTAGATTTTATGTTTACTTAATTGTTAAAATGATTGGATGAGGTTTTGTGGAAAATACTTCCCTATTGTTAGACAAAGAAATGAGCTGAAGGCAGAGGTGGGATAAAGTGTGGCCCAGTTCTGAGTGCAGTTATCAGAAATGGGTGGTTGGGACTCCAGTTTCATTAGGAGGACAAGCCCATCTTAGGGAAAGCCGGAATAGTGACCTTAAACATTAAATCTCAGTGCTAAGCGGCTCACAATGCACATGTGTGAAAGACCCCACGGAAAAGCCTCTCATCCTTGAGGGGTGTAAAGAACAATTTCCGCTAAATTCCAGGGGAAGGTAAATTAGAGGGAACACACGGGGGAAGTGGCCTATCAGAAGTTATCGACTGCAAGAGCAGTGCAAATTTACAGTTAAGGGAGCCAATGAATCACAAAGACTTCACACCACCGGCTATTTTTATTCTAAAGAGGTAGCTCAACCTCTTTTCACTGTCCTGGTCAGAACCTTACTATTGACACTCCTAGAGGGGACTGAAATTAAACAGAAACCAGGAAATGTGCCTTTCAGCCCCCTGGCACAAGTGGCAAGAAAGTGTTATTTTGCAGGAATTGTTACAGGACTAATAATGCATTAGGGACACGGGAGAAATGGGGCCTGATTACACAAAGAGACAGGTACAGGCATGTTCGTTGAAACATTGTCTATAATAATTTAGAACTAGAAATTCTCCATCAACTGGCTAAATACATTATACAAATATTCAATAGTACATGACATAGGAGTTAAAATACATAAATTTGAGCCATGTGTTCCACATCTTAATATAGACCAGTGGTTCTCAACCTTCTAATGCCGCGACCCTTTAACACAGTTCCTCATGTTGTGGTGACCCCCAACCATAAAATTATTTTCATTGCTGCTTCATAACTGTAATTTTGCTACTGTTAATGAATTGTAACGTAAATATCTGTGTTTTCCGATGGTCTTAGGGTCTACAGCAGCAGTTCTCAACCTGTGGGTCTCCTAAGACCATCAGAAAACACAGATATTTACGTTACGATTCATAACAGTAGCAAAATTACAGTTATGAAGTAGCAACGAAAATAATTTTATGGTTGGGGGTCACCACAACATGAGGAACTGTATTAAAGGGTTGCGGCATTAGAAAGGTTGAGAACCACTGATATAGAGCCTAAAAAGGAGTTATGGAATAGTACTTCATAAAATGCCACTTGAATAAAACGTGGTTTTATTTATGGATCCATGCATCTGAGAATGATAAAGCCCATGTATGGGGATGACAATACATTTAAGATAGTGCTTACCTTGGAGAGAGCCAGGAGGTGAATGGGAAGAAAGAAGAGGGGGTACATAGGTGACTAATTGTTTCTGCAGTGTTTTATTCCCTCAAAAATAACTAAAGTAGGTTTGGGCAAATGTCAAGATTTGACTGAACTTGCTGGTGAGCAGATATTTACTACTGTTTTCTATACTGTTCTGCATGTTCAAAAAATGCTGTTAAAAAATACCAGAACACAGTCGAGGGTTAGGGGGAGGAAAAGTTGTAGTGAAGATACCATCATATTTTTAAAATGGGGCAGGAAGCAGAATAAAGTTATTGATAATGGTTGAAAGGTACTGCTTCTGGGCTTAGCAATTAAACCTAGTTTAAAGAAAAGGATGTCACTGTTCAAATAATAGAATGGAAGAATTGCACTGTAGTAACAAAAATTCATACTATTCTTTTTAGTATTACATTGTGAAATGCACTATAAAATAAGAAAGGAAAACAAAGATCAACCAAGAAATATGTCATCAATGGCATCATTTTTTTACAAAGCAATCAAATCAGGAAGCCATGTACAAGTTAGGAGATGCCCCACAGGCAGAGATTGATTGGAGAGGGAACTGAGATTGGAGAGCATGTACCAGAATTACTAGAACATGCACATGTGAAGTTAGTGGAATTGGAGGAAAGTTTATAGGCCACCAAGATATTTTAGGAAAACAGCAAACAAAAAAGAAAGCAAACAAAAGTGCAGAAGATTTGCATTTTTGCAAACAAGAACATGAGAGGAGATGCAAAAGTAGGGCAGAACTGGAGAAGTTTGACCAATTCAGGTTCCAGTTTCCCTACAGGAGGTCCTGGCCCTACCACCCTGGGGCTTGCCTTGGCTCCTCCCCTTTTCCATGGCATTTTACTGAGAAACCACCTGAAAGGCACTAACTAGGTACTCAAAGGGCAAAAGCACTTGCTCTGGTTGGTGCCACGTTGCTGGAAAGTTAGAGAAACCGTTAGCAGGGATTTGTGATGAAACACAAGGTCATAGGGAGCAGACGGAAGAGGAATTGGCACCCCAATGAGGGTGCAGGTCACCCGTTCTGCAATCAGCATCGCTGCTGGGAAGACCCTTGGCCAGACGATCGCCTGCATGGATTCCTGAACAGAACCGAGGCTTAACACCAGCCTTTCCACAAGGACTCACACTAGTGCACACATGCACACTCGGCACACACGGTTCGGGGAGGAGGCTGTAGAGGAATGCAGAAATCATACTAATTTCTAAGGAAGGGCCTCACATCAGTTCCCCTCATCACCCTCTCTAGCTATTTGGAACCCATTTCTTTCCCAAGTAGCAGAGCACAGCGTGTGAGACACGTCAGCTATTGTCCATCACAGCTCCACCACTGTGTGACCACAAGGCCCAGAAAGGCCGAGGACTTGGTCAAACTTCACAATTAATGGTGGGTCTCTTGTTTGCATTTGCATGTGTGTGTGTATAACACTGATTTTTTTTCTGCCACAAATTGATGAGTAACTAATTGTCCCCTTCATTTGTAGTCAATTGAACTAACTAAACAAAACAGGTTTTATGGTTTTGGCCCTTTGTTTATTGGACTGACAAAGAGTCTCTGGGTATATTTTGCATTTTTTGCTTTAATAAACAAATTCCATGACGCTGCAAAAAAAAAAAAAAAAAAAGAGAGAGACTTTTCTCTAACTAAAATTTCATATTGAGTATAATTGGAAAATTAAAAAAGCTTTCCTGAAAATGGTCAAAATGTTTTCATTGCATTCAGCACAGCTCATAATATGCTCACATGGCAAAGGCCAAAGTAATTGGGATTGAACAAAATGAAATGCTTGCTCTACTCTTCAAACAAGATACATGTTCAGAACCTCTAAAAGAATAGGATATTTAGTCAGACATTCTGGTAAGAAAAAGCTATTCTGCTTTAGCATGCATTTATTAGTGATCCTCAATGCTGCCTATACATGCAAATCACTGACAGGGCTTTTAAGATATTCTGATGCCAGGGCACCAGCCCCAACCAAATAAAGCAGTCTCTCTGGGGGTGGGAACTAGGCATCTGCAAATTTTAAAAACTCCCTAGGTGATTCTAATATGCAGTCAGGGTTAAAACGAACTGATTTAGACATTGCTGTCCCAATTAATATTTAAACAGTCACAGCCCGTTGGCTCCACTAATCCAGCTGCATTACCACGGGCATATAAAAAGATTATTTTTTAAATGCCATATGAAAAGGAAGATCAATGGGCTCGTGAGGTACAAGTTACTCTGTAATCCTTCTGACATACTGTCCATCCTGGTAGTCCTCTGTTTTCATTCATCGCCTGTGCTTCTGTAGGACTGAAAGTGTTAGTCGTTTTTCACAGACTCTAGTGCAAACCGTAATATTGAATAATCCACTGGGTTGTGTGTTTAAGATCTTTGCTTCATTAAGTCACCAGATATTCCTGGCAGCAGAAGAGCGGCAAGATGTCAACCTAAGGTTTGCTGAGCCAGAAGAATTAGCTTTTACCGTATCTCTGAAGATGAATGTGCTCTTAGAGCATGTCCATTAGCCCCAATATTCTAATGAATGCATGGCTTGACAGATACAATAATTGGCATAGTTCAGAGTGTAAGAGAATCAATTTGATGAATCAGAATAAGGTCAAGTGAAGAAGAAACAAGGATTTCGTTTGCACATATTTCTAACCATAGCAACAAGGAAGATTAAATAGTAAAAAACAAGATTAGGTAGATAATAATCCATCACTGTGGGGCCCCCTCATCTCATTAACACTAATCAATAGAAAGATGGCTTCACTATAAAACAGGGGCACTTGAGTTCCATAGAAGTCACTGCGTATCCTAGCAATGTCTTTTTCTCTTTACAAATCTAGAATCTTATCTATTTTAGCTAATCTTGGGAATTTCTGGCCTTATCTCCTGATTACTACCCAATGAGATAGCTCACTTGGGCTAGCCTAGGATTTTATTTCCCCATGGGTTCACCACCAACATTTTTCTCTTAAAACATCAGCCCTGACCTTAAATGTATCAAGGCTCTCTCTGTTGGCTCTGGCACCGATTGTAGCACTCAGGTATAATTCTTCTGATTGAAATATGTTTTGCTTCTACTCTTCAGTGAAACAATAAAAGCAGATTGCAGAGCAAGCCCTTTCATTCCTACTAAAAGAACCTGCTGTGAACTACCATAGAGAAATACGAAAGTAAATTGCTTCAAACTAACATGAGACCTGCTCACTCACGCTGGGTCCTACTATAAGGGACTTCCTTCTGTCCCCGAAATAACAAAGGGGAGTCTAATTCTTAACCAAGCTTGACATGTGTCTGAGACAAGATGTTAGTCATGCTTGGCTTCATCTTCTCAGCAATCTCTTGTTTAATTTAACCCAGTGACTTTGGATAGCGAAGGAGGAACTGATCCCGAACCTGAGTTAGACAAAGGAACCTAAATCTCTTCTGTGTTTTGACTTCACCATAATGAAGAGAAACAAACCAAACTAGGATAATGTGACATCTTTCCTTAATAGAATCACAGATTTAAAGGTTTTTAAAAATGGAATGGATTATGATAAGCTATTTGTGATTTTTAAGTGTTTTTGATATTTTGTAACTATTACATGTCCTTTTTATAAAAATGTAATTGATTTTTTTAGAGAGAAAGAGACAGAGAGAGGGAAACATGGATGTGAGAAAGAAACATCGATCAGCTGCCTCCTGTACGCACCCTGACAGAGGGGATTGAACCCACCACCTGAGTATGTGCCCTGACCCAGAATTGAACCTGCCCCCTTTTGGTGTACAGGACAATACTCCCACCAACTGAGCAACTGAGCCACCCCAGCCAGGGCACATGTCTTATTTTTAATAAATTCAAAACAGATTTAGCTTGAAAATATGTGCAGATAGAAAATTTACATATATGCTACTGACAGACAAGCCTGGCAGGCAAAACTACTGAGTTATACTGCTGGGCCAGCTAAAATGATGCAGATTATATCTGACCTTTAGTTACACACATTCTTATTTTTCAAATCATGTCTTATGTGACTACTATGTTCTCAGTATTACAAAACACACAGAAGAATTATATTACCACTTCTACTTCAGGGAGCTTAACTCCTTGCTGGGAAGTTCAAGCAAGTTATGAACCATCAATGGGCAAAGTATACCAGGCTATGTTTCCGGAAATTGTGAAATATGGATTCTCTTCTGTATTTCAGCAATTTTTACTTACTGGAGTTCAGTGACAATTTGACTGTGCCTTTATTTTGGGCCTGGTTCTCATACCCATGGGAAAATTTTCTGTAAATTATTCTTCATTTTATGTCAGATGAACTTGATCCAACCCAATCCAATATTCTCTGCTGGCTTTCACAAATTGTTGACCCCATTCACAGTGAGAAAGGTATTTTAAATCATGACGCCAAACATACTACAGTCATAAAACTGATGATAATTTTAATGAAACTGTTATAAATTTTACAATGTATGATGCCCTCTGATACCTCCTATTTGACTCAATTCTATTATATTTCCTTCTTTAAAAAACTGCTGATCATGACCCATTGAATTGATTATATGAGCCACTAATGGTCATCCTGCTACAGGTTGAATACCACCTGAGACTAAGTCTTTCCTTTGAATAGGTCAGGGTTTTAAGGGTTGTACTCTCCTTAAGGAAATTACTACTGGTTTTCTGTAAAAATATGAGTTGGCTTCATAAGCACCTGTGAACACAGGTCATAAATATTTGCTTGAATCATCCTAAAACCACATGCACCCTGTACTTTCAGCTTGAGTGGGTCAGAAATCTGTTTTCCCAACCTCACTACCTTCTGGGCACTACTTCTAACTTCTAATATTAACACTGAAGCTTCATTAGACAAAATATATTTTGATATCTGGTTTCCCCAACAGCCTCAGTGTTGTTACTTAGGGTCAACTTAAAAAAAAAAAAAACAATAACAAATAGTGCCCCTGGTTTTCTATTCCTTTCCTTGTTAGTCAGCATAAACTCAAAGGCAGACCATCTTCAAGGTAGGAAGATCTTTAAGACATTTGGTCTTAGGATCCTAAATTTCTATGTATCAACTTGAAAATAAAATTAGGGAGATAGAAGGTAAAGATAAAATGACTTGTTTTGATTCTGAAAATTGAACACATACTCAAATTAAATGTGTAACATTCACAATGAGAAGGATATCAAATTACTTTCAGTTCAAGGACAGTAGAAATTCATTGTCAAAAAAATAGAAGTAAGATATTCTGTGTTCTTACAGGAAAGATACATCATATCATTATTTACACAGGAGATATGATTAACCAATTGAATTAGTGATAGATCTAGATTTGCAATAATTTGGTTATAGCCTTACATCTGAGGTGGAAAATGTAAAGAAAGCTAGTATTCATTCAATAATTATTTAATGGGCACTCACTACATAGCAAACACTATCGTAGGCTCTGAGGAAGCAGATGAGCAAGTCAAGCATGGCCCTCAGGCATAAAGATTTGTATTTTACCAAGATGGCCAGAACACAACAAAATTAAATAAAGGAGATGAATGTTAAATAGTGTGAGTGCATGCAGAGAATTAAAAGAGGTGATATGAGGCGTGGTTTTATGTGGCTGCTTCCAATGGATTGGTTGCCAAGAGCCTCTCTGCAGGTGGGCAATGTGACCCATGGCTGGGTAGCTGTCAGGGGCAGTCCTTAATGACCAGAGGAGGGCATTGCCCAGCAAGAACAGAGGGGCTGGAAGAAAGCTGATGATCCCGGAGTGTGGTGGCAAGAGGGAGAGCAGTGCAAGATGAGATCAAGGAGGAGTCAAGGACAAAATCATGTTTGGATTTTATTTTAAATACTAGAGGCCTGATGCATGCAAATTCGTGCAAGAGTAGGCCATCTTTCCCCCTGGCTGCCAGCACCAGCTTCCCTCCGACACCCGGGACCCAGGCTTCCCTCTTCCGGCCACCTTCCTTCGGCTTCCCTAGGGCCCCGGCTTAGTCAGGAAGGATGTCTGGAAGACATCCGGTCTAATTATCATATTACCCTTTTATTATTATAGATTATGAGAAACCTTTATTGCATTTCAGGCATATCTGGCCCAGGCTTTCAAAAGACCATTCTGAGCGTCAAGTGAATCGTGGACCTCAGGGAAGTAAGAGTGGCAGCAGAGAGACCAATGAGAAAGCTACTTTGGTAGCCGAAGGAGATGACATTAAGTTAGACTAGAGTGACAGTGGCAATAGCTTTACTACTTGGTGATAATAGATGATGTAGCTGGGCCCAGGGTGAGGTAAAATTATGCCATGTAAAATGTGATGTGTGCAGCACATCCTTGTATAAATGCACCAACAATAAAGCAGAAAATGCACACAGGGAGAGAAATTTCACCTCTCATTCCTGTGTACACTTTCAAGATGCAAACTACTGAAATTCAGACAAAGTCTCCACACTGAAAGTTTCAGAAACCACCATTGTTCTCAGGATCCTTATTCAAATAGGGCATCATATAAAATGTCATTCAAGTTAAGACTATTCCATGAAAGAGCCTTGGTTCCATAAAGAATGCTACTCACCACATTAGAATAGAGATTAAAATGCTATAATGAACCTGGAAGTACTAAGAGAAAAATAGCAAATAATAATATCCAAGAAAGGTTTTTGGAAAGTCAAGAAAAGAAGGAGAGAGACAGCAATAATAAAAAAAAAATGTATCCAAATGCTCTGGTCATACCTCTTCACAGCAAATAAATCTATGTCTTCTACAACTCAGTATGTGACTGTGTAAAAGGCCCCCAGAGATCATCTAACCCTCAAAAATATTCAGGAACTAAATTGAATTAGACTGAATTTTACATTAAAAAAATCTTTGCCTTTATCCTTACTAAGAGCTTCGTTGGCTATTTCAATTCCGTACTAATCACAAAATTTGACACATTAAAATACTAAATAATTTCAAAAGTGCCTTGGAGTATGTATCTGCCATCCACTTCACTCTGTGGATTTATCCTCTGGAATTTATGTTTGTGAACACCTTTTGTTAGTCAATGTGTTGAGCTATACCTTCTCGTTATAAATTAAAATACATTCAGAATTAAATTTTTGCAGTTGGACGATTTAAAGTAACCTTAGGTTATTTTAGAGACCATTACTTCGATTATATTTAAGTTTCATTACTGAGTTAAATAAATCATCTCAATTCCCTCCTCTTCTAGACTCACAATTTTATCGTCTGAAACTGCTCTTCCTCAAGGCATACACTTCATTTTGCCCTAACTTTGGCTGGCTGCCTTTTACTTTCATAGTAACAGGAATTAATTTTAATCAGAATTTCTCCTCTACAGGTTTTCATAACATCAACATTGTAGGAATGTAGCTTTTTATTTTTAAAAAATGTAGTTAAGGTTCCTTAGGCCAAGATGTACATAATTTCCTTAAAATAGGCTTTTATAAAAGGCAAAATATTCTTTTTTTTCAGAACTCAGTTGATCGAATTGTACAAATACTTTCAGGTCTAACACCATTGATATAACCACATATTTCTTTACAACTTTAGCCTGAGTCATTGCTCTTGGCTGGTTCCTATAATGAATATCAAAACTGTTGAAGAAAGTCTCCTGTAACACCAAGAGCAACCTCTGCTTCTTCTCAATTCTGCTGCAATTATCTCAATCAGTGTCTCGGGAATTAAGCACACTAGTAGCAGTTCTCTATCCATGTCATTATTCTTGGGGGAAAAATTTCCCCACCTGTTCTTTATGATTGAATCTTCAAAAGGTAAAATTAAGTAAGACACAGATGATCTTATATGTACAATTTAAATTAAAGGGGATTAGAGACCTAAATTATCCAATTAAGTGCTTAATTGTTCACTTTCAACTATGGATATGGCAAAAGAAGAAGGAGAGGGAAAGGGAAAATGCCTATAAATAAAATACAGTTTTAATAGCTTGGAAGAATAGTTTCAAAAATAAATCCAAATTTTGTAATTATGTCTATACCTTGCCAGGAGTATAATCCCAAACAAAAATTTTGGAAAAGGGGTTTCCTAGCTTGTCCCATAGCCCTTCTCTCCTATTTCATGGTAAACAGAACCTTATCATCTTTGCATAGCTGGCCAGGGGAAGGCAACAAACAACTGAATAAAATAAAATAAATAAAAATGGGTAAACTTTAAACTTTCGAGGTGCTATAGTTTCCAAAAATTGGACTGAAATTTACATTAAAGATTTAGTAGGGTTTTTTGTTTTTGTTGCATTATGAAGATTTAGTAGGGTTTTTTTGTTTTTGTTTTAATTAAAGAAAAGTATTTGCTTCTGCTGCCTAAGGAAAGTTAATTAATTCATGTCAGGGAGTAGTCACTCACTTGACTCTTTCCTTCCCCTTATAGATGGTGAAGGAGGAAAAATTGCCAAGAGCCAGAGCAGACAGGCTATTGTCAAGCACAGGGTATGAGCAAGTTTTCCATAAACAAGACTAAGCTTAAAAGGACACAGAATGTTCCCTTTAAGAAAGTGGAAGAGATTTGGGGGGATGAGGAGGTGTTTCCTGGGGCCAGGAGAAAGGAGAGAGATTGGGTGAGAGACAACTATCTTCAAATATCTTGGGAGACTGGAGACTTCAGAGGAAACTTACCCAAGGATTCTAGAGAATATATGAATTGTATAATAATTTAAGTTGTTTGCGTTACAATGCCTCCACAGTCCACTATACATGTGAACTTGTTAATAGGGGTATGTGGGGAGGGAATCACTAAACCTTGTCACATCAGGACACCAAGGCATACAAGAGGACAGCACCCTGGGAATAGTGAAATGACTCGTGAAATTGGTGGTTGCAGTTGACCAGTTGAAGCCAGGGGTGACTAAAAAAACATCAGCCACTCCTCAGAATCTCCAGAGACCTGAAAAGGATACTAACATCCAAGGACATATGTCTTGGAGTTAATTAAGCCAATTCCACTTGAGTCTACATTTCAGAAGGGAAGGAAGGAGGGAGACCTCACTAAAATTTGGATTATATTTGTCTCTACAATTTTTAGATAATGTTAGTCCCCTTTATAAAATATGACCTTTTAGGCACAACCATCTCATGAATTCCTCATATAGCATCAGCTCAGAAGTTGAGTAACCTGATCTTTGCTAGTTGGTCCCCCTTTATAAAGGACTATTTGGGCAGATATCATAATTATGATTTTTAAATTGTTTTCCATATGCTATTAATGCATACCTATTTTCACAAATTCACTAGTTCCATAAAAAATAATCTGTTTCTCCCATTTGAATTTTCTTTTTCAGTAAGTACTGCATTGAGTTTTAAAAGTAGGTTAAATACAAAGTTAGCCTTTTCATTCAGCCTGTTGTTTCAATAACAGAGTTGAGATGACAATGGTGCATTTCTGCTGAGCTACATTCCTTCCCACTTGGCCCCACAATTTCACACACTACAGATGAACAAGCCCTTTAACAGGCGATCAAAACAGCAGTGTTTTTTGGTTTGGAATATTTTTTTGTTTTCAGTTTTGGTTTGGTTTCAGGGGAAACAAGGGGATACTCCTATTTCTACTTTTGTGTTACACCTATGTCTGAAAGAATCCCTGGTCATTCAGCTCTTCAAGCTTTTATTCAAAGTCCTTCTTTCTCACATGCTCACCCAAGCTCCTTACACACACTCTTCACTGGGCACAGAACCACGGGAGAGAATCCACAGGGGTCTAGACTGGAAAACAAATCAGCTATAAAGAGCAAGACTCAATGCTGGACTCAAATTCCCTACTTCCTTCCGAAGATTAAGTCTTTGTAATTTGGTCAAGCTTGGCTGCCTCCCTTCTTCTTTCCTCAGAAGGCATTTTCTCCCAGGAAACTTCCTCTGTCCTTCATGCAAGGAGTAGGCAGTGCCTGACAGGGTGACAGATATGCCCACACATGTCTACATTCAAGGTGTTCAACTCAAGCAAGGCCCTAGCTATAACAGTATATATAGTACTTTAATGGGGCAGGTAATCAAAACCATTAGCTCCAACCCTTTCTGACTTGGAAAAATTGGGTAATAGACCAACTCTTTGCTCACCAAACCCTTTATTAACTCCAATTCTTTTTAAACAATTACTGTCCAAATATTTAATTCTATTAAAAAAATACTAAACTAGAAAACTCCCAAGTGAACATAGTCAATGGAAACTATGGAATATTCTCAGAGAAACAAGTATTCAGATGATCTTGCAGGTAAGTGCCTTTATAGGAGCTGATACTTATTATGCAACTTTAGGGGGAAAAATACAATAAAAACCAATTATGAGCTACCTTCCTATATTACTAATCCAATTATACTGTGGGACAAAATTGGATTTCTGTGTTAAAATGAAATATACTTTATTTCTCCTTCAATAATATAGAAAGTATATCAAGTTATTTTCCTTGGTAAAAGTGACTTAATGGTGATGGATCACAGATGACTACCTTAAAATTAATTCCTGATATATTGTATTATTTTTAAATATGTGAAATAACAGCAAAATCCTATTTTTGTATTGAAAACTCATATTTTCTATTACTATATTCATGTGCAAAGCAAGAGCAGTTCATGTATTATAATTACATCTTTTTCTCCCTCGATTCAGCAGAGGATATGCTAAATTTTAGAAGCTCAAACAGAAAAACCTTTGAATAGGTTTAGCACTGCAAAGATAAAATGCAGAGGTGAATATACAAAGAGGTAATGCTCAGGGTCATTCCTGGGTTTTGTCTCCTGGGAGTCACTTCCGATGGCACCAGAAAGATTTGTATAAAGCCGCTGTACATTGCACACAACAGCAGGGTGGCTGCCTATGATCATGGAATCTTGGAGACAGGGTGCTTCCAAGGTTCAAAGAACTCAGAAAGAGTACTGTACAATAGCTTCTGCTCCAAAAAAGAATGCTCTGCTATATATAAATGTGGACTGAAGAGAGAAATGGCATCTTAGCAATTGTATGAAACTGTAAAGTATTTAGTAAACTGAGTCTGTGTTCTTTCCAGGGTCAGCTAATGGGACTCCAAAAAACCATTCTGCTCAGTTAAACATGCATGAATAAGTTATATTTTGTGTAATGTACTTCACAGCATGATTAGAGTTCTTTCAAGGAGATACCTTATTGAATAGGTTTTTCAACTTCACATGTTCACATTCTTGAAAAACTAATGGATCCTTCATTAAAGAGATCACAGTTTCTCAGGTGTCATGCTTGAAGACACACAATGAATTGGCCATTAAGGGAATTCAGCCACGCAGAAAGGACAGGGGAACAACTAGTCGACTCTTCTAATGACTCAAACATGGTTGGCAGGGATGCTTTCCCTTACAGGCTGGTTTATAGTTGCAGAACAAGCACAAATTTTTTCAGGCATAACAACCAGGTGAAAGACAGCCACCTCTGCAGCAAGTACCGACCTTCTGGAAAACATTTTCATGTACTGGTGTTAGTCATCAAACAGATCTATTCACACATTATTGCTGTCCCATCCTATTTCTTTTGGCAATAAAATGTTATTCATCTTAGACATCAGTCAAAGTAATCATACTTAGGTAACTAATTACTTTTACATTATATCATAAGCATTTAAAAGAGAAAACCTTTAAGATTATTACAATATTTTGAAATAAAGATGCATTTGCCTTTAAAGACAAATATCACATGATCTCACTTATTTGTGGAATCTAACAAACAAAATGAATTGACCAACAAATTAAGACTTGAAGCAGGGAAGCATGGAATAGACTGACATACCACTTTGTGGGGATGGGGGGATGAGAAGAGATAAACCAAAGAATGTATATACTTATGTGCATAGCCCATGGACATGAGCAATAGGATGGTGAAGACCTGGTGATGGGGGGTAGGGGCTGGGAAAAGGGGAATAAAAGTGTGTGTGGGGGGGGGGGGAATGGGAGACATCTGTAATACTATCAATAATAAAAATATATTAAAAATTAAAAAGATGTATTTTGTGCTTTCTTAATTGCTTCAAGTGGATTTATTTGCCTTAGGCTGAGTCAGTTTTGATTTTCTTACTAGAAATGAAAGACACCTGACTTGCCTATTGTGTCCAGTTAGTCAGGCCTTACCCTGAACTCTTAAGAAATGCGATCTCTATTTCTTCTTCTGAGATTATACAAATATTTGAACTGAAGATTACTCTGTGCCTGGATGAATGGTAGACAAGAATTAGGGAGGAAACCCAGACTATGGCAGTAATTTCAAAATCCCCTTCTCTGCCCCTTTGCCACTGGTCTAGGGGAAAAGATTCTGGTAGAGGCTATTCTTTTGATGATAAGCCGACAATTAGCTAAGCCTGTGGAAAAGCACTCTGGTAACTTCCCTATTAATTTTGAGATTTTTTTTTTCACCTTGTGGTGCTTCAAGGCCAAATGAGCTTTCAAGGAGGTCAGAGGAACGTAAGAACATAAGAAATGCCATAATAGGTCAAATTAATGAGCCAGTTAGTCTGATACGTTTTTTCTGAGTGTGGCAACAAGGTGCATTTTGTGCATGTTGTCAATTCCAAAATATTTGAGGCTATGAGCAAGCATGTTTCTTAGATCGGGTATCTATTTCAAATGTCCATGGTTTCCTTTATTGATGTACAATGTATCTTCACCCATAAATTCATTTAAACCCATCTAATGATATTTTAATCATGTACTACTTTTCATATAATGAGCTCTATAAATCTGTTTCCTTTAATTTGACCTAACCTACGTGCTTCACATTTCCAAGCATTTCCTGTCGAAATATGCTTAGAATTGGTGGACCAGTAACTGTGACTCTGCCTAATTGAGATCTCATACTGAGACCATTAAATGTTCAAATCCTCCCCAAACAGGTGGTTACCAATTGTCCACCTACAATTCTTAGGACTTTTTGTCAGCATTATATTGCCCAGGGTCAATACGTTCCTTCTTATGGTCAACTTAAATATTTTCTGTTGGTTAGCCTATTTCCTTCTTTTTACCAGGAAGAGCAAATTATCAGGATTCTCTCACACACAAAAAAGTAAATAAAAGAATAAGTATTGTTTCTCAGGGCTTCACAACAGGAACCTAAACTCCAAGGAAGCAGGATGTGCAGCCGACATGGGTCCATGAGCAGCTGGGCTTGTGGAGATGCATTTTTAATCGATGACAACAACAAAAAATAGCAATCCAAAAACTCATTGAAAAGCAATAATAAAGAAAAAAATTTCATATTTGTAATCTTTAACTGCTAGGTTTCTTTTTGCAAAGCTATCTGTGAGATACAAAAGTGACTAAAACATGCAACCATGACAGCAGGGCTGACCCTGCTACAGGGTATGGACAGGATCTGTTCTTTCTTGGAACCACCTAAGGCAGTGGTCGGCAAACTCATTAGTCAACAGAGCCAAATATCAACAGTACAATGATTGAAATTTCTTTTGAGAGCCAAATTTTTTAAACTTAAACTTCTTCTAATGCCACTTCTTCAAAATAGACTCGCCCAGGCCATGGTATTTTGTGGAAGAGCCACACTCAAGAGGCCAAAGAGCTGCATGTGGCTCGCAAGCCGCAGTTTGCCGACCACTGACCTAAGGTCACTACTAGGATAATGTCTTCTTTTCACTAAGACTTTGTTTTCTTCTAAACTCACACAACTCATGCTCTTATTTAGTGAGTAATTAAAAAGAAAAAGGCAGACCAAATACACCCAAATCCTACCTTCATTTCTCAGCCTGCCAAGTAATCCAATAAATTATTTACTTTGGGATTACTTGGGTTAAACAGCATTCTCTGCATACTGTATAAGATGACTTTGATTTCAAGCTTGTTTTAAATAAATAGTTCTATCAAAATAGAATGGCCTTAACTTTCAGCCCTGGGAATAAACAAATAGTCTCAATCAATGACGCTGGGACCACCATTTAACATTTTCAAGAGGCTAAGAAAAGAAATATTTTCATGCCTACAACATTAAGTCAGAAATAGCCTTTGGCACATATTTAACTTGGTCTTTTCAAAGGTTGTGGGAAAATATGGAGAAAAAAATATAAGCAAAATTAGCAAGGCTACCATGACAACAAGCCAGTACTCAGAGGCAGAGCATAAACTCCAGAAATCTCAGAGGGAATGAGAGGAGGGTTCCTAGGACAGGTCATTAGGGAAGAAGCATCAAGCATAAAGAGAATTATTGCTAAATGGACAGATACTGGAACAGATATTTATTGTAATGGATTTCCTGTGGTGTGAAATCTTATCAAAAGGACACTGTTACTAAGAAGAAACCATTTGCTTGAAATTATGTGTTTTTTACTATATTGAACTCAATGTGGAAATATATGTCCCACATTTTTATTTCTGTGGGCTGTCATTTGCTTTTATTTAATGGGCACAAGAAGCTGCATATATGGAAGTAAGAAAAGAATATATGGAGACATTTTTTAAATGAGTTTGCCAAAGTGGCTGAGTCAGGACTCAGGAGTGGACATCGAGACTCCCAGTGCTCTTTCTATCACTGCATGATTTTTTATCTATTTAACTTTGAAGCTTTAAATACTTACATTATTTCATTCAACCAAGAAATATTTACAGGCAATTACTGTATACTGGTCTTCTACTGTTGGGAATACAGAATTGAGCAGGAAAGAACTCATATGTTATCTACGGGAGCAAGGAATCAAGAAAAAAGAGAAATCAACAAGTAAACCAATATATAAACAAGAAAATGTCTAGACAAGAAGAGCAACAAATGCAAAGGCCTGAGTCAGTGAAGAACTTGGTATGTGTCAAGAACAAGAGGAGGCAAGTCTACCCAGGACAGAGTCAGCCAAAGGGAGTGTACTAGGTAACAATATTTGAGGTAGGGCTCTGACCTTTGTAGGAGTGCAGTGGGAATTTTCCAGTCTTGTCCCAACCGTCTATTTCTCATATATCTGTCAGAATGATCCAAAAACATCATCTCTCACCTGGATATTTACAGTACAGATAGATTCTATATTCACAATAAGTATTGAAGATAAAACTGATAAGACATGATGGCTTGGATGTGGGATACAAAGGAAAGGAAACAGTAACAACTAGATTTTTGACCCAAGACCGAGAGTAAAAGAAAGTACCATTTACTGACACAGGCAAGACAGAGAGCACAGATCTGAGGGAAAACGAGCTATGGACATCTATTAACTGCCTATTAATTTTGGGACATCTGTTAGACATCCAAATGTAACAATATGGTCAAGTAGACAATTAAATACACAGTTGGTACCATAACTCAGGGAAAAGGTCAGGGCTGAGGTATAAATTTGGATGTCATCAACCTATAGATGACATAAAGCAATGAACCCAAATGCAGTCACCTGGCATGCACAGAAAGGGCAGTTTGGTAATTAGAATGTCCAATACCATGTAAGAGTCAAAGCCTTCAATTTCATTCAAAAGAAAGACATAAATTATGGATTTATGAAAAATGTATATATAGAGATCTAACCTCAAATCCAATACTGCCCATAGAATTAATATCCTGTGAATTCCCTGGGCAACACAGCAATGTTGGGGGAAATGAAGTGCATTCATTCTCTCTCACTCTCCTCCCCTCCCATCATGGGCTGCTCTTACTTATCTTTTCCGGGTTAGATGGGAAGGAGGGGGGAGACAAGAACAGAGATAAGGAGCACAGGAAAGGGCTTATATGACTGACACTGTTGGAAGCTGGATTTGTGCTTTGGCTCAGTGGAGGTTTAGATGTCTCTTCTGTGGGACTTTTTCCTTATTGATTCACACTTGCGGCCTCTCACCTGCATGTGCCTGACCAGATAAATGTGCTCTCTTCTAACAGTTCATTAATTTCTCATCAGGCCATCTCCAGCTTCTTCTCTGCTGAAGCTTTTTCAATCCTCTGAAGATGATCATATTAGGTCAAATCAACAGTGATCCCAGAGCAGCCTTTTCTCACTTATTACCCTCTACAAACTCACTGAAAACACTCCTGCATTCTTTGCCCAAACAGACCCTGGGAATATAGTTAGACCTTCAGCAGCAGCAGCTACTTTTCTTCACTGGGTATTCTGAACCATCATTGTCTTCCCATTAAATTTTTCAGTATGGGGTTGCACATCTGGGTTCGTTAAGACACCATTGTGCTCTCCATGTGGTCTCTTTGAAGGCCTTCTTACACACCTGAGATGAGAGGCAGCAGAGGAAGGAAGAAGACTCGTCTCACATGGGCTGCTCTCTTCAAAGAAATCTCCAAATTCTGCTTTTTAATCTGACCTTTTTATATTCATAATGTGAGTGCAGAATGTAAGAGTCATGCAACCACTTCTTCTAAAACTCTTTTGGAAATTTAGCACCTACTCTGGATTTCAGTGTCTATTTTATTGTGGGTCTCAGTTGAAATTGGAAATTTCAATATTATTGCAGATTTTTTTAAAAAAAACATAAAACAGTATAAAACAAGCTCACAGGTGAATAAGCAAGAAGGAAAATAATACAAAATGATCCAAGAAAGAAAAGAGTAATTCCTGGCAGAGGAGAAGAGATGGAATCAAGTGTGCTGGAGGGGGGATATGATGATGTGTATATCCAGTATGACAGCAAGCAATGTTCCCAGTGGAAATTTATAAAAATTTAAATATGTAATTTTATCTCATTTTTATAATTATGAAGCAAATACTGATGCGTATGCCCATGAACACGTTATAAGTAATATTTTACCACCTATGACAACACTAGAATAACATAAGTTTCTTAATTTTTTTAAAAATAGTATAAGCATTTAATATTTTAAAACAACTTTATTATGCTTCCTTTTATTGATAAATATTTAAAAGCTTTAAAAATTCTACCAAGCTATATCAGAAAAACAAAACTGATACAGAACAATTCTTTATCTGAAATTTTAAAATAAAAAATAAAAACTGAAAAATTTCAGGGTTTTTCATATTTTTGGTAAAAAAAAAAAAAAAGATCGAAACTGAACTGAAGACAGGTCATTTATGGTCATTCATATGTCTGTAGGGAAAATAATCTGTTTGATCATGGTGTTTGCCTGAGCCCTTGCTGAAAGTACTACATAATGTATAGTATGTGCACAATATATCTTTCTAAAATTGAGGGGTGGGTGGGAATCTGAATTCTTAAGTATTTTTGGCCTCAAGAGTTTTCGGATGGGAGATTGTAAACCTTCAGTACGAAGTAAAATGCAATATTTTTGTGAATTTAAGACAACTTAAGCATTTAAGGAAATACAAATTTATGGAATTCAGTATAAAGCAGAGACCCTGCCTTGGAGAAATAACACAAAGATATTTTTGTGACCTTGTCTTACCTACATAACCAATAGCATGCAAAGACTCCAAGGAGTGAATTAGAGCAAAATATAATGCACTCTTTCCAAGAAAGCTGAGCTTTTCTGCTAGCTTCCTTATTTCATCTGGCTTACAATATTAAGCATGTTAATAACCAGGGCACTTTTTATAAGTCATTTGACCAAGCCAGCCTTCAGAACCCTGGTGTTCAAGCAAAACTGCAAAGTAAATCTATTGTAGTAATTTGGAATATGCATTACAAATACAAAGGGAATCTACATTTAATCTATCTCTAAAAATCATATCTTAAAATCATTGGGGGGAAAAGATAAATTTTACGGTGCATAATCTTATCCTCATGGGATTTTTGGCAGACCATCAAAATACCTTTTGATACCTCAAATCTGTTTTAATCTTTGAAAAGTTCTACACTTGACCAAAAAGGTTTTCAAGAGCAATGGTGCCGAAACTTATTGTGTGGTCAACCATTGCATTTGGAGTCCTGCATCACTCACTGGGTTATCACCGAAAACAATGCATTCTACACCCTGAGAATCATGACTACACAAATGTCTGCTATCTTGTGTGTTAAATCTGACTCACAATTAAAGAGAGTAAACACAGACATGTGTAAATACTAGATAATATCTTTCAACCTGAAATGCTCAAACAAAAACCTTTGAAAACCTTTTAAAGACAAATAACCTATTAAAGGAGCTGAAAAATGTACATATTGCAACTCAGCGCTGCTTTATTCATTCCTTTGGAAGGTTGATGGTGGTAAACAGGATTTAAAAATGTTCAGTAATAGCCCTAGCCAGTTTTGCTCAGTGGTTAGAGTGTCAGTCTGTGGACTGAAGAGTCTTGGATTTCATTTCCAGTCCAGGGCACATACCTGGGTTACAGGTTCAATCCCCTGGCCCCAGACCCCAATGAGGGAGGGCATGTGGGGGAAGCAACCAATCCTTGTGTTTCACATTGATGTTTCTCTCTGTCTCTCCCCCTCCCTTCCACTCTCTCCAAAAATTAATGAAAAAAATATCCTTGGGTAAGAATTTTTTTTTAAGTTCAATAATAAAAATGCAATACTTTTGCTTAGAAATTGATACAGTTTCTAAATTTTGTTAGAACTCATGTCAAAACATCAAGCTTAATAGATGGCTATGACACAAGTGCTAATTATATCCCCATAAAACAGGGTCAGGGAGAGAGCTCTCCATGAGAATATTCCCTTGATGCCTGTATCTCTACAGTGTCCAAAAATATTATTAGAAGGTGGTTGATATTCATTTAGGTTTGTCAACTTTCTTGTCTGCATGAATTTATAGAATTATCATTAGAAAGGAAAAGGAGAAGATGGAAGAGAAAGAGAAGAGATCATTTTAAAGAAAGTAAATTGTCCATAAACCTCTCCTACTCACATGCCCTAATCACCGATGTAAACACTAATGACTGCTTTATCCCGAGATGCTGGGATTTTTTTTCTGTTTGTTTCCATCATCTCACATTCTATTTTTCTTAGCTGTGTTGTTGTTTAGTCTAAAATGTAAACTTTTAGACTCTACACCTTCCTGAGCATAAGCATTTCATCCTGTTTTTTGAATTTCTGGTATTTAGAATAAAAGTAAATACCCGAAGAGGCTTAGGAAGTGATTTCGTAAATATCCTTACTGAATTTGGTTAAACAAAAACTAAATGAGAGGATGTATAATTGGCATTGAGTTTTAGACTTTGAAACTCAATCACTTTTTTAAAAGTCTTTTCAATAAATGGTGCTGGGAAAATTGGACAGGTTCAGGCAAAGAAAAATGAAATGATCACCAATTTATACCTTACACAACAATAAACTTAAAATGGATAAAAGACTTACATATAAGTTATGAAACTATAAAATCCTAGAAGAAAATGTAGGCAGCAAAATCTCAGACATCTCTCATACCAATATGTTTGCTGATACATCTCCTAGGAGAAGGGAAACTAAGGAGAAAATAAACAAATGGGGCTACATCAAAATAACAAGCAAAAGAAACCATCAACAAAATGAAAAAGAAGCCCACTGCATGGGAGAACATATTTGCCAATGATACATCTGATAAGGGGTTAATTTCCAAAATATGTAAGGAACTCATACAACTTAACAAAAGACAAGAAATCTGATTAAAAAATGAGCAAAGGACCTAAATAGACACTTCTCCAAAGTGGACATCCAGAAGGCCAAGAGATGTATGAAGGAATGCTCAAAGTCACTAATCATCAGAGAGATGCAAATTAAAATGACAAAGAGGTATCACCTCACACCTGTCAGAATGGCTATCAACAACAAATCAACAAAGACAAGTGCTGGTTAAGATGTGGAGAAAAGAGAACCCTAGTACATTGCTGATGGCAATGCAGACTTGTGCAGCCACTATGGAAAACAGTATGGAGTTTCCTCAAAAAATTAAAAATGGAACTGCCATTTGACCCAGTGATCCCACTTCTAGGAATATATCCTAAGAAACCTGAAGCACCAATCAGAAAGAATGTATGCACCCCTATGTTCATAGCAGCATAATTTACAAAGCTAAGATGTAGAAACAGCCCAAATGCCCATCAGATGAGTGGATAAAAAGGCTGTGGCACATTTACCTGTCTCTCAGGTTTAGAATTTTACAGTATTATTCCACCATGGAACACTACACAGCTGTGAAAAAGAAGGATCTCTTACCCTTTGAGACAGCATGGAAGGACCTGGAGAGTATTATGGTAAGCAAAATAAACCAATCAAAGATAAATATCACATGATCCCATCCATAAGTAGAATCTAATGAACAAAATAAACTGAAGAACAAAATAGATCCAGAGACACAGAAGCACGGAACAGATTGTCAAATCTCAGAGGGAAGGTGGGGGGGGGTCAGTGGGTAGGTGGGGAAGATTAACCAGGGAACTTACATATATACTAGAGGCCCAGCGCATGAAATCTGTGCACCTGTGGGGCCCCTCCCCTCAGCCCCCCAATATTCATGTATTTTTGTACATGTGTGTATGTATGCATATTTTGGGTTTTTTGTTAATCCTCACCTGAGGACATTTTTCATTGATTTTTAGAGTAGAAGGGAAGGTGAGAGACAGAGAGAGAAATATGGGTGTGGGAAAGACACATCAATTGGTTGCCTCCTGCACATGCCCCGACCGGATACAGCAGAAACAGCACTGCCGACAAGGCCAACTGCTGGCAGCCTGCTGGGGCTCAGGCATTGAGCATATGGCAATTTTCTGTTTCTGCTTCCACTTCTGGTAGAGGTCCCGCTTGTAGGAGCTGCTGAAGTAGCGACCACTTTCTGTCTTGATCTTCTTCTTGTCCCCCTGTCCTGACTGTCCCAGAAACCACTTCTTCTGGTCCCACTTGAGCTGCTGCCAGCCCCTAGTCAGGTTCTTGGCCTCATCCCCCATCAGGTCCAGGATAGCACCAGCCACCTACTGCTCAAAGGTGCCCCTGTCCCCACCAACACTCAGGGCCCGTTCATTGTCAAAGTTCTTGGGCCGATAGAGGACATAGAAATCCTGGTCCAGCAGCCAGGCCTCCTCCTTCCACCTGTTGGCTCCCTGCTCAGGTCCTGGCTGCTGCCGTTTCCAGCCCACGACCTCTGTGAAGACGTCCTCCATGCTCTCCTCCTCCTCCTCCTCCTCCTCCTCTTTCCCAGGCTGCTTCGCCTGCAGTGCTGGGCAGCTCGGGGCTGGGCCAGCCAGGCCCTCCTGCCACTCCTGCCGGAAGCTGGCAATGGCCTTGCAGTCCTTCTGCCACTTAGCTTGCATCACCTGGCTGCTCAGGTCCTGGTTGGAGGCATTGATCTCAAAGGTGGTTGCCTGAGAGTGGTACTGCTTGATGTTGTCCACCAGCCTCAGAGGCTGCAGCAGCTCCTCCTCAAAGCTCGAGCTGAAGAGGGGGTGCAGGCCCAGCCCCATGAGGTCCAGCTCTTTGGACCACTTGATGGACTCTGGCGAGCACACATACTGCTGCTGAGCATTGGCCACACAACCCAGGCCCACAGCTGTAGCGATGCCTCCAAGGTATTCTACAAGCCACAGTCCTTGTTGTCCACCATGCTCTGTGGCACTGTCCACACTGACCACACCTGAGGGCTCCTTGTGGGGGCAGTGAGGGTAAGGGCATGGCCCAGGAACAGGTGCAAGTCCAGCAGGTAAGGGACCTCATCTGGGGCCACCAAGGAGTAGGCTGTGCCACTTCAGCCAGCCTGGGCACTCAACCACGCAGTGCAGGAAGAGCTTGCCTTTGGCCGGGAAGCTGAGTTGATGACATTGTCCAGCAGCAGGATGTCCAGGCCCCAGGCCACCAGGTTAGTCATGATGAGGGTGAGCACTTGCCATGGGTGAACTTGGCCAGGTTGATCTTGCAGCCATCTGGTCCAGGGAGCTGTAAATGTGGGTGCAGCTCACCTACTAGAGCAGCCTTGGCCAGAGGAGACCAAGTGACTGGGAGGAGGCAGATGCTCAAAGCCTGAGCCCCGGGTGGGGAGGGCTAACCAGGAGAGTGGGGCCAGCCGGGGGGGAGGGGCCGATCAAGGTAGATCCCGAGGTTGGCTGCCCCAGTGCGTGTCATAGCAACCAGTGGTTCTACTGTTTGGTCAATTTGCATATTACCCTTTTATTATATAGGACTAGAGGCCTGGTGCACGAATTCATGCACCAGTTGGGTCCCTCAACCTGGTCTACGGGATTGGGCCTAAACCGGCAGTCAGACATCCCTCTCACAATCCGGGACTGCTGGCTCCCAACCGCTTGCCTGCCTGCCTGCCTGCCTGATTTCCCCTAACAGCTTCTGCCAGCCAGCCTGATCACCCCCTAACCACTCCCCTGCTGGCCTGATCAACATCTAACTGCTCCCCTGCTGGCCCAATCGCCCACAACTGCCCTCCCCTGCCAGCCATCTTGTGGTGGCCAACTTGTGACCACATGGGGGTGGCCATCTTGTGACCACATGGGGCAGCCATCTTGTGCAAGGGCATGATGGTCAATTTGCATATTACCTCTTTGTTATATAGGATAGGATATTCATAACCCATAAACACAGACAATAGTGTGGTGAAGACCTGAGAGGGGTGGGTGCAGGGTGAAGGGGGTGAGTGGGGGGAAGGGGGGGTAACATCTATAATATTTTCAACAATAAAAATAAATTTAAAAAATTAAAATTAAAAAAGGAATAAAATGAAGTAGAGTACCATGAAGAGTAACATAGAGTAACATGAAGACCAGCAGAAGCTATTGTTCAGAGATTTATTTTTTCTAGAAGATAAAATTTGCTTTTCTAGCTTCCCTTCCACTGCCTTAACAAAATAATAATTGTAGAAATTTCTGTTTTCATAAATCTGATGTTAGATGGGACAGCCCAAGTTTACACTGGATATAATAAAGGATGGTGCCTCTGAGGTCAGAGCTATCTTTAGTTTAATTTCCCAACATTTTAAGTGGGAAATGCTACTTCAGTCAAACTCACTAATTTTGGTTTCTGCTATACAGTCCTTCTTTCATAACTAGCAATATTTTTAAAGTAAAAGAGACAGAACCAATGGAAATAATGAAAATCTCTCTTCCATGGTGATGCCCTTTTCTGGTTAACATGACTGAAAAGAAACCTGGAGCTGTCAGGAGGTACTACACTGTCTTCCAGTTTCCAGGGAATGGTAAGCAACCTTTCTCATATCCTTTTTCTGACTATAGTGCCTTCCGATTCTATTTAGGAGTTCGTCTAATTCATTTTTCCAGATTAGCAAGACTTGCTCGGAGTCATTTCCTATTTCCTCTCTTGCTGTGAGCAGAGACACATCGTTGTAGAAACCCGTTGGTCCCAATGATCATTTCCTTAGACAAAGAATGCACAGGTCCACCTCTGTGCAGCCCAGAGGATATCTGCTCCTGCCAGGCACAAGCCTTAGTAGAGTGAGAATAAACAAACAGGGGAGGTAATTCACTAACAAAAGAGAACACCTCCCAAGCTTCAAAGTCCCTAAAAAACAAATGCAGCATTAATGAGACAGTCCTATTAGAAACTTTTTAAAATACTTTTTGGTGACACTTTATAAAACAGAAGCCCAGTCTAGCTCTCTTTGTCTAATGTTTAAACATCTTTATTGCTGAAAAAAAGGTCTGTAGTTGACTAAGAAAATAATGTAGAGTATATCCATTTCTTGACTTTACTACTCATTATACCTCCATTAACGGTATTACACTTGGCATATTGGTCACTTTAATGCTAAAGTTTTGCTCATAAGAAAGTGTACACCCACATTCCATCTTTTTAAATGCATACTAAATAAAAATTATTTTATTTTGGCTTATATTTCCCAAACCATTTAATGAAACCTACCTATCACCCAGGGTTATACTAATTCCTTACCAAAAACACTCTCTTCATTGAGCCATAACAGTGTTATGGTTTCTAATTTTCTTCTTCTTTTTTTAATTTTTGAAATCTCTCATTGAATTGACTGACACCAATAGGGAAAATATGAATACATCAAGTGATTATTAAACACACTTAAATTGATGTGATTTTTGTTGTGTTGTTATGAAAATCTTTAATGTGCACTCAGTTCAGAAATGTAAAACTATACAGAGGGGGACAAAAGTAGGTTTACAGTTGTTCATATGGAAAATAATACAATAATAAATAACCTAAGAATAAACTCTGTGTTTCCTGTACTCACAACTGTAAACCTATTTTTGCCCCACCCTGTATGTATTTTCAAAAGAAATCAAAATAGCACATATGGGAGGGAAGGTGTCTCTCTGGCTTAGTATTTTACAGTATCATTCCATCACAGACAACAAAAGCAATAGACATTGATCATCTTAAACTTCACACATACAAATAAAGCAAACCATTAACCCACTGATTTTCATGCACCACAAGAATTTTTAAAACATGCAATACTTATTTATTCAGGAGCACTGACCTCTTTTCCCTTAGCTTGTCAAAAAAAAAATACAACAGCCAACACAATAGCTGTCCCATGTGAATGAATCAAAATTATACCTAATTTTTTATCCAATCAGCAAATATTTTTTGGTGTGCCACAGAATTTTAGTTTATGTGCATGAGATTTAAAAAAGATTGAAAATCACTATAATTAACCTAATATAAATAGATATCTCTCACTATCTCCCATGGAATAATGTATGTATTGGCCTGAAACAGCTCAGCGCTACATATACTTTCTGAAGAAACATACAGATGGGACAACGAGGTAGCTTGTAACTGCCAAGACTTCTCCCTTAATATTCCCTCATCTATCCACCCAATTAAAAAAAAGAAAAAAAAAACAGTCCACAGAAACATAAAAGTAAAAGTTGTTTGTTTTGTAAACAAAGCTTCAGGATGTAGCCCCTCACTCTCCTTTCCAATTGTGTTTCCAGTTATCACTCACAGTGGTGACCACAGTGACTGGCTTTAGAGTCATTCACAAAGATCCCAAGTCTCCTTCCATCCCTGTGGGAAGGATGTACTTCCTGCCCACCTGGCTGAAGTCTGTCATGTCATCTGACTTGCTTTGGCCAATGAAAGGTGAGCAGAAAGAAAATGTGTCACTTCTCAAGAGGAGTTTTAGGATCTGCCTTCTCTTTTCCCTGGGAAGGTCACTTCCAGATGGAGTCACTCCTGAGCAACCACTGTGAAGAGTGCTCCCTCTGTCAATCCACAGCGAACATGTAGCCTGAGGGAGAAACCAACCTGTGTGGTGTTAATCCATTGAGATTTTAGGATTTTTTAAAATTCAACCTAACTTAGTGTCCGCTAACAAACTATTTCACAGAGGAACATTGGAGGAGACAGCAAAGTGAGCCAACATAATAACAGGTGCATTCAAAATAACATAAATCAAGTACCCCTGCAAATCTACAAAAGGCCACTTGTTCTTCCATTTTAAAATCCAAGCCCTGTGTATTTTAAAAGATGCACAGCCTTCTATTAAAAACAATAGCTATTTTTTGAATTATATGAAGTTTTCAAGTCATAGGGGTTTAAAGTAGTAGTTAATAGTAATCGTAATAACATATTTACATAGTACCCTGAAACAGTTTAAATTCATGTTTCATGTTAATTTCATTATGATTGAGGGAGGTCTGGTTAGAAGCTCCTCAGTTTTATTATGCATGTTTTCTAGGAGAAATGACAATGCCTATGTCAACACTGATCAAAATGCACTTTGAAAAATAGCAGAGTAAGTAAAAATATTAGACTTAAATGCTTAAAAGAAAATTAAATACTATGTGTATCAAAGAGAGAAATGGTTTTATTCTGGGTGCTCAAATGCATTATCTGTAAGGTAAAAAAAAAAAAAAAAAAAAAACACACACACACACAACAGCTATGTGTTAGACTACTTGTCAGAATCCTAGCAATGTCTCAGAGAAATCATATGGAAGTTAAGGGACATTAGCTCAAGATCTCAGTGTACACTCACAGAAGATGACAGCATTGCAAGTCCTGCTGAATGGTGTGGCCTCCTAGGAAAGTAAAATCACAAAGAAAGTCACCAAAAGCTGTCTCCTATGAACCACTAGATATGACAGTGTCATGAAGTGACACTGAGCATTCTACAAAGCTGGACAAATGATACTTCTCAGACGGCCTGGGCAATGTAATTAAGGGAGCAGTGTGTGAAGTAAAGGAAATACTAGGACTCAGAGGCATCCAATACCATTTACAAATTCAATAGAGGAAAGAATCATATATTCTTTTGGAAAATAATAGCCCTATATAAATGTGTGTGCATGTGCTCTACACAACACTAGATCATTATTTAACAAGTATTTATCGAGGGCTTATTATGTAAAAGTTCTCAGCATGGACAATACAGAGATGTTTGAAAAACACCTGTGGTCTCCCAAACTTTACAACCTATTCCACACCGAGAATTCTAAGTCTCAGTGGCATAGTGCATCTCCACTAGAGCAGTTTGCACCCAGCCCACGCTTTGAATATTGTAAAGACTTAGTACTTAACTGAGCAAATAAACAATGGCTGAGAATGAATCCCCTAAGTTTATTTTTTATACACAAACTTCTATTTCTGAAAGCTTGCCATTCCTCATTTAGGATATTCACAAAGCACCTGCAATATAGGTTCCCTCTACCCCACAGCATGATGAATTTGTTACAGATATATTGTGACAATTTTATAATAATCATGGTACTGCAATGTCAAACATTAATCATAGACACAACCAACAGTGTGGTAATTATCAGAGGGAAAGGGGGATGAGGAGAAGTAGAAGAGGAGATAGAGGGGATAAATGGGGATGGAAGGAGACTTGAGGTGATAAACACACAATATATAGGTTATGTATTATGGAATTGCACACATGAAACCTATATAATTTTATTAACCAATGTTACCCCAATAAATTCAACTTTAAAAAAATATATCATGGGCACAATTGGCAAAATCTGAATACAACCTGTACATGGGATTTGTATTAATTGTATTTATATTAATTTTGAGATTTTAAAAACTAATATATATATGTATGATAATCCCATCTATGATAAACATTAAAATTTTCTAGATTAGTGTATAAAATGCAACTATATTCCAAATTCCACACCCTTCAGAACTATTGCACACTTATATGCAGGTAAATAAAAAAATAATTATGATGCTTCCTTTATACTATCAGGTCTCATTTCAGTTGGAAATTTTTGGAATTTGAAGTCTTATCAAATCTCCATGAGAAAGAAAAATGTCCATGTTAGAGGACATTGAAGTTTAGAATGTTGGAGCATGTTAAATCCTTTTCTCTATCCAGTATCAACATTCTGTGCATTGTCATTCCTAGTTCTATGGTATGTGAACAATTTTAATTATCCTGTGATAAGACTATTATAGTATATTGTGCTGTACAACATACAAAACATTAATGCTAATATGTGGTCACAGGCAAACCTTTACATGCTGTGCATTTGCATCATATGCTAGTTAACA
Source organism: Plecotus auritus (assembly GCF_963455305.1). Taxonomy (NCBI): domain Eukaryota; kingdom Metazoa; phylum Chordata; class Mammalia; order Chiroptera; family Vespertilionidae; genus Plecotus; species Plecotus auritus. The sequence goes on along the minus strand of NC_137774.1, from coordinate 153,120,000 downwards.
TAACTGATAGGCACACACTTGGAAAACCCAATGCTATAACCCTTTAAAGTAAACTGTCCATTAAAATTCTTCGCCTTTCAGCAGGTTCATGAAAACCTTTCAGATAATACTATCAGATAGAAAGATGATCAATAAAATTAGAAATTACAAATCCTTTAGAATATTTTCCAAGTGTTGATATTAAAAAGAGACACATACAGTAAGCATGTATTCAACTTGATTGTTCCTACTGTTGACTAGTCTGCACATGGTTTCGGCTGACTGTCCCATAACTAGATACGATATTTTTCATGTCATCTTTATCAAAGTAAATGTTAATTGCTGTGACAGATAGGTCCCAGCTTCTCTGCTTATACAAAGTTTATTATGCAGCAGACTCATCCATGTGCTCTTGGTTGGGCAGCCTTCCACATGGTCAGTCAGGGCCCATGCTTCTTCCATCTTCTTTAAAGCTCTGCCCTCTTCTAGGTCCTGGGAGTCCCTGTCATTCAGCCCACTTGTTTCTTAACCACACCGGTCTGAAAGCCACATTTCTTCATATTTCATCTGTGAGAGCTAGTCACACAGCCCGCCTCGAGGGGAAAGGAGCTGGGAAATGGGCCACCACTCCCCAGCATCATCTCTACACTGAATGGGGCCATGGATTGTTCAGGTGTCTCTGCCAAACAGGCCATTTGCATTTCTTCTCAATGTCCTTTGCCTTTAAAGATCTAAAATTAGTTAGAGGGAAGTCAAATCATCACACACTTCCACATGAAAGGGATAATTTTTGTGATAGAATAGAAACATCGCTTTTACGTCTTCCATAATACTACAATAGACTTCAATTGAATCTGGATGCTTATATCAAATAGTGCTAATAATAATAATTTAAAATTTGGATGAGAAAAAATTCAGCATATACAAAGAATATTCATTCTTACATATTCCAGATTTCACTTCTCCTGGAAGTTTTACGTTTATGATGAGATATAATCCCCCATTTTCTAAATAGAAAACACAGAAATGTAAGTACTGCTGGGAGAGTCTTTAATGCATCAGGGCCTCAATTAGCATTTTGTAGGCTGAGGCCCAGTAATGATAATGACTTTGATTGCTTGCCTTTTTTTCAGACCTTACCAAATTGTTGAGATTTACACTGACACACCCAGGCTCCACTGATTGAAACACTATCAGTTGCTCGAATATGACTTCAAGTGGTGAAATCTAAATCTTACTTTTTTCCCACTCCTAGAGAAATTATTTGAGACAAGAAAAGTAAGTGCTTATAACTTTGATTTCAAATAAATGAGTCCGTAAATATAAGAAGGTTTGTGTAACTTATAAAAACAAAAAATTACCTTGAAATTGTCCTAAACATGTTTTAAGTAAAGAAAAAAGAGGATCCTATTTAAGATGAGGCAGTAAACTCACAGAGGCATAGTAGTAAGAATATATTATGCTATTGGGCTCAAAAGAAATTACGCCGAACTTCAGCAATGAGATCAGAAGAGAAGAAAAAATGCAAAAACACTGATGACCAGACTTCCATGATTAATAAAAAATGTTCTTACTCCTGAAAGACAATTAATTGACACAGTACTAATTCTTTTAAAAGCATGGTAACAATGCAATGAAGTAAGGGGATGTCTTTCATGAGTACTTTCAATTGACAGCTGGTATATGACATCAGGTAGGGATTCTAGGCCAACTCTAGGAACACTGAGGGGCAGGCAACATAAAATGAAAGAAATATGAAACAAAACATTTTTCATTCTAGCATGGAGATTTATCTGGAGTTCAGATGGGACTAAGATTTACCAGAAAACAGGGGTCAATGTTAAACTATAATTGTACCTCCTTCACAATGTCTGGAGATTTTTTCTAGCCTTACTTAGAAAATCTGGAAAAAGGGTTTTCTATAGAAGAATGAAATTCTTCCTCCCCAGCCTGCTCTTTTCAGCGGGGCCACCCCAAGAACAAATCTCATGTAGTTCCTGGCTAGAGCGTGCCCAACATGCATTGAATAGAATGAATAATTTCAGCTTTAACATGGCATGAATTGAATGTCAAGATAATCTCTCACTGCACAGTTTGGCATGCATTTGTTTTTAATTTAAAATGAGTTAAAATTAATTTTGTCTTAAAATTTTCATGCCACTTTCTGGTATGATTGCAGCTACCCTGGAGGGCGATGAAACTGGAGTTGGGAATCACAGCTCTAGTCTTTAGAGAGAAAGAAGCAATCTCCATAACTTCAAAATCATTTCACTAGTGGGTATATATGGTCTGAATTTTGAAATCTAGGGAGCTGACCATATGCTCCCTCTCCTGTGAAAGTACCAGTGGCAAATTGCCACATCTGACAGACACAGGAAGAATTGGAGATGTATAGTAACAAGGAATTATAAATATGAATATAAGGGTACTTCATTATGCATATTACTTAATATAAATGTATGGCCTCTGTGTTAATTGCAAACCTTTTCCCCCCTAAAGTTACAGAGTGTCCTATAAAGTTATGCTGTGTCCTATCCTGGAGTTAGCAGCCAGAAGCTGAGTGCAATCAGGAGGAAATAACTGAGAAAGAAAAATGCATTGCAAAATAGGTACTAGAGAATCTACTGGAAAGAGTTGATTCACAATACAGTAGCATTACCTGTGATTTTCATTTTGTGGATTGTTAATAGAACATCAGGTTCCAGTGGTGGCAATATTCACTGGGGACCCAATTCATTCCCTAGGTTCAAATTAACAGTACAGTCTTACAGATTTCTAGAGAAAGATATATAACGCTGTCAAAATCACAGCATATTGTTAAATCATGTGTTAAAATAAGATCCAGAAGTCACAGTAAAAAATTTTTAAACTGTAATTGTGCTATGGAAATATTTCTAAAAAACACACATTGTTTTCCAAAACAAAATATGCTCTCTATTTACCATTTTTTAATAAGCCATTTTATAAGCATTTTTGCATGGGATTCATGGAATTCAAGCAACTTTCACACCTGATATGAAAGCTCATGGCATCCCTAGGAGTTCAGGGAGGTAAAATTATATTCTTTTTATTCTTTTACTGCAGTGAGCAGATAGATGATGTGGGTTATCCAAACGCACAAGCAGAAAAGTGGCAGACCCAGGTACCAAACCTCTAACAACCAATTCTGTCATACAATGGGGCTTTCAAGCATACATGTGGTCTAATGCATACTTTCACCTTTCAACATGTCTAAAATATGCTTGGCCCAGGCAAACAGAACCCTAATTCATTCTTACATTTGCGAGGTAATAAGCCTAAAATGAATTAAAAGGCGTATCATACCATGGCCTTGGGAAATAACATCCTCTCTCATTGCCATTACAGAGAGAGGCAAACTCATATCAAAGTAAGCTAGACAGTTTAAAAGAGAATAGGAAATAAAAAGGAAGTGGTCAAGCAATGCTGGTGGCAGCCATCTGAAAGGGAACATCAGCTGGATCAAATAACAGAGCTTCTTAGTTGACTCTAGAAAGCACAAACTACAAAAAAAAAATTATGCACACACCATTATGATTATGCTAAATCTAAATACACATTTACACACGTTTAGTTTTAGAAGGTGTAATGGTGAGCCTCTCACAGGCAGACCGGATTAACACCAAATCCAAGTGTCTCTGAAGTCAGTGTAGACGGCCACTCACATGGCCTAGTCTGAGACGAGCTGAAAGCTCGCATCTCTCCATGGCTGTCATGGACCTGACATCTCCTCCAGGAAAGCCATGTCTAAGGATTCAGACTCAAATGCAAAAACATAACAGGGAGGAATGATTATTATTTTGGATTTACCCAGGAATACAATAGTTTGTCAAGATATCTGGGAAAGAATCTGGCATTGTAAAAAGCACTGAAGGGGAAAAAGCCAGGAGAGGCCCAGAGTAATGTACAGTACCCAGAGAGGGTGAGCCCTGCCACCAGGAATCTCAGCAAACTGTTCTATTCCGTTGAGAGATTATCACTTTAGAAAGCCAGGACAGCAGCCTGCTAGGTGGTATAATAGTGAATTCTAAAGATCTCCAAGGGCTACAAGGCAACATGTTCGGTAGTTGGTCTAGCCATATGCAATTGGTTCCCTGTCTAAAATCTGTCAAAGAGTTCCTCCTTCCCCTGCACACTCCCTTGGCAAAGCCATTACATCTCTGGAGCCACCAGACTTCATCCCCGATCTTTCTCCTCTGCACCGTTCCCCTTCTCTACACACATATACCCTACATTCCCACGGCACAAAATTATAGGGCATACCATATTTTCTTATCTCTGGAAACTTTCACCCATAGTGCCTTCAGCCTGGAATTCATGTGAAAATAAAATAATTAAAAAATCACATGCGTTGGCAGCTCATACTGAATGTTCAAGACTCACCTCAAAGCATTCCTCCAGAAAGACCACCCCGGCTAGAGAACGCTCCCTTTTTATATGTTTCAAGTGCATCATATGCAAACAAATCCCAGTTCGAACTTTATTCTGCGGAATACTTCAGAAAACTGGACAAAAACAACTGCAGGCCAGTTAAATTCTAATCACTATACCAGTTGACTTGCACGCCTCAAAATGCACAAAAAGAACCCAAGAAGGGTTCTGAAAAAAGCAAGGCAGCGTCTCATAATTCAGATAATCAAAGTAAAAGAATTCAGCCTTGAAAACAGAATCCAAATGCTGGCAAAGAATTCATGTACAAGTGAGATCTTTTTTTGTTCTTAGTCTATTTACTGAACTCTCAGTCTTGAGTTGTTAAAGTAATAAAGCATAGGGCATTTTTTAATCCTTCACATACTGGCCCTCGTGACAAAAGAAAGGAAAAGAGGAATGTGTGACTTAAAGTTGGAAAAAAGATACGGTTTTCCACCAATTGTGCAAAATTTTCTTCCCTAGCAGAGCATGTTTAGCCCACTATTTCCTCAAAAAAAGGAAGATATTAACATGACCTTTGAAATAAAAGTATCTTCTTAAAGCTAAGCCTCTAACTTGAAAATAAATAAACCAAGAGTCAAGAGTAAATAGCAATTCACTTTGAAAATAATTAGCTGGAACAGTTGGACTATCAAGGTGACAAATCTGAGAAAATATAAAATATTGTAAATTGCTTAATTCAGCTTTTGGTTCCCTAGTTATGTGTTTTTTACTTCAATTTTTTATGTGCTATAATGTTAGACTATTTTATCTATACTTTGTGAACATCCTACGTACCTAGGAAAAGACTGTCTTTGGAGATTGGTGAATAGATAATGATAATTCGTTCATTATAATTGATTCTGATATAGAGAACACTATAGAGAAGAAAAGTAGATATAAAATGATCTGGCTTTTATTTTTGACACTGAATTTGTGTACAATCATAACTAGATTGCTAGTTAGCCCGTTTCAAAGGATAGAATAGAGAGTTCATGAATTGTAACCAACCATTGAAATAAAATCATCAGGTGAAGGTGTAAGATGCATTACTGATAGTTGCAACATTTGAAATATACATGTAAAGTAAGTACTGTGTCTCTTATTGGACCTACTTTTTAAAGTATCAATGGATTCTTCTATGAAATAAAATATTTTTCCCTCTTGATAGTAAATGGAACTGCCAATATGTATGAGAATTTGAAGCTTCCTAAAATTTTTGTTATGAGAGCCACTGGGGAGAGTTAGCTATTGGATGACCTTCACCCATTGGAGACTGAATATCTCTGCTTTTCAAGTGATTTCTGTATCTACAGACACCATTCGAGTTGAAATTAATAGCCCGAATATAGGCATGATTTAATCAAAAGTCCTTGGTGCCTAGCCCAGCATTTCAACTTAAGAATTGAAATCCAGTTTCTGCGTTTAAAAAATCAAATCCATTCTCTACAGAAATTTTTTTATAAAACATCTTGGCACCTGCAATGCTGAAAATAGAGCCAGCCCCATTTAAGAGAAAGTAACAGCAAATCGAGGATTTGTGTGATGGCAGTAAAATGCAGTTAAGTATGGTCATGCCAGGTTTTAGTCTAGAGACTGGTTTTTTATAGCACATTATAAACTCCTGAAACAAGAGGTTATTAGAGGATCAGTTCCCTAACTGTGTGGTTCTAGCAAGCTCTGCTCCGCTGCACGCTTTATTCTCCTGCTGAGAGCTCTGTCTTCTGAGGTGCACAGCACATCCATCAGCCCCTTTCAGCTGCTACGGCCCTTCATTTATTCTAGTGTTCACCTCGCCTTATTCCCTTGCCTCTGGCCCATGGACCTCAGAGATCTACAGTTCTCTTTGGCCTCTTAACAGGCATAATGGATCACCAGCTGAACCATCATCACACAGCCCTTCTTGCTAGAGAATTATTTCTCTCCTGCTTTAAATGTTCTTCCTTTCACTTGGCAGATCCCTTTGCTGCTGCTGTTCTTGCTGTGTAGTTGCCTATATGCAAAGTGCTCCAACTTGGTCAAAAAATGCTGACTTGCCTTTTGAAGTTGTCTCTTGAGCTTTGACCCTTTGATCTTTTCCAGCAGGGAGCAGATACATATATCCTCCAATGCGAACATACGTGCTCAAGAAAATTAAGTGTTTTTATCATCAGGTCTCTATTATTTGTGCTCCTAATAGATTATTATTAGACTACTAGAGGCTCGATACACAAAATTCGTGCAAGGGGCTCTGCCCTCATAGCCCCGGCTTCATCCGGAAGGTCATCTGGAAGGACATCCGGAAGGTCGTTTGGCTGTCCGGTCTAATTATCAGATTATGCTTTTATTATTATGGATTTAGAAACTGATCCCTATTTATCTTACTACTAGGGTCCTCTCATGTTGAAAGTACTTTCCTAAATAAATACAGTATTCTGTTTCAGAAAACAATAAAGGTACTAAATTTTATTAATAACTACAGAAAATAAAAGGTAGTGAAGTTCTCAAAAAGAGGTCATCTCAAACCCTTGAGATCGTTAATAATGTTGCCATACTAATGTCCATATCTGTTCACATTATTCCATTAGTTAGTGATGAGCTGGCTGGTCTAATACCTCCTATAAGAACTAATATATGTGTTAGTGGAACCATCACTGGGTTGGTAGCTATACGATCTGAATTCTAGTCTCTGATCTATGTTGATTAACTGAAGGGCTTTGGGCAAATAACCTAAATCCTTTAAGCCTGTCTCCATATCTGTATTAATTTCGGGTTGGAGTAGATCACTATGATCCATTCTAAGTCTAGTATTCAGAGAGGAACTTGAACCCAACTCCTTCTTTTTTCATTGCCTGACTCTCTGTCCTTTCTTCTCCTTAATACGAGAGAGAGAGAGAGAGAGAGAGAGAGAGAGAGAGAGAGAGAGAGAGAGAGAGAGAGAGAGAGAGAGAAAAGGAAATATCCCTGCTCTTTCCTTTCCATTTTGCACTTTTTTTATGCCTTCCTTCTGTCTATTCACAGCCCCTCCCCATTGATTCAGTTACAGATCAGCCACTTAATTCTCAGATTTGAGGTCCTGTTGGCTCCTTACTGTGTCCCAAGTGAAGGTTTATTTGGTATTAAAAATAACCTTGCCTACAGAGTGGCCCCTGAGAATTAAGAAAGATCTCACGACAGAATAAAGATCCCAAGAATACCTTGACCATTCCTCAGTCTTGTCCCAATCCAGTATTCTAAATTGGGAGAATAAAAAAAGAATATTTAACCAATTCTTATTGCAAACATGGGAACAGTGTAATTAATCTCCAGGGGGAAATGGCTCTTTCATTTAAGAAAACAGCTTAGGAATTTTTTTGGATATGAAAGGTTAGCTCCTCTCACCCCCATATTGAAAAGCTATTTTAAGTTTCTGCCCCTGAATGAGAAGGGGTAATGGTCCCAGAATTTAAGGAAGAGGGGATATGTAAAGCAGCTAAGGGGCGGGGAGGACTTCTAAATACCAATCAATTTTAAGAAATATTTAGACCTCATGCCGAATGCATTATATTGATTCATTTCTTCACCACCCCATCTTCTCCTGCCCTATTCTAAAGCTGCTGCCCATAGCAGGCTGTGTCAGTGATACTTTAGGCAGGAAAAGAGGGGTGGTGTCCAGTATGGAGTGAAATGGTAGGAAAACACAGCCTCAGAAGATCAACAGTGACATTGGGAGTCAGGCTGCAGCGTTCACCAATGCAGGAGAGGTGTGATCTCGCCCAGCTTTGGGGTACAGACACCCTGACCACATCTAAACATATTGGGAAGCTTCAAGGTCCCTATCAGTGCACAGCATGGAAGCTGGAATCACTTTATTTGTATTTTAAAGGCACACTGACCCCTGTAGTGTGAGGGAACAGGCCTTCATGATGAGATTTACTGACCCATCCTGATCGCACTTCAGGAACCCTCCCAAGTATCTTTCCCCAATGCCTTGTTTTTTTTTTCTATTTCCACTAAATATTATTCCCCTGACCCCCTCAAAAGTCAACACATTCCCTGAGTACAAGAGTGCAATAGATCAAGAGAAGTTTTTCTAGCCTCTTGCTTGCTCATGTCCCTCTGCCTCTGGGGGGTCTCTGGTCATCTTTCTTGCACCTCAGCACTGCTACAGGAGAGAGGGGTGGGGAGAAGGCAAGTGAGAGCCACAGTCTTCTAGACCAGCTATGAAGAGGACTGGGGCCAGCTCTGGGTAAAAGGTAGGAGTTAGATGCAGGTAACAGTAATAAATTCTCTCCCTCAATACACTCTGAAGACAACATATTAGGACACATCACTCTTTATCTACTCCATCTTTCTTCCTTGCCTCTTTCTAACTTTATATTACTCTTGTTCACACATACACACACAATTACACTAAAAATACAAAATGAGAACATAAAAATTAGTCTTTATATGTTGTTTAATATTATATACCTTTTTTCATTCTTTTCAAAATAGAAAAAAACTTTTTGTTTTTTTTATTATGCTTATCAATGCTTACTATAAGTGAACTAGAGGTCCGGTGCACAAATTCGTGCACAGGTGGGGTCCAACCTGCCCATCCCAATCAGGGCCGATCTGACGGGCTGGCTGCAGGGAGGGGCCCCGGGCAGTTGGCGGGCCGGCCCCACACCCTGGTCAAACTCCCAGTAGAGGGGACAATTTGCATATTACCCTTTTATTATATAGGATTAGGAATGTAAAAATGGATAAAGGAAAATGTAAGTTCTGCTACTAGTCAGAAAAAAAATCATTGTCTATATTTTAGAGCATAATTTTCCCAGGGTTTTTGCTCTTTTTTAAGTACAATTCTCATTTTTTTTCTTCTAAATATTGGATATACTAAATCATAGTATTTCATCCATTTTTTTCATCTAAAAATATAACATGCATCTCTTTTAATATCAATAAATAGATATCTACCTTCTCATGACTAAACAGTATTCCACTTTATAAATGGACATGAACCATTTAGCTATCCTAAGTTTATGAATAATTAATAGTACTTTTCCTAATTTTTTCATTAAAAATAACACTGCAATATTCATCCCTGTGTGATTTATATGTCTGTTGAACTATTTTATATTGAAAAATTACTATAAGAGAAATTTGATATCGAAGAGCATTTTAAAGAGTTTTGGTGTATAAAGCCAAGTAACTCTCCAGCAAAATTAATCTTATTTTGACCCAGACCAGAACAGTATAAAATAAACACACACACACACACACACACACACACACACACACACACGTCTACCTTGGACATCCTTAATTGCTTTAATTTCTGCTAATTTTGTTGTAATGTAAACTTACTTGAATACTACTTTATATGAGATTAAACATCCTTTCATATGTTAATCAGCCATTTTCATGTCTTCTGTGAATTTTTTTCTTACATACAAAGACTAGTAACCCTTTTACTTCATTTTTTGTAAGTACTTTTCCTTGAGATTATTTGTTTATATTGCTATTGCCATGGAGAAGTTTTTACTTTTTATATACTACAATCTAGCAATAGTTTTTCTCCCTGCCTCTATTACTTAGAAATGCTTTACACAGATCAATATTATAAAAATATTCACCTACACATTTTGTGTGTTTTTTCATTTTTTATATTAAATCATTTAATGCCTTTGGAATCCATTAGTGTTAACATGTAATTTTTAAAAAACAAATGGTCAGCAGGTTGTCCAAACATATTTTTCATCTACCCTTTTGCCACTGTATTAAAATTCCACTTTTATCACATACTAGAGTATTATACTTATGTGTATCTACTTCTGGAACATCTAGTCTATTGTGTTAATCTGTATATCCTTATACTTACAGCATACTATTTCAATAACTGTAGCATTTTATTATATTTTAATACTCAGAAAGCATATCTCCTCTCAGTATTCTCTTTTCTCTTTCCTTTTTGATGTTTTTCTCACATGTTTCTTTATCCAAGTTAACTTTAGAATCATTTGCACTTTCAAAAAAGTATCCAGTGCTATCTTAAAAAGAAAAGAAAAAAAACACTAAAGTGGAAGTCAGATTGAATTGTCTAAAAGAGTGGAGAAAAAATTTGACATAGTAGAAAGAGCCAAAACTACACTTGAGATTTGATTCCCACCTAAAGCTGCAAATTTGGCAAGTTTTTTAGCCTCTCTGAACCTCAGCTCTTCATCTGTAAAATGGAGCTAATAAAACCTACTTGTAATAAACATCTGACATGCTCTTTGGCCATCCTTCACGGGAACCCCATTCCTAAATTTGGAGACTTCCTCGCCTAAAAATTCTAGTGAGAGGCATTGCCCCTCTACTAAAAGCTAGTAATGCCAGGTACTTGCTGTGACTGGCCACCTCTTAGGAAGCAAAGCTCAGTTAGGAAGCCTACATTCAGCCAGTGACAGGCAGACACCCCAGGTTTGTATCAGCAGCTGGTGAAACAAACAAAAAAAAAGTCCACGAGAAAGAATTTCTAGCTGCAAAGGTAACTTTAGCAGTTTCTGGAATAGTAGCAATAGTAACATCTCTGATAGAAATCCAGGGAGAAGAGCAGTGGTTTTCCAGGTATCCCAGTGACTGTAAAAGGCCCTCACTATCATTCTCTGCTTACGCCAGCCAAAGTTGGTTTCTGTTGTTTGCAAGTGAAAACCCTGCCTTACACTCCCCACCCTGGGCTGTTTAAGCAATGAAGTGAGATGAAGCACACAGTCTCCGCATTTTCAATACATTCCCTTTCTTTCTGACCCCGTGACCTACACCCTGATCTGTATACCAAAATGCTGACCCATAATGAACTGCATCAACAAGCACCCTTCTCCTTTGGTTCCAGTTGAGTTCAGCCAGTAGAAAGCCCAGTGTGAGATGTGACAGAGGAAGGAGAGTTGGGGAAAAGTGCTTATTCCCCCAACTCTCTCTCTAAAGGCTTACTGTTCACTGACTGTATCCCTCCACTGAGTTAGAACTCCCACAGCCAGTCCTCTCTCTCTCTGAGTTCCATGTGCCCCTCAGGCCTAAGAGTCATGAAGACTTCCAATAATAATTTTACTAGCCCTGAGGTAACGCATAATACCTTATGGTTTTTCTACACAATACCTACACATTTTAGTTGTCCTGTTATCCTTCCAAAATTTCATAATTTTTGTATGTTTCTGACTCTTGCTTGTTCCCAATATGCAAGCTAAAACACCTATTACAGTGCCTCCAGAAATTTTCCAGGAGTAAAAATATCAAATGGTTTTCTTTATTCATGTTACATCAATGTGGCAATGCAAGAGAGGCAAGAATGGAATGAATTGATTTTATGGACTTCTGCAGCACTCTGGTGTTTTCAAACAAAGGATAATGCCACTTAAGACTCAGAAGAGAAAATGTAGAGGTATGTCCCTCAAATAGAAATTTGCCCAGTTCATTATCCTCAATAGCCAAAAGTGATCAAGTTTCTCAAATCTTTTCTCATGCCCATTTAGGCCCATTGTAGGTGTCAGAGTGCATGCACATGCATAGGAATGCCAACACCACAACCTTTCTCATGGCGGCCAGTTCCATGCTCCTCAAATTTAATGGGTGTCCATCCTACTGATCAAGAACCTCCCTTCCCCACTTCCACTGTGTCATGTATGATTTTAAGTGGACCACATCTCTTTTATCAAACTGTGTGCAAATTTTTGCAGACTCATTGGGCCAACAAAATCTTGCCTTCAACCAGTCTCTCCATATCCACATAATAAATTATAGTAGAGGCTACTCAGCTGTCCAGATTTCTGTTCAATATATGAGTGTAAAGTGCAATTAGCCATTGAAATAAAATTGGTAATGAATTCTAATTACTTCATTCTATGGGTATAGGTGTCATGTATTCCAAGGCTTTCCTCATTACTTTGAGAAATTGAGAGGTGACGCTATAGCGATCTACAAAAATTCTGAAAAGTACTTAAAACATCAGACATTAGCTAGAGGTCTGTATAATTGGATCTGCTCTGCACCCCTTGCATGCAAGTTTTCTTGATGCAGAGTCCTGAATGCATAAAGAAAAAATGGAGAGGGAAGAGTGGCTTCAATCTGCTTTGCTGTCATTTGGATCTTTCAAGCTCTGAATTCTTTTGGCAGCTCTAATATAACAGAAGAGATTTTCCTTCAGTGACTATATAATCCCCATTTGGAATGTTTTTCTCACACATATGTGTGAATGTTTCCAGTGGCTACTTCTCCTAAAATTAATTCTCACCCTCAATAATGATTTATGAAAGTTTACTGAAATGCTGATAGTAAACACTGGGAACTGTAAAATAGATATCTTTGCCACAAAGAAACATGCTTTCTCTGTGTTCTCAAATGTTCAAGACTCAAGTACAAATAGTTCATTAGATTCTGAATATTGAAAAACTGAAAATGCCATTCCTTATTATATTCTGTGCAATTATCAATAATTCCTATCTATTGCCACAACAAAAGCAAAATGAAATCACTCTTTAAGGCAGAAAAAAAAATTTTTATCCTCACCTGAGGATATGCTTCCACTGATTTGAGAGAGAGGGGAAAGGAGCAAAAGAGAGAGAGAGAAGAGAGAGAAGCATAGATCCACCACCTCCCACATGTGCCCCAACCAGGGATAGATCCTGCAACCCAGGTATAGAGCCAGGTATGTGCCCCGACCAGGAATCAAAACTGCAACCTTTGGGTGTACAAGGCGATGCTCCAACCCACTGAGCCACCCGGCTGGGACAAGAACAGTTTTTATACAGGAGGATGCTGGTTGTTGTGAATATAGGAAAACAGAAAACTTTTTCCTATCAAGCAGGTTCTACACCTAAAGTAAAGCTAGATTATGGTTTCAGCTCTGCCACTACTGGACCTGGAAAACCATTGGACTTCTTTTGACCTCTGTCATCTGGAAGCTGAGAAGGTTAGCCTAAATTACTTCCAGGAGCCCTCACAGCACCAACTTTTTATAACTTCCCATCAAACCCAATAAATTTCACCAGTGGGATATCAAACTAAATCCAATCTAACCTCTCCCATTCTTTAGTAATATAAATATTTTTAGACTCACTTTATTTGAACAGTTACTTCATTGTTTTAGATAATATGATAACTCTTTCAATCTGAAAGACTGAGACAGAAATCAAAGTTGGCATCAAGTAAGGTGTGTTTTGCTTTTATGCCAGTGTGTCTGTCACAGCACAGGCAGCAGACACTTCTGAGTAGGTAGCAGTGCCCCTGTGACATGTGGCCTCCAGCAAGAATGGCCTGGAAAAAGAAATGTCCACATTTTCTTAAATCTCATTCCAATGATAAGATGTGGGGTCTTGCCATCTTTCTTCAGTGCTGCGAAGTTCATGCAGATCCTCACAAAAGGGCTGAGACAGGGGGCAGGAAGCCAGTGCCCTGGTCAGAGTCCTGTCTCCCATTATTTGACTCTGGAATGCTCCAGGCTGTTGGTAAGAGACTGTGGAGAAGGTAATGTGTGCTCTGCCTGCAGCCAGGACAACTAGCCACTTGCTCAGGTCTTTAGGATCGCCAGATGATGAACAGCACAATGTGGAGCCCTCGTCTGTTTTATTCTAGTCCATTTATTTCTGATGAGCTCAGGAGCCAGTGGGTTGAATACATGAAGGTCAGCCAGCACCATCACAGGGTGAGAGAGGAAAGAGAGCTGAACTTCTAGCTCTCAGCACTAGGTAATGGGAAGAATAAAACCAGAAAAGATTGGTAATCGTTTGCAGTGAGTGACCTTCCACTACAAACCAATACATACATGTTTCCATTTATTTCATTTTCAACTACTAGTATTGATAGAATGCCTTGAATGAAGCTATCAATTCTTTAATCTGCTTTCTTAGGAACTGAAACATGCACAGGAGAAGGTTAATTTCTCTCTCTCTCTCTCTCTCTCTCTCTCTCTCTCTCTCTCTCTCTCTCTCTCCTTGAAAACAGAAAACAGAACTTGCAGGAGCAGCAGTGGAAAGGCAAGAAAAATCTCCAGAATAAATTGGTTGTCCTGAAACATTTGTAATTAAGCATGATAACCAATTACAGAAATACCTGGGGTAGTTCAGTGACTCGCTCTCCCACATCAGAGGTCTCTTAATCAATTTGAAAAAAAACAGACGCTGCTGTAGAAAATACGCAAGATCACAGCACTTGCTAATGAGTCTCAAAAATGGATTTCACCGCATGAAAATGTTCATTGTCAGGAGAAAGACTGTTTGCAGAATCTTGCAGGTCATTTTCATTTGCATTTGATTCAAGGAAAGTCCTTTGTTCTTTTCTGTCTTCTCCTATCCTTTACAACACTACTAATTTTTTTTTTCTGGTGATTTAGTATTTTTGTATCAGTGTGTTGTACCAAGCCCTAAAAATAGACCAAGATAAATCATTTTGTGTTGAAGTAGCTGGTATCCACTTCCATTATTACTTAATTTCACAGTATTGGAATGGGTTTCCTTGAATTTAAACTCACAGATGTATGCTGTGGAGGGAACTTGTGTGACACAACTTCAGTTGTGGAGTTCTGTGAGCCGGCCCCTTTTCAACAGCAACCCTTTCCTCAGAGATCGGAACTGCCGCGTGCAGGCATGTTGAGGGTCGCCAATCAAAAATATGGATAGACCTTTAAAAATATGTGATAGCTTATCACAAGCCTTCTGAGTTCCAGCCTTTTCACAGGAAAGATACTTGAGAAGAGGCCCAAAATTAAAGAAGACAACATGGCATTTCTGATATCTTAAAGGTAACATTACTTAAGATATCTGCAGGGCCGAAACCGGTTTGGTTCAGTGGATAGAGCGTCAGCCTGCGGACTGAAGGGTCCCGGGTTTGATTCCGGTCAAGGGCATGTACCTTGGTTGCGGGCACATCCCCAGTGGGAGGTGTGCAGGAGGCAGCTGATCGATGTTTCTCTCTCGTCGATGTTTCTAGCTCTCTATCCCTCTCCCTTCCTCTCTGTAAAATACCAATAAAATATATTTACAAAAAAAAAAAAAGATATCTGCAGGTTTCATCATTATCAAATCCTGTGTGACCCATTCATAAATCTCTTAACAAGTTGAGGTCTAAATATTCTTTCCCAGATCATACTACAAGGGACTTGCTAAGTCTCTCCTCTCTCATCTTTCTCTTTTGTCCTGTCCTATTCTACTGTCATATTCTCCGTTACCCCAACTTTCCTCTCCCTCTATTCCTGCCTGCTTCCTTCGCTCTTTCCTCTTAGTTGTTCTAGCTCTCTGTGTATATTTGAAAAGCCTGCACCACAGACCGTGTTTTATCTCTAGAGTCTCCCTCAGGACCATAAGAAGCAGAGACACATGCTCCAATGTATGCACAGCTTGGCCATTTTACAGTGCTCTTAACCAGGTCCTCTTCTTGTCACTCACATCTTTTAGAAAAACATTGCCACACTTGCAAAAAAAAAAAATATTATACGGAGAGAGGTACAAAGTGTGTGTTAAATAATTGACCATCCAACATTTGTTTTAATTCTAGAATACAATACATTTTTATCCCAAACTATTATCACAATTCTTGCTTATCTTTTTTAACTTGACAAAGTAATCAAATTGTTCCAGGTTAGTAAAGAAACTATTCTTAGACCTATTGCTGCCTCAAATTACAGACAGTAGAAATTTCAAACAGACACGCTGATCAAGTTGTTCCCCCAGTAAATGTAAGAATTTCTTGCTCCTAAAGTTGACCAGTACTTAAAACTTTAGGGAAAAGAAGCTATTGTATTCTCATAACAAAACAAACTGTAAATTACCAACATTCTTAGAAGGAATTAAAGATGAAAATGATAAATGTTCGGCTAAAACTAGAAACCTAAATAGAATTAAATGAGTACTCCCTTTTCTTGCCTTTTGTGTCTTTCTTGGAATCTCTTTTTAAGGCCTTGCCTTAGGCTAATTTGTCTGGAGCAAAGTTCACATAGGACATGCACAAAAGAACAAAGGATGTGATCACCAAACAGGAAGCTTCTGAACACATTCCCTACATCCATTAAACCCAAAGGCTCTGGAATGTCCAAGGCAAGCTGTGACTCTTACTTCCTGCAGAGTGCATTCAGGAGAAAAACAAGAGAAGGTGAGCCTGGTCGCCAGCAGTGAAGCAGTAACTCAGACTTGAAAGCTAGCAAGTAAAGCATGCCATTGAGTCACCAGGGATGCAGACAAGCTTATTACCCGTGCCATTCCTAGCAACTCCTCTCATCTCATGTTCCCCTTGCAAAAGTGGTTGGCTGAACTTCTCCAAACACAAGCACATCCGCACTTAACCAGAGTACCAGAGCCCCTATCCCACTGTTGCCCAAACTCACCACAAAATATTTGAACAAAGTTTGAGGAAAATCTCTGCTGATTTTTTTTTAAGTAGTTAACTCTTTTTCTTTAGTTTCATGAAGTTCTCATTCATCTCAGGCAGGCACTTTGAAATTTAGTCGGATGTTCTTTACTTTAATGAACTAATTTGATAAGCATCGTTAAGACCAAAAAAATTAATATAATTGAATCAAATACTTCTCTAGATAGCTATTATTGCTACATAGTTTAATGCAATGAGGAGAAAAAAGAACTTGAGAAATATATATTAATCTCCTAGACTTCTATTGAACTTTTCGGAAATGATATGCAATTATACATTTTTTAAAGAAGTACGTAATATTTGTCTTCAAACCTATTGTTCCCTCTTCATATAACGAATCAATAATCATTGCTTTTTCACCAGATTCTGTATATTTTACATAATTCATGGTTAATTTGAATAGTATTATCCTAGTCCATCTTTCATCACTGAGCTCTTGTTAGGAAACATTATTTGAGAGCCTTCTATAATGTCAGGTACCATCCTAGGTCCTAGGAATACAAAGGTAATGGTCAAAATTCCTTGCTTTAAAGAACCCACTGTTACGTAGGAAAATATCCTGTAGAGAGACAGTAACTATTCAATATGACTTATGAAAAAATATATATTAGAGTTAATACAAAGCAAGAAATAATTACTTATGGATAATGATCAGGACAAAGGAATAGTGGGATTTATATAGACACTAGAGGCCTGGTGCATGGATTCGTGCACATTGAAAGGAAATTAAATTAGAAGAAATATTTAAGAGGCCCGGGAGGGACAGTGGGAGATTGGCCAGCTGGGGAGGGACTGGGGGAGGCTGGCTCCAGGGTGTGTCCAGCCTATCTCGCCCAATCCCCATCAGCCAGACCCCGGCAGCAAGCTAACCTACCAGTTGGAGCGCCTGCCACCTGGTGGTCAGTGCACATCATAGCGACTGGTCGAACCCTCGGGAGTTCAACCGGGAGACCAGCAGTTCAATCGCTTGCTAGAACGTGTGCTGACCTCCAGGGGGCGACACAGAACATGGTGGGCGACCAGTGGCAGCAGCAGCACATGGGTGGCAAGGGTAGGCGAGGCAGGGAGGCAGGGAACCTGATTGGCCCTGATTGCCAGCCAGGCATAGGGACCCTACCCGTGCATGAATTTCATGCACCAGGCCTCTAGTATATAGATATTTTGAAACTTCAGAACTCCTCCCTGACCATTCCTGGGCATGACACATCATCCTTTCCCCAAATAGTGATCCCAGGTCAATCTGGTTACATATTCTCTGGGTGATGACCTATGCAAAATGTAAGCTAAGGATTCAATTTGATTCTAGTTCAGCTGCTTGGATTATTTTGTTAGAGAGACTTGGACTTAGATTGTAAGAATAATGACCACTGTGGTCAAATGACCTTAGACCATATGATAATGATTCTCATGAGTGGCCCTACAGTGGCTCAGTTGGCCAAGGTTGGGACATTTCAGGACTCTGTAAGTTCTATAATGGTGTCCCTCTTACACCTCATATTTGTGCATAAAAGGTCTGAGAGTAAGTAGGAGATTACTATAAAAAATGAAGTTATAACTACTTCATGAAGACATAATTTTGTGACAGTGGAGGGAGAGCAACTTAGATACCTGGAGAGGGAACATCTTAGACCCTGAAAGGTTCAGAGGAAAGAGAAGAGTATCATACTTGGAACCTTCCTCATTAAAGAAATGCTGAAATGCAGTTCTCCTGCTAGGTGGCTATGGCTACAATTTTCTCACCATTCCCCTCACTGAAAAGGTCATCAGAAACAGCAATATGCCCCCAGCTTCTGAATCTGTCATGCAAAACACCTGCTAAAATCTCCAGATGTCTTCCCCTCTCCCCTTCCCAGATCTAAGTCTTTCCATGGAGCAGAAAAGTTCACCTGATTAGTGGTGTAGATAAACAGGAAAGGTTGAATTGTTCATCTTCTGAAATCAAGAACTAGACTCAGTTACTGAAACTGACCTGGGAACCCTAAGGCTTAGCAGCCAGCCAGAAGACCATACTGCAAGTCCTGTCAACTTGTTCTCTGTGACGATGTAAGTCTCACTTGAGAGGGACCAACGTGTAGAAACAGCACTTTCTTTCCAAAGGCACTATGCACGCCCCCAAAACTGTGCTGCTTGTGGGGAAGCCAGTCATTCATTTGCCTCACTCCCCAAAACACCCTGACTTGCATCTTAGGGGTGGGCATAAAATACCTGCAAATATTAGGAAAATACCACCAGTAAATTCTATAGCCTAAACATGACTGTGAAGATCTTTCCAAAATGAGGAGAACCTTGGTTAATCAGGGAGCTTTCTGAAGGAATAATTGACTTGTCATTAATGTGTGGGTAGTTATCACTATTATGGGACCCATTTAATTACAAAATTTGGTACAAAATTTGTCCTGAGTAAAGTGGTCAATGACACCACCCCAACCCAGGAATGCATTCAGGTTAGTCTTAACTCACTGGGCAGGGTTAATACAAATGACAAATTTTCTGTAGATATCCTACTTGCGGGCCAAGGCAGAGTCTCTGCAATCACTAATTCATCCTGCTGTGTCTGGATTAATGCTTGGAGCCAAAAGGAAAGCCAATGCAAACACACAAGTAAAAAGCCACTTACCTTTTTAAAGTAGACCCTAATGGTTTATGGAATGTGTTCACCCAGAATAGTCTTTATCTTGGGAGTTGTAAGTTTCCATCTCAAACTGTAATTTCATAAATATCCTATCTAATAAAAGAGTAATATGCAAATTGACCATCACTCCAACACACAAGATGGCCGCACCCATGTGGTCAAAGATAGCTGCCCCCATGTGGACACAAGATGGCCACCACAAGATGGCCGGCAGGGGAGGGCAGTTGTGGGCGATCAGGCCAGTGTGGGAGGGCAGTTGGGAGGGACCAGGCCTGCAAGGGAGGGCAGTTGGGGGCGACCAGGCCTGCAGGGGAGGGAAATTGGGGGTGACCAGGCCTGCAGGGGAGGGCAGTTAGGGGCAACCAGGCCAGCAGGGGAGGGCAGTTAGGCGTCGATCAGGCTGGCAGGGGAGTGGTTAGGGGGTGATCAGGCTGGCAGGCAGAAGCTGTTAGGGGAAATCAGGCAGGCAGGCAGGCAAGCAGTTGGGAGCCAACAGTCCCGAATTGTGAGCGGGATGTCCAACGGGGCCTAAATGAGCAGTCGGACATCCCTCGAGAGGTCCCAGATTGGAGAGGGTGCAGGCTGGGCTGAGGGACACATACACACACACCTCGTGCACGAATTTCGTGCACCAGGCCTCTAGTATGTATATATTATTGACTTTTTTATTGAAAATATTTTATTGACTTTTAGATATAGAGGAAGGGAGAGGGATAAAGAAAGAAACATTTATGTGAGTACAAAACATCAATTGGCTGCCTCCTGCATACTCCTTACTGGGGATCAGGCATGTGCTGTGACTGGGAATCGAACCAGCAACCTTTTGGTGCCCAGGACAACATCCAACCAAATGAGTCACACCAGCCAGTGCCAAACTCTAATTTTGAAGAGAGAATTTTTTTAATTAATAGACTTTATTTTTTTAAGCAGTTTTAGATTTACAGAAAAACTGAATAGAAGAACAGAGAATTCCCATATACCTACCTCTTTAACCCATTCTCCCCTACACACACACACACACACACACACACACACAGTTTTCCCTATAACATCTTGTATTCGTGTGGAACATTCCTTGCAATCCATGAACCTACATTGACATGTCATTATCACCCAAAGTCCATAGTTTACATTAGGGTTCACTCTTTATGTTGTACATTCTATGGGTTTTGCCAAATACATGATGTCATTTATCCACCATTACAGAGTAGTTTCACTGCCCTAAAAATCTCCTATGCTCCATCTATTTCATACCTCCTCTCTAATTCACCCTTAACCCTGGAAACCACTGATCTTTTTCTGTCTCTATGCCTTTCATAATGTCAAATAGAATCATAGAGTGTACAGCCTTTTCAGACAGGCTTCTTTCACTTAGCAATATGCATTTAAGTATCTTAAATTCCAGGTCTTTCCATGGCTTAATAGGTCATTTCTTTTTATCCCCAAATAATATTTTATTGCATGAGTATACTATGATTTGTTTACCCATTCACCTATTAAAGAACATCTTAGCTACTTACAAGTTTTGGCTATTATGAATAAAAGCACAGAGAAGAGAATTTTTTAAAAAATCTATTTCATCTCTCCCTTTCTGAGGATCCTAATTTTTTAGAAAGCCAACCTAATGGAAAGTGCTCTGGAATTGTACTTTTCCTCTTCTATTTTAAACCACATCAGGGAAAAAATAGCAACTTATAACAGTGTCCTTACTTGCACAGAATACAAAAATGTATTTTTATCTTGAACTGATACTTACTAACTTGAGTATCTTAAACTCAATTATTTCTAACTGAATTTTATTAGATTTCCTGAGCAATTTATATTTCCTTTCTTCTCAATAAATTTATAATGATGTCCTATAAGCTGGAAAAAAATCTGTGTCATATCACATGTACTCACATATCACATATACATGTGCAACGGTTCTGTTTACAAAGGGGAAAAGTATTTTTATTTATAAATCTAACTATGTGTAAAATAAAAAAAAAACTAATAAAACAAAAGCCTGGGACAGGGGGTGGATGCAGGCTAGAAAGGGTCAATGGGGGAAAAACAGGGATATCTGTAATACTTTCAACAATAAAAAATTTAAAGAAAATTATAATAACATCATTCTATGCATTTAAATAAAAACGATTTCATCTCTGAAAAAAATTTTCTAAAACATACTTGAATTCTCACACTCAAATTGCCACTTTTCCACATATTAATTACATTGATGTCTAAAACTGGAATTCGAGCGAAAAATTCTACATTAATGAATTTCATTTATAACCTATTGACAGCCTCAAGTCATTATTTGTTCAAGAAAGTGTAAATTAAGGCCTCATTATCCATTATTGATAGCTGTCAATAAGATAACATTACTTTATCTTTTAAGTCTTATATTGATTTTTTTAACCCAATGTCAGTTCCATTGAAAATACAAGTTCTAAGTTAAACTGACAGACCATAGATCATTTCCTGCCCAATAAACATGCAAATCAGACAAGAGAAGCCCAATTCCTGAGCACGCAGGGCAATGAGGATGGTGTGTGCTTTTGCTCCTTGCCGAACCACACCAGGTGCACAGCAGCTCTTGACCATGGCTGTGTTCCTTCTCTGAACACCTGAGTCATTTAAACTTGCTCACTGCTGTACAAATCCCAGTGAGCAGGCCTGCATGCCCCTTGGCATTAGTGGCCATCACCCTTAGTCCCTGCACAATGAGTGATTTACCAGTACCCATAGTTAAGCTTCTATTTGTCAACAGGCTGCTCTGCACAGACATCCCCTCAACCCGGACCTAAATGCTTCCACAAACTTTATTATATCACAGTGCTTTTCACTGAAAATAATGTCTGCCTCATTTCATTACTAAAACACACATAAATTATTTTTATTTCGGGTCCCCTCAGAAGTATCAGTTCAATGTGTCCCAACAGTTTTGTGCCTTGCTCTTCCATTTTGATATTTAGCCAGAAAAGCTGTTCTACTTCCAAAGCTGACATCAAGGACCTTCCTGCCTCGAATCTGAATCGCCACCACTAAATCTCATGAATTTACCCCCAAAGTGCTTTTACAATTGTTAACTTTTATTCCCATGGATAAAATAGTTATACAAATATCCACTTTTAAGTCAGTGTCTTTTGAAATCTGCCTTGGTTTTGACTTAACTTTTGTTAGCTTTTTATGTGTTTTTATCTTCTCTCTCCCTCTCTCTCTCCCTCTCTCTCTCTGTCTCTCTCTCTCTCTCTCTCTCTCTCTCTCTCCTTTTAATCCTCAACCAAGGATATAATTTTGTTGATTTTTAGAGAGAGGGGAAGGGAGAGGGGGAGAGAGAGAGATGTGAGAGAGAAACATGGATAGGTTGTCTCTTGTATGCGCCCTGACCAGCGATCAAACCTGCAACTTAGGTTTGTGCTCTGACAGGGAATCAAACTGCAACCTTTTTAGTGTACGGGACAATGCTCCAACTAATTAAGCCACCCCTACCAGGGCTCCTTTCTCTCTTTTTTAGCAGGAAGATCAAGAATATAATGAACATGAAGATCATTTTTCCTGGCCACTTCCCCTTGAACAAGAGGAGAGCTCTTTCAAGACAGGTCCTGCCACCAGGTGGGAACCCTCTTTACCAGTCTCCACCCTTTCATGTATAAAGGGAGTTGTACAGACTGTAAAGAGGTCAGAGGTAAATGTTTTATTTTACTTTATGAAAGCCAAGAGGTGCTACAGAACTAAAATATTAGAGAATCTTTAGTAACAGATTAGCAAGTCAAAGCAGCTTTTCAGGGAAATTGATCACCATAATTCCTTCTCACTAGCTTAGTATTGAGCAAATGCCATAATCACTCCCCATCACTGATCCCTTAAATTAAGATTTTACCTATGAAAAAGAAAAGTCTTTCTTAGAAGAAATGAGAACAGAAAGCCATGGTATAAACAGAAGAATAGTTCTCATACAATCTGGTAATAAAATATCTCCCATATGGGAGATATCAACTTGATATCATAACTATAAATTAGGATACTGGTCATGGTAAAAAAAAGTATATTTAGATTTCAAAATATAAATATCTAGTTTGATGTGTGCTGAGTAAAAACAAATAACAAACGTGTTGCAAAAGCCAGTAACAAAAACTGTTATATTAAAGATAGAAAAAGGAGAATGAATGAGAAAAAGTGGTTTTTCAAGCAATTGAGTACCTTAGAAAGTAATTCCTCACTTCAAGAAATCAGAAGGTGCATTTCCATGCTTTGTTATAAAAACACTAGAGGCCTGATGCATGAAATTCGTGCACTAGGGGGGTACCCTCAGCCCAGCCTGCGCCCCCCTCGCAATCCAGGAGCCCTTGGGTGATGCCCGAATGACAGTCGGACATCCTTAGTTCTGCTGCGGAGGTGGGAGAAGCTCCCGCCACCGCAGCTGTGCTCACCAGCTGTGAGCCCGGCTTGTGGTTGAGCAGCGCTCCCCCTGTGGGAGTGCACTGACCACCAGGGGGCAGCTCCTGCATTGAGCATCTGCCCCCTGGTGGTCAGTGTGCATCATAGTGACCAGTTGTTTCACGGTTCGGTCGATTTGTATATTAGTCTTTTATTATATAGGACTAGAGGCCCAGTGCACAAAATTCAAGCACTGTGGGGAGGGGATCCCCTCAGCCTGGCCTGCACCCTCTAGTGTTCCAGGACCCTTCAGGGGATGTCCGTGGGGATCGGGCCTAAGCCAGCAGTCAGACATCCCTCTCACGGTCTGGCTCCCTACCGCCCACCTGCTCGCTGCTCCTTAGCACTGCCATGGAGGCAGGAGAGGCTCCTGCCACTGCCACTACACTCACCAGTGGTGAGCCCGGCTTCTGGCTGAGCAGCGCTCCTGCTGTGGGAGCGCACTGACCACCAGGGGGAAGCTCCTACGTTGAGCGTCTGCCCCTTGGTGGTCAGTGCACATCATAGTGACCGGTCGTTCTGGTTGTTCCGCCATATCAGTCGCTTAGGCTTTTATTATATAGATGAGTATAGAAACAAGTTTTGCATTTTAGTCTTTTGGAAATTTTGCCACACTTTTTTATTTGAGGGGATGACAGATTCCCTCCTTGATTCAAATGCCAATTTGACAACATGAACTACTGAAGCTATTTACAGAAAAAAGTGCAAAAACAACCAAAAAGAAAGAGCAAGATGCTCCCATTTTTATAATATCCACGTTACTAAAACACTGATTTTAAAACCCAAAGGTTTTTTAAATTAGCTTTCAAACTGACAATCATTTTGCAAAATTGACACTTACTTATTGAGAGTTATATATTACTAGAGGCCCTGTGCACAAAATTTATGCACGCCTGAGAGGTGTCCCTCAACCCAGCCTGCACCCTCTCCAATCTGGGACTGCTCAGGGGATGTCTGACTGCTGGTCAGTCAGACATCCCTCTCACAATCCGAGACCACTGGCTCCTAACCGCTCGCCTGCCTGCCTGATCGCCCCTAACTGCCTCTGCCTGCCTGCCTGATCACCACCTAACTGCCCTCCCCTACTGGCCTGATCACCCCCAGCTGCCCTCCCCCACCAGCCTGATTGCCCCTAACTGCTTGCTCCCCTGCTGACATGAGCACCCCTAACCACCTCTGCCACCGTGGCTTTGTCCGGAAGGAAGTCAGAAGGAAGTCAATCTGGTCTAATTAGAATATTACCCTTTTATTAGTATAGATAGGTATTATGCATTCATTAAAAAAAAGGGGGGGAACCAACCAAAGGACTTGTATGCATGCATATGAGCATAACCAATGGACACAAATGGAGAGGGGAGAGGGGGAAGGGATTTGCTGGGGGATGGTGGTGGTCGGGGAGAGGTCAATGGGGGAAAAAGGAGACTTATGTAATACTTTAAACAATAAAGAATTTAAATAAATGAAAAAAAGGAACCAATGGCAAATGACTGAAATTAAGCATCAGTGACAGGAAGGCAAACATTCTCCCAACAGGCACTGAATGGTCACTTTCCTTTTATCTATATTCCAGAATGTGGCACCCTCAAACCCATAGTGGTGCTTTGTACACTGTCAATGGCCTACTTAACCAGGTCTAATTGCTCCTTCGGTGAGCAGACTAATGATAATTCCTGCTTTGGCCTTAATATTAAAAAAAAGGGGAGGGGGAGGAGTTGACAAGTACTGTATATGCACGGTGTGACTATGCAGGCAAAAACCTATCGAACTGAAAAGCCCAAAATTTCACGTCCAGATAATTATTCATATTCACATCCTTTCAAACAAAATTTTTTACGAAAGT
This sequence comes from Plecotus auritus, assembly GCF_963455305.1. NCBI lineage: Eukaryota > Metazoa > Chordata > Mammalia > Chiroptera > Vespertilionidae > Plecotus > Plecotus auritus. The sequence continues at coordinate 153,094,360 of NC_137774.1, read as the reverse complement.
AAAAATCCCACCTTGGCTTCTCCAGTCCCACTCACCTTTTCAGCTATAGCTACTTTCCAATAACTGGGGATACCTACTTCTAAATATTTTCCTAAGATATACAGAAACGTACACACACACACAGATTAAAGAACTGTCATTATACTACACATTTTTTTCACTAAACAATATAGCAAAAACATTTTTTCATGCTAGTGTGCATAACTCTACTCCATTCTTTTCAATGGTTATCCAGAATCCATTGTACAGGTGTGATGTGACTTATTTTACCATTTTCTTATTAATGGATATTTATATTTGTGATTGGCACAAACATATGCTTTGGAAACTATAATTATAGGTGAGGTTCCTTAGAATGATATTTCTAAGTTACAGGAACTGTGCATTTAAATATTTAACATTTATTACCAAACTAATCTCCAAAGGTTTTACAAATTCACTTCAATGCAGAAGAGAATGAAAGGTCAATTTCATGCCTCAGCATAGCCCAGCATATCATAATACAGAATGTTTTCAATTTTCTTTATACTCTCCCACTCTAATAGCCAGAAAAAGGTATCCTGTTTTAATTTTCATTTCTTAGTACTTAAGCTGAACAACTTTTTATTTATCAGTTCTTTCCAGCTCTTCATCTCTGAAGTAACTGTTCATATCCTTTGCCCATTTTTCTAAGTGGTTAATATTTTTTCTCACTGTATTGGAAAAACTCTTTAAATATTAGGAATATTAGTCACCTACACCGGTTACATGTGGCACAACAATTTTCACATTAGCTGTTTGTATTTTTACTTTGGATTGTCTGTCCTTTACAGAATTTGGAATCTTTATGCACTCTGATCTGGCCATGGTGCTTTCTCTATGGGTTCTGGTCTCTGTATTTTAGTTAAGAAATCCACTCCAACCACAAACATTTTCTTCACAAACACTTTCATAATTTTTATATTTAGACTTTTGATCCATCTGCAGTTTATCTTTTGTGTATGGTGTGAGAGGGAACCCAATTTTGTTTTTCTTTTGAATGCTCAATTATCCAAACATCTCATAGGTTTGAAATACCGTGATTAACAAATACTAACTTCCCATATGTGGGTATGTGTGTATGTGGCCACAGCCCAGTTGGGTTCCATTGATCTGTTTGTCTATTTAACTTCCAGTCTCACATTATTTTATTGCACTAACTCTTTTATCTCTTTAAATATTATTGTGTGTACCTCATTATTATTAACTCTCTTGGAATTTTTCCCTGTGGACTTTATACCAATTGTGTGGATGCTGATTGGGATTGACTTCTATTTTTTCAATTCCTTTAGTAGAGAATAACATCTTCACATTATTAATTCTTCCCATCCAGGGAAAATTCTTCTGGACTTCATTTTATGTAGGACAAAAAGTTTAAAAATATTCTAATGGGTCCTGAAGGACAAGCATTGATGAGAATAAATTTTAAATCAACTCTAACACAGTAGGGTGTAATTATAAAGAAACTATGGAGCTAATTCCACAAATCTTTTAAATCTGGACTTTGCTCTAAATGAGCAGAAACATTTGTCATTTTAAAGACTACTTTCTCTCTTAACATTGCTTCTGTTTTTGTCCCTCCTCCCCTAGGGGTGAAGGTGTTGGACTAGATTTGGCACGTATAAGGATTTTTGTCACAAAGATAATAAAGAGAATTGAAGATGTGTCATTTAAGAGAGGCTCAGTTTAACTAAGGTTGCAACAATGAATGGTTTCCTCCTCTCTGCCTAGCATATGGGATGACCTGGTGCAATGAGCTCAATAAATGAGCGATGGTGTGAAAAGACAGAGCATTTCGTCAACCTTCTTTATGACCTCTTTAACTCTGTTTCGGAAACTATCAACCAGGGAGACAATTAGTACCGGTTACATTCTAGTCTTCTGACATGGACAGCTATTCACCGGGAAAGAGACCAATTCATTTCATCCAGGTCGCTGAACAATTGCTGGATCATAAAGACTTTTAGTCACTGCCAAAGTGAACTACATTTGAACCACCAGATCCAGTTGTGTGAGTCCATCTATCATTGCCATGCCAACTGGTCACCCATACAGACATTGCATTAAGTGCAACGGCCTCCAACATGATTTATAAGTTCTCCTCTAAATAAAAGTCTATGTCTTAGATATGAAAAAAGTTACAGAAAAGGGATGTATAGGTATTTTTATGTCTCCTTCCTTCTCATTCCAATTTGTCTTACTGAATGCATCATTATTTACTGTATGCAGTTATAAAGCTGAAATCACAAACAATCCTTATTTCTCCTCTCTCAGTTTCTCTTGGACCTTACGCTGCTCACTTCACATAAATAGGACATTAAAAAAATAAAAGATTCAGAGTTTAAAAGCCTATCATGGCCATCTTACAAAAGACAGAGGGTTGTAATATACAAAGGTTCAAGTTAACACAAGTTTTTATAATTGGTCTTTAGTCTCTTCTTCAGAACTAGGTAAGAGTTCAGTGAGGTAGTTAATTGTCCATCCAGAGTTGGCAATAAAGGACAGTAGTTGTATAGAAGCCTGAAGAGTGTCAAACACTGTGTGCTGCTGACAAGAGCACGTGTTTGGGATATTGGCTGTGATTCATCAGAGATGAGGTCTGAATGGGATAAATTTTCTGAGCCATTTCTGAGGACTATCTACCAGTGTTTCATCTTCCTGGGCATGGGGTTTTATTACCAACCAACATAAATAAAGATAAACCAGTCCTCTGGGTAAAAGAAAATAGCAAAATCTTCTCTTTGTTTTATGGGCATTTTTTGTAGCCAGAGTTAATCTTTAATATTGGACAGAGAGCAAGTTCTAAAGTGAAGAATTAATATTATATATCATATATCTTCATCTTCATTCATTCAGATTAATTTCACTGTCTGGTAAAATTAAAAGAGATTGTTCCATTTAATACAAGTTCTAAATGAAATTATAATTGGTAGTCTTTTGGTATCCCTAGGGGATGCTATAATAAAAATGGCCAAATGATCTGAACATACCATACAAAGCAGCCTAGTGGATGCATGAAAGAATCAAAACTGGTGAAGCCTGTGATGGGAAGGGGAAGGTGGACCTCAGCTTCCCCACCTGGGAGCACTCTGACCAAATCCAGAGTGCAGGCAGGCCTGAGCGCCAGAATTCCCAGAAATTGATGGCATTTTTCCCATTTCGGTCATCGTCTTCTAACAAATCACCCACTTGAAAGTGTATGTAGAGCCCTAGCTGGTTTGGCTCAGTGAATAGAGCGTCAACCTGTGGACTTAAGGGTCCTGGGTTCAATTCCCAGGACCCAACATGCCCAGGTTTGGGCTCGATCCCCAGTGCAGGAGGCAGCCAATCAATGATTCTCTCTCATCATTGATGTTTCTATCTCTCTCTCCCCCTCCCTTCCTCTCTGAAGTCAATAAAAAAAGTGGTGTTTTTTTTAAAAGTATATGTAGAACCATATTTATTATTTTCTTTTCTTTTTTTTTTAAATATATTTTATTGATTTTTTACAGAGAGGAAGGAAGAGTGATAGATAGTCAGAAACATCGATGAGAGAGAAACATCGATCAGCTGCCTCTTGCACACCTCCTACTGGGGATGTGCCCGCAACCAAGTTACGTGCCCTTGACCGGAATCGAACCTGGGACCTTTCAGTCTGCAGGCTGACGCTCTTCCACTGAGCCAAACCGGTTTTGGCACATATTTATTATTTTCTTAGTTCATCTCAAAGAAGTATTCTGAGATGAATGACACAAAGCAATTAATCTTCCAAGAGGTAAAAAATAATCTGCCAGTGACAAGAAAGCCTAAATTTGAGGAAGAATCATGAAAATCCAATTATGCCATGCCATATTTTATAGTCTAGTTCAAAGAAAAAATTGAAAGTTACTTTGTACAAAAAGAATATTTTTAAAGACTAAACTCTAGGGAGCAGCTATAGGGTCAAGCCTTGGACTGACCTGTGGCAGGGCCACAAACAAGTCCCAGCTTGGAGGGCAGAGCTCTCCTAGCACAATTAAGCTTGACCTTATAGTCCTCCCTTGTTCCTAGATAGCTAATGGGCTGTGGGAGGTGCATCAAGTGCTGCCAAAACAAGGCTTGAGTAATGAAATAGATTTGAAACTCACAAGAACATTGTAAACATGTTGACCACTCCCCTTGTTTTGCTTTGTGTGCCCTGACTATAAAATAAAGCTTCGGCTTACAGGCTGGATCTCTCTCTCTCTCTGTGTGTCCTCATCCAGGCACAAGTGATCCACCTATCCCCAACTGTATTCTCTCATCTGTCTTCTTTAATCCTTCACTACCCCTCCTCAGGTTCACCCCTGGCCGTGCTGGACATGGTTCATAAACAAATAATATGACCACATATAAACCTGAGGTTTTCAAGATTTTAAAATGATGTTCCATGTTGCTGCTATAAAAGAACTGAGCAAGTTACCTGAGAGAAAGCCTTTGGGTACAGGTCACGAATACCGCACGGGGAGCGAAAAGTAGTCTTTAGTGACCATTGCTCAGTACAAGCAGCAGCATCAACTGAAAAGAGCATAGAATTTATACACTAAAATACAAAGCTATGAATATAGGAACATAATTTTACCTGATTAATGGGAAGTATATTCCGATATTTATTGTTTTTACTCTTGCTCCACAGAATATACTACTTGGGCCTGTGTTCCTGTCCCAGGAGAGAGAAATGATACCCCTCCCATTTTAGTTTTCATCTTCCATATGTGAGAATAAATGCATAGAAAGGAAATGGACTTAGATGTGTTACATGATTGAAAAAAATGATTTGGAAGTGTATATGAAAGAACATACATGTATGATTAAGTTGAATTAACTGTCATTGATCACTTTTTATGGCTGAGACACTGTAATAGGCACCTCACATAGATGACCTCAAATTTTTTTTTAAAGAAAAAAGGAGGTTTAAAAAATTACAACTAAATCAAGGTGTTAAAAATAGCACTTAAGAATTCAGGTACAACAATGTTATGTAAGGGCAGACAAATTACAAAAGCATGTGGAAAACGGGGTCTTTTCGTTATTCAGGCAGAAACAAGCTGGGGGGTGATTGACATACCAGGCTCATTAGTCACCCACAACACTGCAAACACAGCCAGTGCACTGCACTCAGTGTTGTGCTACCAGGATGGTGAATTAAGACAAGTCAGAAAGGAAGGGCTGCACTATCAGAACACATATGAAGAAGGGGTTGAAAGGTTTTTTTGTTTATTTGTTTGTTTGTTTTTACACACAGTAATTGCATTGATATCCAACAGTATAATATTCAAAAGCACACTAATGTTGTCCCAGCCACCATGGCTCAGTGGTTGAGTACCGACCTGGGAACTAAGTGGTTGAGGTTCGATTCCCAGTCAGGGCATATGCTCAGTCCCCAGTGTGGGGCATGCAGGAGGCAGCCAAACAATGATTCTCTCTCATCATTTATGTTTCTATCTTTCTTTCCCTCTTCCTTCCTCTCTGAAATCAATAAAAATGTATATTTTTTAAAAGCACGCTATTTTATTTCACAATTAGATCGTAAGAGGGTGGGAAAATGTCTAATAAGCCCATTATTCTCAGCATAGTCCTAGATACATTCAAGAAAGGCTAGTTTATTGAGCACTGATATGAGAAACTGGGAGAGTCAGTTTTACTTGCGTAATCGATGTTCAAGATGCTTTAGATTTAAGAAGGTAACCAAGAGGACTTTGAGACACTCCAGTTATACGGAATAGTTTATCCTTCACTAGAAGGGAGTAATACACTCTCCCCAGCAATAAACACCATCTCTAAGGACACAGAGTGAACAAGAAGAGATGAGATACTTTTTTTTCTAGCACTTACCATCAAAGGGCGACAAATCATTGCTTTAGGATCAATTGGTATTCCCAATGAATGCCTAGATTTTTTGTCATAAATGTCCCATTCTATCTGGTAATCATTCAGCATTCTGTCTTCCCTGGCCTAGTCAGGAACTGTGAATTCAAGCTGAGAATCCACACTGTGCCGCAGAGAAATACTACTATTGTTACAGGGCTACATTGCTGCCTGTCCTGTTAGCTAAGTCCTTCCTGGCTCAGCAACATTCGGTCACACTTTACACCACTATAGGGAGAGGATCATGCCAGAAACTACCAGTCAGGGTGTTTTTAGACAGCTAACATTTACTGAGTGCTCATTATGTGCCTCTGACTTTTCTAAACTCTTTTTATAGACTGAGTCATGTCAACCCTATTGGATGGATACTGCAATTATGTCCAGTTCAAGATAAAGAAACTGAAGCAAAGAGACATTAAGAATCTGCTTAAAGTCACACATGTATTAGGGAGAGCTGCTAGGATTTAGATCCAGGGTTCTATACTGTATCAGTAATCAGAAGTCCTTACTACCACTTCACTTTCCTGAGGACTCACCCTCCCCTCTTACTTGATGGAATATCTGGAATGCTTGCTAACCCACTGTTCTCTTCATGCCTACATCACAGTATTGGGGGTCCTAAGGACTACACTCCTGCACTTCACTATCTTAAGTTCTTCCTTTTCACTTCACCCCATACTTCATGTGTCCTCCTATTATCTGTCATATTTCTCCTACCTGTTTGTACTATGCCCTGTGGAATCCTCCTGTTTGATCCTCAAAATTTTCCTCAAGAGTGTTTTCATGGTAGGAGCCAAAAAGAAGACAGAGATAAAGAAGGCACTGAATCGATGCCAAAAATGCAATAAGATATGGTCCGATTAGGTGAGCATAATATTCAGAAATCTCTCAATTGCCTTAGCCAAGGATAAGTAGCTACACACTAACACATTCCAAGAGCCAATGGCAAAAGAATACTAACGTCACATATGAGAGTGAATATAAAGTTAGTAAGTAGGATTTTTAAAACCAGAAACACCTTAAAAGCAACTCTGTGTGATTGCTGAGAGTTAGCTCTTCTGTTCTTCATGTTTGCAAGGATATGTCCCTGATATAATGAATATTGCCCCCAAAAATCACTTTGAAAATTTCTGAAACTGCTTTCCAGACCCATTCCTAAAAAGTGTGAAAAATTTACTGTCCACTGCTGTCAGTGTCAATGACTACCAAAGGATGATAAATTCATTTTAACAACCTCGCCAGCTAGAAGTGGGAACAGGATGCCAAGGAGGAACAGTGCTCAGGCCAGATGCAGCAGGGAATATTAACATTTCTCTGGACTTCACTTATCCCCTCCTATTCCTGGCTGATACGCTGTCGGATATAAACATAGAAGTCCAGCATTGTCTATTTCCACATTTCTCATCCAAAATGTTCATCTTTGCCTAGTTATTATCAATTCCACAGTGAGCATAGGTGGTTCCATAAAACATAAAGGCAGTAAGGGGGGAAGGTTGAAGTTGCTGTAGGGTTTTATGTCATTTCTTTACTAGGTAGGAAACTAAACTTACGACTGTCAGGTGTGTTTTCATTATTTCCCTTGTAAGGAAATAAGAGGTTGTGAGAGAGGTTATCTGTGAATGACCAGTTCCAAAATTGGCTCCATATTTTTCTCTTCTGTTTCACTCAAAATTAAGTGGAGTGGCCACATAATAATTTATTGCTCAAGTCAGAGCACATCTGCCAGTAAAATAAGGCACTAATAATAATTACACCAGTACAACATGCATACCCTAGGACTATTCCAAGTAAACTAGAATGGATGATTACCCTAAAACTAAGCAATCCTCCTACAGAATGTTTTTCTACATGAAACTGATGTTGGTAGAACCTACCATCGGTGCTCTCTGTAAACAAGGCGGGCCATATGGCCAATAGTTCACTTGATTTCCACACCAGCCACAGCATCTCTTTCACCCCTTCTGCAGTCTCCATCTCTTCTTCTCTCTTGTTATTACTAACCAGAAGCCTGGTTGTCCATGTCCGTATATATTAGCTGGAACTGCATATATTTCTTATTCCTCTAGCAATTGTATGCAACATTGTCAATCATTTTTTAGTTCTCCTTGCATATTAGTAAGTGTCCTTTAATTGAAAGGTTTATTTTGCAATTGTAGTATCAGCAAGCTTGTCACTTAGTCCAAAAGAGTGACTGATCAATTCATCAGCTAGAGCTAGCACCATGGAAGGAAGTTTCCAGTGCATCAAGCTTGGAAGATTTCTATTCCATGGGAAGGTGAAAATGAAAGTTGCGCAACTGTTCTATGAAATTGAAAGAAGCTGAGTTTGCCTCCAAAATCTTTTCCTCGGTATCCAAGATAGTTTTAGCTCAAGAAATGAATAAGTACTCATCCTGCATAAAATCCTTACAGTACTTAACTGCCAGAGTAGTCCAATAATGTAATACCCATGTATTACCAAGGTACAGTTTCTTTCCCTATAGGCATTTTAATTTTAACAGGAGGACTGTGAAAATGAAAATGGCTTCAAGGTCTAAAGGAATGAATCTCCAAGTGAATAATTTCACATATTTGACCCACACCAGTATTCCTTGTATCACTACCCAGGGAGAGATAGAGTGTTTGATTTAATATGACCCAACTCAAATACAAAGACACCTAATGAACAGCATCATTGGAAACCTACTATTCCACATATATGAATTTTACAAAATATTGAAACACACTTATTCATATGTTAGACTTCACCATTAACTCATTCATCAACTTCTTAAAGAAGTCATTACTAGCTTTCTAAGGAAAAGTGACTATAATTTAACTTTTCTTGACCTTCAGAGTCACCTTTGCAAGAATTCATTATTGTGTTTCTGCTATAATAACCCGCAATATCTGCTTTTTTGTGGTGATTGTTGTTCTCTTTCACACAAGGGCAGCTATCACTTCCACTGTCATTAAACTTCCATCTTACACCATGTCACCTCCTGTCCTTCTAATTTATTGCTGAAAAACTGCTAAGTGGTCAAAAACTAGATGTCGAATATAATTAAGGATGATTTGTTTAAAGAACAGTCCCTTGGATACTGAATAAGACTTTACTTTTCTTATTTTGGACTTGGAAATGAATTACCAACAATTCAAAATAGACCTAAGTAGAATAAGACTATTTATTGTCCCTTAGTCTTCCTTCCAATGCTTTCTGTGAAAAGATATGATTTTCTTCTACTCTTATTCATTAGCCATTTCCTATCTTTTGATGATTTTAGGTCTCTTTTATTAGTTTACTAGATACAAAAAATTAGTTGAGGGTGTGTTTTTTCTTTTATTTATACATTATGTTTTAAGACTTCACAGGAATTAAAAAAAAAAATCTAAAAACCAAGCAGGTGAAAAACCATTTCCAAACATCTGGTCTATTAAACAAAATCTATACACAATGACCCACGTCTGCCTATGCTGGGCTCGAGACTGAGAAATGAACAGGAAATGCACACTGCTGCCAAGCGTTCCACTTCACTCTCGTGTCCCAAATTTTAAAATTCTTATGCTTGAGGCAAAGTCATGTTAAATTCCCTAGTGCCCTAATAGGAGTCATTCCTGAGTTACCTTTGTGAGTTATCCTGAAAATAGCATTACAGAGGTCTAGAACAGTGATCACAATAAAATGATGATTGGCACTCCGTGGCTGAATTACACAGATCACAGGACAGCCATTCCATCAGCATGAAGTGGACTGTCACCATCATCTCTCCCAACATGCACAACCAGAATATCATCAGCAAAACAAAATAGCACAGGAGTAATTACCTGACTGGTTCCAACAGAAATAAACTTTTGTTTTGGCTACATTATTAGTGGAATCCAGGCAGAAGTGTCTCTGCTACCTGGATTATCTAAACTATTGCAGCCAACATCCATTTCCTTCCGAATCCTATCAAAGACTATCCCCTCTTCAAATTTATAAACAATAGTATCTCTAAGCAAATTACAGGATGACGTTTAAATCCAGCTGTTGATCCCTCCAAGGTAAAATTCATAGCACTTTAATCTACAGTGAGCTATGCAGAGAAGGAAATGGCTGAGCATGATGCTAAAATCCCAAGCACAAATTTGCTATAGAATTAATATCACAATTTGTCACTGATAATGAAAGCATATAAAACAGGTCTTGACAACATGTTATTTCTGTTGCAGATCATTCTTTATAAAATCTAAGCAAGGTTTTCCTTTGCAACTGTGGAAATGACTTTTTTCCCTAAATGTACAAAGCAAAATAATATTAATATTGTGGTGAGTAGCCATCTGCTTCATGAGAATTCTGTGCAATCATTAGTCTAAACTGATGGCATCATGGCAAGCTGCCACGTCCCAAGAGGCCAGCCTATAAAAACCAGCAACATCTTTGCATCAGTCTCAACTCCAAGAGGGCGAACCGCAAACCAGGAAATCTGCTCTCTGGGAAGGTCCAGATCATTAAGCTCTGCTTTTAGATATTGAACCCCAAAATATTATCCCACCTCTGTCTATATTCAGAGGCATGCATCAGAAGAGCAATCAAATGGAGCCACCAGGCAGCAAGGAATAAACAGGAGGCATTTGGGTCGAATGCCAGGTCCAGCAGAGCAACTAGCAACCTGTGTTCCACTCAACAACAGTGGTTTCCACTACAAAGTCAGGGACGGATCAAGCTGTGAGGAGTTCAACTTATCACAAAATCTCACTGAAGCTACTGTAACTTTTTAGTAAAACGCCACAGAGACAGCAACATGCAGAGGGTTTCAAAGGACGTGTAAACTAAGTAATATTTCGCACACGGTTTCTACCATAAAAACTTGCACCGGAAAAATATGAGTTTAAATGTTTCATCCCATAGGCAATGTACTCTCTTGCCATTTTTAATAGCCTGTTCTAATGATTTTCATTTAGAAATGCAAAAGGCTGCTGTGTTTTAAATGTTTAATCAATCTTCAAGAACTCTGCATGTTTGTAATCAGGGGCTATATGAATGCTAGTGGAATAAGAGATGTGCCCAAAAGTGATTTAGGAAGACTCGCCATAACTAGTACTTTCTTCTGGGATCATAATCACATAATCTTTTTCTTTTGGGGGTAGCCTCGATGCTCCAAGCCAAGGGTGAAAAAAGAAAGGAAGAGACAGGAAGTAATGAAGAGGTCAAACTAGAATGCCACAGTTAAATGTAGTCTTGCAATACTTACACAGAAAATTCAAGTTCCCCAATCGCTTTGCATCACTCAGTGGGAAGTCCTGAGTGCAGGAGCAGGGGAGTGAAGTGTGATGGGAGTGAGGGTCTGACTACATTTATGCATGAGAGAAGTCACACCTCAAGAATATATTCATTTTTCAGTACAAAAATGTTGTTTCAAGTAAGTTTTGATAAAACGCAGATGAAGACTGTATACATTGGTAAATAAATGCACAAATAAAAATAACAAGTGAAACTACCATCTTTAAGCACACAATATAATTTTCATGCAGTTATCCAATACCCTCATGGACAAACTGTCACCGATAAAATATACCAAATATATATCTATACAGGAGTATATAACATTATACTATTTATTATTCTAAGTTTATGTGTATCCTCAGTTATTTAAAGTGAGAAACCCTCTGAAGGACCATTGACTTATTTGTGAACTGCAATATAATTGTATCAGATTTCCCCCCCTTTTCCAGTGGCATCTCAAAGAGGCTGAGGGGACTGAGGGGAGGCGGGCTTTGTGCTTCCTTCTCCTTTCACTCTAAACCAGTGGTTCTCAACCTTCCTAATGCCGCGACCCTTCAATACAGTTCCTCATGTTGTGGTGACCCCCAACCATAAAATTATTTTTGTTGCTACTTCATAACTGTAATTTTGCCACTGTTATGAATCGTAATGTAAGTATCTGTGTTTTCCGATGGTCTTAGGTGGCCCACAGGTTGAGAACCGCTGCTGTAGAGCCTAAGACCATCAGAAAACACAGATATTTACATTACGATTCATAACAGTAGCAAAATTACAGTTATGAAGTAGTAACGAAAATAATTTTATGGTTGGGGGTCACCACAACATGAGGAACTGTATTAAAGGGTTGCGGCATTAGAAAGGTTGAGAACCACTGCTCTAAACAAAGATATTAAGTATTAAATCTAAATACTTTTAATACTTAATACCTGGGGAGGGACATTAATAGACTAACTGGGTATTATTATTAGCAGACAGTGCTTGCATTTCAACCCCCATGTTCACTGCTTAGGAACAATCACTGCAGGACAACTGCCCCAATTTGTTATATGACCTGCCCTATTCTTCACAAAAATGATCTTACTTTTCAAAATAAACAGACCAGCAGAAACTTTACTCACCTCTTCTATAGCATGTACTTCATCATATCCACATAAAGCCAAAGGCTTCTTGTCTCATCGGCTGCAACTTGGGTCATATCTATAGCTAAGAATAGAAAGTGTCATCACAACCATTTCAAACAAATCTGATACCTTGAACCTCATTAAGTATATTGAGTTCAAGTCATACTTAAGATTTGGGTTCCTATCCAACCGTTTGCTGGCTGTGTGACCTCAGATAAATTATTCCATCTCTTTGTGGTACATGTTCCTCATCTGTAATATGAGATTAATATTGACCTTGGAAAGTTGTTGTGAGGAATCAGACAAGGCCATATAAAGCACTGACTGTAATGCGCAGCACATCATAGGCATTTGATAAATGGTATGATTGTTGATATTCAAAAATGGGAAGTTTCAAGCTTTCTGAGAATTTTACAGTCTGATTTTTAAGTTAGAAGCAACAACAGTAGACTATAAGCGTATAAAAACCAACAGCTCATTTCAGGAATTAGAAATCTTCATCTGATCCCCAGATTCTAGTTCTAATCATTGAAGATAAACTCTTGTTTCTAAATGCATTCTGTTGAAGTCAAACTGTAGATTCTTGTTCAGGATTCAACCTTTCTGAGTTTGACTGCCCTAAAAACACAAAGGCTAATAATATACGCATCCTCTACTGAAGAGAATTGTAGTAAGCACACAAAATAGTAGTAACACAAAGCATTTTATTATCTAGAAGGGCTCTATAACCCAGGCTATCACCCATGTGGACGTATGCCACTCTGGTGTATGTGAGTGCCTGGGTTCAAAGCTCCACTCTGCTACAGGCCAGCACAGTGACAGGCCCAATAATGAAAGTCTCTAAATCTCCATTTACTCGTGGGCATGATAGAGCAACTACTTCACAGAGTTGTTGAAAGAATCAAAAAAATATAAACAAAGTTTTTTTGTTGTTGTTTTGTTTTTTTAAATATATTTTATTGATATTTTACAGAGAGAAAGGGAGAGGGATAGAGAGCCAGAAACATTGATGAGAGAGAAACATCAATCAGCTGCCTCCTGCACACCTCCTACTGGGGATGTGCCCGCAACCAAGGTACATGCCCTTGACCGGAATCGAACCCGGGACCCTTGAGTCCGCAGGCCGACGCTCTATCCACTGAGCCAAACCGGTTTCGGCTAAACAAAGTTTTTAACACATTGCCCAATACATAATAAGTGTTCAATAAATGTTAGCTTCTAAAATTGCTTTTAAAGATCAGTATGTAGTATGGACCCTTTTCAGTTACAAAATAGTGAGTTCCCTTTCAACTTTGCAATTAGAAATATCTTATTGTGTTGCTCTAGTTTCTGCAAATATTAACTAATTATTATCAGCATTGACAATCACTGAAAATTTTCAAAATATCCTTTAAATGTATTTATCTGCATTCTTAAAATATCATGGTGTGTAATACTTTTCAAAAAGCCTTGTATCTGTGATTTATAATGAGCTTAGTGAATTCTACATGGTAATGTTCATGGAGATACATAATTACACTTATAAAGACTTCAGTGGTCATAGAAATAGTAATAATCATTTTCCTCAAATTCTCAAATTTTACAAAG